>NW_027611687.1:1200000-1889461 GCF_964261635.1 Lissotriton helveticus | reverse complement strand
AAGGGCCATTTGACCTAATATGTTTTTTATTTGCTTGATAATTTAGTACATGTATGAGTAATTACATTGTTTAGCCTCAGTTTTGGGGCTGCATTGGTGTGAGAAAAAATTATATATGAGCATACATATATGTCGAGCTAGTTATATGTGATTTACATATATATTTTTATATTATTTCCGGGGTCCCCGCATGTGGGCGGGAATATTCAGTGCTTATGACTATTGATGACGATCCCCTGGAAGAGAACTTGGGTTGTAAGGGTTGAACCTGGCCTCTACTCACATGGTGACCCAAGTATGCAACCTTTCCCTGCCCTATCTTGCACTTGCATGCCTTGATAACGAGGCCTGCACTTCTCAGAGCCTCCAGTACTTTCCTAAGGTGGATCAGGTGATCCTGCCAGGTAGAGCTAAAAACAGCAATATTGTGTAGATATGCTGCACTCAAGGATTCCAATCCAGCAAGGGCTTAGTTCACCAACCTTTGAAAAGTGGCAGATGCATTTTTCAAACCAAAGGGCATTACAGTGAACTGATAATACCCATCTGGGGTTGAAAATGCAGATATTTATTTTGCTCCTGGAGTCGTCAGACCTATATGCCAGTACTCTGATGTGAGATCAAACATACTCAGATACTTGGCTGCTCCCAACCTGTCAATAAGTTAATCTGCCCATGGAATTTGGCATGCATCAGTTTTGATCACAGCATTCACGCCCCAATAGTCCACACAAAACCTAATTTCTTTCTTACCATCCTGGCTATGAGGCTTGTGGATTAAGACAACTGGGCAGGTCCAGGGGCTCTCAGAAGGCTTTAGAACTCCCAATTCCAGCATCATGCTTACTTCAGCTTTGATGCTCTCTTTCACATGTTCGGTCGGCCTGTATGTTTTATTCTCGAAAGGTAGCCTTTCATCAGCGTCTACAGCATGGATACACCAGCTAGTCTGGTGACAGGTCAAAAAGAAGAGCTCAGCAAACTGATTTAGGACTTGTCTGCAATCAGTCTCCTGATGGGCAGGTAGGGTGTCTGACAAGACGGCACCTTCCACTGACCCATCTTTTGGATTGCTGGACAGGTCAGGGGCAGGTTAACTCTTTGCTTCCTGATCCTCATCTGTAACCATGAGCATGGTCACATCTGCCATGTCATATTAGGGTGTAAGGCGGTGGGCATGGACGACCCTCTCGGGGTTCCTGTCAGAGCCAGGGTCTACCAGGTAGGTGACCGCCCCTTTTCTTTCTAGGATAGGGTAGGGTCTACTCCACTTACCTTGCCGAGCCCTAGGAGCCACAGGCCTCAAAACCCACACCATCTGCCCAGGCTGGAACTCAACCATAGCAGCCTTTTGGCATCACCAGAGCTTCTGGAGCTAGGCTGGCCACAACGTTTTTGCTTGCTTTTTCCACGTACTCATACATCCTGGAGCAAAAGCCAAACACATAGTCCACTATATCTGCTAAGGTTCCACAAGAGGTTTCTCCAATCCCTCTTTCACAAGGCACAGTGGTACCGACAGGAAACCCAAACAGAAGTTAAGATAAGGAGGACCCTACTCCTTTCTGTGGCCCTTCCCAATAGGCAAAAAGCAGGCAGGGAAGTAAGACATCCCATCTTCTTTTGAGTTTTTCAGGAACTCCACCGATCATGCCCTTCATTGTCTTGTTAAATCTTTCAACAAGGCCATTACACATAGCAGAGTGGCTTTGGCCACACTGACCAGGACGTATGCAGCGGGGGATTTGGACCCCTAATATTATGCCGTTCAATTTCAACACGCAGCTCGATGGCTCAACACAGTCCCTAGTTGGCAAATTCGGCTCTCGGCGGGAATGGTGGATGCTGGTTGTCTTCCAGAGCTGTTAATGGAAGAATCGGGAACACCAAGAGCTAATCCATATATTGTGCGACAAACGGCCAGAGTATGGCATTGGTTTGTAGTGAGAGTACTTAAGCGCGCACCATTCCATAGGGAGCTCCCAATCTGGATATTAAAACCAATCAGGCAGATGGCACTCAGTATGTCCTTCAAGGCATGGAGTGAGGGGGATGCGAGCAATAAGGTGAATTGTACCCAGATGAGACTTATCCCCTTTAAACATGCCCGCAAAGAGTTTGGTCTAAGCCAGGGGCAATTTTTACAACATGCGTGCTTGGCAGACACAACTAAGCACAACTGGCCATGCTGTCCGACAGCTCCGCCGCATACTCCAACCCTTGAGATACTGCTAACCTATGGTGCGTGTAGACACCTAATTATGCATCTTTACAGAACAATGCGATCAGATACAGTAGGCACTACACACGGCCCGAGAGGCCTGGAATTTAGACTTTGACATTCCAATGGAAGATCAAGACTGGCAGCAGGCCTGTGAACTAATACGCATGGTTTCTAGTAATGCCCATTTTCGACTGATACATTATAATTTTCTGCGAAGAACCTACTAAACGGCACAAGACCTTCATCGAATGGTCGGGTCTTGGCCAGATATATGCTTGCGCTGCAACATTGTGGGGGCTGATTTCGTACATTAACCATGGTCCTGCGATGCAATACACTCCTTCTAGCAACAAGCTGTCGAAGAAATGGTGCATGCCACACAACTTAGTATTGAGCTGACACCCAAATGCTGTTTATTAGGCCTGTTTAGATGTCAGAAGGGCGCAAGATAACCTATACATTTGGTCTGTCGCCTATGGTACTGGCATGACGTAGAATTGCAATCACATGACTGCCCCAGCATGCCCCAGCGATTGTGCTCTGGCATCGAGATGAGCTTCTTCTCATGCTGAACGCTTTGATGCTGCCTCTCTTGTCATCGAGCCTGATGATCGGGTAGAGTCCTCTTGGACCGAAACGACTTACAAGGGTCGCAGTCTTCCTTCTTGTGCTCCGGAGAGAGGAACAAGTTACAAACTTGATGTACGTCGGTGGAGGGTACTTGGTGTGGCACTCAGGACAGAAATAGAATGGAGTCTGTTCCATTTGCAGATGGCTGGCCCTACGCAGCAAGGCCCGACGGTTGCCCACAAGGTTTTCTATCAAAAATTGAGAGTTTTCCAAACTATTTGAAACGAGGAGAACAGGGAAACGCGTACTGAAACAATACAGTTGAGGGTAGAGTGGACTGCGCACTGAGGGGAACCTGAAGAGCGGTTTCGGAGTGCAGCAATATGCACCCGAACCCGTTTGGGGTAAAAAACAATCTAACAATGGAGTCAATGCCCATGTGCACTATCACCAAAAGGTGGTCACCTTACCTCGTGACTGGAAAGACTTCTTCAAAGATAAACAACTTGCAAACATCCGGACCCAACACAAGATGGCAGGAGTATGCAAAGCATGTGCATCTACAGCATACATGCCTAGAACAGAGGATTAATGGCCCCAAATCCATGCTGTGGTATCGTCATGTTGTGGCTGAGTGTGCCATGTGATGTGGCAGGCTATAGTGCTTGGTGTGATTTGGTCATTTTTGACAAGGTGGAGTACTGAAGGCTTAGGCATTTTTTTATTTTCTTTGTTTTTGGGATCGTGTGATATAGTGCGTTACCTACTGTATGATGTAAGTAAATAATTGCTATTATACAGTAAGGAGGTGGGGTGAGTGTATTTAGGTCTGAAGACATGCTGATTATATGCAGAATAACAGGTCTGGGAGGTCACTACTGACTAGAGCAGGTTAGCAGCTGCACAGGCCTTGGGCATTGATCCTATTGAGGATAATATGCGATGGGCCACTGGTGACTGGAGCTGGCTAGCAACAACGCTGGCCTCTGGTATTCATTACAGGCAGGGTAACAATGCATGCCAATATTGACTGGAACTGGTTGGCAGTAGAGTTGACCTCTGGTTTTGAATATTAGCAGGATTTAAGGTACAGGGGTCACTACTGACTGGAGTTACTTAGCAGGATAATAGATCTCAGGGGGACAATACTGGCTGAAGCTGGTTAGTATGATCACTAGTCCCAAGGTGCTACTAATGACTCAAGTTGGCTAGAATGATAACAGGTCCCAGGGCCCAGTACTAACAGGAGCTGGCTAGTAGGCTTACATACAGGTCCAAAGGGGCCACTACTGACTGGAGCTGGCTAAAAGAATAACAGGCCCAAGGGTTGTGGGGGTGCGAGTGGCACCAGTGACCAGAGTTGGCTAGAAGCATTGACGACCTTTGGTATTGATTAAGTGCAGGATTATAGGTCACAGGTGGCACTGCTGAATACAGCTGGCTAACAGCAGTGGTGGCCACTGGGAAGAAGGAATTGAGAAAGCATAACTGGATATACTGGTTTCTTTAATACCGATAATTGGTTACCCATGAATGCCATAACGTGCATTGATATATTACATTACCAAATTACAATATTCTTATATTAATTTGATGTGACTGTTCGCCTTAATATGCCTGCAAAGTTACATGATTCTATTAGGGCCCAGAACCCTTTTATTTAGTGATGTCCATCTGCACAATTTCCTGCATCTTGTAGTAAATTAAACATTGACAAACAGAAGTGTTATTTCCAGAAACAGTGAATTTTGCAGCTTGTCTGTGTATCTTTGATCTGCACCTCATGGACTCCTCACACTCCTCTCGAGAGAAGATCCTGCCTCCTACTCATTAGTGTCGTTTCAGTAACTGTTTCTATCACGTGTTCATGTTTCATTGACTTGTATTAGGAGAAAAGTGTATAAAATACATTGTTGTAGCATTAGCATTATATACTCCAACTTGCTCTAGGGTGGATGCTCTCGTCCATTGCAAAGACAATTGTCACTTGTTAGTTTGCTTGGCCTTTTGCTATTGTTGTATTAAATGTATGATAGATTTGTTGGCCTCCAGGTGTGTTGTGTTTTATTTTATATATCATAAGAGATGACGAGGAAAATGGCAGTCCAGTATACACATTCTTCATATAAATCAACTCACACTATACTGTTCTGGAGGTTCCGTCCCACAGACATTATCTCTAACTGAACGCAGGCACCCTAGGAAGCATGTGCTTTTCAAACCAGGTGCCGTCTGATGCGGCGTCTTCGCTATTGGATAAGTCAATATGTCCGGAATTTTAGGAGGGTTACCGAATCTAGTGCACTCTCTGTTAGACAGCGCTCACCTGTGGTAGTAAGATGGCAATAGGCACCTTATCACCTACGCACGGTGCAGGGCTTTGAGTTACAGAGCTCCTCACGCTGTGGAGAAGATTAGGTCACATTTACCCATTTTCCCATATTTGGTCCTGATGAAATGCCAACAGATTGCTCCATGACTACACAAGGCATTAAAAACGTTGACCTGAAGTATAGACCCAAGCTTACCAGCAGGTCCATAGGTGATCGACACTTTCACACAGTGATAGGGGCCATTAGTTCCTCAATTTCTCTGCCACTGTTTTTAATCTCACCATGGACCAGGAAGATCACATTAACTATATTGTGGTAACTGGTCGATAGTTGATCTTATATTCAGACTTCACCAATCTCACATCTTATGACACAACATCCTCTGTCCTACTATGCTCATCCGGCGTACTTAATAAAAGATCTCTGACAAAGTGCTCTCTGGTGGTGCCCGCCAGGCATTGTAGCGCCGGCCTGGTGAGGAGTATAGCCCAATGATGAAGCATGTCACCTTCAGGTGAGTGAACGCAACTTGACTTAGAAAGCACATGCTTCCTAGGGTGTCTGAGTTCAGTTACAGATAATGTCGTTGGGACTGAACCTCCGGAACAGTATACTGTGATTTGACTGTTTTATTTTAACACATGTACATAGTAGATATTGGCCCTTCCTTGTTTCACAAAAATGATCGGATACCTGCCTCGGAGCGCACTTCTTACAGACGAGTATGGGGTTATCATGTTGCTGTTACAAGCTCCTTACCTGTGCGAGTTATCGGGAACGATGCAGGGGGCAGACCCAAACCAGCTACATGTGGAAATCAATGACAAATACTGAAGAATGAACAGAGCTTCCAAGCTGGTGACCATTACTTAATTGACCTTGAAAATAAAAGACACGTTTTTAGTATTCTGGTGACTCATGACCATAAAAATCAAAGGTTATAAATTCAATATTGTGTAAAATACTTAAAAAATGGAACTGGGTGTGCTGAATCGGATGTTGTCCTAGGTCATGTGTGACACCTTCCACCACTATTGCTTATGGGACTTGTAGTTTTGTTTTTCTCATTAAAAGGATAGTCTCTAAAGTCCCAGTGTTCTAAGCGATGTTAGTTAAAATCAGAGGCCTGACGGACGATGAAGCATGACATGTTTCTGCTTAGCAGTGAGATGACTGACAGTTC
Organism: Lissotriton helveticus; assembly: GCF_964261635.1. Classification (NCBI taxonomy): domain Eukaryota; kingdom Metazoa; phylum Chordata; class Amphibia; order Caudata; family Salamandridae; genus Lissotriton; species Lissotriton helveticus. Next base: position 1,883,151 of record NW_027611687.1, on the reverse strand, counting down.
CTCCATTCTTTGACCTACAGAGGCTCGTTGGCCAATCATATTTTTTATCAACGACAAAATAACTTATATTGCAGCTTGTGTCAACTGAAGAGATAAAATGTTTAATCAACTATAGACAAACATGAACAATAAAGAACTTGAGTTTCTGGAAAACTATCAAGCACCCAATCAGAATCAGCCGCCCTTCACACCCAGGAATTCTTGAGGCTTTGGAGAGGGTGAATTGCACGTGGTATAAGAGAAACACTACATCGACTCAAAGGTCACTTCTCAGGGATGTACTGAAATGCCAGCCTCATAGCACACTTAGCCAGCTCTTCACCTCCTCCTCCTCAAATTTTTGACCAGCTATCAGGGCAAATGAGCCTGCAGCAAAGCATCGCTGGCTTGGTTCCACACCGGACCAGGCAAGGTGGTCCACTCCATACTCCTCCAAGTCAGCAACCACTCTGGTCGAGCCAGTCCTAACCCCACATGAATGTTCCCCATCACAACTATTTTAATGGTACTAAGTTATGTTTCTGCCAAATGACTGAGTCAAAAAATTGAAAGGTTTTACTATGAAGTGCTGAAAGAGAAATCATTAAGTTTTTCAATATTTCTGAGTCTGCCACAGTACACAGGACCATTATTTCTCTACAGCAAAAAATCATGTATGTGCCCTGAGTGCAAGATAACTGTTATTATTCCAGCAGAACGAAATGCCATTCCTAATGTGTACGTCATTTTAAAGACAAACCCAGAAAAATGTACGGTCAGTGTTGTTCTTCTGCCTGTTAAAAGACTATCTCCATTAATGTGTCAGGAAATAAAATACTATGAGAAATCCTACTCTATGGCAGGGTGCTGCCTGCCACTATATTGCAGGTTACTTCCAACATAATCTGATTTATACATACATACTCCAGGGTGCTGCCAGCTATCGGGTCTGCACACAGCAGACTGGAGCCACTCAGGAAGGAGGTAAGCTCTTCATTTCATCTTAAGCCCTTAGGTTACATTCACAGCCTGATGGGTCCGGAGAACGTTATCCTCGCTCTAAATACACCGAGCAGATGGACTTAGCCCATCATAGGCTGTGTTGTGTGCTGGGTGATGCCTGGCATCTTATCGTTGGCGGGAGGATGAAGCTCTGAAAGGAGCTGCTTCAAGAAGAGCAGAGAAACAGGTCCACAGATCGCCACAGAGCGACAACTGCCCAGAAGCTGAAGAAAGAACTCTGGAACAGGAAACCTCCTACACCCTGGAGATTCTTCAGGATAAGCAAATGATGGTAATGAAATGCAAACTGCAGCAATAAGGTCACACACTACAACATCTTTCCCTTTAAAACGAAGATTATAGCCTACAATAAAAAACTAAACAAAAAGCAACAAAACTAGAAAATACATTTCCAAACGCTGCAAAAGAGAAACAGTTAATACAAATGAACAATATTAAACTTTGTTGGTACCTTAGTAATGTGCTTACTTCTTGGCTTCACTCCATCTGCAGCAATAACGCTCTGAAAGGAGAAATTACTGCTGTGAGTCTCAGAGTCTTCAGTATTACTGGTCTCAGTCACGAAGACTTTGGTGTCGGAAGATAACTTTCTCTTATTTGGCTTTATTGTTCTACCAGTCACGCCATCGCTTTTAGCAGACACGCTACTGTCGGCAGCATCACAACTTCAGGCAGATCAGCAAAGCGGATATCACCACTCACATTGGGTGAACAGACTCGTCTCTGCTACATACATCCACTCTGTTCTCAAATTTGCTTGGGGCTGTCAAAATGCAAAGAGCTGCAATATATTCCTCACACTTTCCTGACTACCTTGTTTTAAAAAGGTATGACATTCAAGCGTGATTCTTGGTTCATCTGCAAGCTGAATTTTTTTAGAGGTTCTATTGCCACACAATACTAGTTCCATATTCCAGTTTGTCCACATGGTGCTTCAGAAAAGTGTTTGTGGGCTCAAAATCAGAGGGACATCTCCCATTCCAAGCCCGTAGCCCTTTTTCTACTGTTAAGTTAAAGATCTGCAGGGCTGAAGCGGTGCACCTCTCTGGTGTTTCAGAGCTGAGTAATGGGATGCCCAATGCAAGGTTTTCTTCTTCCAGTATGGTTTCCATGCCCCTTAGTGGTTCATAACAACAATAAAAATTGCCAGCAATTACAATGGGGTTATTATTTGAAATAGAATCAATAATCCCTCCTAGTTGGATAATGAATGGTGATTCTTTAGAATGATCTCTTGGTCTTATGTATATATTAAGGAGAGAGATCATAGATTTGTTGGAGAACTTTAAACATACACCCTGGATATCATCTGAACTGGACGACTATTTTGATGTTTACTTGGTTTTCAGCCCATTTCAAGAGCCCGCCGGAGGGTCTGCCTTTTTTTGGTTGAATTCCCTCGATAATGAATGTTCGATATCCCACCTTATATAGGGGTTCCAAACGCCCAGGTCTCTTGGAAGAGGCATAGGTCATATTTGTCTATATAGTCTTGCCAGTCAGGTTCCAGGAGTTTTTTTGTTAAACCAGCAATGTTCCAGGACAATAATTTAACACCATTTATATTGGGGGCACTAATCTCTTCTCTAGTTAGCCCCCTATCCCGATCTAAGTTTGATCCTTGGTTCGAACCAAAGATGGGTCCGCCCTTAGCATCATCATCTTAAGCAATTTCCCTGTTCAAACTTCTTGTCCTGTGAGTTCCCCAACAGAGAAGCTGTGTCCCTAGACTTGTTGATGTCTGGTCAGTAGATGAATTTAGTCAATCTGCTGCTTCGAGGCCGCTTTGGGGAATCAGGATGGTTCCAGGGGCACCAGGGTTAAGGGGGGAACTACTGCTCATTCTATCAGTTTGATTTTGCCGAATGGAAATGTTAGAATTGAATAATGAGTGAGTCCTTAGGTTCAAGGTTATTAAGTTATCAGCTATAACTTTTGAATATACGGTCACCCTAATATCATGTAAGCCCCCTCCTTCTTGCTGTAGCCGTTCGGCGCTCTCTATGTCAGATTTGATAACAGAAAGGCAGTGGTGCTTGGTCCTTATCCAATGTATAACCTTGTTAACCAGGGAGTCCCCATCCTCCCTGGTTCCTGGTTTCAATCTAGGGACATTTGTAAGAAAAACATTATGAGAAGGAAAACCCACATGGGGCTGGCGTGGAGGTTCCGTGTCTGGTGCTTGTTGAGGTGCTACTTTTCTCCGTCTGTTCCCCCATTCCCTGTCCCCCTTTCGTAAGCTTGCGGGTGGTAGACTACCCAGGGGGCTTTTCTTGTGGGGGGGATTTGCTGCCCTCTGTGTGCTGTATGCCATTCCTGTGGGGTGGTCACCGGCTGTCCTAGGTTTGGTCTCAGGCTACGGGTATAACCTGTGTTATGCTGCCCATGGAGGTTATCAGTTTTGGGAATTAACCCTCCCAGCAGACAGTCTTTGTATCTTGTGGCCTCACCTGGGGTTTCATGTGGGTGCTGTGGGCCCTGCTGTAGTCAGGTTAACAGAGAGCCTGATGGATAAATAACTGCGCATGCGCTGCGGATAGACACTGCTTCCCACAGCGTAGTTACAGAAGGCCTGTGGGTGAACAACTGCGCATGCGCTGGAGATAGAAACCGCTCCCACAGCGCGGGTTAAAGAGGGCCTTGGATGAACAACTGCGAATGCGCTGGAGATAGACACTGCTTACCACGGCGTGGGCTAAAGAGCCCTTGAATTACCTGTCCATGCGCTGAGGACAGACACTGCGCCCCGCCGCGGAACGCGAGCAAAGGAAGGCCTTGCATTAACAACTGCGCATGCGCTGGGGACAGACACTGCCTCCCGCCGCGGAATGCGAGCCAAGGAAGGCTTTGAATTAACCAACTGCGCATGCGCATGCGCTGGGGACAGACACCGCCGTTAAGACAATCCAACTCCAGAAGTCGGTGCAAGAAAGATTTCTTTACTTCGTTCACAGCACCGGCCCCGACAGCACAGAGCGCAGCACAGGCCCCGACAGCACGGAGCGCAGCACAGGCCCCGACAGCACGGAGCGCAGCCCAGGCCCCGACAGCACAGAGCGCAGCCCAGGCCCCGACAGCACGGAGCGCAGCACAGGCCCCGACAGCACAGAGCGCAGCCCAGGCCCCGACAGCACGGAGCGCAGCACAGGCCCCGACAGCACGGAGCGCAGTAAAGGATACACCTCAGCGCCAGCACAGGTGGGACGGGCTCCTGTAAAGAAGAGATAATCCAAGGAAGCCGAGGTCATTTGTTGTAAGTTGATCTTTATTTTAGTTTAGGATATAAATTGGAGAACCCCACCAGGAGCGGTATGACATCTGCTCAGCCCGAACTTCAACTGACATTCAACACACCATTCGAACATTCATGCAATCAACATTCATACACACGCGCACAGGCTGAGCAGCACTCTACATCTTCTCCCTTGTTAACACAGAAAAGATGACCCTTCACAATATAATTATAAGATGTTACTATACAAGGTATTAAGCAAATATAAAATATAATTAAGAACATTTATATATTCAATAGAATTAAAATCAAGTGAAGAGGTGGAGTGAAATCCTTAAACTGTAAAATACGGTAAAACCATTTTCAGAACATGCAAAAAAGGACGTTGAAACAACACAACCCCTCTTCCCCCTTTTAATGAGACAATAAGTGAGCTAAAAGGGGAGTACGCAGAAGGTAGAGATACAAAGAAATGAGAAGAAAAATGAAAGCAAACGGTGTAAAGATCACTAGAAGAGAAAAAGATGAGAAGAAGAGTGAAAAATTTGTGCAGCAAAGAAGGCACAAAGACACAGCAGAGAAAAAGTTAACACAGCAAGAACCACCAAGACACACTGATTGGCCAGACCAGAGCGAAGGAAGCTTGAATGTTGAAAAAGAAAAACAAGTGCAGTATAGAGGAAACAAGACTTAGTAGAGTGGTTAAAATGTAAGGTGAAACATACACAAAAATTGTGGAAGAAACACAAGTAAAAGTAAAACATGAAGAGAAAGGCATCAAGTCTCCACACGTCTTTAAATAAGACCCATATATATATATATATAGTTGGAGAAAGCTTAGTGTGGATAGTGACGCACTTAAAAAGGAACTTGACCCTTTTTTTTTTTTTTAAAAGAGACCCACACGTCTTATAAAAAGACCCAAATAAATATATAGCTAAAAAGCTTAGTGAGGATAATAGTACTGAAGAATGCATTTGCATTTTTAAAGAGACCACACGTCTTAAAGTAAGACCCATATACATATAGCTTAAAAGCTTAGTGTGGATAATAGTACTGAAGAATGCATTTGCATTTTTAAAGAGACCACACGTCTTAAAGTAAGACCCATATACATATAGCTTAAAAGCTTAGTGTGGATAATAGTACTGAAGAATGCATTTGCATTTTTAAAGAGACCACACGTCTTAAAGTAAGACCCATATACATATAGCTTAAAAGCTTAGTGTGGTTTACAGAGTATAGAAGAAGGAACCACACGTCTTTAAAATAAGACCCATATAAATAACTTAAAAAGTTGGTGTGGTGGAATGCATTTGCATTCTTCCTTTCAAAATACTAGAAAATTTTTAAAATATATATTCTTCCTCAAAAGAGACTGCATTTGCACTATAGCTCTCTTTTTTTTTTTTTTAAACAGTAGTGTTTTAGCCTACTTTAAAACATCAAAAATATTTGATGAAGCATGAAACTAAGTATGACTGTAAAATCATTTCATTTTTAAACATGCCCGTATATAAATCATGTAAAGATTATACTAAAATTACTCATTTTGAAATCACTACAAAATTCGAATAATTAAATACTTATAATAAATGTAACTATAAGGATAAAGCAACTGTAAAATTTATAGCAGAGAAAGGTGATAACATCTGCATAAAATAAAACTTCTGCTAAAAGAAACAGAGATAACACTTTACGGAACTTTCGACGTCTGCATTATCAACCTCTAATTCATATCATCATCAAAGTGCAACGATGGAAAATAACCATTAGGTGGTAGTGTTGTGACAAATAAAAGTATTGTACTTTGATAAACAGCAGATCGAGGTGATGAGTTTCCAGAGAAAACGACTCCAGTACTTGTGGAAAAATAATGGATAGAAAGTATGTCGGGAATCCGTGGAATGCAAGACTGGAGAAAGGGTGTCAGAGTAATGACGGAAACCAAGTGAAAATAAGGTTTGATGGTCTCGAATATATTCTGCATTTTGTTTATTGTATGAGGCTTAAAGTTCTGTTCAATAAAAATGAAAGAACTGCAGCTCGTGTATTTCCTTGAAGGAGTGCTCTCAAGCGTGAAGAGAATCCAATGATTGATGAAGTGTCACTGGTATTATCTATGTTCAGGATTGCTGAGCTTAATTGCTGTCGGAGGCTTTGAAAACTGAAAAACAATTGCAGAGCAAGTATTTTCTTGAGCTCGTGAACTTCAAACTGTATGCGATAAAGTTAATCGTATTTCATGTTCATAAATTGCGCGTTGCTGGGCAACAGTTTAACAATGCCTGAACACTTCCTGAAAGATGGAGGCACGCAGAGGATTACGTGATGACGTGCAAGAGAAGTCGTCACAGTGTAAGTAAGGTTTGATGCGTGGAGATGCCTCGCGCTGACTTCGAAAGAGGCAAACATCAACGGTAAGAGCGCGAGCAATATCTATGTGCTCTTAACTTTTAACATATTAGTAAAGTATAATTAAGAAAATGCTCACGTTAAACACTTGACACACTGCTGCTGAAGAAAATGTAAAACTCCCTTCCGCCTGCTGCTGAAGTAAAAGGAACACTCTTTTCTTCACTAAAAAGAGCAGGTCAGGAGAAAGCAGAAAACAAACAGTTGTACTCCGGTTGAGAGTCACTCGTTCAGTTTTCTTGTCATTATGCCGGTCAGTGAAAGGGTTGTTGCACCAGAGCACTTACAAGGTGGCAGGACGGTGTTGACAAGCAGCTGGCGCTTTATAGTTGCAGGTGATCGGTCTCGAAGGAATTGGTATGCCGAAAAACCAGTAGTGCGCCCTTTAAAGTTTAATTTTAGCCGCTTTCAAAATACACTTCACTGTCCTTGAGAAACTCTTTATCGGCAATAAGAGTTTTGTTTCAAATTATTACAGCTTTAAAGTTCAGATAAACGCTGCTATGAAAATAACTGGCACTTACTTCTAGGGCGACCGGTGAGAGGTCACTGGTGGGGTTCTGGGTGCCAGTACTTTGTTGGAGGTTTCCTTTTCAGTTTGGATCCTTTTCTTAAGGTTTCACTTTTCGTTCCGTTTCCTTTTTTTTTTTAAATGTCTTTTAAATTTGCACGGAGGTCCGTTTCTGAAGCGTCGCCAAATGTAAAGAAGAGATAATCCAAGGAAGCCGAGGTCATTTGTTGTAAGTTGATCTTTATTTTAGTTTAGGATATAAATTGGAGAACCCCACCAGGAGCGGTATGACATCTGCTCAGCCCGAACTTCAACTGACATTCAACACACCATTCGAACATTCATGCAATCAACATTCATACACACGCGCACAGGCTGAGCAGCACTCTACAGCTCCGCGCAGGGACACAAGCCCAACAATGACGGTGTCCGCCACGGAGCACGAGGCGCCTCGCGCCGCAGCACGCGCTGAGACGTATGGAAACGCTGAGCTGTATTTCACTGCAGAGCTCCTCAGTTCTGCTCCCTTGGGGGAAGTGTCTTACCTCTGCGCATGCGCAGTGAGGCTGTGTCCTCTGCCTAAGGCTGTGCACAGGCTGCACTCTGTGCGAGGTCCCAACACCTTGTGATTGCTCTGCCATGAGAAGTAGTGTCTCCGCTCCGCACATACGCAGCTGTGTCGCGCGGTCCTGCGCGTGCGCAGTCGTGAGACGTGATGTCTCGTTCCTCCTCACGGGGGTCGGTCCCCCGGGTGGCCCCTCCCCCCCCCCTCACCGCTGCTCAAGCAGAGGGGATCGAAAGCCGGAAGTAAAACATGTGCGTGATTTTAAATTTATGAAAACATTCACCAACAGAAGTATCAGAGGAGACAGAATATCTGGTCTTTAGGTTACAAAGCTGTTCGACTTTGCTTTTATGTTTATTTATACATATATAAATATATAAATATCATCAGGGTGTCATCTCGAAGGCTAAGAAACGAGGATTGTTGGAAAGAACAGAGAGGCCTCGTTCTAGAATGATCCAGGGGTCAGGAAAGAGAGATGGACGCCTCTCTCTCCATATATGTTTCATGATCTCTCTTCTGCATTATCTATTTTAAGAGAAAAGCTCGGCCTTTCCTGTTCACATAGATCACTAGATGTAACAAGACATATTTGCCACAAAAAGCACCTGAAATATGCAGGGTTGAGCCTTCAGGCTCTTCCTAGCGCTGGTGATCCTAATGTTGAAGGCCTTGGTGAATGTGGAAACTACACATACAAGGGATAGACAAGAAGATAACTATGGAGATAAGCACACAGGGGGCATATTACCAACAACTAGCGATAATTTTTGTCTCTAACTTGTTTAGAGACAAAAATTATCGCCGCACATCGGCGATTTTTATCGCAGATAAACCTTGCTATTAGCAAATGCGATAAAAAACGGCCACAATGCATGAATATCGCTGAAAAGTCAGCGGTATTCATGCATTATCGAGCAAATGCTCTTAGCCATGTTATCCACCTCCCATTGGATAACATGGTGAAGAACTGCTCAGGGCAGGTGTTAGCTTTTGGAGATATTCGCGCTTAGCGCGAATATCTCCAAAAGTTGGTAATAGGAGATAGCGATGTTAGCGACTGTTTCCAGTCGCTAACATCTTGGCACGCCCACTTTGCATGTCATTAGTGATAAATATCACTGACATGCAAAGCGGGGCCCAAGATGGTCGCTATCTCCTACTAGCTGTCGCTAACTGGTGTTAGCAACAGCTAGGTAATACAGAGATAATTTTATCTCCGCTTTCTTGGCTTTTAAAGCCAAAAAAGCGGCGATAAACCCCCTTGATAATATGCCCCACAGTACTTAACTTTCTTAATATTTGTATCTAAGAGTCCATACACATTACCTGTGTCCACTGATGATGACCTTGTATCCCTATATTCTCTGTCTGCGGTACACTGCACATTACAAAGATAAATCAAGGGGTATCTATGTGGTTGACCGAAAAGCATGGTTTACTCAATATTGATATGTCTGAGCCTATACTCTTTACCTGTGTGCGCTTAAAAATCAGTCCCTTATCGGAGATGCTTCTACAATAGATGGATGGCTGTTGTCCCTTGTTAGGATATCAAAATGCAAGACCACTCTTTACAGATCCTCAGCATCCAACTTATTGATACAAAGTGACGCACTGATCTATGACTACCCAAAGATATCACACTGTAGTCGATGTTTCTTAGTTTGGCCTGAGTATATCATACAGCCATTACCAATACCGAGAAAACAATCAAAGTGTCCCTATCAACGCTGAACTAGAGGGAAAAAGGAACTTGAATATCCCCCGTAACCGAGAGTCTCTTTATCTATATGTTATTTTGCGGCTGAATTAGATTCAACCCTCGGTCAAATATCACTTAGTAGACATTCTAGAAATTAGTATAGGCAATTGTTAATGCCCGAAATGCTACGGTTTGGCCCGAGTGGCAAAGGGACCAATGTGGGTGAGAAAAGACTGAATACAGTCTTTACCAAACACAAAGGTTACCGGCTGCCAGTCTAAACATGTTTATATTGTCACTTGGATATAGTATCTTCAAACCTTAACTCTCATTACGGTAAAATCATACCATTGAAATAAAACAGGTCTCCCTATCGTGATGCCGAGTTTTAAACTTACCCGCGCAAGCGACGTCTACACGTGTCTCCAACCTGGTATGCCGCATGTTATGAATTGGCCCGAGTGGGCAAGGGACCAATGTGGGTGAGAAAATACCGTATACAGTCTTTACCAAACACAAAAGATGCCGGCTGCCAACCTAGATATATTTATATGGTCGTTTACATATGGTATCCACAGACGTTAAGGGCAAGGGTATGACAACGCCCTCCCTACCGACAGAGTAGAAGGGGCCCTTGGGTCCCAGCCCTGAAAGTGCCACCGCAGCAAATGTATACATTTGGGATGGTGTCTGCTGCGTTAAATGTATGCATGTGGGATGGTGTCTGCTGTGTCAAATGTATACATGTGGGAGGTGTCTGCTGCGCTAAATGTATGCATTGGGATGGTGTCTGCTGTGTTAAATGTATGTATTTGGGATGGTGTCTGCTGTGTTAAATGTATGCATGTGGAATGGTGTCTGCTGTGTCAAATGTATGCATGTGGGATGGTGTCTGCTGTGTTAAATGTATGCATGTGGGATGGTGTCTGCTGTGTTAAATGTTCAGCATGTTCTTTAGTCAGTCCTCGAACAGAAATGAAAAACAAAGTTAGTTTGTCATTCAGTTTGGCCGGTCTTGGAGAAGCCTGATTTATGGTATAATCTCCAAATTGCATTTGCTATGCTATGAACTTTGTTTTTTAGGCTACCATGCTGTCATGAATGTTCAAATCAATTAGATCTTCTGAGCAGCTGCAGTGCCTGCTTGTCTTATGCTTCTAAGAACTGCAGTCACGCTGTCTGTCTCTGGTTATTTCTGGTGCTTTGTAGTAGTTTTAAGATCTTTTTTAGAGGTTCCTATTACTCAATTGAGTGTAATTTCTGATTTTTATACGTTTCCCTCATCTTTATCACATGATTATGCTCATGGTAAAGTGTCACTCATAGATGTTCAAATGTCACTCATAATAACAATAAAATTATGAAAATGTCACACATTGCAATCTGAAACCTTGGCAGCTATGAAATAGTGAAATAAGAATTAACCTGCAATGCAATCTAATCCTTCATATACATAAATTAATAATTTACTACATGTCCTGGTAGAGCCTAACCACATGTCTGCGTTTGTGTTATACCAGGGTCTCCACCTTTTCAATAGTGAGAGCTACTTCTGATCGAAGAGAATCAGATCGGAGAGAATCATCTTGATCTACTGCCTATATTATGTGGCTTAGCTAAGGGTAGATAAATGCCAAGCAACTTAATTGCTGCCCTAGAGCGCCCAGTCCTGCTGCAGTAAGAACATAGCATTTGTATCACAGGGTTAGGAAAGGTTTACCCGTAGAGCCCCTAAGCCTTTGTAGCTCTGTTAGGAACCTGTGGGTTCTTCAGAAGTCACGAACAGGTGACACCTGGTTGCACGTAACACTTTTAATAATAATAAGGGTGTAAACACAGCATAAACAAGTGTAGATGAAAACGCAGGGTATAAATACACCTACACACATACACCCATCAAGTTTAAACCTGTACTAAACACACAATTCTCAATAATAGGTAGATAATACAAAGACTGATGGACATAATTATGCAGACCTAGAGATACATGCATAGCACAGACAAGATGACAGTCTTGATTTAGAGTTTGGTGAGCAGGGTACTCCTTCACAAGCATGGTGGAGTATCCTGTCCAACAAATGGATGGCTGCCTGTCCTAGTGCAAGTCAGGTGGATTGTCTTGTGTCCAGCCTGACTTGAGTGCCGTCGGTGTAAATACATCGGACTGCCCTTCCTCTCTAGATCAGGCTGCCTGTATTTTTCTCTTATTCAGGACCACCAGGGAAAACGTGGCGGTCCTGAACAGAAAAACTCTAAAATGAAACCCACTCCCTGGCAGAAAATGTCAGGGGTGGGAGGGTGGGTAGTTATTTGTTTTTAAAAACAAACACCCACTTTGGGAGCATGTTTAAAAAAAAAACAGCGTTGGTGAGTGGCCACCTGATACACGGCAGCCGCTCACCAATCTTTCCATGCCTTCAGAGAAACCACTGTGGCTCCTCTGAATGGACGGAGTGCCCCCCAGGGCCAGCGGAAATCTCAACACAAGGCAGGGTCAGAGTATTGATCATTGGCAAATAGAAGAGTAGAGAAAAGAAAAAGATAATAAGAAAGCTGTCTGTATGTGATTTACTGTATACGCATAAGTAAATGACAAGACACTGCTGTGTCTCTTGCCAAAGACCAAAGGCCTTGGCTTGACAAACCCAAGCAAGGGATTTTCTTTCCAGCCTGGGTCACGAGGACAAGCAGACACTGCACTGCCTCTATGTTCAATCCAGTTCAGGTGGCACGGTGTGGGCAGGGGCTACTGGGTTGAGGTCATTTTCCTTTGATGTCCCGAGACCTATCCCAGAATGACTGTGCAAACTGGGCTGAGTAAATCCTTTTTGTAATAGACTTTAAAGGTAGCGAGGGCGAGCAGTTACAGATTTCCCAGCTTGGTAATGTCGGCTGCTTGAACTCAGCGCTGAGCAATAAATCAAGAGTTTTAATAAAATGAATGACCGGCACACTGCTTATCTTGCCAAAAAAAAGTACTTTACTCTCTCAATTGCACCCAATACTACATACTACATAATCAAAAACAAGTCAATATCTCTAGCCTCTAAGTTGGCAGGTGCTGCTGTCCCTCATGGCTATCCCTCTCCTCCCTAGAGGCATGAATATAGTACAGGTGCAGTTCATTCAAGTGCTCTGTTAGACCTGGCGCCATTGGCATGGGTCTCCCTTCCATTTTTTGCTGTTACCTCCTGTATTTTTGCTTTGTTTTTGCTGGTCTAGATGCTTTGGGCACGTTTCCACTGCTATTCAGGGCCAAAGTGCAAGTGCTCCCTCTTGTAAATTGTTGCAATGGATTGGTGACTCCATGATTGGCTTCTTTGATTTACTTGTCAGACCCTAGTACAGTGCACCATGTGTGCCCAGGGCCTGTAAATCAAATGCTGCTGGGGGGCTTGCAGTACGGGTTGTGCCACCCACAGAAGCAGCTTGTAAAATGTGACTCAGGCCTGCCATTGCAGAGCCTGTGTGCAGTCTGGGGCTGCCATGTTGACTTGGCAAGTGAACCTACTTGCCAGTCCCTAAACCTTCCCTTTTCTACATATTAGACACCCCTAAGGTAGGTCCAAGGTACCCCCATGGGCAGGGTGCATTGTATGTAAAAGGTAGGACATGCCCTAATATGTGTGGCATGTCCTGATAGTGAATTACAGCCAATTTCGTTTTTCACTGTTGCAAGGCTACCTGCTCCCAAAGGCCAGAATGGGTAGTTTGATTATATCATTTTATAATCCTAACTGACCCAGGGAACTAGATAGAAATTTGAGTTTAGTATTCCTGTATTCTGTGAGAAGTTAGCCTGGCATATGATGTTCACTAGTTCTAGTGGGCACCTTGCATCAGTCTAATCAACCCTTATTGATGATGGTTGTAAAGTCAACCTTATAGAAAGCTATCCTAGTGGTAGCATGGGCCAGCAGTCATCAGCCTAAGACGTATACAACAGGTACTGGGCACACGTGTGATAAAGACAAAGTTAGTATTACAGTAGTATTGAGACAAAAAAACACGATGAACACCGGTTGTAAGGTGAAGACAGTATGTGATACTTTATACAAGTCTTCTTTTCTCTCAGTTGTCGTGGAATGTATGTGCCAGAGCCAGTACGTCGGCAGCACAATCAGGCCCTTGAAAGACCGTATTGGAGAACATGCCAGGACCATGCACCAGCAAGATCCCCAATATGCCATGGCCCTACACATAGCGAAATGTGCGAGCCAATCTACATACAAAGAGATTCGAATTCTTTGGGCTAGACATTGCCAAACCCAACATACACGGAGGAAACCGTGAACTCCGTCTACGGAGATTGGAAGCCACTTGGATCATGCGTTTGCACACGGTCAAGTACGGCCAGAACATGGATTCTGAATTACAAAACTTTTTGGACATGTGAAATATACTTCATATCCTAGCTCAGTAGCGTGTGTTTTTTCTCTTCCGTACGCTTCCCACCTCTTACATATGTCTTTAGACCCAGACATGACTTTTTCCCTCCCATGTCACGAGCCATGAGGTCACCTTTTACACACTGAACCGTGGCATCCTTGCAATACACCGCCCAGTATTTCAATACTTCCTTTGTTCAGACTGTGTTTCTTTAATTCTTAGTACGAAATAACACTTTGTTGAAATAATGTATAATTTCTAACTTTCCTTCAAGCTTAGCGTTTCACCTTAATATGTACCAATATGATCCCTTGCAGGACGCTCCCGTGGTGATTTTTACATTGCCAGACAACAATTTGCTGGATTGCTAACATAATTCTGAAATGTTATTATTCCGCCTAGTCGATATTCATTCTTTGTACAAATATGATCCCGTACGCGGTACACCCATTCTAACTGCTGTTACCAAGTCCGCGTTCCAGTGGTCCACGGCGCACTTCCTCACTTCCTGTTGCACTCCAGAGCGCGCATGCGCGACTCCACACAGCCAGTACTTCTATGACGGTATGAGCAGCACCTCGCTCTCAGGAACATTGCCATACTACGGCCCGGAGCAATCCCACTGTCCGAAGGTAACGACATAGCTCCTGTATACTTGCAGCACCACCCTCATGCTCCCAACCCACACGGCCCGGACCCTTTTGCAGAGCGGTTCTCATTTATTTTCTTCCCCACCAACAGGATACGCCGCATCAGTCGTACCCGACTGCATCGCGCACATCTTGGTTTTATCCATACCCTTGCTGACTACTACCTCGTCCTGTCATATTCAGTTCCGCCGGATTCCCGGTGAGTGTCTGTATTATAGTTACAATTCTGATGCTTTCATCCTGTCACCGATGTGTCCTTACTGAATTCTCTCCCTCATTTGCCCCCCTTTTTTTTCCCTTTATAGTTTGAACCACGCGTCTCTTACAGGTAATATTTTTACATTCTCAACCGTTGCCGACCCGCCCCACACACCACTCTTCTTCTTTTTTCTTCTATCTATACACTCCCCTTGGGATCATATTTTAGTCTTAAAATCTAAACCTGCAGAAACAATGTAAACCGTTCCGGCATTTTGCCAACAACTGTTTTTCATTAAGTTGAATTTCTAGGCACGAATTCCCCATACGTAATGTAAACGCCCTAATGGCTCCAATTAACATACAATGTATTCACCATTCAAACGTACTGTAGTTGTTTCACTGTTCCACATCCTTCTCCTCTGCCGACTCTGTAATCACAGTGTTTCCTTCCCCCACTTGTTACAGTTTATACAGAGCGTGTCTTGTACTACTTAAGACTGTTTTTGCTAACTTCTAATTCTATTGTTCCAATTCAAGCGGCTTCCGAACCGCCTTATGTTTTTGAATGAATAGCTATTATCTGCCTACCTCAGAGGGTGCTTGCTTTACGACATATAGCTAAGATTTTAGGATCATGTACATCGATTTGATTCAGTTGAAATGCTTTATAAGTAACGTGCACTGTCGACCACGCGCACTCGCTGTCCGACTGTGCACATGTATTTTTCCGCGGGAAGATCGAAATGACCACAGCATGTTTATCTTCGCCGTCGTCACTGTCCACACGCAACGTTATCCGGTAATTTTCAGCCTTCTGATCACTGTCCACGCCGTAATATTACCATGCACATCTGGCGGTTTCTCATAGCACCGTTAACCATTTCACTTCCATCCTTCTGATTATAAATATCGTTTTTCCATGGCGCACTATTTTGACCAGGGATTCTAAGACACCTATGCTATGCTCCAATAATATATAGCCCCTGCCATATCCTTGCACCAGCACTCTCTCACACTACCAATACAAGGTTCTTCCTCACAGAAGACACGCATTATCTTCGTAGACCAACTCTCCCAGTTTGCATGAGGACAAAACAGCAGCCCATTGTAATGACCTGGCAGATTTTTTCCACCAGAAAGTTAATAACATCTACTCATCTTTCCCCCCTATAGCAAGCGTCCCTACAGCTCAGGATCAAATAAATCTAGGTGACACTCTTTCGGAACCCTTGCTAACACTGGACCACTTCCCTCAATTAGATCTTGAATCGCTGGATTCCATTGCTCGCAAGGTAAAATCTGGGTCTCCATGCGATCCAGCACCTCCAGATGTCATGATGTTGGCATCACAGTTCACTCTACCAACTATCATGAACCTCCTGAACGCCTCCATCATCTCTGGTACTGTCCCTCCCGCCGGGAAGCGGGCCATGGTCCGAGCTCTGCTAAAAAAAAACCAACCTGGATCCCTCTGACTTTAGCAACTACCGGCCGATCTCTCTGCTCACCTGGGTGAGCAAAATCCTTGAGAGATACATCAACCTCCAGCTGGTGAACTTTCTCGAGGACAACCAGCTGTTAGATGCCACCCAGACGGGGTTCAGACCGAAACACAGTACAGAGACTGCCCTTTTAGCAGTCACTGAGGAAACCAGAAAAATCTTAGATCAAGGAGGGTCAGTGGCAGTGATCCTCCTTGACCTAAGCGCGGCATTCAATACGGTCAGCCATGACACCTTGCTGCGCCGCCTCTCGAGTGTCGGAATAGTGGACGGAGCTTGGCTATGGCTCAAATCCTTCTTGAGTGACAGATCCTTCCAAGTTTTGATGGAGATACAGTGTCCAAGAGCAAACCTTTGAGGTGCGGAGTCCCACAAGGCTCCTCCTTAAGCCCCGCGCTTTTCAACATCTCGTCAGGTGGGTTAATAAAGTGCTTAGAGGAGGTAAAGGGCTGGATGACCTCCTCGTCCCTAAAGCTCAATGGGGATAAAACGGAGCTGATGCTCCTGGGCCCCTCAAACCCCACCTTTTTCAACTCCCTGTGGCCCCCTTGCCTAGGTGCCCCCCCCCCCAGTACCCAAGGACAATATTAAGAGCCTTGGGGTGTGGTTGGACAAAACCCTCTCGTTTAACACCCAGGCCACAAAACTCTCGGCTACCTGCTTTGGACTTCTTAGGATGCTAAAGAAAGTCCTTCCTCTTTTGCCTATGGAGGCAAAGCAGGTGGCCATCCAAGGGCTGATACAGTCTCGTTTAGACTTTAATAATATCCTCTACCTTGGCGCCCCGGAATACATCCTGCGCAGACTACAGATAGTGCAGAATTGTGCGGACAGCTACCACGCAGACAATAGTTCAAGTTCAAGTTCAGAGATTTCTATAGCGCACTACTCACCCAGAGGGTCTCAAGGCGCTTGGGGGGGGGGGGGGGGTGCTTTACTTATCAAATGACCAGGTTTTTAGTTGCTTT
Organism: Lissotriton helveticus; assembly: GCF_964261635.1. Taxonomy (NCBI): domain Eukaryota; kingdom Metazoa; phylum Chordata; class Amphibia; order Caudata; family Salamandridae; genus Lissotriton; species Lissotriton helveticus. The sequence goes on along the minus strand of NW_027611687.1, from coordinate 1,866,011 downwards.
CTGAAGGAGAGGTGGTTCTGTGTAAGGCGGAGGTGGGTGGGGAGAGAATTCCAGGTTTTGACTGCTAAGTAGGAGAAGGATCTACCCCCCATGGTGGATCTATGGATGCGCGGAATTGCGGCGAGGGCTTGATTGGACGATCGTAATTGGCGGGTGGGGGTGTAGAAGGATAGTCGTGTGTTGAGGCATTCGGGTCCTAGGTCGTGGAGGGCCTTGTGTGCGTGGGTGAGGAGATGGAACATTATTCTCTTGCTGACGGGGAGCCAGTGGAGGTCTTTCAGGTGACCGGAAAGGTGAGCTTGACGGGGGATGTCCAGAATGAGTCTGGCTGAGGCGTTTTGGATGCGTTGGAGTTTTTTCTGTAGTTTGGCTGTGGTTCCGGCGTAAAGGGTATTTCCGTAATCCAGTCGGCTTGTGACCAGTGCGTGGGTGACCGTTTTTCTTGTTTCGGTGGGGATCCAACGGAAGATTTTTTTGAGCATGCGTAGGATGTTGAAGCATGATGATGAGACGGCGTTGACTTGTCTGGTCATCGAGAGGGAGGAGTCCAGGATGAAGCCCAGTTTACGTGCGTGATCTGTAGGTGTGGGTGCTGTACCCAGGGCCGGTGGCCACCATGAGTCGTCCCAGGCAGAGGGGGATGATCCAAGGATGAGGACTTCCGTTTTGTCCGAGTTCAGCTTTAAACGGCTGTTCTTCATCCATTCGGCTACTTCTTTCATTCCTTCGTGTAGGTTGGTTTTGGCGGTGTTTGGATCTTTGGTGAGGGAGAGGATCAGCTGGGTGTCGTCTGCGTAGGAGATGATGTTGAGGTTGTGTTGTTGCGCGATGGATGCGAGGGGACTCATGTAAACGTTGAAGAGGGTGGGACTGAGTGATGATCCTTGTGGTACGCCACAGATTACTTCGGTGGCCTTTGATTTGAATGGGGGGAGGCGGACTCTCTGAGTTCTTCCGGTGAGGAATGAGATGATCCAGTCCAAGGCTTTTCCTTGTATTCCGACATTGCTGAGGCGTTGTATGAGGGTGTTATGACAGACAGTGTCGAAGGCGGCGGAGAGGTCAAGTAGGATGAGGGCAGCTGTTTTTCCGTTGTCCAGAAGCGTTCGGATGTCATCTGTAGCTGCGATGAGGGCGGTTTCCGTACTGTGTTTGGCTCGGAAGCCGGACTGTGAGGGGTCGAGGGATTTGTTGCATTCAAGGAAGGCGGCGAGCTGATTGTTGATGGCTTACTCGATGACTTTGGCAGGGAATGGGAGGAGCGAGATGGGGCGGTAGTTCTTGAGTTCAGAGGGGTCCGCTGTGGGCTTCTTCAGAAGGGCGCTGAGTTTGGCATGTTTCCAGATTTCCGGGAAGGTAGCGGAGTTGAAGGAACAGTTGATGACATCGCGGAGATGGGGTGCGATGATCGAGTCTGCTTTGTTGAAAATATGGTGAGGGCATGGGTCGGTTGGCGATCCTGAGTGTATGGAGTTCATCAGGCGGATGGTGTCTTCAGTAGTGATTGGGTTCCAGGCGCAAAGGTTGTTAGAATGCTGTTTTGGTTCGGGGGTGGGTGGAGTTGACTGGTCTTCTGATTGATTTTCAAAGCTGTTATGTATGTCGGCGATTTTGTTGTGGAAGAATGAGGATAATGAGTCGCAGAGGTCTTGGGAGGGAGTGATGTCGTTGGTGCCGGCGGTGGGGTTGGTAAAGTCTTTTACGATGTTGAATAGTTCCTTGCTGTTTTGGGCGTTGTTGTCCAGTCGATCTTTGAGTGCTGATTTCTTGGTGGATCGGATCAGTTGGTGGTGTTTGCGGGTGGCGTTCTTGAAGATGGCCAGGTTGTCAGTGGTTGGGTTTTTTCTCCAGGCTTTCTCGAGGGTGCGGCAGAGCTTCTTGGATTTCTTAAGGTCATCGTTGAACCAGGGGGCTTTTTTGCTACCTTGCTTGATTTGCTGGTTTTTCAAGGGTGCTAGTACGTCGGCGCTGAGGGTGATCCATTGTGTGAGGTTGGTGGCTGCTAGGTCCGAAGATTTGGCAGGAGGGTTTAGGTGAAGCGAGGAGGAGAGCTGGGCGGTGGTGATTTTGTTCCAATTTCTTCGGGGGATAGGTTGTGGGGGGTTGTGGGTCGTGGTCTTTTTGTAGTTGAAGTGTACGCAGCTGTGGTCCGTCCAGTGGAGAGCTGTGGTGTAGTTGAAGAAGATGTGTTTGCTGGAGGTGAAGATTGGGTCGAGCGTGTGTCCGGCAAGGTGGGTGGGGGTGTCAACAAGTTGTTTGAGTCCGAGATTGGCCAGGTTGTCCAGAAGGGTGGTGGTGTTGTTGTCGTTATTCTTTTCCAGGTGGAAGTTGAGGTCTTCCAGTAGGATGAAGTTCTCGGAGGGGAGGGCATGTGGGCTGATGAAGTCAGTGATATCTTCGCTGAATTGTGTGCGGGGTCCTGGAGGTCTGTAGATGAGGGTGCCTCTGAGTGTGGTCATGGGGTCGGTGTGGATCTGGAAGTGAAGGTGTTCGGCAGTAGCGAGGTTATCGTCGGATCTGGTCTTGATGCGGATGGTGTTCCTATGGACGATGGCTATGCCTCCTCCCGTTTGGTTGATGCGGTCCTTTCGAATGATCTTGTAGCCGTCCGGGATAGCTATGGCGATGTCAGGCGCTGATGAGGCGTTTATCCAGGTTTCTGTAAGGAAGGTGATGTCCGGCGATGTGGTGTTGAGTAGGTTCCAAAGTTCAATGGAGTGTCTGTGGACCGAGCGGGTGTTTGATACGGATGCACTTTAGGTGGTTGTTGTCGGAGTTATGTTTTGAGTTAGTGGATTTGGTGTGGGTCCTGGTACAATCGTACTTGCAGGTGAGGCAGGTGAAGGGTCCATGGGTGTGTCCTGGTAGCATTGTGGTGTGCGGCCGGGGTTAAGGGCTGAGAGGGTAGCGGCGTCATAAGTGATGCGGGAGGAATGGGATTTGCGGGGGCCAGGGGGTCTGGCGCTGGGCGCGGTCCAGGCGCGGACGGGCGTAGACGGGCTTACCTTTGGCGCGCCTTCGGCGCGCATGGGGCGCGACCGCTGCGCGTGAACGCTGCGCGCGTATGCATCTGTCATAAGTGGATAGTGGCGGGGGTGGGGCGAGGGAGGAGCAGCTGGGAGGCGGGAGCGGGGTGGAGGGCCGGGCTGGGAGGCACCACAAACAAACAACAAGATGGCTGCAAGCCACAAGTGGGAACAGGACGAGATTGGGCACGACCTTACTTAAGCAATGTCGACTGGGCAGCACAATCAGGCAACAATATTCAAAGCGAGTGGCACAGCAATTGATTATGGCACAGTACAATACAAATCACGGTCTGCTCATGAAGCGCTACGATGATTCTGATCACGGTCTGTTAATAAAGCGCTACGATGATTCTATATATATCAGTACGCTCAAGTCTGGCAATAAGCGTTACTATGGTAGTGCAAGATTAAAAGCAGTGCGAGGCAAATTACAGCGCTACGATACCACGTAGGTGAGCAGGGAGCAGCGAGAGGAGCGACCGCTTCAGAGAGGCTCCGGACGGTCACCCCCGGGTTTGATCAGCCTGCACTGGCTACCAGTACGACAAAGAGTCATCTTTAAGGCCATGTGTATGGCCCATCAGGCCTTTTGGGACACAGGACCAATGATTGCCCGGGACCTAGTAAAACAGTATCTTCCCAGCAGAAACCTCCGCTCTAGCCAGGCCTGTACGGCTATAGTTCCCAGAATAAAAAAGGCAAGAGCTGGTGGCAGGACGTTTACTTACAATGCCTCTAAGATCTGGAACTCACTGCCTCTCCACCTCAGATCCAACCCTAACCTTCTCTCATTTCGAAAACAGCTGAAGACCTTTCTGTTTAACGCCCCTCAATAATTTCTGCAAGGTTCCTCTGTCAAGCAATTTCTATTCTGGCCTCTAGCGCTTGGACGCCTCTGGGCAGCAATCACGCTTTATAAATGTACTTTTCATTTCATTTCATTTCATTTCAATAGATATCACTTCACTTTTACTTATACTCCCTACACGATTAGGTTCCAGTCTGCACATGCTATTCTAATGTGCTGAATTAGTCACTATTATTGGTTAAATTTTTCATCTCTCCCATCCCCACCGTCTATTGTCGTGCACATCCCATGTTTCACCCTTTGACACAAATCCCTTATAATTTTGGGACTGCTGGCTTAAGTCCTTTTATTTTATTTTATTTCTTTTCATTTTATTTCACAAGTATGCCCAATTACCGTGTTTACTTACAGTGATATGTTTTACAGCCCTGATGAGTCACAGGCATTGCCCTGTTGATGAAACACGTGTCGGCTGGCGTTTCTAAACAACTGAGAGAAAAGAAGACTTGTATAAAGTATCACATACTGTCTTCACCTTACAACCGGTGTTCATCGTGTTTTTATGTCTCAAAACTACTGTAATACTAACTTTGTCTTTATCACACGTGTGCCCAGTACCTGTTGTATATTTTGTATGGTGTTTAGGCATCCTGTGACTGACCACCTTTGAGAGGTTACAGGGTTTTCCTCTATACTGGCAGCACCGTCCAACGCAATTTGCATTTTATCCATCACTATATACTATAACTGCACTGTGTGAGCACCCTATTCTGTACAACTTAAACCTCTAGCCGGACCCTCATTAGTGTCATTACAGTTGAGCAGCTCCACAGCATTCACTAACCATACATCCGTGTCTTAGGTGATGGATAGAGACAAAGAGGCATCTGATCTGTTCGACAATCTTGAGAAAGGTAGACAAACTACAGATCCCTCTACCAGCAGCAACCCATTATGGAGAGATACACTAAAAGACAAGTTTATCAAACTAGAAAGGCTCAGAAAAACGGAAAACTTAAGGTGGTGAGACTGAGCCAACCTCAAGCAATATCTCAGACTGAACAGCGTTCCCCGTGGACTCCGTTCACAAATCTTTCCTACATTCGACGACCTAGACGACAACTTACTTGGCAAATGGAAAGAAGCACTGACCATCAATTCAAATACACTAATCAACATTCTCATTGAAAGCGGGGAAAGAAAAGTGTGTAAGCTACAAGCAGAAATTCAGACATTGGAGGAAGAAATTAAAGATCTTAACCTCAAGGAAGCTACAGATAAAAACTACGCTATACTCAAGGACATCCTCACCACACACCAGAAAGAAATAAAGGAACGGAAAAGCAGACCACTTAAACGTGACGAAGCGGACTACAGGGAAGGCAGAGTCTTCACGTTTGCAAAAAAATACGACCAAATAGTAAGAAAACCCAAGACACCTGAAACAACATTGGGAGCAGGAGCAGCCTCCAACGCATCAAGCTCATCCTCTCTTAACACCATCCCTAGTGAGAATGAAACTGAAACAGAAAGGAACACTAATTTGTTCGGCGAAATCTTAACCATCAGATGCGAGCAAAGAACCCAACAGCGTCAGAACCCCAACATAAAAAGACCAGAAGAGGTCAACGATCCAGGAAAAGAAGAATACAAAAAGAAGTTGAGGTCAGGGGACCCACGCAAATAAATACAGAGTCTCAAGAGGTTCAAGTGGTCAACCTCTCCAGTAAGATTCTCTCTCAAGAAATGACGAACGTGCTCAGTAAATGACTTAATTTTAATCCTCAGGACACTGGAGACCCTTGCAAAACCAAAATAGATTTATTCAAATTCGTGCGTCGACTCAAACTAAAGAAACATTTTGTACACAACCCTAAAGAGGGGCCAAGTCCAGGTGTTACATCCACCATATGCACAGAAGGCATGCAAACCATACAAGAAATCAAAGACATACACCTTCTCCTGACTCTCAACGAAACAACTGACCAACTTTTCACACCTGAACACCTACTACATGATCTGGGTATAGTAGATGACAATACACTCACCAGCAATTTGAGATGCAAATCAAAATGGACACCCAACCTACCAGCTGGCAATCCTATAGATACACTCCACACGCTGGTCCTAGAAGACCTTGACAGATATGAAACCAGGAATCATACAACCAAGAAACATAACATCAGCTACAATCTCACTAGAGGTGAACGAATAGCCCTGAAAACTCTCACACTAGATAGAGAAATAGTGATAAAAGAGGCAGAGAAGGGCGGCAACAACTTTGTCATGGACAAAACTGATTATGAACAAGAAATATATTTCCAACTGAACGATGTTACATGCTACACGCCTATCAAGAACAATCCAATAGGGCTGTGACCCTCCAAATAAATGATAAACTAAAAGAATGGCACGGAGCAGGACTGCTGAACGACGCTGAAACAACCTATCTAAAAATCAACAAACCAATGGCCCCTTGGTTATACACCCTGCCTAAGATTTACAAACCTGCCCCTTTTCCTCCAGGGAGACCAATAGTCTCTGGAATAGGTGGACCAACCGAGAGAATGGCAGAATATGTGGACATCTTTCTCAACCCACTGGTGAAAAACCTCCTATCCTACATCCAGGATACTAAACACATCCTTAGCATTCTGAACGACTTACAGTGGCAAACAGGAATGACAATGGCAACTCTGGATGTCGTTTCATTGTACACGTCAATAGATGCAGACAAAGGTTTGGTTGCTGTGTCCAAATATCTCAACACAAGACCAGCTAACTTATGGCAACACACAAATATGATTACAACCATGATGAGCATCATTCTCAAAAACAACTTCTTCATGTTCAACCAGAAATGGTATAAACAAACGAAGGGGGCAGCCATGGGCTCAAGGTTCTCCCTTTCGTTTGCAAATCTCTACATGGGCGCTTTGGAGACCACCTGGATTTGGAGTACCAAAGGCGCCGCATGGGTTGACTCAATAGTATACTGGGGGCGATACATCGATGACTGCCTACTGATCTGGTCCAGCACACACTCGAAGCTGGAATCGTTCTTTGACCACCTCAACACAAACGACATGGACATGAAATTTACCTGCAACTACAGCACCGAAAAAGTCACCTTCCTAGACTTGGAAATCTACACACTGAACAACACACTACAAACCAGGCTCTTCCGGAAGGAGACCTCATGTAATGCCATCCTCAGAGCTGATAGTTCGCACCCCAAACATCAGATTGAAACCATACCATACGATGAACTCGTCAGAGCACGCAGAAACTGCAGTGAGGAAGTGGAATTCAATAATTGCATTGATGACATGCGGAATCGTTTTCTCAAACGTGGCTACAATCAAAAGGTCGTCAATAAATCAGTACAAAAGGCGCAATTACTAAACCGGAACAGCACACTACTACCTAAGAACAAACCCAGTCCAAACACAGCTCAAACAAGGATGATCATGGACTACAACAACATCAGCCTTGTCGTCAGAAAAAGCATCAACAGACATTGGAATGTACTCTTGGCCGACAAAACTCTTGCACCATGTATCAGCGCCAAACCACAAATTACATACAGATGCGGCAAGACCTTGCGAACCAGACTAAGCCCAACCGTACCTCCCACTTACAACTCCAACACCTGGCTCACCCCCCACATGAAAGGATTCCACAAATGTAGCTGCTGTGGTGTGTGTAAATGGGCAAGAAACAACACCAAACAATTCCAGGGCCACTTCAAACAGAAGTATGAGATTAATACCAACATAAATTGCAACACCAAATTCGTCGTATACATCGTGGAATGTATGTGCCAGAGCCAGTACGTCGGCAGCACAATCAGGCCCTTGAAAGCCCGTATTGGAGAACATGCCAGGGCCATGCACCAGCAAGATCCCCGATATCCCATGGCCCTACACGTAGCAAAATGTGCGAGCCAATCTACACACAAGAGATTCGAATTCTATGGGATAGACATTGCCAAACCCAACATACGCGGAGAAAACCGCGAACTCCGTCTACGGAGATTGGAAGCTACTTGGATCATGCGTTTGCACACGGTCAAGTACGGCCAGAACATGGATTCTGAATTACAAAACTTTTTGGACATGTGAAATATACTTCATATCTTAGCTCAGTAGCGTGTGTTTTTTCTCTTCCGTACGCTTCCCACCTCTTACATATGTCTTTAGACCCAGACATGACTTTCCCCCCCCCATGTCACGAGCCATGAGGTCACCTTTTACACACTGAACCGTGGCATCCTTGCAATACACCGCCCAGTATTTCAATACTTCCTTTGTGCAGACTGTGTTTCTTTAATTCTTAGTACGAATTAACACTTTGTTGAAATAATGTATAATTTGTAACTTTCCTTCAAGCTTAGCGTTACACCTTAATATGTACCAATATGATCCCTTGTAGGACGCTCCCGTGGTGATTTTTACATTGCCAGACAACAATTTGCTGGATTGCTAACATAATACTGAAATGTTATTATTCCGCCTAGTCGATATTCATTCTTTGTACAAATATGATCCCGTTCGCGGCGCACCCATTCTAACTACTGTTACCAAGTCAGCGTTCCAGTGGTCCACGTCGCGCTTCCTCACTTCCTGTTGCACTCCCGAGTGCGCATGCGGGACTCCACACAGCCAGTACTTCTATGACAGTATGAGCAGCACCTCGCTCTCAGGAACATTGCCATACTACGGCCCGGAGCAATACCACTGTCCGAAGGTAACGACATAGCTCCTGTATACTTGCAGCACCACCCTCATGCTCCCAACCCACACGCCACCCCGGACCGTTTTGCAGCGCTGCTCTCATTTATTTTCTTTCCCACCAACAGGATACCCCGCATCAGTCGTACCCGACTGCATCGCGCACATCTTGGTTTTATCCATACCCTTGCTGACTACTACCTCGTCCTGTCATATTCTGTTTCGCCGGATTCCCAGTGAGTGTCTGTATTATAGTTACAATTCTGATGCTTTCATCCTGTCACCGATGTGTCCCTACTGAAATCTATCCCTCGTTTGCCCCCCCTTTTTTCCCTTTATAGTTTGAACCAATGCGCCTCTTACAGATAATATTTTTACATTCCCACCCGTTGCCGATCCGCCCCACACACCACTCTTTTCTTCTTTATTCTTATACCTATACACTCCCCTTGGGATCATATTTTAGTCTTAAAATCTAAACCTGCAGAAACAATGTAAACCGTTCCGGCATTTTGCCAACTACTGTTTTTCATTAAGTTGAATTTCTAGGCACGATTTCCCCATACGTAATGTAAACGCCCTAATGGCTCCAATTAACATACAATGTATTCACCATTCGAACGTACTGTAGTTGTTTCACTGTTCCGCATCCTTCTCCTCCGCCGACTCTGTAATCACAGTGTTTCCTTCCCCCACTTGTTACAGTTTATACAGAGCGTGTCTTGTACTACTTAAGACTGTTTTTGCTAACTTCTAATTCTATTGTTCCAATTCAGGTGGCTTGCGAACCGCCTTATGTTTTTGAATAAATAGCTATTATCTGCCTACCTCAGAGGGTGCTTGCTTTACGACATATAGCTAAGATTTTATGATCCTGTACATCGATTTGATTCAGTTAAAATGCTTTATAAGTAACCTGCACTGTCGACCACGCGCACTCGCTGTCCGACTGTGCACATGTATTTTTCCGCGGGAAGATCGAAATGACCACAGCATGTTTATCTTCGCCGTCGTCACTGCCCACACGCAACGTTATCCGGTAATTTTCAGCCTTCTGATCACTTTCCGCACCGTAATATTACCATGCACATCTGGCGGTTTCTCATAGCACCGTTAACCATTTCACTTCCATCCCTTTGATTATAAATACCGTTTTTCCATGGCGCACTATTTTGACCAGGGATTCTAAGACACCTATGCTATGCTCTAATAATATATATCCCCTGCCATATCCTTGCACCAGCACTCTCTCATACTACCAATACAAGGTTCTTCCTCACAGAAGACACACTTTTTTTTTTTTTTTACCTTTTTTTTTTTTTTTGGCCTCATTTGCCATGCCCTCAGTATAGGAGATACCAACCACCTAGAGAGTCCTTCACTTTGAAGCCAAAGTGGTTTTCGTGCCCTCTTTCCTGTACCAGAACTCGAGTTATTTAAAGGTGGGAGAGATATCCCAGAGACTTGAGGTGTTTGAGCTGACTCCATAAAGGTTTATTTCAACCTTTAGGACCAATATCGTATCGAGGCCAGACCCAGTCCACGGAGTATTTACGGCATAATCATAGGACCCGGGGGGAAAAAAAACCACAAAAAAAAAACCCCGGATTCTATCTCCACTCGGACAACACATCCCAAAATGCTAGATTGCGTTTAGTGCATGATCTATTGAGGTCTGCCTTAGATGTTTCATATAACGATGTGAGCCATCCTGAATGTGAAGGGGCTGTTTTCTCTATCCAATGCAAGCAGATTTGCCTTCTGGCCAGCAAAATGGCATAGAAGAGGAATGACCTTGCTTTACCAGTAAAATTGTCTTCCAACCCAAAGATGATAAGTGGTAGTGTTATTACGAGTGATGTATTCAAGATGGAGTTTAGCATGGCCTTCACTTCTTCCCAAAACGGACTTATTCCAGGACAATCCATAAACACGTGGACGTCGGATGCTCCCATAAGATTACATTTATTACATTATTTGTCGGGGAGGAATTTGGAAAGTTTAAGTGGCGTGATGTATGCGCGGTGTACTGAGAAGAGATGATTTCTTTTTAGCCAAGATGGTTTTACAATCTTGTGTAGAAGGGCAAAGGAATTTAGCCATCTCTCCTCACAGTGAAGGCCAGTTACTGAACCCCATAGCTGATCCGGGAGGGTAAAGTCTCCATCAAATTCTTCAAGAATCTGCCAGTACCATAAGGCTACCTCTTTTCTTCCTGCTGGTTTTTCTACTAGCTGTTGTTCCAAAGAACTTACTTTCCCAAGATGTTTGTCTTTACTACGCTGGGCTCTCGTCCAACTCTCCAGTTGAATGTTCTTAAATCTGGACAGTGCGGGGCCGGTGTAGTCGTATAACTCGTCCCATGTAATTAATGAACCCTCCTTCAGTATTTGACCCCATCTTGTAATCCCTGCATGTTCTAGTATAAGTGACAGGCTATCTTTCAAACATAATGGAAGCCCAGGGGATTCCCAAATTGGGGCAAAGTTTGAAGGGTAAGACAGCCCCAGTTTTTTTCTGAAGATAAGCCAAGTCTTAGACCATGACTGTAGTATTTCAAGTTTGATTTTTTTGAAGAATTTCTGGCTAGCGAATTTAAACAAAAACCCGTCCACTGATAAGTTTGCCCCAATTAACATGGCTCTATACATTGACCCATTTGGAATGTTGGATGGAGTTTTTAGGAGCATCCTCGAGTGTGTCATCTGGAAGGCCCAGGCATAGTATAATAGGTCAGGCAAGGCGAGACCTCCCTTCTCTCTTCTCCTCCTCAGCTTTTTCCAGGCAAGTCTGGTGGATTTATAGTTCCAAATAAATGAGTTGATTTCTTGTTGGCTTTTTTCAATTGTTTTAAGATCAAATGCCAAAGGAATAGCGCTGAAAGCAAAAATAAATTTTGGGAGGATACACATTTTGACTAGATTTACTCGGCCTGTTATGGAGAGTGGCAAGTGTGACCAGGATCTCAGCAGCTTTTCGCTCTCATTGTGGATTCTGTCCATATTGGTTTGCTCAATGTTTCCCACTTCTTGAGTGATACGTATTCCAAGGTACCGCATGGAGGTTGAAACGTTTATCTCCAAGTTTAAATCTGAAATATTCCATGTCATAATTTCAGTTTTGCTCGAGATAATATCGTAGCCCGAGATTTGCCCAAATTCCTTTGCTCGCTGTATGACTACCGGGAATGTTGTTACTGGGTCAGATGTGAAAATCAAGATGTCATCAGCGTATAATGCTACCCACCTCTCCCACTCCCCGAAACTAAATGATGGAATATTGGCCTCTACCCGCAGAACCTGGGCGAATGGCTCGATGTATAGGTTAAAGAGGAGTGGGGAGAGCGGACAGCCCTGCCTTGTACCTCTGGTGATATAAAAGGCTTCCGTCAAAACACCATTGACCAGTAGCCTGGCAGAGGGGGCACTGTAAAGTTGGAATATCGCTCTACATAGTCTGCTTCCAAAATTAAATTTTTTACGGACGTCATTAAGGTAGGGCCAATTGACCCTATCAAACGCCTTGGTTGCGTCTAGAGTGAGTGTGGCCAAGGGTAGGGAGAAGGCTGATGCAATGTCTATGGTTCCTATCAGATCGTGTGTTAATTCTGATAATTGTCGGCCTTTGATGAAACCTTTCTGATCTTGATGTACTATATTGCCTATTACACCACTCAGTCTTGTTGATATTATCGTTGTAAAGATTTTATAATCAATCCTCAATCAGTCCTCAATATTTTTTGATCTAAATTTAAACTCTTCAGTCTTAGCTGTTGTGTGGGAGACTTTTAAAGCCTCTCTGAGAGGTCAGATTACTAACAGAGCCTCTTATAGGCATAAAATATATAGAGATAAAGTAGCCAACCTCGAGCAGGAAATGAGGTTATTAGAACAAAAAATGGACACACTGCCGGCAACACCACAGGAGCAGATAACATTAGCAGAAAAAAAGGCACAACTGGAAAATATTCTACAAGAAAGGATAAACAAAAGGTGGGAAGCAAGTAAGATCTCTCAATTTGAATTTGGAGAATCCACCGGGAAAGTTTTGGCCTGGAAAATAAAATCCGATCAAGCTCTTAAATATATCAGAGAAATTCAGGTAGAGGGGGAGGCTACAGCAAGGTCTTCTAACTTAGATATAGGTAAAGCCTTCTATGATTTCTTTGAGGCAATCTATAAAGAAGACCTTCCCAACGACCAACATGTAAGGGACAAATGGCTTAAAGAAATCTTGCTCCCTGCCCTTTCAACAGAACAGAGTAAATCCTTGGTGAGTGAGATAACTGAGGAAGAGGTGAGGAAAGCAATACGTAAATCTAAAAGAGGGAAAGCTGCCGGCCCAGATGGCCTCCCAGGGGAGATATATAGAGCACTGGAAGAAGTTATCGCCCCCGTGTTGTCGGCCGTATTTAATGATATCTTAATAGAAGGAAATCCACCGCCAAAAACATGGGGGGAAGCCACAATCGTGCTTATCCCGAAACCAGGCAAATCTCCCCGGGAATGTGGGTCATATCGACCCATATCGTTGCTCAACAGAAGACACGCCTTATCTTCGTAGATATCACTTCACTTTTACTTATACTCCCCACACGATTAGGTTCCAGTCTGCACATGCTATTCTAATGTGCTGAACTAGTCACTATTATTGGTTTAATTTTTCATCCCTCCCATCCCCACCGTCTATTGTCGTGCACATCCCATGTTTCACCTTTTGACACAAATCACTTATAATTTTGGGACTGCCGGCTTAAGTCCTTTTATTTTATTTTATTTATTTTCATTTTATGTCACAAGTATGCCCAATTACCGTGTTTACTTACAATGATATGTTTTACAGCCCTGATGAGTCACAGGCATTGCCCTGTTGATGAAACACGTGTCGGCTGGCGTTTGTAAACAACTGAGAGAAAAGAAGACTTGTATAAAGTATCACATACTGTCTTCACCTTACAACCGGTGTTCATCGTGTTTTTTTGTCTTAATACTACTGTAATACTAACTTTGTCTTTATCACACGTGTGCCCAGTACCTGTTGTATATTTTGTATGGTGTTTAGGCATCCTGTGCCTGACCACCTTTGAGAGGTTACAGGGTTTTCCTCTATACTGGCAGCACCGTCCAACGCAATTTGCATTTTATCCATCACTATACACTTTAACTGCACTGTGTGAGCACCCTATTCTGTACAACTTATACCCCTAGCCAAACCCTCATCAGCCTAAGACTTCTGTAGGCGAGTTAAGCGAGTTGTTTACCATTTATAATCTCTTGAGTACCAAATGAAAGTACACCACACACCACACCACGTTCAGTGGATGCGCGGGGGGAACTTTGTTGGTTTTGAAAATGCAAACCAGTTCTAGTGACCCGCAATTATTCGTACTGCATAATACAATGTCTGCCGACAGCGTGAAGGAGAGGGAGGCTCGGGCAAGTACTATGTTCTCGGATAATCTCCCTGCACCAGCTGCTATCCGAGATAGATTGGATGTTGCCAGTGGCCCCAGAAATGATTCGCTGCATGACAAAATCAAAATACTTGAGAAGAAATCCTGACAGGAGCAAAGTAAATGGTGGGAATCGAAGTCCCTTCAGAGGTAAATTGATGTCAACAGAATACCTCGGGGGCTCCGTATTCTCACCGCGCCGAGTTATGAGAACCCGAATCCGGACCTCATGAGGGATTGGGCGGACAGTAATCTAGAAGCATCCAGGCGATTGGTCTTAATTCTTATTAAGTATGCTGATATAGAACGTACCAAACTTCTTGAGGAAATTGCAGCATTACAAGAGGAATTAGAATCTATGGGTCCAGAAGATGAAAAAGAGAAACTGATTAAAGAAATGAAAATCAGATTGAAAAAAGAGGAGGAGAAAATAATTGACTGAAAGACCTACAAGTTCCAAAGGGATAGAACGGATTACGAACTGGTTCAAATTTTCACGTTCTCCAAGAATTATGATTCTTTGCGCACAGTAGCCGCGGGGGGGCTCACACCCGGTGCTCGTGGCAGATGGACCCACAACAAAGCTCACAAAGATCAACTGGACTCAACAGTTTCCGACTTTAGCTCAGGAGCAGGGAGCGAGTCAGAGTCCGAACAACGGGGTGCAGCATCCATAGCGGCAAAGAAAAAAGTCACCTGGTGATGAGATAGGTTTTTTATGCCAAGACCGTCTCCAGTCCGTAAGACCTGGGACTCGAAAGAACTACAGCGAAAGTACAAAAACTACATCAGGAGGAAGAGGCAGAGGGCAAGGAAACGGGGGTCAGCTCAAAAAACGGGGCAGGGGCCAGTGGGCCAAGAAGTGACAACTATGAACAACTCACAATTAACTATCGTCAATCTCACACCAATGATTCTAACAGACAGGGAAGAGGACATTCTCAAGTTGGGACTTTCCTTTACTCCCAAGACAAATTTGAATTATGCGGCGGCTCGAACTGACATTTATAAGGCAATGAGGAAACTCAAATTGAAAAAATTTCATATGATAAAAAATGCCAGTACTCAGCCAGAAAGCATTGAGTTGAGTCAGGGAAACTCAACGACTACTTTGTCACAAGAAATGTTAGATCTATGGGTAACTGAAGGAGCGGATTCAACTACGATGGGTATTATTAGACCTGTACCGGATATCAGTACCCCGGGTGTGGCCCCACTTACACCATTCAAACCTCCCTCTACCTTTTGCCCTGTTATGCCACGTGATGGCATCGACGTATTTCATGAGAACTTGACCATAGAACAGAAGGATCTGCATAGAAAAACATGCAAGGGTCATTACAAACATAATCAATTGACAGTGGATTACGAATTGCTGGTGTCCAAGCTCAACAAGGACAAGAATATCATTGTACGCCCCAGTGATAAAGGGGGTAATGTTGTATTACTAACAAGGGCTCAGTGTGATAAAGAGGCTTATACACAATTGAACAATCGTGATCATTATGAAAGAGTGAATGCAGGTATGATCAAGGGTATGCAGAGGGAGTTTCATTTACTTCTGTCTAGATGGAGGACAATGAAACTGATTTCTGACTCTGAATACAAATATTTGAAAACTGATTACCCTGTTACTCCATCAATTTACTTTATACCAAAAGTTCATAAGGATCCTATTAACCCACCAGGTAGACCTATAATCACTGCCAGAGGGGGTCTCCTTGAAAAAACATCTGTGTATATCAAAGCCATGTTAAGTGCCTGGATTCATATATCCAAAATGCAGGGGATTTCTTATGTAAACTAAAGAACATCCAGTGGCAGGCTGGTGATTGGATGCTGGCATTGGATGTTACAGCCCTATATACCAGCATCCGTCATCATGACGGCATATTGGCAGTGAAATACTACCTTGAACGAAGGGATGTTAGTTTTGACCAGCACAACCAGATGCTTATTGAAATGCTCAAGTTTTGTTTGGAAAACAATGTTTTTATGTTTAACAGCTTGCTTTACAGACAGCGACAGGGGGTAGCAATGGGCGCCAGTTTTTCTCCAAGCTTCGCATGTTTGCACATGGGAAGCACTGGTCCACGGAGTTTGCTTCAAGCATGAAATGACTAACAAAGTTATTGCTTGGTACCGATTCATGACTTGTTTGTGGTTTGGCGGGTGAGTGAGTATTTGCCGATAATCATGAGTACCTTTATGCATTGATCCATTGTCCCCAACCCATTCCTGAAACCGTATTGCAGGTCAGATATTATATTACTTGCATCTAACCATATTGTTAAGCGTTGTAAAATCACTTTCCCCAGAGTTTTTGCAGCACAGACTAATATAGAGATGGGCGATAACAAGCAGGCTCATCCCGAGCGCCCTTTTTAAAATTGGGTAAAATAACCGCTGTAGACCAAGAGTGGGGTGAACCACCTACCGTTGCTGCATTAAAGACCCTGGCTAGGATCTATGCCCACAGCCTTTATCAAGATCTGCAGGGACCCCCTCAGGCCCAGGGGCTTTTCGTCCTGATGTGTCCATGATTGCTTTCTGGACCTCAGCTACCTCAAAGCATAGCGGACGCATCTCTATGCAAGGTACCGGGGGGTGATGTTTCTTTCCAAATCCATTCCTCTATAAATCTGCTTAAAATAACGAACCCATACATCAGCAGGGATGACATGGTCTGTTCTCACAAAGTGCTGTTCTATAAAAAAAAGGACTTGTTACGATTTTTCTAAATTTTGAACTATTCAACAAAACACTAACCTGATTCATATTGTGCCATGCTTGTTCCCGTATTGTCTTTCCTTTGATTTATGGCCAGTTTACAGGCTTTCCTACATGCCTTTATCTGTTCTTCATTCTTGGGTTTATATTTTAAAGCACTCATTAGAGCTTTGTGGGATTTAGAACAGTCTGCGTCGAACCACTTTTACCACTCTAATGTCCCTATCCTTCCTCTCCCCGTTAAACTTTCTGCAATCCGCTTGACAAGATTTCCAAAAGCCCCTATTGTCACACCAGCTCCAGCCTGGGAATCAAGACACAATTTAATATGAATGAATATTGGATTTATAGAGTGCGTGGTTACCCTGGAGCGTCCCAGCGCTGTACCACTGGAGAACCCGTCCTGGCTTTCCCTGTGAGATGGTCCCTTTACTGGGCATCCCCAAGGTGAAGCCAGGCATCCCCGGCGGTTGTGGGGCCGGAGTGGAGATTAAGCAAGCTATTGCCCGGAGTTGCAGCGTAGGACCCCATGGTTAGAGTGGCACCGAGGCCGCTGACATTGGTCCTGCACCCGGCCGCGTCAGGAATTGAACCCTGGTCCCAGGCCGACCTTAGCCTCCGGGTCTGCCGCCTCTAACCGTTGAGCCACACTTCTCCATATCTTCAGCACCCTTCGTATATAACTTATCTAAAAAGGCCTCCGACACTATCTTCCCCCACCTCATTTTGCGGACCTGATTTGTTGGTTTAAAGTCCCAATTTGATAAACTCTTTCTCTCCGCTACATGGAAGTCCAGCTCTCCCATCATTTGTAAAATCAGCGGATTGTGATCACTATAGCAGCTCCACATAGGGTTTACTTTTAATAATATGTCAAGGAGCAGGGGAGCAGATATAATAATAAAGTCTATATTCAAAGAACAGCCCCGCCAACAAAAGATGGGACTAACTCTGTCTCACCAGTGTACTCAAGGCAGTGTAAATTATTTGTGGCAAGTGTTCAGGTCGCTTAAAAATGATTAATGTCTTATTACCCTTGTCCAGAGGAGGTCAAAGAAGAAAAGGCTGAAACATGGTCATGTCGACACTTCTAAGGAGGAGTCCTTGGAACTACAGTTTTCCTTGGAATTGTGTAGTGACACACAAGCGCTAGTCCCCATACCCAGGTATAGGAGGGTAATTTGGGTATACCCCTTTTGTTTATGTTTGCAAGCCCACTAGCAGCATTTGGTTTACAGGCCCTGGGCACACACAGTGCACTGTACTAGGGACTTAGCAGTAAACCAAATACGGAAACACTAATCCATGATAACAATTTACAGAGGGAACACTAGTAGAGTGGTGTGGCTCACTGGTTAGAGGCGGCAGACCTGTAAGCAGAGAACGGTCCGGGACCAGGGTTCAATTCCCGACGCGGTAGGGTCTTGGACCAGGGTCAACGGACTCAATAATTCTCGCCTCAGTGCCTACTCCAACCAGAGAACACACTCTGCAACTCTGGGCATTAAGCTTGCCTCATCTCTACAACGGCCCCCCACAGACGCCGGGGATGTCTGGTTTCACCCTGGAGATACTCAGAAAGGGACCATCTCACAGGGAAAACCAGGACGGGTTTCCCAGCGGTCTACAGCGCCAGGACACTCGGGTAGAGTAACAGTGCGCTTTACAAGAATCCCACATTTACATTTACTTGCACTTGGGCACTGAACAGCAGTAATCCAAAGGATTTAGACCAGCAAAAACAAAATCCAACACACAGTAAAACACAGGAGGCAAAGGCAAAAAATGCAGGGGAACCCATGCCAAGGCTGCCAGGTCTAACACTCTCTCTTCCAATTTTCGGGTAACGCCTAATCTGAGCCATGGTATTTCCTCTAGTCACTACCTTAAATGGTTCCCAAACTGTAACTGCTGCAGCTACAGAACACGCAATAATGCCAAAATAGTCTATGATCTTATCCCGCAGATGTTTCACAAGAGTATCATCTAACAGCCACCAGGCATTCCAACACCACATACCCTTCAACTCCCATTGTTGAAGTCCGAAGGTTAGTTGGACCAGTGAATGATCGGAAAGCCCGCAGGAGAGAATGACATATTTACCTGTGTCATCTACATGAACTGTCTGTACTGAAAATGGGAAGGAGCTACAGAGGGGAATGGAGAATAGCGACAACTGTCGACCACAGAGTAAATACTGCATGATAAACACGGGTGTATGTGTACTGCCCAGGAACACACACTTTATACCTAGTAAATGAGTCTCTTGAAGTAACAGGATATCAGGGGTGGGATGCTCAACAAACAACATAACGGCCCCCTCTTAATTTTAGTTTTCAAACTATTATCAGTCCATGACTTTATACTATATCCCATCTCACAGTCTGCTAACAATTTGTGAGTCATTAGAATCAAAGTGATCCCGTACAACTCGCGGGAGCATCTGTCTGGTAACGGGAACAAAATTAAACACTGAAGAATCTAAACTAAAATCCATCCCCCTAACATCCCCACCCAATATTTCCATCCTAGAAGCATCAGTCACCCCAAATCATATGTAATAATCACATGTGAAACTCAATGGCAAAAAGTGAAAATAGAAAATAGAAACAAGCAAGCAAAAGGAGTGATGCACTTTGAATGAAGAGTCCCTTTTCTTTTCTCTTTCAGGAGCTTTGTATTGTGCAGAAAAGCTGAACATGAAGTCAGTCCTTTCATAATGGTCTCTGTTGCCACATGCGTGTTATTTGCCCTGAACCCCCGGGTATGGTGAAGACTGTCTGCAGCAGGAGTAACCTCTACCCCCAATGACTTAAGGTGTGCTAGATTCTTTGATGCCTCATCGGTTTTCGTAGTGTACTTTGCGGGATGAAGATAATTCATCAGACGCCCTTTCAATCCCCCGGATGTGTCAGCTGAAAACATGTCAAAGGAAATATCTTGACCCAGCACAGTGGAGCAGAGGTACTATCCTTCACGCCCATTTGCAGTACTAAGAGCATCTGTGAGAAAGTGCCTCGTTTGGCATGGTTATCCCCTGTTTTTGCTGCCTGGTTTTGATGTGGTTTCAATTGTAGTGCACAGGGTCTCCTGTGCCAGTGCTTTTTCCCAAAACATATCTCAATTGCTATGTCTGCCCCCTGTAAGTCCAAGATGTATTATACCATGTACTCAGAGGGCACCTCAGAGGTGGCCGCTGAAAACCTACCAATCCTGGTGTGGTTTCTGACCAACTGTAGGCATTTAGCCACCACCAGACATGTTTCTGGACCCCTGGGTGGAGAGCCCCTTCTCTCTTGGACCAGAAACAATGCACATCCTGGGCCAAGGTGTCACACCTCCTCCCCCAGGATGTGCCAGTGCTCAAAGGGGAAGCTTCAAAGGCCTGCCGCCTTTGTAATATGCAATCCTGTGCCTCCACTGCTAACAGAAGCTGGCAGTCTCCGGTTTACACCCCCACTTCATGTGGGAAAACCGGTGGAAAAACTTAGGAGAATAAGAGATGCGCCCACCTCTGCCAATCCACCCCTCAGGTGTGGGAGGTGAGGTGAAGCACATCTTTCAGTCCTCACCCTCTTAAAGATGGGTAGACCCACCAATCAGGTCTAGGTCTAAACACACTGCCACAGGAGTGTGGCATAATTGAGGGTGTAGTCACGCCAGGCAAGGTGCCAATTGGCCCTACCTGCTACTCCCCTAAAATGCCCCTAAATTTAGTATTTAGGTGGCTTCCCAGTCATAAAAATTGGATCTGCGATGACCTAAGAAAAAAGAAGACGTCCCTGCAGAGAAGACTGAATACGACGACTGCCTTGGCCCCATCCCTACTAGCCTGTCTCCAGCTTCTGCCAATCTGCAACCTGTCTTGCAGCCGGTGACCTCTGAAAACCCTGGGAGGACTGCTGCCTTTGAAAAAGACTCCAATCTCGCGTGGAGAGTGGACCTGTCCAGAAGAAAACAACTCCAAGGGCTCCGGATCCAGCTGGAACCGCGATCCCTGCACCCGACGCCCACGGGCCGAGTCTGAGTGGCCCACCTGCCCAGTGAAGTCTCCCCAGTGATTCAGACCTCGAATCCAGTGTTCGCTGACCGCTCCCTCCTGACCTCCATGACGATGCCTCTAGACTGAATCCAGAGGCTCTGCCCGACCGTGACTGGCTCAAGTAAGAAGACTTGGAAGTTGAAAGGCACCCCTGTACCCGGAGCCCCTGCGCCTTGGTGAGCTAAACCAATTGTGCCCCTACCACACCCTGCCTCTCTACTTACCTCTCCTGTAGTTGGTCTCCCTCTTGCAACCTCCGGTGAGATGCCTGCAGCCTGTTTGTCAAAGGCTACAAACTCCATTCAAAAGCATTGGGCACCGAGCGCTGATTTAGGATCCAGCTGCCCCTCTGCCCCTGGTGGTGTATGCTTGGTGCTGCTTGGGCCCCCCCTGTGCTTGTGCTCACCCCCAAAGCTTAGCCTCTGCAACTGGTGTACTTACCTGCAAGCAGCGTGGCTCCAGGCACCCCCTGTCTCTACTGAAAAGCATTAGGCCGAACTCTGACTCTGACCTCTGCACTCAGCCGCCCCTGTGCTGCTAGTGGTGCAGTTTTGGTACTCCTCTAACCCGTGCTCCTTGCTGACCTTTGGGCCCGAATACTGGATTTGTAAGTGTGGAACTTACCTGTTAAACTGCATTATTGTTTTCACCAATGGGAACATTGGACTGCTTCAAACATATTCTAAATGCCAAATTTTAAAAGCAAAAGTATTTTTATTTAAAAACGTACTTACCTTTTTGCAAAGATCTTGGTCTTAAAATAAAATACAAACAAAGTATATTTTTCCAAAAGTGGTGTGGATCTCCTTATTGAGCCGTGTGTCCATTATTGGTCAATGTTGTGCAATAAATGTCTTCCACTCCTCTGTGTGAGGCCTAAGGCTGCTCGCCCACACTCCCACTAATAGAGGACTTTGGGTTTTACGTTGAGCCCTTTACACTTTTGGGGAACCCCTGATCTCTGTGCATGGAATGACCACCTAGTAAGCATACCATATACAAAGCCAGATTCATACAGCGCCAATGTACATTTTGAAGGGCTTCTCATAGTGAACCCACCTCGGCACAGAATTTGACTCCCTTTAGTCAAATCCAAGAATCAGCAGAAACAGACAAAGGCTTTAACCACTTTCTCCAGGAAACATAAGTTTGACTTCTCTCTCAGAAAAGACTGTATGCTCTTTCGAGGGCAATTTAATCGGAGAAACAGCACAGCGTGAAAATCAGGAGACTGAAGGTACTCATAGGAACTCAAGCGAGGAACCACTTTGTGACCATAGTAAAGTTGAACAACACTGACATGAAGTGCAATTAAACTGAAACAAACATTTCATTTCTTTTTGCAGAGATCAGCACTCCTCTGGTCTGAATGCTGATAGTATAGCGCCTGCACTGCTTCCAGACACTTTCATCTCTGAGCAAAGAGCATGCTCCTCCCCCTTAGTCCAGATGAGCGCTCATGTATGGGCTTCACATAGCTCAAGGTTTTGAGATTCTTAGGAGCCAAAACAAACTATCCTTGACTATATTGATGGCCTCACAGGAAGTGATTTCACATAACATTTGACTTTGATAATGTCAGAGGAAGAGACATTAGTGAAATTATAGGAATGATGAGTACACAGGTAACATCCAAATCATTAATGCAGACATCTAAATTAACATTACACCAAAAGTATAATCTGTGCAGCCGCAAGGTGAAATATTGAAAATGTAGTGATATCAAAATGTCTGACAGTGGGTTTGCTGAACACTATGAAGTGAATAGTGTGTCCCTCTTTAGTTGTACGCGGCTACTCTGCAACAGTAGAAGTGCGAGCAAAGTCACATATGGAGTACTAGGACCCTCTCCCGTCTCCCAGTGATAAGATTCAGCTAGGTGTGAGTGAAACTTCAGCACAGACCTCTAAATGTGTGAGTGTCACTCATGATGAGTGAGACTTGAAGGCTCTGATGTGTGCATGTTGCATCTGATGTCACTGCCCAGGCAACAAATGCAACTTGCCTGACAGTGCTACGAAGCCCTCCTGCACCCGCACATTGATAGTGCGTGGATGAGGAGTGACTTATAATAGGTGAGAGGGTTACCACCTCGCGGGTCTCTTAGCGGCATGGTCAGTATTTTCTTGTTCCGGCCAGTACAAAAGTAGGAAGATTACTTAAAGCTGGCATTTTTCCTCTAATCAGTGCAAACTTATAATATCAAATATAAGCAGAAATCCCTTTAAAATGTGTTCTAGAGCTGACTTAATGAATCCTGACTGAGAGTTAAAGTAAATAAAGACAGCAAAGCCATTTTAAAAATGAATCAAACACTTTTATTCAAAGTCTTATTGAAGAATAATATCCGGGCCTTTGCAAAATCTTAAAACATGACCAGAAGGCAGGTGGTACCTCTAATAAGAGCCTGTATGAAGGAGTCTGACATTTGTTAGTGATGGAATACCCTCTCATCCTCAGAGCCGGCACCGGTCACTCACTGCCATAGGACCATCCACTGAGGGAGAAACCTCTGAGAGTCAGACCTGATTGTTCTGTCTCATGAATGTATTGAGACTGCAATTTACTTTATTTTGTTTTATAAGTAAAACTTTGGGGGGAGTGAGTGGGTAAAAAATGCAGAGAAATGCAAAACTTAATTTGGGGCAAATCGATTGAAAGTTGTTTGAATACACACAGCCCTATCAAATATAAAGAATTACCCACAGAAACAGGAAAAATAGAAAAACAGAAAAACGTTGACTAGTTTAATTCTAGCAGTTTTCTTAAATTTTTATGTATTTAATGAAATTCAGGCTGTCACTTCCAATTCACTCTTGAAGACTGAAGGAGGCGGCGGTTCCGTCTGCGGCCACCAGAGGGCGCTCATCGCCTGCTGATGAAACCCACTGAGCTGCACATTGGATGAAAGGGAGAAGGGTTTCCTCTTCCGGGTCAGCGGCGGCAGAGACAGCACCAGCAGCGGGGGTGACATCACTTCCGGCCTCTCCTGGTGTTTGCAGCCTGCAGCAGAGAAGGAAGGAGCCCTGTCTGTTTGTGAAGTTACCTTCATCTGCAGACCCCCCTCAAACCCCAGATTTACCACCCTCAGATCCCAGAGGAGAGAGCCTGGACATGTCTGCACAGGTCTCCACTCAGGTAGGAGATTGTCAGCACCTTCTGCTGTGTTTGTAGAAATAGACTGAATAATCCCGGAGGGAATCTCTGCAGGAGCCGGGCTGAGCTGGGCTCTTCTATCTGTGGCCCCTAGGGCTGAGCTGGGCCCTTCTATCTGGGGCCCCTGGGGCTGAGCTGGGCTCTTCTATCCGGGGCCCCTGGGGCTGAGCTGGGCTCTTCTATCCGGGGGCCCTGAGGCTGATGTAAGAAACTCTTACTGGGCTCTTCTATCCAGGGCCCCTGGGGCTGAGCTGGGCTCTTCTATCCGGGGGCCCCTGGGGCTGAGTTGGGCTCTTCTATCTGGAGCCCCTGGGGCTGAGTTGGGCTTTTCTATCCGGGGTCCCTGGAGCTGAGCTGGCCTCTTCTATCCAGGGGCCCTGGGGCTGAGCTGGGCTCTTCTATCCGGGGCCCCCTGGGGCTGAGCTGGGCTCTTCTATCTGGAGCCCCTGGGGCTGAGTAGGGCTTTTCTATCCGGGGTCCCTGGAGCTGAGCTGGGCTCTTCTAACCGGAGGCCTGTGCGGCTGAGCTGGGCTCTTCTATCCGGTGGTCCTGGGGCTGAGCTGGGCTCTTCTATCCGGGGCCCCTGGGGCTGAGCTGGCCTCTTCTATCCCGGGGTTCTCTGGTGCTGAGCTGGGCTCTTCTATCCTGTGCCCCTGGGGCTGAGCTGGGCTCTTCTATCCAGGGGCCCCTGGGACTGAGCTGGGCTCTTCTATCTGGGGCCCCTGGGGCTGAGCTGGGCTCTTCTATCCGGGGGCCCTAGGGCTGAGCAGGGCTCTTCTATCCGGGTGCCCCTGGGGCTGAGCTTGGCTCTTCTATCTGTGGGCCCTAGGGCTGAGCTGGGCTCCTTTACATAGGGGCCCCTGGGGCTGAGCTGTGCTCTTCTATCCGGGGCCCCCGGGGGCTGAGCTGGGCTCCTCTATCCAGGAGCCCCTGGGGATGAACTGGGCTCTTCTATCCGGGGGCCCTTTTGGGGCTGAGCTGGGCTCTTCTATCCGGGGGCCCTAGGGGCTGAGCTGGGCTCTTCTATCCGGTGGCCTCTGTGGCTGAGCTGGGCTCTTCTATCTAGGGGCCCCTGGGGTGTAGATGGGCTCCTCTATCCATGGGCCCCTGGGGCTAAGCTGGGCTCTTCTATCCGGGGCCCTTGGGGGCTGAGCTGGGCTCTTCTGTCCGGGGGCCCTAATGGCTGAGCTTAAAACTTAATTTGGTGCAGAGTTAGAAAGTTGTTTGAATACAGACAGTCCTACCAAATATAAAAAATTACGCACAGAAACAGGAAAAATAGAAAACATTGTCCAGTTTAATTGTAGCAGTTTCTTACATTTGCATATAATTAATGAAATTCAGGCTATTTCCAATTCACTCTTAAAGACTGGAGGCGGCGGTTCTGTCAGCGGCCACCTGAGGGCGCTCCTCGCCTGCTAATGAAACCCACTGAGCCGCACATTGGCTGAAAGGGAGAAGGGTTTCCTCTTCCGGGTCATCGACGGCAGAGACAGCACCAGCAGCTGCGGTGACAACACTTCTGGCCTCTCCTGGTGTTTGCAGCCTGCTGCAGAGGAGGAAGGAGCCCTGTCTGTCTGTGCAGTTACCTTCAACTGCAGACCGCCCTCAAAGCCCAGATTTACCACCCCCAGACCCCATATCTGCCCCCCAGCCCTAGGAGGAGGAGAGAGCCTGGACATGTCTGCACAGGTCTCTGCTCAGGTAGGAGATTGTCAGCACCTTCTGCTGTGTTTGTAGAAATAGGCTGAATATTCCTGGAGGGAATCTCTGCAGGAGCCGGGCTGAGCTGGGCTCTTCTATCCGGGGGCCCTGGGGCTGAGCTGGGCTCTTCTATCCAGGGGCCCCTGGGACTGAGCTGGGCTCTTCTATCTGGGGCCCCTGGGGCTGAGCTGGGCTCTTCTATCCGGGGGCCCTAGGGCTGAGCAGGGCTCTTCTATCCGGGTGCCCCTGGGGCTGAGCTTGGCTCTTCTATCTGTGGGCCCTAGGGCTGAGCTGGGCTCCTTTACATAGGGGCCCCTGGGGCTGAGCTGTGCTCTTCTATCTGGGGCCCCCGGGGGCTGAGCTGGGCTCCTCTATCCAGGAGCCCCTGGGGATGAACTGGGCTCTTCTATCGGGGGCCCTTTTGGGGCTGAGCTGGGCTCTTCTATCCGGGGGCCCTAGGGGCTGAGCTGGGCTCTTCTATCCGGTGGCCTCTGTGGCTGAGCTGGGCTCTTCTATCTAGGGGCCCCTGGGGTGTAGATGGGCTCCTCTATCCATGGGCCCCTGGGGCTAAGCTGGGCTCTTCTATCCGGGGCCCTTGGGGGCTGAGCTGGGCTCTTCTGTCCGGGGGCCCTAATGGCTGAGCTTAAAACTTAATTTGGTGCAGAGTTAGAAAGTTGTTTGAATACAGACAGTCCTACCAAATATAAAAAATTACGCACAGAAACAGGAAAAATAGAAAACATTGTCCAGTTTAATTGTAGCAGTTTCTTACATTTGCATATAATTAATGAAATTCAGGCTATTTCCAATTCACTCTTAAAGACTGGAGGCGGCGGTTCTGTCAGCGGCCACCTGAGGGCGCTCCTCGCCTGCTAATGAAACCCACTGAGCCGCACATTGGCTGAAAGGGAGAAGGGTTTCCTCTTCCGGGTCATCGGCGGCAGAGACAGCACCAGCAGCTGCGGTGACAACACTTCTGGCCTCTCCTGGTGTTTGCAGCCTGCTGCAGAGGAGGAAGGAGCCCTGTCTGTCTGTGCAGTTACCTTCAACTGCAGACCGCCCTCAAAGCCCAGATTTACCACCCCCAGACCCCATATCTGCCCCCCAGCCCTAGGAGGAGGAGAGAGCCTGGACATGTCTGCACAGGTCTCTGCTCAGGTAGGAGATTGTCAGCACCTTCTGCTGTGTTTGTAGAAATAGGCTGAATATTCCTGGAGGGAATCTCTGCAGGAGCCGGGCTGAGCTGGGCTCTTCTATCCGGGGGCCCCTGTGGTTGAGCTGGGCTCTTCTATCCGGGGGCCCCTGTGGTTGAGCTGGGCTCTTCTATCCGGGGCCCCTGAGGCTGAGCTGGGCTCTTCTATCTGGGGGACCCTGGGGGGCTGAGCAGGGCTCTTCTATCCGGGCCCCTGGGGCTGAGCTGGGCTCTTCTATCCTGGGGCCCTGGAGCCGCGCTGGGCTCTTCTATCCGGAGATTCCTGGGGCTGAGCTCGGCTCTTCTATCTGGGGCCCCTGGGGCTGAGCAGGGCTCTTCTATCCGGGGGCCCTGGGGCTGAGCTGGGCTCTTCTATCTGGGGGACCCTGGGGGGGCTGAGCAGGGCTCTTCTATCCGGGGCCCCTGGGGCTGAGCTGGGCTCTTCTATCCTGGGGCCCTGGAGCTGCGCTGGGCTCTTCTATCCGGAGATTCCTGGGGCTGAGCTCGGCTCTTCTATCTGGGGCCCCTGGGGCTGAGCAGGGCTCTTCTATCCGGGGGCCCTGGGGCAGAGCTGGGCTCTTCTATCTGGGGGACCCTGGGGGGGGCTGAGCAGGGCTCTTCTATCCGGGGCCCCTGGGGCTGAGCTGGGCTCTTCTATCCGGGGAACCCTGGGGCTGACCTGGGCTCTTCTATCCAGTGTCCCTGGGGCTGAGCTGGGCTCTTTTATCCGCTGGCCGTTGGGCTGAACTGGGCTCTTCTATCCGGGGGCCCTGGGCTGAGCTGGACTCTTCTATCCGGGGGTCCTGGGGCTGAGGAGGGCTCTTCTATCCGGGGCCCCTGGGGCTGAGCTGGGCTCTTCTATCCGGGGCCCGGGGCTGAGCTGGGCTCTTTTATCCTGGGGAACCCTGGGGCTGACCTGGGCTCTTTTATCCGGTGTCCCTGGGGCTGAGCTGGGCTCCTCTATCCGCGGGCCCTTGGGCTGAACTGGGCTCTTCTATCCGGGGGCCCTGGGCTGAGCTGGACTCTTCTATCCGGGGGTCCTGGGGCTGAGCAGGGCTCTTCTATCCGCGGCCCCTGGGGCTGAGCTGGGCTCCTCTATCCGGTGCCCCTGGGGCTGAGCTGGGCTCCTCTATCCGGTGCCCCTGGGGCTGAGCTGGGCTCTGCTATCCGGGGGCCCCTTGGGGGCTGAGCTGGGCTCTCTTATCCTGGGGCTGAGCTGGGCTCTTCTATCCGGGGCCCCTTGGGCTGAGCTGGGCTCTTCTATCCAGGGGCCTGTGGGGCTGAGCTCGGCTCTTCTATCCGTGGGTCTCAGGGGGCTGTACTGGGCTCTTCTATCCAGGGCCCCTGGGGCTGAGCTGGTCTATTCTCTCTGGGGGCCCCTGGGGAGGGCTGGACTCTTCTATCCGGAGCTGGGCTCTTCTATCCAGGACCCCTGGGCTCTTCTATCCGGGGGGCCCGTGGGGCTGAGCTATACTCTTCTATCCGGGGGCCCTTAGGGCTGAACTGGGCTCTTCTATCTGGGGGCCCCTGGGGCTGAGCTATACTCTTCTATCTGGGAGCCCTTGGGACTGAGCTGGGCTCTACTATCTGGGGGCCCCTGGGGCTGCGCTGGGCCCTTCTATCTGCGTCCCCTGGGGCTGAGCTGGGCTCTTCTATCGGGGGCCCCTGCGGCTGAGCTGGGCTCTTCTATCCTGAGGCCCTAGGGGCTGAGCTGGGCTCTTCTAGCCGGGGGCTTTTGGGGGGCTGGGCTCTTCTATCCGGGGCCCCTGGTGCTGTGCTGGGCTCTTCTATCCGGGCCCCTGGGGCTGAGCTGGGCTCCTCTATCCAGGGGCCCCTGGTGCTGACCTGGGCTCTTCTATCCAGTGTCCCTGGGGCTGAGCTGGGCTCTTCGATCCGCTGACCCTTGGGCTGAACTGGGCTCTTCTATCCGGGGGCCCTGGGCTGAGCTGGACTCTTCTATCCGGGGGTCCTGGGGCTAAGGAGGGCTCTTCTATCCGGGGCCCCTGGGCCCTGGGGCTGAGCTGGGCTCTTCTATCCGGGGCCCCGGGGCTGAGCTGGGCTCTTTTATCCTGGGGAACCCTGGGGCTGACCTGGGCTCTTTTATCCGGTGTCCCTGGGGCTGAGCTGGGCTCTTCTATCCGCGGGCCCTTGGGCTGAACTGGGCTCTTCTATCCGGGGGCCCTGGGCTGAGCTGGACTCTTCTATCCGGGGGTCCTGGGGCTGAGCAGGGCTCTTCTATCCGGGGGCCCTGGGCTGAGCTGGACTCTTCTATCAGGGGGTCCTGGGGCTGAGCTGGGCTCCTCTATCCGGTGCCCCTGGGGCTGAGCTGGGCTCTGCTATCCGGGGGCCCCTTGGGGGCTGAGCTGGGCTCTTTTATCCTGGGGCTGAGCTGGGCTCTTCTATCCGGGGCCCCTTGGGCTGAGCTGGGCTCTTCTATCCAGGGGCCTGTGGGGCTGAGCTGGGCTCTTCTATCCGTGGGTCTCAGGGGGGCTGTGCTGGGCTCTTCTATCCAGGGCCCCTGGGGCTGAGCTGGTCTATTCTCTCTGGGGGCCCCTGGGGAGGGCTGGACTCTTCTATCCGGAGCTGGGCTCTTCTATCCAGGACCCCTGGGCTCTTCTATCCGGAGGGCCCGTGGGGCTGAGCTATACTCTTCTATCCGGGGGCCCTTGGGGCTGAACTGGGCTCTTCTATCTGGGGGCCCCTGGGGCTGAGCTATACTCTTCTATCTAGGAGCCCTTGGGACTGAGATGGGCTCTACTATCTGGGGTCCCCTGGGGCTGCGCTGGGCCCTTGTTATGTTAAAAAATTTATACCGCGCACGTACACCGAGACGGTTTCTTGGCGCCCTTCTATCTGCGTCCCCTGGGGCTGAGCTGGGCTCTTCTATCGGGGGCCCTGGGGCTGAGCTGGGCTCTTCTATCCTGAGGCCCTAGAGGCTGAGCTGGGCTCTTCTAGCCAGGGGCTTTTGGGGGGCTGGGCTCTTCTATCCGGGGCCCCTGGTGCTGTGCTGGGCTCTTCTATCCGGGCCCCTGGGGCTGAGCTGGGCTCCTCTATCCAGGGGCCCCTGGTGCTGAGCTGGGCTCTTCTATCCGGGGCCCCTGGGGCTGAGCTGGGCTCCTCTATCCAGGGGCCCCTGGGGCTGAGCTGTGCTCTTCTATCCGGGGCCCCTGGGGCTAAGCGGGGCTCCTCTATCCAGGGGCCCCTGGGGCTGAGCTGGGCATATCTTTCTGGGAGCCCCTGGGGCTGAGCTGGGCTCTTCTATCCAGGGGCCCCTGGGGCTGAGCTGTGCTCTTCTATCCGGGGCCCCTGGTGCTGAGCTGGGCTCCTATATCCAGGGGGCCCTGGGGCTGAGCTGGGCTCTTCTATCCAGGGGCCCTTTGGGGCTGAGCTGGGCTCTTCTATCCAGGGGCCCTTTGGGGCTGAGCTGGGCTCTTCTATCCGGGGGCCCTCGGGGCTGAGCTGGGCTCTTCTATCCGGGGGCCTCTGGGCCTGAGCTGGGCTCTTCTATCTGGGGGCCCCTGGGGCTGAGCTGCGCTCTTCTATCCGGGGGCCCCTAGAGCTGAGCTGGGCTCTTCTATCTTGGGGCCCCTGGGGTGGAGCTGGGCTCTTCTATCCATGGGCCCAAGGGGGGGCTGGGATGGGCTCTTTTATCTGGGGCCCCTGGTGCTGAGCTGGGCTCTTCTATCTGGGGCACCAGGTGCTGAGCTGGGCTCTTCTATCTGGGGCCCCTGGTGCTGAGCTGGGCTGTTCTATCCGGGGACCCCTGGGGCTGAGCTGGGCTCTTCTATCCGGGGGTCCTGTGGCTGAGCAGGGCTCTTCTCTCCGGGGGCCCCTGGAGCAGAGCTGGGCTCTTCTATCCACCGGCCCGGGGGGGGGGGGGCTGAGTTGGGCTCTTCTATCTGGGGCCCATGGTGCTGTGCTGGGCTCTTCTATCCGGGGACCCCTGGGGCTGAGCTGGGTTCTTCTATCCGGGGGCTTCTGGGACTGAGCTGGGGCCTTCTATCCGGGGACCCCTAGGGCTGAGCTGGACTCTTCTATCCGAGGCCCTGGGGCTGAACTGGACTCTTTTATCCGGGGGCCCCTGGGGCTGAGCTGGACTCTTCAATCCGGGGGCCCCCCGGGCTGAGCTGGGCCCTTCTATCCAGGGGCCCCAGGGGCTGAGCTGTGCCCTTCTATCCGGGGGCACTGGGGCTGAGCTGGGCTCTTCTATCCGGGGCCGCTGGGTAGCACAGCTGGGCTCTTCTATCTGGGGCCCCTGGGGCTGAGCTGGGCTCTTCTATCCGGGGCCCCTGGGGCTGTGCTGGGCTCTTCTAACCGGGGGCCTCTGGGGGCTGAACTGGTCTCTTCTATCCGGGGCCCCTGGGGCTGAGCTGGGCTCTTCTATCCAGGGCCCCTGGGGCTGAGTTTGGCTCTTCTATCTGTGGCCCCTAGGGCTGACCTGGGCTCTTCTATCCGGGGGCCCCTGGGGCTGAGCTGGGCTCTTCTATCCGGGGGCCCTGGGGGGCTGTCCTTCTGGCCCTGGGGGTGTTTGTGGGAATCATGTGTGTTAAAGAGGGGATCTGTGCACTGCATCCTAATGCACTGCAAGGAATCTGTGCACTGTGGTGCATCTTGCTGCACTGTGAGGGATCTGTGCACTGCACTACATCTTGCTGCACTGTGAGGGATCTGTGCACTGTGGTGCATCTTGCTGCACTGTGAGGGATCTGTGCACTGTGGTGCATCTTGCTGCACTGTGAGGGATCTGTGCACTGTGGTGCATCTGTGCACTGTGGTGCATCTTGCTGCCCTGTTAGGGATCTGTGCACTGTGGTGCATCTTGCTGCACTAAGAGGGATCAGTGCACTGTGGTGCATCTTGCTGCTCTGTGAGGATCTGTGCACTGTGATGCATCTTTCTGCACTGTGGGAAATCTGTGCACTGCACTGCACCTTGCTGCACTGTGAGGGATCTGTGCACTGTGGTGCATCTTGCTGCACTGTGAGGGGTCTGTGTACTGTGATGCATCTTGATGCACTGTGAGGGATCTGTGCACTGTGGTGCATCTTACTGCACTGCGAGGGATCTGTGCACTGTGGTGCATCTTACTGCACTGCGAGGGATCTGTGCACTGTGGTGCATCTTGCTGCACTGTGAGGGATCTCTGCACTGTGGTGCATCTTGCTGCACTGTGAGGAATCTGTGCACTGTGGTGCATATTGCACTGTGAGGGATCTGTGCACGGTGGTGCATCTTGCTGAACTGTGAGGGATCTGTGCACTGTGGTGCATCTTCCTGCACTGTGAGGGATCTGTGCACTGTGGTGCATCTTGCTGCACTGTGGGGATCTGTGCACTGTGGTGCATCTTGCTGCACTGCGAGGGATCTGTGCACTGTGGTGCATCTTGTTGCACTGTGAGGGGTCTGTGCACTGTGTTCCATCTTACTGCACTGTGAGGGATCTGTGCACTGTGGTGCATCTTGCTGCACTGTGAGGGATCTGTGCACTGTGGTGCATCTTGCTGCACTGTGAGGCATCTTGCTGCACTGTGAGGGATCTGTGCACTGTGGTGCATCTTGCTGCACTGTGAGGGATCTGTGCACTGTGGTGCATCTTGCTGCACTGTGAGGGATCTGTGCCCTGTGGTGCATCTTACTGCACTGTGAGGGATATGTGCACTGTGGTGCATCTTGATGCACTGTGAGGGATCTGTGCACTGTGGTGCATCTTACTGCACTGTGAGGGATCTGTGCACTGTGGTGCATCTTGCTGCTCTGTGAGGGATCTGCGCACTGTGGTGCATCTTACTGCACTGTGAGGGATCTGTGCACTGTGGTGCATTGTTAGACGGGGACCCTGAGGGTCGGCCGGGTACTGAGGGAGAGATCCCCGAGGGGGACCGTCTCCGGCGATCGTACAGACAAGTTACCTCCCTCCCCACAAACAGGCACCACACCAAGTCGAGTTCAATACTTTATATAAGGTTCGTAAGGCAGGGATATCAGCGATACAGGATATCTCGGACCCGGGGGTCCTCTCACTTCTAGTCTTTGTAGGGAAAGGGGGTAGCGGGACAGTCTTGGTACCGGATCGGTACAGGTAGTGGTCAGAGGCGAGCTCACAATCCTCGAGCTGGAGTGTCTGTGGATCGGGCCACGGCAGCGCCAGCAGGCCAAGATGATAGTCTCACAAGGCAGAGGGCCGCGGCAGCACCAGCAGGCCAAGTCGATGGTTTCACGAGGCAGAGGGCCGCGGCAGCGCCAGCAGGCCAAGACGATGGTTCCACGAGGCAGAGGGCCGCGGCAGCGCCAGCAGGCCAAGACGATGGTTTCACGAGGCAGAGGGCCGCGGCAGCGCCAGCAGGCCAAGACGATGGTTTCACGAGGCAGAGGGCCGCGGCAGCGCCAGCAGGCCAAGATGATGGTTTCACGAGGCAGAGGGCCGCGGCAGCGCCAGCAGGCCAGTCACAGATGAGTTCTTCTCGGGTCTCTCCACTCCAGGATACAACTGGCTTCCTGGTCTGGCCCTGCCCCAGTTATAGGTCTGGTCCCCTTTGATGTCCGGACCCTCGCGCCTGGGGGGCCGGGAGGTCCGGGATGAGGGAGTCCAGACACCCAGCAGGGGGCGGAGCCAGCGCCCAGGCGGCCGGGGGCGATCGACACCTGGCGGAGGAGAGCCGTTGACAATTCCTTTCTCCCATTGACTCGCCAAGTGGTCACTCTGCCTCCTGGGAGGAGGTTGGTGCCTCGATGTCGGGCCCGGCCGGGCCCAGGGTGAGGGTCGAGTTGAGGCCACGCGGCCTCGTGCTGCAGTGCCCCAAGATGGCGGCTGGGCCGAGGCCGTGGTGTGGATGGTGACCCGGGCCAGCTGGGTCCGGAGCTGGTGTCTTGTGGGCGAGGGATTGCAGTGTACTTCGGGTGGTCGTCGGGGACTCTGGCTGGGGATGCAGGGGGAGCCAGGGTCCAGGTCCCATTGCGGGGAGGGGGCAGCCCGACCATGCGGCCTGTCCAACATGCGTCCCCCCCAGCTGAAGGCGGGGAGAGTCAGCCATCTTCCTGGGGACTCTCCTCGCTGAGGCGGAAAAAGCGTGACAGGCCGTCGGCGTTGGCGTGGTCCTGGCCTGGACGATGTTCTACCGTGAAGTCCATCCCCTGCAGGGAGATGGACCAGCGCAACAGCTTCGGGTTCTCCCCCCGCATTTGCATCAGCCATTGCAGGGGTCGGTGGTCTGTTTGCACCCGGAAGTGGGTGCCGAAGAGGTAGGGCCGGAGCTTCTTGAGTGCCCAGACTACGGCGAAGGCCTCCCTCTCAATGGTGCTCCAGCGCTGTTCTCGGGGCAGCAGGCGTCTGCTGATGTAGGCCACTGGTTGGTCGACCCCTTCGGCGTTGAGTTGGGAGAGGACGGCCCCCACACCATGATCGGAGGCGTCCGTCTGCACAATGAATTCCCGGCTGTAGTCGGGAGCCTGGAGCACGGGGGCCGTGCACATGGCGGCCTTCAGTCTCTCGAAGGCCGATTGGCAGTCCGGGGTCCAGTTGACGGTTTTGGGGCCCTTCTTGGAGGTGAGCTCTGTGAGGGGCCCCATGATGCTGCCATAGTCCTTCACGAACCGCCGGTAGTATCCGGTGAGCCCCAGGAAGGCCCGGACCTCCGTTTGGGTCGTAGGGGGTCGCCAGGCCTGGATGGCAGCAATCTTGAGTTGGAGAGGGGCCACCAGCCCGCTTCCCACTTGGTGTCCCAGGTAGGTCACGGACCCTTGGCCAACCTGGCACTTGCTGGCCTTGATGGTGAGCCCGGCTTGCTGGAGGGCGTGTAGAACCTCCCGCAGGTGGCGGAGGTGGTCGGTCCACTGGTGGCTGTACACAGCAATGTCGTCCAGGTAGGCGGCGCTGAAGTCTTCCAAGCCCGCCAGTACCTGGTTTACCAGCCGTTGGAACGTTGCCGGGGCGTTTTTCATGCCGAAGGGCATTACTTTAAAGTGGTAGTGCCCGTCCGGGGTAGAGAAGGCGGAACGTTCTTGGGCCCTAGGGGTGAGGGCGATCTGCCAGTAGCCCGCTGTTAGGTCGAAGATGCTCAGGTAGCGGGCGGCCCCCATCCGGTCAATTAGCTCATCTGCCCGGGGGATGGGATGAGCGTCGGTCCTGGTAACTGCATTCAGCCCCCGATAGTCCACGCAGAACCGGAGCTCAGGGGCAACGCCCGGGGCGGCTGCTTTGGGAACCAGGACGACTGGGCTCGCCCAGGGGCTGTCTGAGGGTTCGATCACTCCCAGGGTCAGCATTTTGGACACCTCGGTCTGGATGCAGTTGCGCACCCGATCGGGTACGCGGTACGCCCGGTGTCGAATAGGAGGGCTGTTCCCGGTGTCCACATCGTGAAGGCACCAGGGGGTGACTCCGGGGGTGAGGGAGAACAGGGAGGCGAACCGCCTCAGGAGCGTTTGGCAGTCTTGGCGTTGCTCCGGGGACAGGGCCTCGGAGAGCTGGACCCCTTCCACTGAGCCATCCCGTTCGAGGACCCTCAGTAAGTCCGGAAGGGGTTCGGAGTCTTCTTCTGTCCCATTATCGGTAGCCATCAGGAGGCTGAGTTCGGATCGCA
Source organism: Lissotriton helveticus (assembly GCF_964261635.1). Classification (NCBI taxonomy): domain Eukaryota; kingdom Metazoa; phylum Chordata; class Amphibia; order Caudata; family Salamandridae; genus Lissotriton; species Lissotriton helveticus. Next base: position 1,830,586 of record NW_027611687.1, on the reverse strand, counting down.
CAAAATGGGGTTTGAGCCTATTGGCATGGAGGACTCGTAGGGGGTTCCGGGCGGTCTCCATGTCGATTAAATAGGTGACGGGCCCCTTGCGTTCGATCACCTTGAAGGGCCCGGACCATCTGTCTTGGAGTGCACAGGGTTCAACCGGGGACATCACCCAGACCTGTTGTCCTGGTTCGAACTCAATGGAGGACGTGTGCTGATCGTACCACCTCTTCATGTCCTCCTGACTGGCCTCGAGATTGGCTTTGGCGGTGTCTCGGAACCGCCGGGTCTGGTTGCGGAGAGCCAGGAGGTACCGGTAGATGTCCGGGGGAGTTTTCTGGGGGGGCTGCTCCCAACCTTCCTTGACTAGGCTGAGGGGGCCCCGGACGGGGTGCCCGTACAGGAGTTCAAATGGGCTGAAACCGAGGGATTTCTGCGGGACCTCCCGATAGGCAAACAGGAGGCATGGAAGTAGCACGTCCCACTGGCGTCGAAGGGGTTCTTCTAGGCCCATAATCATTCCTTTGAGGGTGCGGTTGAACCTCTCAACCAGTCCGTTTCCTTGCGGGTGATAGGGGGTCGTGAATTTGTAGGTGACCCCGCATTGTTGCCAGAGAGACTTCATATATTTGGAGATAAAGTTCGTGCCCCTGTCACTGACGACCTCTCGGGGGAACCCCACCCGGGAGAAGATCCCCATCAGAGCTCGGCCCACCACGGGGGCCGTCACAGTCCGAAGAGGGATGGCCTCGGGATAGCGGGTGGCGTGGTCTACTAGGACCAGGATGAACCGGTGTCCTTGGGCTGTTCGAGGGTCGAGGGGCCCCACAATGTCTATTCCCACTCGTTCAAACGGGGTGGTGACGACCGGAAAGGGTTGTAAAGGTGCTTTGATTTTTCGGCCACTTTTTCCGCTGGCCTGGCAGGTGGGGCAGGCCTTGCAGTGGTTGGTGACATCCTTTCGCATTTGGGGCCAGAAAAAATGGGTCACCAGGCGGTCGTAGGTTTTATCCTGTCCCAGGTGTCCGGCAAGGGGGACATCGTGGGCTAAGTTCAGGAGGAAGTCTCGGAAGGGAAGGGGCACCACCAGCACCCGACTGGCTCCTAGTTCTGCAATTTTCTGCTCGCTGTAGAGCAGGTCTTGGTCCCAGTAGATCCAGTGGGCCCCCGAGGTATCCCCTGTGCTCTGGGCCAGGGCTTGCTGCCGGAGTCCTTCGAGAGAGGGACATGTTTTCTGTTCGGCCCGGAATTGTTCCTGAGTGGGGCCTCCCTCCTGACGCCATTGTGCCAGGTCAGGGACGTCCCGAAGCTGGTCGGATCCTTCTTCTGTTTGGGTCGAGGGACTGGCTTCTGGGGCGGCCTCCTCTGGGATGAGCGCGGGAGGAGGTTCTGGCCACTCGGGCTCTTCTAGACTGGGGACCGCGCGGGCGGTCATGGACCGGGTCGTGACGCAGACCCATTCGGGGAGGCCGAGCATCCCCAGGTGTTCCCTCCGTTCGACCGCTGCCCAGGGAGAGCTTTCGAGGTCGTTTCCTAGGAGGCAATCCACGGGGGCATCATCGCGGACAGTCACCTTTAACATCCCCGTTACTCCTCCCCACTCGAAGGGGACGCAGGCCATGTGGCACAGGCTTTCGGAATTGTCTGCTGAGCGGACAGGGCAGAGAATGTTCGGCAGGATCTGGTCTGGAGTGACGAGATGGCGTCGGACCGCCGTTACACTGGCCCCGGTGTCGCGGAGGGCTCCCGCCCGGCGGCCATTAATGTTGACCCATTGACTGTACTTCTGCGTGTTGGCGGGAAGGGGGGCCCGCGGAATCATCTCTCTCTCCCCTAAGCAGGCCAGTGCCATGGCGGCGGGAGCCCATTCAGAGGGGTCGGTCTCGTACTCTTCTTGGTCTTCCGGGACTAGTTCTTCCCCTAGGGCGGCCGCTGCGACCTGGCGGGGGGTAGTGTTTGGATTCTTTGGGCAGTTGGGATCACTGGCGTAGTGGCCGGGTCGCAGGCATCTGTGGCACATAACGTGGGCCCGAAAACCGGCCCGGATGGCAGGGCTTCCTCGGCCGACCGGGGTCGAGGGGCTCCTGGGGGGTGACGAGGGGCCGGGGTCTCTCTCCCGACTCTGGCCTCCTCCTCCTCCTCGGGGGCGATGGGGCCCTGGGTACGTTCTGGATGATTCGCTGGGTCCGTTCCGGCCAACTCGGGTGCTTTCCCACCGGTCGGCTTCGGCGGCGAGTTGTCGAGGTTCGGTTAGCTTGCTGTCCAAGAGGTGTTGGCGGAGCTCCACGAAGCAGTTGTTCGACAGGTGCTCCCATACGATAAGGTCAAAGAGTTGTTCGTAGGTGGTTACTTTGTTGCCCTTGATCCACCCCTCGAAGGCTCGGCTAAAGAAGTTCACGTACTCCACCCAGGTTGTACCCGGAATCCGTTTGCAGTCGCGGAACCGTTGGCGGTACATCTCAGGTGTGAGCCCGTATCGAGTGAGGAGGGCGGCCTTCATGTGGTCGTAGGATGTCATCAGCTGGTCCGGGAGTTGCAGCAGGGCGTCCCGCCCTTCGTTGACAAACCTCCCCCATAATCCGGCTCCCCAGTCGCTTCGGGGAATCCGGTGGGAGGTCATTGCCACCTCATAGGCTTTAAACCACTGCTGTATATCATCGTTCTTGTGGTATTCCCGGATGACATCTTTGGGGATGTGAACCTTGGGCTCGGTAGAGGCAGGCAGGGTCGGTCGTTCGGGGAGCCCGAGGTCTTTATTCTGTTTCTGGATCTCCAGTTCTTTGAGATTGCGCTCATGTTCGTACGCTAGTTTCTTTTCCTCTAGCTCTCTCTGTTTTTGCTTCTCTTCTCGCTCCTCTCGGAGCCGTAAGTGTTCCAGAGTTATTTTTTGTTCCGCCAGCTTGAGTTCCCCATCCAAGCGAAGTCGGGCTAGTTCTAACTCGTGGAGTCTGCTTTTTTCTCTTTCTCGGATCTCTTCCAGGGAGAGACCCGCTCTTCTTTCTTCAGTTGGTGCGGGGCTCGTCTCGGTTGTTTGTGTTCGGGGTACGGCCGTACCCGTTTCCGCCCAAGCTTCTAGGGCTCGTTTGAAGTCTTCCTTCGTGCTCAGACCTGTGGTTGGGAGACCAAGTTCTATGCAATATTGCTTCAGTTCTCGGTGGTTGTAGTCTTCCAATTTTTCCATCTGGAATTTCTCCGTTGTTCCGCTCTCTGTTGTCATGGTGGTCGTGTGCCGTGGGTCGAGTGACTTTCTGTACGATTATGCGTAGGTTCGGATCCCGTCGCTGGCCACCAATGTTAGACGGGGACCCTGAGGGTCGGCCGGGTACTGAGGGAGAGATCCCCAAGGGGGACCGTCTCCGGCGATCGTACAGACAAGTTACCTCCCTCCCCACAAACAGGCACCACACCAAGTCGAGTTCAATACTTTATATAAGGTTCGTAAGGCAGGGATATCAGCGATACAGGATATCTCGGACCCGGGGGTCCTCTCACTTCTAGTCTTTGTAGGGAAAGGGGGTAGCGGGACAGTCTTGGTACCGGATCGGTACAGGTAGTGGTCAGAGGCGAGCTCACAATCCTCGAGCTGGAGTGTCTGTGGATCGGGCCGCGGCAGCGCCAGCAGGCCAAGATGATAGTCTCACAAGGCAGAGGGCCGCGGCAGCGCCAGCAGGCCAAGTCGATGGTTTCACGAGGCAGAGGGCCGCGGCAGCGCCAGCAGGCCAAGACGATGGTTCCACGAGGCAGAGGGCCGCGGCAGCGCCAGCAGGCCAAGACGATGGTTTCACGAGGCAGAGGGCCGCGGCAGCGCCAGCAGGCCAAGACGATGGTTTCACGAGGCAGAGGGCCGCGGCAGCGCCAGCAGGCCAAGATGATGGTTTCACGAGGCAGAGGGCCGCGGCAGCGCCAGCAGGCCAGTCACAGATGAGTTCTTCTCGGGTCTCTCGACTCCAGGATACAACTGGCTTCCTGGTCTGGCCCTGCCCCAGTTATAGGTCTGGTCCCCTTTGATGTCCGGACCCTCGCGCCTGGGGGGCCGGGAGGTCCGGGATGAGGGAGTCCAGACACCCAGCAGGGGGCGGAGCCAGCGCCCAGGCGGCCGGGGGCGATCGACACCTGGCGGAGGAGAGCCGTTGACGATTCCTTTCTCCCATTGATTCGCCAAGTGGTCACTCTGCCTCCTGGGAGGAGGTTGGTGCCTCGATGTCGGGCCCGGCCGGGCCCAGGGTGAGGGTCGAGTTGAGGCCACGCGGCCTCGTGCTGCAGTGCCCCAAGATGGCGGCTGGGCCGAGGCCGTGGTGTGGATGGTGACCCGGGCCAGCTGGGTCCGGAGCTGGTGTCTTGTGGGCGAGGGATTGCAGTGTACTTCGGGTGGTCGTCGGGGACTCTGGCTGGGGATGCAGGGGGAGCCAGGGTCCAGGTCCCATTGCGGGGAGGGGGGCAGCCCGACCATGTGGCCTGTCCAACATGCATCTTGCTGCACTGTGAGGGATCTGTGCACTGTGGTGCATCTTGCTGCTCTGTGAGGGATCTGTGCACTGTGGTGCATCTTACTGCACTGTGAGGGATCTGTGCACTGTGGTGCATCTTGCACTGTGAGGGATCTGTGCACTGTGGTGCGTCTTGCTGCACTGTGAGGGATCTGTGCACTGTGGTGCATCTTGCTGCACTGTGAGGGATGTGTGCACTGTGGTGCGTCTTGCTGCACTGTGAGGGATCTGTGCACTGCGGTGCATCTTACTGCACTGTGAGGGATCTGTGCACTGTGGTGCATATTGCACTGTGAGGGATCTGTGCACTGTGGTGCGTCTTGCTGCACTGTGATGGATCTGTGCACTGTGGTGCATCTTGCTGCACTGTGAGGGATCTGTGCACTGTGGTGCATCGTGCTGCACTGTGAGGAATCTGTGCACTGTGGTGCATCTTGCTGCACTGTGAGGGATCTGTGCACTGTGGTGCATCTTGCACTGTGAGGGATCTGTGCACTGTGGTGCGTCTTGCTGCACTGTGAGGGATCTGTGCACTGTGGTGCATCTTGCTGCACTGTGAGGGATGTGTGCACTGTGGTGCGTCTTGCTGCACTGTGAGGGATCTGTGCACTGCGGTGCATCTTACTGCACTGTGAGGGATCTGTGCACTGTGGTGCATATTGCACTGTGAGGGATCTGTGCACTGTGGTGCGTCTTGCTGCACTGTGATGGATCTGTGCACTGTGGTGCATCTTGCTGCACTGTGAGGGATCTGTGCACTGTGGTGCATCGTGCTGCACTGTGAGGAATCTGTGCACTGTGGTGCATCTTGCTGCACTGTGAGGGATCTGTGCACTGCGGTGCATCTTGCTGCACTGTGAGTGATCTGTGCACTGTGATGCATCTTGCTGCCCTGTGAGGGATATGTGCACTGTGGTGCATCTTGCTGCATTGTGAGGTATCTGTGCACTGTGGTGCATCTTGCTGCACTGTAAGGGATCTGTGCACTGTGGTGCATCTTGCTGCACTGTGAAGGATCTGTGCACTGTGGCGCATCGTGCTGCACTGTGAGGTATCTGTGCACTGTGGTGCATCTTGCTGCTCTGTGAGGGATCTGTGCACTGTGGTGGATCTTGCTGCACTGTGAGGTATCTGTGCACTGTGGTGCATCTTGCTGCACTGTGAGGGATCTGTGCACTGTGGTGTATCTTGCTGCTCTGTGAGGGATCTGTGCACTGTGGTGCATCTTGCTGCACTGTGAGGTATCTGTGCACTGTGGTGCATCTTGCTGCACTGTGAGGGATCTGTGCACTGTGGTGCATCTTGCTGCTCTGTGAGGGATCTGTGCACTGTGGTGCATCTTGCTGCACTGTGAGGGATCTGTGCACTGTGGTGCATCTTACTGCACTGTGAGGGATCTGTGCACTGTGGTGCATCTTGCTGCACTGTGAGGGATCTGTGCACTGTGGTGCGTCTTGCTGCGCTGTGATGGATCTATGCACTGTGGTGCATCTTGCTGCACTGTGAGGGATCTGTGCACTGTGGTGCATCGTGCTGCACTGTGAGGAATCTGTGCACTGTGGTGCATCTTGCTGCACTGTAAGGGATCTGTGCACTGCGGTGCATCTTGCTGCACTGTGAGTGATCTGTGCACTGTGATGCATCTTGCTGCCCTGTGAGGGATCTGTGCACTGTGGTGCATCTTGCTGCATTGTGAGGTATCTGTGCACTGTGGTGCATCTTGCTGCACTGTGAGGGATCTGTGCACTGTGGTGCATCTTGCTGCACTGTGAAGGATCTGTGCACTGTGGCGCAGCGTGCTGCACTGTGAGGTATCTGTGCACTGTGGTGCATCTTGCTGCTCTGTGAGGGATCTGTGCACTGTGGTGGATCTTGCTGCACTGTGAGGTATCTGTGCACTGTGGTGCATCTTGCTGCACTGTGAGGGATCTGTGCACTGTGGTGTATCTTGCTGCTCTGTGAGGGATCTGTGCACTGTGGTGCATCTTGCTGCACTGTGAGGTATCTGTGCACTGTGGTGCATCTTGCTGCACTGTGAGGGATCTGTGCACTGTGGTGCATCTTGCTGCTCTGTGAGGGATCTGTGCACTGTGGTGCATCTTGCTGCACTGTGAGGGATCTGTGCACTGTGGTGCATCTTGCTGCACTGTGAGGGATCTGTGCACTGTGGTGTATCTTACTGCACTGCGAGGGATCTGTGCACTGTGTTCCATCTTACTGCACTGTGAGGGATCTGTGCACTGTGGTGCATCTTGCTGCACTGTGAGGGATCTGTGCACTGTGGTGCATCTTGCTGCACTGTGAGGGATCTGTGCACTGTGGTGCATCTTGCACTGTGAGGGATCTGTGCACTGTGTTGCATCTTACTGCACTGTGAGGGATCTGTGCACTGTGGTGCATCTTGCTGCTCTGTGAGGGATCTGTGCACTGTGGTGCATCTTGCCGCACTGTGAGGGATCTGTGCACTGTGGTGTATCTTACTGCACTGCGAGGGATCTGTGTACTGTGTTCCATCTTACTGCACTGTGAGGGATCTGTGCACTGTGTTGCATCTTACTGCACTGTGAGGGATCTGTGCACTGTGGTGCATCTTGCTGCACTGTGAGGGATCTGTGCACTGTGGTGCATCTTGCTGCACTGCGAGGGATCTTTGCACTGCGGTGCATCTTGCTTCACTGTGAGGAATCTGTGGACTGTTCACTCATTGTCATGACACCATCCACTGAGGGAGAAATCTGTGACAGTCAAATCTGATTGTTCTGTCTTATGACGTTATTGAGACTGTAATCTACTTGTTTGTTTATTTTATAAGTGAACCTTTGAAGGGAGTGAGCGGGTAAACAAAGCAAACAAATGTAAAACTTAATTTGGTGCAGAGTCGGAAAGTTGTTTGAATACACACATTCCTACCAAATATAAAAAATTACCCACAGAAACAGGAAAAATTGAAAATATTGTCCAGTTTAATTCTAGCAGTTTCTTACATATAATTAATGAAATTCAGGCTATTTCCAATTCACTCCTAAAGACTGGAGGCGGCGGTTCCGTCAGCGGCCACCAGAGGGCGCTCCTCGCCTGCTGATGAAACCCACTGAGCTGCACATTAAATGAAAGGGATAAGGGTTTCCTCTTCCGGGTCAGCGGCGGCAGAGACAGCACGAGCAGCTGCGGTGACATCACTTCCGGCCTCTCCTGGTGTTTGCAGCCTGCAGCAGAGGAGGAAGGAACGATTGTCTGTCTGTGCAGTTACCTCCATCTGCAGACCCCTCTCAGACCCCAGATCTGCACCTCCCACCCCCAGACCCCAGGGGGAGGAGAGAGCCTGGACATGTCTGCACAGGTCTCTGCTCAGGTAGGAGATTGTCAGCACCTTCTGCTGTGTTTGTAGAAATAGACTGAATAATCCTGGAGGGAATCTCTGCAGGAGCCGGGCTGAGCTGGGCTCTTCTATCCGGGGGCCCCTGGGGCTGAGCTGGGCTCTTCTATCCGGGGGCCCTTTGGGGCTGACCTGGGCTCTTCTATCTGGCGCCCCTGGGGCTGAGCTGGGCCCTTCTATCCGGGGGCCCCTGGGGCTGAGCTGGGCTCTTCTATTTGGGGGCTCGGGGGCTGAGCTGGGCTCTTCTATCAGGGGACCCCGGGGCTGAGATGGGCTCTTCTATCCGGGGTCCCTTGGGTTGAGCTGGGCTCTTCTATCCGGGGGCCCCTGGGGCTGAGCTGGGCCCTTCTATCCAGGGGCCCCTGGAGCTGAGCTGGGCCCTTCTATCCGGGGGCCTCAGGGGCTGAGCAGGGCTTTTCTATCTGGGGCCCCTGGGGCTGAGCGGGGCTTTTTTATCCGGGGGCCATTGGAGCTGAGCTGGGCTCTTCTATCTGCGGGCCCCTGGGGCTGAGCTGGGCTCTTATATCTGGGGGCCCTGTTGCTGAGCTGGGCTCTTCTATCCTGGGGCCTCTGGGGCTGAGCTGGGCTCTTATTTCTGGGGCCCCTGGGACTGAGCTGGGCTTTTCTATCGGGGGCCCTGGGGCTGAGCTGGCCTCTTCTATCCGGGGGCCCTTGGGGCTGAACTGGACTCTTCTATCCTGTGGCCCCTGGGGCTGAGCTGGGTTTTTCAATCCGGGGCCCCTGGGGCTGAGCGGGGCTCTTTTATCTGGGGCCCCTGGGGCTGAGCTGGGCTTTTCAATCCGGGGGCCCTGGGCTGAGCTGGGCTCTTCTATCTGGGGGCCCTGAGGCTGAGCTGGGCTCTTCTATCCGGGGGGCCCTGGGGCTAAGCTGGGCTCTTCTATCAGGGGGTCCTGTGGCTGAGCTGGGGTCTTCTATCTGGGGGCCCCTGGGGCAGAGCTGGGCTCTTCTATCTGGGGGTCCCTTGGGTTGAGCTGGGCTCTTCTATCCGGGGGCCCCTGGGGCTGAGCTGGGCCCTTCTATCCAGGGGCCCCTGGAGCTGAGCTGGGCCCTTCTATCCGGGGGCCTCAGGGGCTGAGCAGGGCTTTTCTATCTGGGGCCCCTGGGGCTGAGCGGGGCTCTATTATCCGGGGGCCATTGGGGCTGAGCTGGGCTCTTCTATCCGCGGGCCCCTGGGGCTGAGCTGGGCTCTTATATCTGGGGGCCCTGTTGCTGAGCTGGGCTCTTCTATCCTGGGGCCTCTGGGGCTGAGCTGGGCTCTTATTTCTGGGGCCCCTGGGACTGAGCTGGGCTTTTCTATCGGGGGCCCTGGGGCTAAGCTGGACTCTTCTATCCGGGGGCCCTTGGGGCTGAACTGGACTCTTCTATCCTGTGGCCCCTGGTGCTGAGCTGGGTTTTTCAATCCGGGGCCCCTGGGGCTGAGCGGGGCTCTTTTATCCGGGGCCCCTGGGGCTGAGCTGGGCTTTTCAATCCGGGGGCCCTGGGCTGAGCTGAGCTCTTCTATCTGGGGGCCCTGAGGCTGAGCTGGGCTCTTCTATCCGGGGGGCCCTGGGGCTAAGCTGGGCTCTTCTATCAGGGGGTCCTGTGGCTGAGCTGGGGTCTTCTATCTGGGGGCCCCTGGGGCAGAGCTGGGCTCTTCTATCTGGGGGCCCCTGGGGATGAGCTGGGCTCTTCTATCCGGGGGCCCCTGGGGCTGAGATGGGCTCTTCTATCCGGAGCCCCTGGGGCTGATCTGGGCTCTTCTATCCAGGGCCCCTGGGGTTGAGCTGGGCTCTTCTATCCGGGGTCCCTGGGGTTGAGCTGGGCTCTTCTATTCAGGGGCCCCTGGGGCTGTGCTGGGCTCTTCTATCCGGGGGGCTCTGGGGTTGATCGGGGCTCTTTTATCTGGGGCCCCTTGGGCTGAGCTGGGCTCTTCTATCCGTGGGCCTCTGGGACTGAGCTGAGCTCTTCTATCTGGGGCCGCAGGGGCTGAGCTGGGCTCTTCTATCCGGGGGCCTATGCGGCTGAGCTGGGCTCTTCTATCCAGGGGCCCTGGGGCTGAGCTGAGATCTTCCATCCGGGGGCCCCTGGGGCTGAGCTGGGCCCTTCTATCCAGGGGCCCCTGGAGCTGAGCTGGGTCCTTCTATCCGGGGGCCTCAGGGGCTGAGCTGGGCTCTTCTATCCGGGGGCCTCTGCGGCTGAGCTGGGCTCTTCTATCCAGGGGCCCTGGGGCTGAGCTGAGATCTTCCATCCGGGGGCCCCTGGGGCTGAGCTGGGCTCTTCTATCGGGGGCTCCTGGGGCCGAACTGGGCTCTTCTATCCAGGGCCCCTGGGGCTGAGCTGGGCCCTTCTATCTGGGGCCCCTGGGACTGAGCTGGGCTCTTCTATCCGGGGGCCTCGGGGGCTGAGCTGGGCTCTTCTCTCCGGGGGCCCCTGGGGCTGAGCTGGGCTCTTCTATCGGGGGCTCCTGGGGCCGAACTGGGCTCTTCTATCCAGGGCCCCTGGGGCTGAGCTGGGCCCTTCTATCTGGGGCCCCTGGGGCTGAGCTGGTCTCTTCTATCCTGGGGCCCCTGGGGCTGAGCTGGGCTCTTTTATCCGGGGGCCTCGGGGGCTGAGCTGGGCTCTTCTATCCGGGGGCTTCGGGGGCTGAGCTGGGCTCTTCTATCCGGGGGCCCTGGGGGGCTTTCATTCCTGCCCTGGGGGTGTTTGTGGGCATCATTTTTTGTTGAAGAGGGGATCTGTGCACTGCATCATACTGCACTGTGAGGAAACTGTCACTGCACTGAATCTTACTGCACTATGAGGAATCTGTGCACGCTGCACTGCATCTGACGGCACTATGAGTAATCTCTGTACAACCTCCCTCTGCACAATGGAAATCACTGCATGCTGCACTGCATTTTACTGCATGAGGAATATGTGCTACTGCACTGCATCTTTACAACACTGTGAAGAATCTTTGCACTCTACACTGCACCTTAATGTAATGTGAGAAATCTATCCACGCAGCCCTGCATCATACAACACTGTGAGAAATCTCTGCACGCTGCACTGTATATACTGCACTATGAGCAGTCTGTACATGCTGCACTGCATCTTACTGCACTATGAATAATCTATGCACACTGCATTGTTTCTTACTGTACTGTGAGCATTATATGCGCACTGCACTGCATCTTACTACAGTGAGAAATATGTGCACACTGCATCTTACTACTATAAGAAATCTGTGCACACGTCACTGCATCTTACAGCATTACGAGAAGTCTGTGCCACTGCACTGTGAGACATCTGTGCACACTGCACTGCATTGTACTGCAATGAGTAATCTATGCACACTGCACTGCAGTTTAGTGTTCTATGAGAAATCTGTGCACACTGTGCTGCATCTTATTCCACTCTGAGAAGTCTGTTCACACTGCACTGTAACGTAGTACACTCTGAGAAACCTGTGAACGCTTCACCGCCTCTTACTGCACTATGAGGAATCTTTGGAGTACTGCAATGCTATTTACTGCACTGTGAGAAATCTGTGCACACTGCACTGCATCTGATTGCATTATGAGGAGTCTGTGCAGTGCACTGCATCTTATTGCACTATGACAAGTCTATGTCAGTGCACTGTACTGTATCTAACTGCACTGTGTGAAATCTATGCACACTGCACTGTATCTGACTGCATTATGAGGAGTCTGTGCAGTGCACTGCATCTTATTGCACTATGACCAGTCTATGTCAGTGCACTGCACTGTATCTAACTCCACTGTGTGAAATCTGTGCACACTGCACTGCACCTTGCTGCACTATAAGGAATCGGTGTCACTGCACTTCGTCTTACCCCACTACGAGACATCACTGAAGGGGGTGGACTGAGCTAGGTTCTTCTACCTGGGGACCTCTGGGAGGGTGAAGGGGCTTTCCTTCGGCCCTGGGGACTTTTGTGGTCCTTATGTGTGTTTAAGGGTGAATTTATGCACACTGCACTGCATCTTACTGCACTATGAGAAATCTGTCACACTGCACTGCATCTTACTGCACTATGAGAAATCTGTGCACACTGCACTGCATCTTACTGCACTATAAGAAACCTGTCACACTGCACTGTATCTTACTGCACTATGAGAAACCTGTCACACTGCACTACTTTTTACTGCACTATGAGAAATCTGTGCACACTGCCCTGCATCGTACTGCACTGTGTGGAATCAGTGCATGCTGCACGGCTATTTGCACTATGAGCGATCTGTGCATGCTGCCATGCATCGTACTGCACTGTGTGGAATCAGTGCATGCTGCACGGCTATTTGCACTATGAGTGATCTGTGCATGCGGCCATGCATCTTACTGCACTGTGTGGAATCAGTGCATGCTGCACAGCTATTTGCACTATGAGCGATCTGTGCATGCTGCCATGCATTGTACTGCACTATGAGTAGTCTGTGCCCCTGCACTGTGAGAAATCGGTGCACATTGCTCTGCTTTTTACTGCACTTTCAAGAGGATGTCTGTGAAAACGGCACTGCTTTTTGCTACTTTGTGAGAAATTTGTGCTCAGCTTACTAATAATCTCTGAGAACCGAGAACATCTGTATATTGCATTGCTTTTCCTTGCTCTATGAGGGCTGTTGACAGGCAAGTTAATATGCACACACTGCACTCCTTTTTATTACACTGTGAGGGGGATCAAAAATAAAAGAAGAAATCTGTGCAGACTCCTCTGCCTTTGACTATTCTGTACAGGGTGTTTAGAGCCCATCTGTGGTCTGCAAATAGAATTACTTTTTACTACAGTCCGAGGGGCGTTTAAAAAAGAGAAAATCTGAGCGCGCAGCACTGCTCTTTACTCTTCAGTGTGATAAATCTGTCCATACTGCACTTCCTTAACTACACTTAGGGGCACGCAGCGCAGCTCAGCAAGCCACCTAGCTGCACTGCGTGGTAGGGAAAGGGCAGGAATGCGCTGTATTTATCTGCGTGAGTGGATTTGTGAGTGGCTCGTTGGATAAGTCACTGATTGTGTGATTGCTGGTAAGGGTCTGTGAATGGGTATGTGAGGGGTTATGTGGGGTTGGGATTGGGTGTATGAGAGGTTCTATGGGGTAGGAGTGGGTGTGTGTCTGTCTGTATGTAAATGCGAGTGGTTGTATTGAGTGAGTGGGTGCATGAGTGGCTGTATGGGTGACTTAGAAATCTGACCTAATTCTAATGTCCATGTAACCTGTAGTTTTTTCAGTGAATATATATGTATATTCCACATGTATTCCGCTTTGCCTGTTACTCCTGAGAAAACAGCCACGCCAAAGCAGTAGTATTTTATCACTGTTTTTTATTTGGCAAATGAAAGTGGCGCGTTTTAATCTGACAAACTTTTTCACATAACTCGTTTTTCTCTATGTTCATTGCATTTATACAACGTGCAATAAAACGTTCAAGTAGACATAAACAAAATTCTTCACATTCTGTAATTCCTCCTCGACTCTTTGTCAACAAAAACTTTATCAAGGACGGACAAAAGTTGTTATTTAGTAAACTAAGCTTTACCAATAATATTTACTTTAGCCACCATATAATAGGTATAGTACAGTTTCTATGACAGTTCAGCTATGTTTTGCTTATTTCTGAATTATATTTTTATTTTGATAAATAATTTCTTGTTAGGGTCTAGTGCCCTAACTCAAAACTGACAAACAAATGCTGCTGTGCTTAAGGGTATAGTACCCAAATGAAACTAAATCGTACTTCCACCTCAGTTAATTACAAAAGGTGTTGCCACATGGGGGTCGCCTTCTATAGTCTCCTTAACGCTACCAACAGATGTGCATGGAAGCTTCCAAATATCTATAAGGGAGAAAAAGAATGATTTAGTATACCAGCGTAACGTAAGTACAACCTTAGTACAGCCTTCTTTGTGTTGCATCTTGGAAAACCATTATAAGAGGAGAAAATATTATCGATGATGAATGTGATATGTCTACAGAAAGAACTATATACATTTGTGACCATTAGAAATATCATCAAAAGAAAAGAAAAATGAGTTACACATAGGAGCTTCTAATTTACAAATGTGTGTAAAGCTCTTCGTCCTGGTTCATACCATGTGGAGCAAGACTTCCTGCTTCTAATATGTACCTAGATTTCATTCTGCGTAATGCAGTAGTTCTGTTGCCACCCCTAGCGTGTTTCACAACAGTATCAATGCCAAACAATCTGGCTTTGGTCCAGTCTCCATCACGGTGTTCCCTGAAGTGTTGTGCTGTAGCTCATGTCTGCATTTGTGATGGCATGCCAATGTTCGAGTATACGCTTTTGTATGGGAAAGGTAGTCAACCCTATATTTCATCTGTCACATGGGCAGATGATTAAATATACTACATATAGTCTGTTTCGCATGTGATTGGTTTAGTGATACAGTATTTCTTCCTAATCCTGTCTAGGGTAATCTCATAGACGTTAGTGCTGAATTTGCACGCCTTGCAGTGACTACATTTTCTGAAACCTCGACTCTGTTGCAACCAAGTTTGTCTTTTACTTGTGAGATGGCTGTGTACTAACATGTCTTTTATGGAGAGATTTCTCTTAAAAGTGATGTTGGGTGTATTTGCCTCTCTTTGGACTCAAGGTGGTATCATGTGTTAGTATTGCCCATCTACTCTTTAAGATCTTGCTTAAGTTGTTTGTCTGACTTGTAAACTTGGTGATAAATCGTATCGGTTCTTTGTTAGGTTCCCTTGATATATGTGGTTTTCCTTGTAAAAGTTCATCTCTCGATTTTTTATCAGCCCTTATGCTAGCTTTTATAAGGGTTTTAATGGGATACTTTCTGGCACTAAAGCGATCTTGCATCTCCTGTTTGGTTCTCCTAAAGCCTTCTTTGGTGCTACTGTTTCTTTTGGCTCTGAGAAACTTGCTATAGGGGATACTCCAGCAGTAGCTTGGTGGATGATAGATCCGCAAGGAGGATCGAATTGCCAGCAGTGTTCTTCCTATAGAAATCAGTCTGGAGTGTGCCATTTTTGAGTGAAACTTTCATATATCAAGGAAATCCACTGTTTCCTGGCTGTAATTCGTGGTGAATCTCAGATTGATGTTGTTGTTATTGATGACAGATGAAAAGATTTTAAGGTCTTCCTCACTCCCCTCCCAAACGAGGAAGACATCATCAATATACCGGAGCCACACACTGATTTGACCAATGAATCTATTCTGATCTTGATTTCAGAGGACGTGCTACTCCCACCAGCCCACCAAAAGATTGGAATAGCTGGGGGCGAAGCAAGTCCCCATGGCTGTTCCTTGTATTTGCTTATACAATGTATTTTCAATGAGGAAATTGTTCTCCTTTAGACACGTTTCGATCATTTACATGATCATCTGTGTGTGTTGTAGAACCTTAGCATCTCTCATTCTGAGAAAGTATTTACAGGCATTCATTCCATCTTGATGCCTAATACTAGTGTACAGACTTTCCACGTCTAAACACTCTAGCCAACATTCCTTGTCCCAACATATTTTTGGATTTTTGGATGAAGTCTTGCGTATCTCTAATATAGTAATCCAAATTCTGTACATATGGTGCCAGAAAATGATCTACATAGATTGAGGTATTTTCAAAAATACTATTTTTTGAGGGAACAATGCGACGACCTGGTGGGTTTAGTGCATCCTTAAGTACCTTTGGTAAGAGGTAAAGTGTGGGGTTGGTAGGTGTTTCATTTTATAGGAACTGTAGCTCATCCCAACTGAGTAGTTGGTGTTCATGCCACTCCAGTAGTCTTTCTTTATAGTGTGTAATTACATTTTGTAAATATTCCCTGTCAGTTCTAACGTAACAGGTGCTATTCCTCAACTGTCTGAGTCCCTCTTTTATATAGTTCTCTACACATTATCACTATGTTGCCCCCCTCGTCGGAGGGTTTGATGACTATTGTCTGATCTTTCTGTAATTCAGTTAATGTGTTCCATTGTCTCTTGTTCAAGTTACTCTGTTTCAAGTGTTCTCTACTTAGTTTCAAAATGTCCTCTGCAACTGTGTCTGAGAATACGTCAATATTGTTTTTGGGTAGTTGGGGTATGGATCTAGATGGCATTCTAAAATTCGTCGCCTCCGTATCCCCTGTGTCGATACCAAGGATGTTGTTAATATAGTCAATATTAGTGGGATCTAGAGAGTCATTGGAATTACTAGATATGATTGTGGTCTCTTCCATTCCTTCTAAACTGTGTAGTGTTTGTAATACCTCAAGGTCTCTTATTGTAAGGGCAGTCTGAGGAAAATTGGTAGTTGTTGTCACATCAATTGTTTCCCTGTTTGGACGTAATGCATGTATTTTGTACAATTTCACCTTCCTAACAAACTTAAATAAATAAATCCTTAATTGTGCATAATTTACTTGTGATGTAGGACAAAAGGATAGTCCAAGTTTAAGAGTCTCAATGTCCTCATGTGAGGCTTGTGGTTTAGAGAGGTTTATTACCGTTACTTCCTTCGATTGTACTGCCATTACTTGTTCTTTCCTTGCTGGTCCCTTATTCCCATTCCGCTGTTTGTTTGTTTTCCTTCGTTGCCTTCTTCTCTGGCTTTCACTTTTGTGCCCCTTCCTCTGCCTCTTTGTTTTGCCTGAAATGAGTGTTCGCTTTCTTTTTGTAGCATCCGAAGTTCCTCGGAAAAAGAAATCTTTGGTGCCATCTTGTTTCTCAGTACGATCCGAGTTCAGAGCTCTGGTCCGTGCCTGATTCCGATACTCTCTGCTCCATTGCTCACAGTGTTCTATCTTTAGCAATTTGTTGGCGGGCTTTATCAAATTTTTTGGCAAAAGTCAGAATCCTTCCTGCTGCGTAATCCAGTTCATCCCGAAGGAACTTGCGTAGTTTGCGCTCTATTACATCCTTTTCATGGGTCTTGAGGCGTTTTTCAATTGGCTTAAGTATTTTCTTAACAGTTTACAGATCTATTTCTTTCTCAAATTCATCCATTATGCCCTTGATTTTATTTGTTAGTACCGTATGCTCTATTCATGCACTCTTGATCAGGATTCTGAGCATGGTATTCGAGCATGCATTAGTATTTTCTGTCCAATCCTTCAGTAGCTAGTTTCTCAGGCCTCTCGTTATCCTGTTTACATCCAGGTAATTTTGAAGCGATGTGGCTTCCCACCATCAATTGATTTCCTTTTTCCTCATTTTAGGTCGAGGACCGAAGGCTGGCTTGCCAGCCGGAAGTCGGAGATTTAATGATGTTCAGTAGGGCAGTTTAACCCACCTCTCTGCTCCGTCTCTCCTCCATTGGCAGGCTTCCTAAACGGAGGCCAGCCATTGGAGGAAAGAGGCGTCCCTCGAAAGAAGCTCCGTCTCTTTCGGATTCGGGGGTATGTTCGTGCTGTTCTTTCCACTTTTTAGCCACGCCCCCTTTTAGAACGCCGAACACGCCCCCAAATCCGAAAATGTTCGGAAGCTTGCGGCCGCCATTTTTTTTCGCAGTGAAGGTGAGCTGTTGCTTTCCTGCCTTCTTCTCCCTTCCTATCCTCTTCCTCTCTCTTCCGGCAGTAAAATGTGTTTCAGGGCAAATCGGGTGATGCTGTAAGCGGTGTACCGTACTGTGGCGAAGTAACATTCATTTTTCTATAAATCGTGGTAGTTTTAGGGGTTAATGGCGGTGCAGTTACGCTCTTGTTTTAACAGCGCTCTGCCCTCGAGACCATTCCTTTTCGACAGCAAGGCAGTGCTCATATGACCCCCACTGATTTCATTACACATGGTACCTCTTTCCGTACGTGAGGCTACTCCGGCACTCTACCAAAGTGAGCCGTCCTTTTTCCCCCCAGAGGCTGTGCTCATCAGACCCCCACCGATTTCTTCACACATGGCACCTCTTTCTTTGTGTGAGGCTACTTGTGGACATCACGCCCCCTCCTCCACCCCTGTATGAACTTGCCTGAGTCCGCCAAACTATGGGCTGCCTACAACGAAATAATTAAATGTGTGTTCAGTTTTTGATCGTTTATGCTGTACATAAAAGCTTCTGGAATGGAATCTGGAATCACACTGTGCGCCTCCCTGCACACGTGGAGTTGGGAGCTTTGGTGCAGGCTACTCAATCAGGAAAGCGCGCTCCTACGTTTATTCTACCATTTTTAGTGGCTTGCCTCGTTTAAAAAAATCTTGGGGGCTGTGTGTCCCTGATGTATTGTTCTTTTGGCAGTTTAATACACCGCGAACTTGATCTGACAGTATTGGACAGCTTTACATGATGCACCAGTTGCATTACAAGGCCAGGTTGTGTTTTTTTAAGGCACAGGGATATTATGAGTTTTGCCAGACTCAGGGCGTGTAAGGGACACAGCTTACTTTATTGGACACATGTAATATTATCGAACATGTCAACTTTATGAAATCAGGAGCCATCGCGGAGTTTGTGGATATATGTGGTTGCTGCGTGTGGTGTACCGGATATACTTCCGTTGGGTCTTGCCCCTTACTACAAGCATTTTTGTGGTTTGGAATAGCTCTGTCCACACTTTGTACTCTGGTTGAGTAGTGATGGAGCGGCCTCTGAAAGGGGTTGCGATCATGGGCATCGTATCTGCATGACTAACAATGGTTTAGATTGACATCTACTGAATACACTCTTGTCAACATACATTCCTCGAGCTCCTAGTGGACATCAGATGGAAGATCCTACGGTGAAGAAGCATGGCTTCTGTTTGACCCCCACCCAGTGTGTCAGGTGAGCTACGGAGGCAGGCGCCATCTGGAGCCACAGCAGCATGCCTGGTGCCTGCTGCATGCAGGGCCGGAGTGGCTCGCCCCTCCCCCTCGTATGAAAGTGTGAACCGAACTAGCACATCCCCAGTGCACTTCACAGAAATAATGTTCACTCCACCCTAATACCCGGTCACTCTGTGACTTTTAGGTGCCAGTGACGTCAGATGACATAAAGCAATGTAATGTAGCAGCACAAAGCAAGTGTCAGCTATCAACAGTGCTTGCCCATGATCAATGGTTTCGGATTTAGATTTTTGCTGCGAAATGCCACTTGTCACATCAGTTTTTTTTTAAGTGGATGGCTCTCGATTTATTTCAGCTTTTAGGCTACGTTTTCCTGAAAAAAATAAGTTTTCATATACATATGGTTTACACATCTGAAAGACAATCCCACAAGTCGCCCTGGTCCCAGATTTTAATTTGTCATTCGAAGCATGGCCATAGCTTGGTTTATTTTTAGTACTTTAGTGGCAGTGCTCACTGCAGGACAACTTTCAGTTCTTATATTTTCTGCTTCTATTGTCCGGGATTTTCACTCAGTGGTACTTTGGCGGCAACGTCACACTCCGCAGGACTTAAATTAATACCTCTGCCATTGTTAAGTGAGTTTAATGAGGCGCAAATCTCATCAAAACTGCTATATTTTGATATAATTTAATTACATAAAATAAGCAAGAAGTTAGTTTTTAAAGTGCAATTTACTTTTAAAAAAACTACAGGGTTCAGGTTGGGAATACCTTGCTAAACAATATCACATGATTTCATAATAGTGTCATTTATGTGGCCCTGCCCTTGTCAGAACAGTGGCAGTAGGTTGTAGGATTTTTCAAAAATGCACGAATCAACACACTGAGGTAAAGAAACCTATTTTATAGCTGATGTACCATGATTATATTTTTATTTGTATGAAGACTTTGTGCTTTTTAGTAAGTGTGTGTGTGGTGCTCTGTGTGTGGGGGGGCTCTGTGTGGGTGTGGATGTGTGTGTGTGTGGGGCTCTGTGTGGGTGGCTCTGTGTGTGTCTTTGTGTGTGTGTCTCTGTGTGGGTGTAAATGCAATAGGTCATGCATTTGCGAGCGATTAACCTATTGGCATTGTAAATGACAATGCCATTTATTTAACGATTAAGCTATTGGCAATGTAAATGACAATGCCATTTATTTAAGATTATATAAAAAAAAAATGTCATAAGCAATGCCAATAGCTCTACCTTTAATAATGCCGAGACCATTGCATTGTAAATGCTTGTTTTCTAGTGTTATTCCTCGTTGTTTCAAAGTGCCAGTTGTGCCATCGGCATCGCTTACATCGGCAGCGCCCTCAACTCTCACAGCTTACTTTGATTTAAAGATTCTAAGAGCCAATGCCTCGCACTCCTTTAAAATTTCATTCGCCATGTGTATTCCGTATACTGCGTGGAGTAGTTGTAAATACCTAATGCACCACAGTCACTGCAGGTTAGAGCCCTTCTACGTGTCGCCGGTTCCCCGTGCGTGAAAAAATGAGCGCAATGTATGTATATATATATATATATATATGAAATACTAGCTGTCACCAGTAGGTAGTTATAGTTAGGACCTAGCTTCCGTAGGAAAAGTTTTTTTTGTTTTGCTAACAACTTTGGCTCCATTTGATGAGTCTAAACAAGTTTTTAAGCTAGTTTACCATTCAATTCAGCTGCTGTCTGGAAAGCTTAGGGGTCATTCGTCAGTAGAGGCCGAGAAAAAGGGTGGTCCAAAATGCCTTTTTCCCATGCAATTTCCCATAGGGATTTAAGACATGACTACAGGCCGGACCACTGAACGGAAATACACTAAATTTGGCAGCAAGCTAGAGCTTGGTCCAGAAAGATCTCTTTTCGTAATTTGGTGCAAATCCATTGATTAGTTTTTAAGTAATTAAAAAGAAAAAGATTTAGCAGCATGACCGTCTTGCGGCAGCACCTTGCAGCGCTCTCTTCCATGGTCAGCGGACAGCCACGCTTCAGCCCCGCTTCAGCCCCTGGGCCCCCTCTACATGCTGAGCGGCATGGGAGCCCCAGGTAATTGTTGCACTTTGCATCCGGGTCTGCATGTGCCTATGGCTGAGCACGGATAGGGCACTGGGGCTGGCACTCTCAATGACCGTGTGCTTATTGGGAAGTACTTGTTTATGGTGCATGTGAACAGAGGTGAAAGGGGCTTGCTGCTGTTAGGGCTTGCAGTGGACTCTCTGCTCTGTTAGATCTGCTGTCTGAGTGCAAAGTAAATCCCTGCATGGACAGGGTCAGCGAACTGACAGGAGAGCAGTGTATGCTTTCTAGCAACCAAACTGATAACGTGGGCCACACAGCGGTGCATGCACATCCCACAAACACAGACGTTAGCATCCCACACCTAATCTTTGTGCTGACACACACAGGAACAAAATAAAGTACTGAGCAGTGCATGTTTCCTAGGCATCTAGGATCTGGGTAGTCACATATGGTTGGCTGTGACACTTCTGCTATAACCAGCAGTAGCTACTTAATCATGCTTGCATTACTAAACTGTGTATTCTCTCAATATTTGTTTGATTATTTGTTATAAAAGTCAAGCTCCTTTCATTTACTGTACCCTTGTGCACACTCTGCAGTACCTTGCATGCTCACTGTACTTTGCTGTAGTACACACTGCTGAGCAATACATGGTTTCTTGAGTGCAATTTAGCACCGTGGCGAGCCATGCATCCCTATAAACCACTATTGCTTCCAGTCAGAGGCTCACGGCTGACCTTGCATAATTCTACGCACTGTAATGGGGCAATCACTGCTGAGCCAAACATGCTTTGTATACTGGGTAGTTGTGCACACTGCTGAACCACGCGTGCTTCATCTTCATTTCAGTTGTGCCCACACTGATGAACCACAAATAATTTCTATACCGTACAATTGCACACGTGCACACGACCTCTGCTGCGCCTTTTGTGCTTCATACACTGGTGAGTTCAATCAATCAATCAATCAGAGTACTTGTAATGCACGCTACTTACCTGTGAGGGTCTCAAGGTGCTGAGGGGAGGGGGGTGGGGAGCCGCTACTGCTCGCAGAGCCAGGTCTTGAGGAGTCTTCTGAAGGCGAGTGGGTCTTTGGTCTGCCGTAGGTGGGTAGGGAGGGTGTTCCAGGTCTTGGTGGCGAGGTAGGAGAAGGATCTGCCGCCGGAGGTGGTTCGTTGGATGCGGGGGACAGCGGCGAGGGCGAGGCTGGCGGAGTGAAGCTCGGGGTGGGGGTGTAGAAACTGAGTTTGCTTTTCAGGTAGGCTGGTCCGGCATTGTGGAGTGCTTTGTGTGTGTGGGTGAGGAGCTTGAAGGTGATCCTCTTGTTGATGGGGAGCCAGTGTAGGGCTCCCAGGTAGGGGGTGATGTGGCTGTGGCTGTGGCGGGGGACGTTGATGATCAGTCTGGCTGAGGCGTTTTGGATGCGTCTGCACCTTTCTTAACTAGGCATGCTGAAGAAATTACATCTTCATTCTCAGGGAATACTTACTAATAAAAAAAGAACTTGGCACAGAAGCTGAAAATATGAAAAGACATCTTTATTAAATTTAATAAGTGAGGCCACGTCACACAGAAGCCGTAGCAACTGAATGAGGTAGTCTGAAGAGTACAACAAACAGAGGCCTTTTATATGCTTAGGGTTACAAACTTCAGCATACAAGTAAGGGGCAGTCCTAGCTTTTGCAAGCATGCAAAATGCCTAACATTCCTTCTTACACAAGCCGGACAAACCCATAATAAAAGGACCACAACCCATATCATAAACAGACCATAAAAGAAGGAACAGAAACAGATAGAAGTAGGATAAGGCATGTTTGTGTGCAGTAAAACTTTATGATGTCCTGTGCTCTGATCCTTAATCTTGATCAGCTAAAGGGCAGGAACTGGTTTAACAAGGTCAGCTTCAGGCAACAGGGTCAGTTCACTCAGGTCAAACAGGAGTCAGCACGATCTCGAGCTAAGGTGTAAATGTCCTTAAAAGACTAATTCAGCCACAATCATCGGCCTATGTGAAGGCAACCACAAAATGGCTGCCATACACAAAATGGAACCCACGGGTTCAGAATTCACAGAACCCCACACCCTCCTTTTGCCCTTGCATAGACAATCACTCAGTCTGTATCTGAATCGATGTCAATATTATCCGTTATTCCCTTCACTAAGACATTATTACTCGAGTTTTCTTTCATGGAACGCAAGGGATGGACTTCGTTGGCATAAATAAACATCGTCTGATATGCCCATACAGACCCATTGTAACTAAATGACAGAACCAAATAGGGAATACCTCTATCTGTAGTATGTGGCATAAGACCACACACACAACAATTAGTGGTGTTCACTACCAACTGGTGTTGATGCAGAAGCTGTACAAAAGAATTATTCACAAATTCCGACCTTCTAATCTGCTCGTGTTCAGGTAAGATATGAAAAGAATGCAAAGAAGTAGTAGTAGGAAAAGACATGGGTTGGGAGGTGGGTGCAGAAGTCAATTGGGTAGTGAAAACAATCCAATCCACAAAAGACAATGTCATCCTTAAAAATACTAGAAAACATGTTATTAAGAACATATGGACAACAGAAGAAAGTAATGACCACTATTACAAACACAATTATCATTTTTCACAACTCTAAGCAGAAAGCAAATCCTAAAATTATCTAGTAACATTTTTTTTTTATGGCTCCTATGCATTTCAGTAACTTATTATATGTTCAGGTGAAACAGTGGTGATCCTCATCAATGCTCCGAGGTGAAAAGGGATATTCTTCCACATAGAATGGACTTTATTCTGCTTTTACTAAACAGAATACTACTTTAAAAATAATGCCGGCAAAATAACCAGAATCAGTCTCCTAACACCCATTTTATGCAATCGCACGGGAAATACCCAGAGTCCGTTCAAGCCTCTCCGGCAGGCTTCTATTGTTCATCAAATCCTCTTCTGTTGTTTTCTTCCGCATGGGCCTCTTCATTCAGGCCTTTCATGAAAATGGTCCTTCTCAGTATCCGTTGGAGTGCCCTTCTGGCAAACACTCGCAGCTTATTTGAAAGTCTCAATGTCTCAAGGCAGTGCACCAATATCTCTCCTCTGCGGCAGGCACTACAGACAGTGTGCTCTCCATTGATCATGGGCACAGATCATCTCATGCAGACCCAAGTACTATTAATCAGGAAAGAGCAACAGGCTTTCATACTCAGCAACACTTTCAGACTCCAACACTCGCTTTTCAGTGTCAGAGGATGCTCGGGCTGCTCTTTCATTTAATCATAGGTACCACAATGTAGTGCCTTTTGCCGGTCTTGGTTCCTCCGGTGCACTGCCTTTCCTTCTGAGCAAAGAAAAGGGGTGTGTGGCCAAAACTCAGGCCAAGGGGCTCAAGGGACTGCACACTGTCAGAGGTTACCAGCACATGACAGGTGGAAGGCTGAAGCCTCAAAACAACATTAATCCTTCTCTTTCGCTCTTTTGCACTGAAATTCTGGTTCTGTGATGTCCAATGCCGTCTGATGGAGCAAGTTTGATGCTTTGGTGATACCATTGATTGCGCGCTGGCGATTGCTTGTCCAGCCTTACTGCTTTCTGGGTGCTGGGACTGACACTGATGGGAATTAGCTTTTCATCAAAGGTCCGCAGGTTATTATGACTTAATCCCGCAGAACCTAGTGGCGTAGGAAATGAGACATAGTTGTTATTTTCCTTCAATTCAGTACAAAAACAGTTCATTGTATAACGAGGGGACTGCAAGCAGGTGGCCTGCAATCTGCGAGGGAGTGGCCATACGCCATTGGACTTTTGTGATCTAAAATACATTGTCATTCTCATAGAATACAAAGACAAAGACAATAAGCAAAACAGTGCCTCTAATCTCTTCAATTGGGTTTCCATGTGAGAGCATATCCTCTACCATCTAAGGGTAGATAACTATAGGAGAATTTTATCTAAATGGATGTCCTCACACATAGTGACATCGTCTAATGGGGTAAACACATTTTTTCTCTCAATAATTAAGTCTAGGTGTTCCTAAATTCCTTATCTAGAACATCTCAAAAAATAAATCACATGATACAGATTACCAGGGACATGTAGATACCTCCCTTTTAATAACTGTTCATCAAGTGCACTATGCAATACACAGGCTAATGATCAAAATGTGGAAACTTGTCTTATAATAGCATTGAGTCAGTTAACCAGTCCATCATTACCATGACGGTCAGACTGGAAAACATCGAGGTAGGCCCAAAGAAAATTCTTAAAAACCAGTCTTGTTATACAAAAGGGATTTATACATAATATGGGGGTCTCTGGGACATTACTGCAATCTGGAAGTGTGAACCTAATACAATAATAAAAATAAAAGAAGGCTAACTGGTGATGAAAGGAATATGGAAAAGGGAAAATGGGACTAGGACACAGCTAACATCCCCAATTACTAGGGACGATGCAACATCAATCAGGGGAGAAGTGACGAAAGAAAAATCTATAGGAAGAACAAGAAATTACTTGGGTGATAGTCAGGCATGTGACACAACACCAAGAGTGGGGGTGATACATAAAAATCAAAATAGTTCATGATAGTCAAATTCAAATTCAAATTCAAAAATAGCTTTATTCGGTATTTTGACAAAAAACCATAAAAGCGTACAGAATACAAACGTAAGCAGACTGAGTAATTTTTCTCTGGTTATAAAATTTCTTACAAAAATACATATCATGAAGAAAAAGCAGGTAAAATTCGTAAAAAACCATCTACAAATTCTAAAAATTAATTAAAAGACTCTTGGAGTTCATACAGTTTACTGTATACGTATTATCTGATGTTATAAGGTACATTATAATACGGTTTTACACTTTTTTTAATTTGTCCAATAAAGTCCTAATCGTTTCCCATGGTCCCTCTACACTTTACAGTGAAAGTCAAAAATGTTATCGCTGTCACTATGGTAAGTTCATCTTCCATCATGTATAGTCTGACCAGTGCAGTTTTACAAGTTCTCACGCCCCATGACTTTAACAATGGTAACAGATACCTTTTTCTCCCCCACTGATAGTACTTGCAAAAGAAAATACAATGTAAATTTGACTGTTTGGATAGGTCATCACACGGACATTTTTCCAAATTAGCAGACCAATCATTCGGAACAGGGAATGTTATTAACCTGTAAAAAGACTCCGTCCTCATTCGAGTCAGGAGCATTCTGTGATAGCACGAATAGGTTGGGGCTAAGTAAACGTGAAGACCAGTACCATGTAAGATGTTGCGATGGGCTACTATGGTGGACTTGTGCCCATCTAGGTACCATCTTCGTTCCTCCAATAAGTCAAGGCATGCCACTTTTAACGCTTTTTTTGCTATTTGTGAGCATGATGTGGGGTTTGAGAAGAGATCTGGTTTACCAATGGAAAACAAAAACTTTTTCACGTAGGCTAACCATGGCTGCTTGCTAGAGGCGGAGTAGTTTAAACAGTCTTGGATTACTTCCCTGTTGAAGCCTGTATCATCACATGTCCAGATCTTAAACCACAACATCACTGGCGCTATCTTTATCAGGTCGATGATAGGGACTCTATCCAGTTCGTTGTGGCACACAGTAGTGGACGTGGAACGGGGGACTGCTAATAAGTACCTCAGAAAGGCATTTTCCACTGTTTGAATTGGTGTACAATCTGCTAATCCCCAGATACCGGCCCCATTTACAGCAGTGGACACGCATTTAGCTGCGTAAATCTTAAGTAATATGTCCACAGGTTTCCTACCCAGTCTCTTTGCAAATTGTTTCAGAGAACCTATCGTGCGAGAAAAGGCCAGGTTCCGGGAGGTTATTGCTGTTGACCATGTGCCCTTGTTGTTAAATATGATGCCTAGATACGAAAAGGTTTTGGTCATAGCTATTTTGGTGTTATTAACGAAGGTTTTGCAGTCTGGTGTGTTTTTCCTCAGGGTGCATGACATTGTAAATGTTTTTCCCTCGTTTATTTTTAAACCTCTCGTAGTCATAAAAGTTGAGAAGCCTGTTAATGCTTTCTGAAGACCCAACTGTGTGCGGGCCATGATCACGGCGTCGTCAGCATATAGTAATAGTGGTACTGAGATGCCGTTTATTTTGGGGTAATCTACTTCAAGATCTTTTAAAAAGTCTGCTATCTCGTTAATATATAAATTAAAAAGGAATGGCGCAAGGATGCAGCCCTGCCGAACGCCCTTTGCTATCGGGAATTTTTTGGTTCGCTCGCCATTTTTGCCGTATCTGACCGTGGCACCTGCGTCTCTATATAGTTCCTGTATGAAATAAAGAATGTTTTTATCTATCCCCAACTTAACCAGGGTTTTCCATAACACAGTATGGTCTAAACAGTCAAAAGCCGAGGTTAAGTCGACGAATGTTAGGAAGAGATTCCCTTTTTTGCTTCTAATATACTTGGTTGTTATTAAGGCCAGGTTTAAACCCTGCTCTACAGTGCCTACGCCCGTTTTAAAGCCATACTGTAATTTCGATAAGATCCCTTCACTCTTAGACCAGGTTTGCAGTTTAGTTAGCAATACTCTGCCTGCCACTTTCTTCAGTGTATCTAGCAACGAGATAGGGCGATAGCATTTTGGCTCCTGTCTATCCCCCTTTTTAAATATTGGAATAACTATGGCTTCATGCCATGTGTCGGGGAAACCCATTTTGCTATACGCGTTTATTACATTTGCTAATAGAGGAGCCCATAGATCTACATTGTCTTTAAATAAGTCAATGGCGACTCCATCTGGTCCGGGGGCTTTTAAATTTGCACTCTGAGAGATTGCTAGTTCGACCTCTGGAGGGGTAATGACTATGTTTAAAGGGAAACTATCGTGCTTCGCTAGCTGATCCCCCTGCCTATTGTTAGTATCATGATCTGGGGTCATGGTTATTAGATCTTTTTTATATAAGGTGGTAAAATAATCGACCCAGACGTCTTCAGTTATGGCTATCTCCATCGAGTCAGCCTTGCTGTCCGTGGAGAAAAAAGGGGCATTGATTTCTTTCCAGAAAGAAATGTTGTCCCTAACGGCGCTTGCCTTTACTAGGGCTTCCCAGGCCTGATTTTTCAGTTCGTCCTGCCTATCACATAGGGTCTGCTTATAGACGCGCCTGGCCTCCTTAATCAAACTAGTGTCTTTAGGGAGTGTCTTTAATGCCTTTAACAGATCATTATGTGCTCTGGAGCAGGCGGAGTTAAACCAGCCATGTGCTCTCTTTGCTGTCCCTGTCTTTAGTTTTTTTGTTAACTTATCATTTATCGTAGTTGTTATCCTTCCATAAGCCTCTATAATTGACTGAGGGTTAATATTAATTTCTAAGCAGGTCGTAAATTGCTTCAATTCTTTCTGGACTAATTCCTTCAGGAAGGTTGAGGCATCGATTTTTGCCCATTTTATGGCATAACCGTTCTTTCTTGCCAGAGACACTGAGTGACCATGAAGGATGCTGGGTAAGCTTGACGCAGGGCTGTCCGTCTTCCCAGCAGAAATAGTGGTGCTAATCGGGAAGTGATCACTTAGTGCCAAATCTTCCGTTGTAAACTCCTCCAGGCAGCCCTGATTCCTATTGGACACTAGGATATAATCGATTGTAGTGCCTGACCCTCGACCAAAGAAGGTTGTCTGGAAAGCTACTGAAGGCTCGCATAATTCGTTGGCAAACCCCATGTCCCAATCATGCATTAATTGGTTTAGCATGTTACCCATGATGGAATGTTCGAAATGTGTGGTGGGGTCCCCTCTTAAGTTATAAATGCCACAATTCTTTGTGGCACTATAAGGACATAGATGGCAGTTAAAATTGCCTCCTAATAGGATACAGTCTGCATCCCGGCCACCCCTCGTGAGCATTGTAGTGAGCTCCGCTATTAAAGCTTTAGGCTCCACTTTTGGCACGTTGATATATATGTTAACCACAAAGAGGGACCACCCCTTTGCTTTGACCATAAGTCCTTGCAAAGATCTAGCCACCTCTACTTTGGATCCGCTTGCCATGTATGTGGACAGTTTTGTATTACACAGATTGGAAACAAAAATACACAAGCCACCCGACCCTCTCCCTCGATTGCCCTGTATCGACGGGATGTAAAAGGTACTAAAACCCTCAATATGGGACTCCTCCTGGTCCCAGCATTCCTGTAAGCATATTATGTCCTGTTTTTCCATGAAGGATAGAAATGAGTGGGCCCTTACTTTGTTGTTCAGCCCTGCGATGTTCCAGGAAGTTATTTTTAGGTTAAGTTTATGTTGACTGGTTTCTGGTGTCAGTGTCTGGGGAATTGACCTCTCAGCGCCCTCTATGTTGTGTTCTAGCTCCCTATGGGGTTGCGCGGTTTTCCGCGAAATTGAGGGAGTAAGGGATGTTTCCCCTAATGGGGGATCAGATGTGTTCGCTAAGGGCAGGATATTAGCAATGGTAACCTTATGATCATTTTTACAGGGCTCAACTGGGGTACCTAGATTGTTTCCTTTATGTTTTGTTGCCATTATTGGTCAATCGACCATGTCCAAACAGTCGTACCTATTCCTTGTGGGGGCCCCCCTCCAGTAGTCATGGTGTGAATTTTCTCTTCTCGGCGGCCAGGGGCGATTATCCCATCCTCTATTCCAGTGATTGTTACTGTTCCTATTTCTGTTCCTGTTATAGTGCCCCACCTGTGTCCAAGGCCAGTCCTGTACTTCCTCCCAACTATTAGGGTCGCCATAATTAAAGGTGTTTAGAGGTGGATAAAAGAAGGCGAGACGCTGTACGTCAATCCCCCCACTTTTTTCTAAAGCTGGCCATGAGGAGATATAATCCGCTGTAGCGGGGTCCTCACAGTTAAGTACAATACAGTCACCCTGTAGACTTTTTTTGGTATCGCCAATCCAGAACACTCTTTTCATTGAGATGATACTACTTTGATTGGATGGATGAAGAGGTCTGTTTTGGCTCAACCACTGCAGTACCTTGTTGCGCAGCGACCAAGGAGGTTCGTCTGTACCGTCTGCCAGCTCAGTAACCCCAGTAAGTATAACAGTGTATGGGGTCGCCTCGGGCGGCAGGTGTATCGGACGCCTGTGCCTTGGGGCTTTCCTCTCCATGGCTTGTGGCTGGGGGTGTTGGGCTTTTTGTAATGTCTGTAGGGTATCCTTCTGCTTTGCTGCATGGCTATTTGGCTCCACAGGAGCCGGGGTTTTTTGGGCGTTATCAGTTGGGCCTTTTCGTTTATCAATCCCTTCTGTTGGGGCAGGGTTTGAAGTAGTTTGTTTGTTTTGCCTATCGTTTGTTTGGGCTTCCGGATTTACAACTTTTTCAAGCGGCTGGGACTTGGGCCGAGTAACTGGTAAAGACGGGGGTTGGGCCGGATTATTTGAATCTTTCGCAATCCCCAGGCCCTTGGCAGGTGTACCCAGTGTGTTCTGTTTGAAAGCTGGAATATTTAATTTAGCTAATTGCTTCTCAATAGTCATGATGCTCTTCTCCAGTGGTTGCAAGTGATATTTTAGCAGCCGGCCCATGCTATTTGTGATGAGATCATGTAATGTTATACATGCGGTGCATGGTTTTTGTATGCCACCCCCGAGAGCTTTGTTCTCTGTCAGCTCTCGGAGACCAGCTTCATGTAGAGTTAATATGCAATCAGCACCAGTGTTGGAAGAAATCAGTTGATCTGGTAAGGTTATGTCAGTATTTAATTTGGGTGAGGTCATGGTGTTGTGCAGAGCTATAATAGTCTCGTGTGAGGTCGTCTCTGTGTTTTGCCTCTTACTTATGGCACCCTCCCGGTTGGCCGTAGAATTAGAATCTACAGTATCCTGCTCATTTTGGGAGAATTGTAGATCGGGTGTTTTTTCTAAATCCTCACAGGAGTTAGACCCAAGTGAGAGTTGGGTAGCAGATAGATCGACAACATTAGGAACAGTGTGTATTAATACGTTCGTGTTGTCAGCTTGCTTAAGCAATGGGATAATTGGTCCCTTTTGAATAGGGGTTTGTGCAGAAGCCAGGGGCCCCATGGACGACCTTCTTGCGACCTCCAATTCATGGGATACCCTGCGTTCTAGGATGTGTATACTTTTATCTATGACTTCGTGAGTCTTGGTGATGAATAAGTCCAGTGGGCCAGTGATGTCAGTTAGGCTGGAGGTATTTTTACTTCTGGTACGCTTATTCATAGTTAATGACATCAAGTACTACAAAACTAGTAGTAATTATAAGTCAATTACAATGTCCACAACCAACAGTGGGTCACAATATAGAGGTTACGGGCTAAAAAAGTAAATGTAAATACCGTGGCCCAGTCCAGTCCTGCTCAGTCTGGAACGGGCTGAAACGGGCCCGCCCTTGGCCCGGGCTTCGCCCGGCGTCCCGCGAGACGGGGGTTACAGCAGCTTTATGCGCCGCCTGGCGCGTGAATGACGCGGGAAGCGTCTCCAAGGATGCTGGGTATTGTAGTTTGCTGGGGACGACCAGCGCCGCGCTCCGCTCGGCGGCCGGACCCGATGGTAGAGCTGGGGTCTGGCGGCGGGAGGCGGTCGGTCTCTCACACAGCACAGCAAGGGCAACTCTCTCCTCGTGACAGGGCAAACAGTGTTAAGCGTCTCTTTAGCAGATCCACCCCTCGACCGGGGTTACAGCAGCTTTATGCGCCGCCTGGCGCGTGAATGACGCGGGAAGCGTCTCCAAGGATGCTGGGTATTGTAGTTTGCTGGGGACGACCAGCGCCGCGCTCCGCTCGGCGGCCGGACCCGATGGAAGAGCTGGGGTCTGGCGGCGGGAGGCGGTCGGTCTCTCACACAGCACAGCAAGGGCAGCTCTCTCCTCGTGACAGGGCAAACAGTGTTAAGCGTCTCTTTAGCAGATCCACCCCTCGACCGGGGTTACAGCAGCTTTATGCGCCGCCTGGCGCGTGAATGACGCGGGAAGCGTCTCCAAGGATGCTGGGTATTGTAGTTTGCTGGGGACGACCAGCGCCGCGCTCCGCTCGGCGGCCGGACCCGATGGTAGAGCTGGGGTCTGGCGGCGGGAGGCGGTCGGTCTCTCACACAGCACAGCAAGGGCAACTCTCTCCTCGTGACAGGGCAAACAGTGTTAAGCGTCTCTTTAGCAGATCCCAGTTCATGATAGTCAGCTCTACCGCTGGCCTCTACACCATATACTGTAATCACAGCTAATGTTCCAGTTCCCTTCTTCAGGGAAAAATGAAACCTTGTTTCCTTTTTGGTACAAAGCCATACACTACTTAGGAAGCAGACCAAAACTGACTAATGTAATATAGAAATTAGGTCACCATGCACAAGAGTCACAAATCTATAATATTATCCTTACGTCCAATCAGGATACATAAATGTAGGGCTGCCTGTTCCTTAAGGGGAGGGGCAGTACGTGACTAACAGCATGTGACACACTTTGATTCTGTATATCTCTTTTTTATTTTCCTTCAAATACCATTAAAGCCAAATTTGACATACACTGATGAAGTGTTGTCTGTCTTTCTGTGAAATTTAGTGTCAAAGCAAATCTACCCAACTGTTTGCAGGATACACACCGTCATGTATATCCCTTCACAACACAGGTAAACTTGTAATAGTATCAAAAGCAACAACATAAACACAAAACGCACATGTCAAGCCATCAGATATACTTGCTGTATATCAAGCACAAAAAACATAGACAAGACAATAGCATATGTAAATGAGCTGCGACGCACACACTTCAAGTCCTTTACTTTATGCACTGTGAACCTGCAGCCCAAAACTCAATATTTGGGCTTGCTTAATTTGTCAGGTTTAAAATCCTCACCCTCCTTTTGACAGCAAATCACCATTTAGTGGACATTTGGCTGTCAAATACAACCCACTATGTCTCTTCTGACACACAGGACCCGCAGGAACAATTCATGATAGGACCAAATACACAAACATAAAAAAAAAAACACATGAACATTTCTTCCCAAAGGCTACGCAAAAACACATCCCTTTTTAACCAACCAAACTCACGTGTCTTGTCAGCCTTAAAATCGCCCAGAACAATCCATGAATGATCTGTGGGCAGAAGCAAAAAAAAAAATACACAACACACAAAAGAGAGACATTTCTCATAACAAACAGACATCAATTATAACTTTTAATCAGAAGACAAAACATAATACACATGAACAGACACCTAAATAAATTTCCATTACTTAACTGTTACCATCTTGTCAGTCAGCTTGCAACATTAAGCCATTTTAACTTTCCAAAAGTAAAATTCTTTCACTGACACTCCATGTTATCTTTGGGCCACAATTCGTTCTCACTTAGGCATGTAGCCTTCAAAATTTCAATAAAAAGCTTTGTCTTATTTTCTGTCTAAGACTTAATGCAGTGCTTCATTTCCGGTCAAATAAAAGCAACTAGCAGACATTATTTTTTTAGAGGCAGAGATACAAATATATCATTTCTGCAGAGCATTTAGCATGTGTTGGGACTTTCAAAGAAACCTTTTTCATATTTTCCCTTTGGAATTAAGTTCTTTAATTTTG
Source organism: Lissotriton helveticus (assembly GCF_964261635.1). Classification (NCBI taxonomy): domain Eukaryota; kingdom Metazoa; phylum Chordata; class Amphibia; order Caudata; family Salamandridae; genus Lissotriton; species Lissotriton helveticus. The sequence continues at coordinate 1,797,453 of NW_027611687.1, read as the reverse complement.
TGGAGAAAACAGAACCCTTCCTTTTAGAGGCCTGTTTAGCAAGGTCATTCTGCATTTCACAGAGACAAGGCCTTAATTTAAAAGGTCACAAATGTCAACATGACAGCCTCCTTCCATTGTTTACAGGGAAACTAAAGATAACACCTCAGCGGGACTTGAGCAAGCCTCTGCAGCTGTACTAGCCCCCACCCTCTGCTCATTCTGAGGCTGACAAAGGCAAAAGGCCTTCCTAATTCCTCCTAACCTGCAATAATTCACTCTATTTTGAAAAATAATGTCTCCTTTTTAGGCGCTAAAAAAATTATCTCTGTTTCCAGATTATTAAACAACATTTACTGTGAATAATTCACAGAACCTAATAACACACAAACCAGTTTTAGAACAAATGCTTGTTGCAATGGTACTTATTTCATCAACCTTAAAATGGATCTCACTGGGCCATTTAAAAGCAAACCCCAAATGAGGACAGCCTGCAAATTTGTATTATACCTAAATGTATGCATTCACTGAAGCCTAAAATCACTTTAAAGCTATTATAAATGGCAAAAATACCCAAATTCGACTTTGATATTTGGGGCACTTAAAAATAAATATCCTATAAGTATGTTACATATTAATCATCCTCAGAATGTTCTTTACACATTACAAATATTAGACATTAGACATATCTCATGTAAATCCTTAGAAAAATGAGTTTTTTACGCCTGCGCTAAGTGAGATGTCGTATGCTAATGTCCTGATTATGCAGTGCAACACAACTCAAATTAAATTATAATGCTAGGAGGTCACAGTATGAGCATTAAGCTTCATGAATAGCAAAAAACGAATTTTGTAGCACTTATTTTTAATAATTATTTTTCATAATTTAACAATTATTTTTAATAAACCCAATAATTTTTGATAATTCCACATATAAAAGCAAGCTGCATCCCTTATTTCAGACATAAACAGAAAGGGGTGAAACACTCAGGACACACAATATGGTGCGCTTTAGCCATGCATTTCATAAATAGCGCCAACGCTATTCACTTACAGAAATTGCACTAATGGGAAAACCACATAGACATTTAAACACACATTTAACCCACAAACCAATACTCAGAACAAAAACAAAGGACAGCCCACAGACTGTACTTAAACCAAACCATTTGTAAATACTAGTTGTAAGTCATATTTACAAGAAACGCTTCTCAATTGTGTTTCAAAAGACTGCAAAAACAGCCCAACAGATTGATGTATGTCCAAGAAGCGAAAATACACTCAATTCACTAGCTTTGGCTAGCAGAACACCATAAAATCGTTCTGCATATCTTCCTTCATAACATTGCGCAGAACAAAGGGTCCTTATATGTATTATGTCATATTTTAATTCCCTGGGGATACAAAATCACCAAGGAAGAAATATGTTTGTAAATCTAAACCTATTTAGATATTCCCTCTAGGGAAGCCGGCTAATTAATTTCACATCACACTATGGTACCTTCCAAATAAAGCCACACATTCTTCTTATGTGAGCTTTTAAACAGGCATGCCCAAAATATTGCAAAATATACAATATTATAATCAATGTAGTGCTTAATGTACTTTTCGTACGTGCACCGTTCAACTAAACCAAATAGAGAAAATTCTCCTCATTACCTGTTCTACACAAATTGCAATTCGCATATACAAACCTATACAAATCCAAAGTTGGCCAACACAAATTCCAAAGTTCCAAAGTTACAGTCCTAAGTTTGCTAAGACCAGGCATCTTATAGCTCACTAATCTAGCTTCAAACTTCAAGGGGTTATCAACAACGATATACTCGCAAATAAACGAGACCCTCGGCTTTGGTAATTGCAATAACCAAATCAAAACTAAGAAACCAAACAAAGTCGTGGGAGCGACCCACTTGTACTTCTCATTTTTACTAATCAAAAGGTTATCCAAATTCTAACTGTCAAGTTCTACATGACCTAACGGTCTTTTTTGAATACTCACGCCAAAAAAAGGTTCTCAGTCAGGAGTGACATCATGTGGAGGATCAAAATCAGGAAGATCAGAAATATACCAGGCTGCGAAGACAGAGAATCTGTAGAATCCTTGTGCACAAAGTAGCAGAGTCCCATCCTCTCCTCCTCAGTAGAATTCAGTCTCCCGACAAGATCACTCCTTCAGAAAGTCATTTCTCTGATGAAGCCCACGTTGGCCGCGCCATTTGAAGAAATGAAATCTTCATTCTCAGGGAATACTTACTAATAAAAAAAGAACTTGGCACAGAAGCTGAAAATATGAAAAGACATCTTTATTAAATTTAATAAGTGAGGCCACGTGACACAGAAGCCGTAGCAACTGAATGAGGTAGTCTGAAGAGTACATAAAACAGAGGCCTTTTACATGCTTACGGTTACAAACTTCAGCATACAAGTAAGGGACAGTCCTAGCTTTTGCAAGCATGCAAAATGCCTAACATTCCTTCTTACACAAGCCGGACAAACCCATAATAAACGGACCACAACCCATATCATAAACAGACCATAAAAGAAGGAACAGAAACAGATAGAAGTAGGATAAGGCATGTTTGTGTGCAGTAAAACGTTATGATGTCCTGTGCTCTGATCCTTAATCTTGATCAGCTAAAGGGCAGGAACTGGTTTAACAAGGTCAGCTTCAGGCAACAGGGTCAGTTCACTCAGGTCAAACAGGAGTCAGCACGAGCTCGAGCTAAGATGTAAATGTCCTTAAAAGACTAGTTCAGCCACAATCATCGGCCTATGTGAGGGCAACCACAAAATGGCTGCCAAACACAAAATGAAACCAACAGGTTCAGAATTCACAGAACCCCAATGCTTATGATACTGTGCAGTTGTGCACACTGCAGAGCTGTGCCCTCAATGCATCCTATTGTGGTAAATAAATAAATAATACCTCTCTTTTTGACTAGACATATATCATAACAGATAGCTCAATAAATAAGAGTCAAGATTCGAGGTAGTAGGAGTTTTGCAGGTTTAATACAGCATAAGGACAGGAACAGGACAACCTGCATAGGAATAGGATGACAGGGCCCAGCAGCTGCTGGGGCTGGATCTGGGATGAGCGCGCTGACTTTTAATAACAATACATGAGCATATATACATAACGCAAACACATAGCATTACATTGCAGTAGGCGTAGCAGTGGGTGGAGCAGAAGGCGTGACGCGTAGCAGTCGCGAAAGATAAGGGCGAAAAGAGGTGTAACAGGGCGTATACATAGACATGTGATGCAAACGTAACAGAATATGTCATAAATGGGGCGGAAACATTGGAGGGGGCTACCTAAGGAGCCGGGACCTCTAACCTGATGGTGCGCGCAAACTAGCAGTGACGTGTTACTAGGAGAAGCTGGGGGCTATGAACTCTGTGCTAGGAGCAGAGACTGAAGTCTGGAGAGTCAGGGCGACATGTACCTAAACAGTATCTAGTATCTGATGTTTAGAGAACATGTTGATATAAACTAGAAGTCAGGAGAGGAAAGGCTAACTTGATTCTAAGACTGGACCATGCATTATTCTACATGTAGTGCGTGATGAAGAATATTAAATGACCATTAAATGCAGTATTTCTCTAACGTGGAGACGTGAAGGCTAGACAATGACGGAAACTATTGATGCGATTCAGTAGTTTAGGAATGCAGAGGAGGAGGACTGAACTGATAACTGGAATCATAACATATTCTTGGCAGACTCAGAGACTGAGCCAGGCTGGGCCGGGCACTGCGAGGTAGGAAGTAAGTGAAGGGTCGAGGATACAGGTGGGGGCTGTATCGCTCCTCAGCAAAGTTGCAGGAGACAGGAGCTGAATCTGGTGTCCAGGCCCTTTTGAGGCCTAGAAACGGGGACTTTATAATAGAATAACGTGCACACTGAGAAACGTGGCAACGTAACTTTACATAGGCCTGATATTCGTAGTATTCACGAGGACTAGAAACTGGCATACTAGAGGTGGACACAACTGTAATTGCGTCATTAATCGAACATGGGGAATGCATATGCATATTTAATCATGCACACATAACATATGATGGATGACACGTAGGGACACAGAACATGGCAAAATTTACTTTTCCACATTCCCTCCTTGTCACTACGTTTCCATCAGGAAACATCAATATTCATGATACCATCTATCATTTCATACAGTATCATTTGCTCGTCTCGAATTATCCTGGAACGGGTTTTAGAACGGGGCTTGGGACTAGGAATACAAGAGGTAGCACAAATGCCGCAAATCGCAGGGCCACATTGTATACAGAGGCAGCAGCTGAATATGATCGCCACTGCAATACCTAGGAAGGACAATATTTTCCATCCCCATGCGGAAATTATATTCCAGAACCAACCGGACCATGTCCAGGTGCCTGGATCTTGGTGTAACAGATGGGCAATTTTATGGAGTCTGGTTATAGCTGAATAAACAGACGGCGCGTTATTTGGAATGAAAATGCAGCAACTAGATCCGATGACTCTACAGGCCCCGCCCCTATCGGCCAGTATGACGTCAAGGACGAGACGATTCTGTAAAACGACAAATCTCATAGCAGATTGCTCTTCGGTTAAGTTACCTAGAGCAGAGGCAGTCTCATTTACTACAGCTTCAAGGGTTCTGGTTAACCTACGGATCAGTTTACTATTCTGGATAGGTCCTATAAAGAAGAAGAAACCTCTGTTGAAATCTGTATATTGTTCTAGAGCAGTTTCAGTATAATCGACAATTGGGGACTCCCTTTTATGTCTAATGTGTACTAGATGTGTGTTTCTATGATAATCAGGTGGGGCTAGGAAAACAGGTGGCAGCAGGAAGGCAATGTAACAGGTTCCCTCCCAATCGAGGGGCAGACGAACATATGCGGTTTGACCACAAATAAAATAAGAATGACGTGAAGCTTTGAAGATAGATTTCCCACTGTCACTATACTTGACAATAGTAGTACAATCACTATGTCCTACGTGTATGGAACCATAATTACGGACACATAATTCGCCTTTGACTGGTAGTACTGAAATAGCAGGTAAGTCTGGAGTAGTATCAGACTGAACATTCAGGACCATGAAATTCGACGAATAATTACCTAAATTATACACTTCATTTTCTAGATCTAAACCTGTTCGGTGGGGAAGACCTTGTTTGTCTGGAAAACATGTACTGTTAAGAAAAGACATATCTGTTGAGGATGACGTTAACGTGGACCATGCTCCACACGAACCATTATGTGAAAATGGATAAGGAAAAAGTGGCAGAACTCCCTTCGGTGTCTGGAAAGGGGGGAGTCGACCACACACCCAACAATTAGTGGTATTGCTGGACTGGTGTGAGTAATGTAACATGCGGATGAATGAGTTATTTCGCATGGCGAGGCGGTAAGAGAGTTCATGAGGAGGCAGATCACTAAACGTGTGCTCTACTGTAGCATTAGCAGACTTATTTACATGAAGAACTGGGAAATACAAGAAAAATGCATAACTGGTGCAGGAAATCATAATGCTGAGAAATAATATGAAACATAGAAAAACGATACATCGAATTGAGTTTTGACTAACTCTCTCACTATGGGGGTCTATTTTATACATGTCAGAAACAGTCTAACCGTTTCACCTAGGGGAGGACTTAGACAATCAAACTGACTGACTTATTTTACTAGACCGGAGTTTTAACTTATACTCCTGTTGCGGAGTTTTCTCTAACAGGGGAGGGGTTGTAGCAATGTCTTTTGCGGGACAGTCCTTGAGAACAATATTTTGGCAATCCTTCAAATCCTGGGAAATGTTCTTTAAGATGGGTTTCAGTCCATTAGAAAGTTTAATATGAGAAAGGTGCACCCAGCCTTTGCGTCCTTCCAACTTCACGGCTGTACGGGTGGTGAGGAGGACCTGTCGGGGCTCTTTCCAACGAGGCTCCAGCGGACTTGATCTGTCAAAGTTGCGGACCATCACCATGGATCCTGGAACGATTTCATGCGGTGCCACCTCGGTATTGTCTGGAAATGCGGCAGCAACCTGTGAACGACATGAGTTGAGGGCAGACATCAAGGAAGCTAGGTAATCTGTCAGCATATTACTTGAAACATCGGTAATACTTCGGGGTCTAGGAGTACCCCACATGTTAGGGGGGCGGCCGAAAACGACCTCGTACGGGGACAGACCTGATCTGGAATGTGCGACCATGCGCATATAAAATAAAGCAACTGGCAGAGCTACTAGCCAGTCCACACCTTTTTCTTTACACACTTTTGCAATACGGATTTTCAGAGTCTGGTTATGTCTCTCTACGAGACCGGCTGCTTCAGGATGGCGTACACAATGAAACTTCCACTGGTACCCTAACAACAGGGAAACATGCTTCATGAGTTCAGATGAGAATGGCTGGCCGTTGTCAGAATATACGACTCTAGGGAGTCCATAACGGGGGAAGAACTCACGAACCAACTGCTTAGCAGTGGTCGTGGCTTTGTAATCTGGGACTGGATATGCTTCTGTCCACCTGGACAGAGCGCATACAACTACAAGGACATACTTGAAACCTCGACATCGCTCCATCTGAATATAATCCATCTGGAGGACTTCAAAAGGGTGGTCAGGGGGCTGGAATCCACCTTGTTCCACCGGGACATTTTTACCTGGATTAAACTGACAACATATCATACAGGTACGGACTTTCTGCTTGGCTGCAGCCCGTAAATGCTTGTTGAACCAAATGTTCTGGATACTGTCTAACATAGCTTTTTCTCCTAAATGTGCTGGACTATGTGCGGTATTAATAATGACTTGAACCATAGAGTCGGGGAGAAACCATGTGGCTCTACCCTTTGTTAACCATCCTTGATCTGTCTGGACCCCTCCTTGTTCGGACCATTTCTTGATTTCTTCAGGAGTAGCATGTAACTGGATATCTATGACATCTTGTGTAGGGTCCTTAACTGTCATACATGTAGTCGGATCTGGAGTATGTGTCTGTGTCGGATTAACTTGAATGTCTGGAGTCTGTGCTGTAAGCTTGGCTGTGCGATCTGCTAGATCGTTACCTTGGGAAATAATGTCAGTAACTTTCGTATGTGCTTTGCACTTCATGATAGCAATAGATGTCGGTAAGTGTATGGCATCTAACAGAGCTTGAATAAGGAGACCATGCTGAATCTTGGTTCCATGAGAAGTCATGAAACCTCTCTCCTGCCAGAGCACTCCGAAGTCGTGTACAACTCCAAATGCGTAACGTGAATCTGTGTAAACATTAACTTTCAAGTTCTTGGCGTGTATGCAGGCTTGTGTCAGAGCAACTAGCTCTGCTGCTTGAGCGGACAGGGTATCAATACGGTGTGTTTCAATAACTTCAGTGTCAGTAGTCACTGCATACGCGGCGACTAGTTCTCCTGTACTAGTTCTCATACATGAACCATCCACATAAAGTGTCAGGTCGGGGTTTGGTAACGGAGTATCTGTCAGATCTTGTCTTGGCTTTGTCGTAATGTTAACTACTTCCACGCAATCATGTGTGGCTGGATTTGAATTAACTGATGGTAACAATGTAGCAGGATTCAGGATGTTGCAGCGTCTGATTTCTATGTGTGGCTGGAACAGTGTCAATTCATAACCTGTTAAACGTGCAATTGTCAAGTGCTGAGTTTGTGTTCGGTTTAAAAGAACTTCCACAGAATGTGGAACTTGTACTGTCAAGGTATGTCCTAAGACTATGGAATCACTTTGTCTGATAGCTAGTGCTGTGGCTGCAACTGACTTGAGGCACGCAGGCAGAGCCTGGGCTACAGGATCTAATGTGCTCGAAAAATAAGCACAGGGCTTGTATTGTCCTGCCTGATCTTGTGTGAGAACAGATAATGCTGTACCTTCACGTTCAGTAACGAAAAGTGTAAAAGGCTTACTGTAGTTCGGTGTCGCTAGAACTGGAGCTTGGCATAGGGCTTTCTTTAACTCATTGAAACTAAGTGTATGTTCAGATGTCCAAGGGAGGACAGTCGATACGGCTGCCTCCTGTGTCGTTAACTGTATCAGTGGTTTGGCTAGAAATGCATACTGAGGAATCCATTGTCTGCAGTAAGAAGTAAGGCCGATAAAAGCACGTACCTCCTTCTGTGTCTTGGGCTGAGGAAGACTCGCTATTAACTGGATACGGTCTGGTGTCAACTGCCTACCCCTCTTGGACAGCAAGTGTCCTAAGTAGACCACTTGCTGGACACAGAATTGAAGCTTAGAAGGGGACACCTTGTGCCCCATCTCGGCTAGGAAATACAAGACTGTAAGGGATGCTTGCTCGCAAGCACGTTCAGAACGGGCTGTGATCAGTAGATCATCGACATACTGGAGCAGGGCAGTGTCAGTTGGCATGTGAATGTTGTCTAGTTGTCTCTTGAGTGCTTGACTGTAAATACTAGGACTTTCTGTGAAACCTTGAGGAGCTCGTGTAAACATATAGCTCCTTCCATTTAAACAAAATCCGAAAAGGAACTGGCTGTCTGGATGAATAGGAACACTGAAAAATGCGTTCTTGAGGTCTATGACAGTGAAGAACGTGGCTTCGGAATCAATGGCTGTCAATAGGGAAGAGATGTCTGGGACAACTGGGTACTGCGGAATAATACATTTATTAAGCTCTCGTAGGTCAATCACTAATCGATATACTGGGGGTGCATTTGGATCAGTACGTTTCATGACTGGAATGATCGGAGAATTACATACATTGGAGTCAGTTTCTACAACCACTCCTTGAGCCATAAGCTCGTCAATAATTTTGGATAAGGCTGCTACAGCCTCAGGTGGCAATCTGTACTGTCTGATTCGTGGTAACACTACACCTGGCTTGAGAGTCACACGATAGGGTGTGATTTGCATGTAACCAACATCAGTTGGACCTTGCGCCCATAAGTGCTGCGGAACATTAGACAGTCTTGAATCAAAATCTCGTAATACATAGTGACCCTTAAAGTCACGTAGGAACAATCGTATTCCCTCTGGGGAACAGCATATAACTGCACCTAACTCTTTCAGTGTCTTAATGCCTAATAGGTTTTCTGGACATGACTTAGTAAGTAACAGATCAGTAGTGCGGGACAATGGACCTACTTCTAGAGTAACTGGCTTTGAAATCTCATTTACGATGGGTTTTCCTGAAAATCCAAGGGAAACATTTCTTGAGCCTGAGAGCGGAGCCCCTGGAACTTCGGCGTGACTAATTGTGGTCCTACTTGCCCCTGTATCAATCAAAAACTTTCTGTCTTTCCCTAATACTTGACTATGAACATAGGGACCTTCTTGATCTACAGGTATCTCGATGAGAGGCAAGCCTACCTCCTTCTCTAGGCTGTTTCATGAATACTGCTGGTACTCTGGATACTCAGACTGTGCATACTGGTACATCTGCTGTGTAACGTGCTGTGTTGCAGCAATAGGCTGCGGTGCGGTAACGGTCTGTGGTGCATTCTGTGGCTGAGGAATCTGTGAAACTTGTTCTTGTCTAGGCGGACGTGGTCTTTCTTTAGTCTTACCAGTAGCTATGTTGTGTTTCAGAACTGCACACTCATTTATAAAATGACCTGGCTGTTTACAATAATTGCAGTTCCCTTTAACGGGAGCTGCAGGATGACTGGCTTGATTCGGACCCCTCTTCTGACTGTCTTGAGGAACAGATTGTGCAACTAGTACTTTCATTTTCGTATCTTTCATACGTTTTCTTTCGTGTTCTTGTTCTTCTCTGATTCTATTCTGGTGGTATTGAAGCATCTGCAACATCTGGGACGGGGTATTAGCTTGCCAGGTACTTTCGACTTTCAAAACTCGATTTTTAATTTGTGGGCTTGAATTCTCGACTAATTTAGTAACAAAAAGGTGAGGGTATGACTCACTACTTGTCTTGAGGCCACTGTTGATGCTAAAACATTTTTCAAATCTAGAATAAAAATCACTAATATCTTCGTCTTGTTTCTGTTTACAGGCTGAGATTGCATCCCAGTCTTCTTTTCTGGTTGTCAATAATCTAGGTAAAACTTGTATTAATAATTCTGGTAATTCTTTACATTTATCTCCAAGACCGGTACCTGGTACTCGTGCCTTGTCTTCAGCTTCTAGAACTGCCCAATCGATCTTTTTCTCTCCCACCTCCCATTCTTTTTCCTTGAGCTTTTCATACACCCCTGCAGGCAGCAGAACCTTTAACATTTTAATTATATCTGGATATGTGTATTCTCCCATACGGAGCATGTCTTTTAGTTCTCTATGGAACCCTGCTGGATCTTTGTCATGACAGGGAATTAATTTCTTCATCTCGAGGAGTTCCATCTTTGTAATTGGAGTGTAAACAAACATTCGTTCTAGTTCGCCACCCGTTCCTCTAACTGGGTGGACTTCTCGTAACGGATTCTGTCTTTCCATGTAAAATGGTTTACCTTCTGGGGGTGGGGCAGGAACAAAATGCGGATTCAAAAACGTTCTATATTTGTGACGCTGTTCTAGAATGACACTAATTAAATCGGTACCTAGACCTTTCCATCTATACTGGAGTAACTCGTTCAGGACATCATGTAACGGGCCTGGATCAGAGTGCTGACCCTCATACAAAGTAATGAGGTGCTGAATCATATACATACCCACCAGTCGTTGCTCGGCTGGGGGCATTTTCAGAAACATTTGTGCCACTATTTCGTCTGGAAAAGTGGTAGAATCAGTAATCCATCGGACTGCTGATCGGGCTAGTTCTTGTTCATGCATGGTACTTAACTCACTGTAACCGATTTCGTGATTTCAAAATGTGATCGGTAGCTTGAAATACTTGTTCTAGGGAACCTTGTTCTGGTGCTGGAGAATGAAAAATAGACTTGTGTTCTAGGCGTAAATGGCGATCTGGAAATCTAGATTTTCCTACATACGCTATTCTGGCGGGATTCTCGTCCTCTCCCTCTTCAGTATCAGAGTTACTTTCTTTCTCGCTTACTTGTGCTGCTTTACGTTGTTCGTGTATCTTTATTATTTCTCTACGGATTTTCTTGTACATACTCTCCATAGCACCGACGGTCTTGTGCTTACCCTCGGCTATATTATCACTCCACCTTGTCAGGGTTCTCATTTCGGCCGGATCTTTAGACGGGTAATCTTGTTCTCTTATTAGACAATTGATCAGAAACTTTAATATCATGAGCTGGATCTCGGCTTTCCTTTGAGACATGGCCTCGCTAATACTTTCTGGATCATCCCCTGTACGGATGAAACGATATATTCTGTCTAGATCTTCTTTCATATTCGGTAAGGTGACTAGATACTCGGCCACCTTTCTTACGCGGAATGAATATAAAACCATATTATCCTCGCCTGGGACTGGATCATAGCCGCATTCGGCAAGGGATTTTCTTATTTCTGCTACAGTCTGATGTCTGGGCGTACGCTGTGACGCTTGTGCATGTAATTCGGCTGTCGTTAGACGCTTGTGTGGCGGCGGGGTTTGAGGAGTACCTCCCCCTGCGGCCCCTAAACTAGAGTCGTCTACTGAGGCTCTTCGTCCTGGCAGAGTGGGAAATGGAAATGTAGGCTGGACTTGTATGGCGGGCTGGACCGGGGGTACCGTAACAGGTACTCCGGTGTCTGGAGGAGCGGGAAGTGCCTGATTTACAGGGACTGGCGGAGCGCGAACAGGATTTGCATATTCTGGGACTGTGTCGTCCAAATAGGACGAGATAAAAATATCAGCTGCGGTCTGTTTGTGACGTAGCTTGGTCGGAACTAATGGTGGCGGGAAATTACTGGATGCCTCTGGGGTCGCTTTTGGCAAGCCCTCGGCAAAGAGAGGATACATACCCCTATCAAGGGCATGCCTCTGTCTGTCTGATTGTTCAGTTTTAACTCGTTCACCAATCTCGATTAATTCCCTTTCTTGGGCTCGTTCCAAGGATTCTCTACTTAATTCTGACTTTCTGATTTCTTTTTCGGTTCTTTTATGAGCTTCTTACGCCATAACTCGATGGCATCTTTCTGTGATTGTCTGGCTTTCTTTTTCCATAATGCTTCTTCTACTCGCATGATGCACTCGGCATCCCATGTACCCGATACGGGCCATCTATACTTTTCTTCTAACTGTTTGGTATACTCTACCCATAAATCTAGATACAATATGGCGCTTATGCCATGCTTCTGATACATAAAGTGACCTGGACTGTCCCTCGGCGGAACAGGAACTGCTTCTTCTAACAAACCCTTTCTAGTTTTTAGCTGACGTAATCTCGAAAAGAGAGACATTGTAAACTTGAATCGGAACACAATACAATACACGAGGAACAATAACAATTGGGAGAACAATTCAGGCATACCACGACATTGGAAATACATTGAACAACATCATAACATAACAGTTCGGACAAAATATTATCTGGAATACTGAAAACAGAAACACAAGAATTTCTCGAGAACGGAACAGACTAGAGTTACTGGATGCACTGCTGAAACAGTACGGAACATACCGGTCCCATAAAGGGACGCATCAAGACCCGTATCCACCTAGGTGAACACTTCGTTTGTGAGTCTGTGTACCACCAACCCACGGACCAGAGTCAATTTAGATTGACCCTGTCTAGATACTACCCCAGTAATGGTACTCACCGGGCAGCAAGAACGGAAAGCCTCGGATCGGACTGGACTGCTACGACGACGGACGACGAACTTCGGACTTCAGTTACGGGTGGACCTCCGGATACCTCGGACCTTGGACTCTCGGCTTGGGCTCTGGTCGGGACTCGCCGCGTTCCTCCACCGTCTCGTTTGGATGCTGGACCGCCTCCTCCGTCTCCTCCGTGGGCCTGAGGGATACTTGAAGCAGAAATATCTGCATGTGCACGGTATGGTTCCGTCACGGCTGCAGAGGGTCAGGGGGTCGGCGTGGCTTCACCGACGCGTGGGGAAAGGGCAAGTTCCTGTTCTGGCGCCATTATGTGGTAAATAAATAAATAATACCTCTCTTTTTGACTAGACATATATCATAACAGATAGCTCAATAAATAAGAGTCAAGATTCGAGGTAGTAGGAGTTAGGGGGCTACCTAAGGAGCCGGGACCTCTAACCTGATGGTGCACGCAAACTAGCAGTGACGTGTTACTAGGAGAAGCTGGGGGCTATGAACTCTGTGCTAGGAGCAGAGACTGAAGTCTGGAGAGTCAGGGCGACATGTACCTAAACAGTATCTAGTATCTGATGTTTAGAGAACATGTTGATATAAACTAGAAGTCAGGAGAGGAAAGGCTAACTTGATTCTAAGACTGGACCATGCATTATTCTACATGTAGTGCGTGATGAAGAATATTAAATGACCATTAAATGCAGTATTTCTCTAACGTGGAGACGTGAAGGCTAGACAATGACGGAAACTATTGATGCGATTCAGTAGTTTAGGAATGCAGAGGAGGAGGACTGAACTGATAACTGGAATCATAACATATTCTTGGCAGACTCAGAGACTGAGCCAGGCTGGGCCGGGCACTGCGAGGTAGGAAGTAAGTGAAGGGTCGAGGATACAGGTGGGGGCTGTATCGCTCCTCAGCGAAGTTGCAGGAGACAGGAGCTGAATCTGGTGTCCAGGCCCTTTTGAGGCCTAGAAACGGGGACTTTATAATAGAATAACGTGCACACTGAGAAACGTGGCAACGTAACTTTACATAGGCCTGATATTCGTAGTATTCACGAGGACTAGAAACTGGCATACTAGAGGTGGACACAACTGTAATTGCGTCATTAATCGAACATGGGGAATGCATATGCATATTTAATCATGCACACATAACATATGATGGATGACACGTAGGGACACAGAACATGGCAAAATTTACTTTTCCACACTATAGCCAACTGTGCAACACTCGCTCTTGCCTTGCATGCTTCGTTTAAGGTACAATTGTGCATAGTGTTAGGCCTTAAATGCTTAGTGTGAAAATAATTTTTGCATACTGCTGAGCCATGCTTTCTTTTTACACAGTACAATTGTACACACACTTTAGTGCCATACATTCTTTATATAGACTGCTGTGCTGCATGAGTATAAAGTTACGCCTTGCATGCTTCCTGTGTGGTGCAGTTCTGCACACTGTTAACTCCTACTTGGTTTGCTGTACAGTGCAATTGTGCACACTACTGCACAGTACAATTGTGCACACTGTTGCGCCATCCTGCTTTCAACCTGTGTGCCAGTCACACACACACACACACCACACCGCCACACACATCTTGTATGGATCCAATACAGCTCAGTTGTGCAAAAGACTATTGAGCTATGCTTGCTGTGTTTGTATCCTCTACAGCGCAGTTGTGTGCACACAGATGAGCCGTGCACGACCTTTGCACAGCATAAGTTTGTGCATGCACGCACAGAAATCGCCTCTCATTCTTCCTTCATAGAGTATATTTGTGATGCTAGAATCCTGCTGCCTTCATGCATCGTAACACTGTAATAGTGGACACTGCAGAGCCATGTATTCTTCAGATTTATTTGTGCTCTGATTGCTGAGTCATGCATGCCTCTTTAGGGTTTTTGCAGACAGACTGCTGAGCCATGCATCCATCAGATTTATTTGTGCTCTGATTGCTGAGTCATGCATGCCTCTTTAGGGTTTTTGCCTACAGACTGCTGAGCCATGCATTCCTCAGGTTTATTTGTGCTCTGATTACTGAGTCATGCATGCCTCTTTAGGGTTTTTGCAGACAGACTGCTGAGCCATGTATTCTTCAGATATATTTGTGCTCTGATTGCTGAGTCATGCATGCTTCTTTAGGGTTTTTGCAGACAGACTGCTGAGCCATGCATCCTTCTGATATATTTGTGCTCTGATTGCTGAGTCCTGCCTGCCTCCTAAGGATTTTTTCAGACAGGCTGCTGAGCCATGCATTCTTCAGATATATTTGTGCTCTGATTGCAGTCATGCATGCCCCTTTAGGGTTTTTGCAGACGGACTGCTGAGCCATGCATCCTTCAGATATATTTGTGCTCTGATTGCTGCGTTATGCATGCCTCTTCAGGGTTTTTGCAGACAGACTGCTGAGCCATGCATCCTTCAGATTTATTTCTGCTCTGATTGCTGAGTCAAGCATGCCTCTTTAGGGTTTTTGTAGATAGACTGCAGAGCCATGCATTCTTCAGATATATTTGTGCTCTGATTGCTGAGTCCTGCATACCCCTTTAGGGTTTTTGCAGACAGACCGCTGAGCCATGCATTCTTCAGATTTATTTCTGCTCTGATTGCTGAGTCATGCATGCCTCTTTATGGTTTTTGCAGACAAACGACTGAGCCATGCATCCTTCAGATATATTTGTGCTCTGATTGCTGAGTAATGCTTGCCTCTCCTGGGTATTTGTATACAGACTGCCGAGCCATGCATCCTTCAGATATATTTGTGCTCTGATTGCTGAGAAATGCTTGCCTCTCTTGGGTATTTGTATACAGACTGGTGAGCCATGAATTCATCAGATATATTTGTGCTCTGATTGCTGAGTCCTGCATGCCTCTTTAGGGTTTTTGCAGACAGACTGCTGAGCCATGCATTCTTCAGATATATTTGTGCTCTGATTGCTGAGTCATGCATGCCTCTTTAGGGTTTTTGCAGACACACTGCTGAGCCGTGCATTCTTAAGTGCCTACAAGATACTGTACCGCGCTAGCATTTATTCAGTGCTTGCATTGCTTTTGTTACAGTTTATCCAAGAGTTTTGCTCACACTGGGGCATGAGACTGAGCATGGTTTGTTGTGTGCTCCTGGAAGCCTTCAGTGGTTTCCAGGAGTAGATAACCACTTAGTGCTTTGATTGTTCTTGCGAGACCTAGTGTATGCAATAATAGTTATACATTAACAAAAATAATAACAACAACTGTAATGATTTTAATAACTGCAAAAACAACACAAAGAGAGCTCAGTTTACATATCCTCCCATTCTGAACAGACAATGCTTTTAAGTGCTTTATTTCAGCTAATAAGACTGGCATTTTTGTCACTGCCTCCATTTCTGGTCCCATTATCTTTTCTTCTTGCCCTTCTATTGAAGGGCGGAAGAAAAGATAATGGCACCAGAAAACAAGCTTTTGTTTATGCCTGGAGTTCTCCTGGTGTACCTCGTTCACCCTCTTCACTTTTCCATTTTCTGTTTGTCTTGATGTCTCTCTAACGTTGTATGAAATGAAAAGGATTTATAGAGCGCAAACAAATGCCCAAAGGCGTCATAGCGCTGTCAGCAGTTAATCCTAAAGAATGAAAAGAAGACGGAAATAGAAATTCCATGGTCTCAAGCCCCAAAAGCATCCATGACAGAATAAAAAGTCAGGTTTTTAACCCCTTTGGCGCACCGTAGAATCCGCCGCGGTGCAGACGTTTCCGTGCGCGGGCGGGGCTGTGTCGGCCAACGGACGTGCGCAGCACTACGGAGGTAGTGCTCGAGATGGCCGTTGGCAGACTCACGCAACGAACGGGTTAAGGCCTTCCGAAATGGGGTGTGAGCCTGAAGACTGGAGATGGAACGGAGAAGGCAGTTCCATAGCTTGAATACGGCCACGGAAAAGGCTCTGGACTCCTCAACTTGCCTTTTGGTATTTAGGAACAATTACAAGATTTTGACTTGAGGATTGAAGCTGTCTGGAGGGAATATATCATTGAAACATGTCTTTAATATTTCCAGGCCCATGTTATGCAGTGCCTTGTGAACGATGCATAAAGTTTGAAGGTAACAGGTTTGTCACAGGTAGCCAATTGAGCTTCAGAATCTCTGCCGAAACTGGTTGAGATTCAGGAATATTAAAAATCAATCTTGCCGCCACATTGTGGACTAGCTACAGTTTGGCTATTACAGTCTTTTTGATAGCCGAGTGGATTGCATTGCAGTAGTCTAACCGGGAGGAGATCAGTGCCCAGGCCACTTGCTTACATGCTGGGAGTGAAATATAAGGATCTCTCCTTCTTCAGGAGCCATTTTTCTTCCATCCCTTGCACTTTTTCTTCCTTGGCTTTCCCTCTCTCTCGTATCTGTACTGCTGTTCCTCGTTTCCATCTTGTAACCCCAACTGCGCTTCCCGCCCATTGAATACGGATCACGAGGGCTTCAAGAGGAACCATGGCTGGTGACGGCGACCTCTGTGCTCTGTCCTTGTGTATAGACTTCTTTATTTAAGTGATCAGTCTTTTAAAAACAAAAACCATTAAACCAATGACATTTATAATAGTACTACTGCATACTTATATTAACACGTAAAATCATTAGTAGCATTTTTACATGGTTGGGCTACAACATACTTCTATACATCAATTATTAAAATTTTTGTTTAAAATGGAGATTTGGGAGTTCTAGTCATTGTGACAGATTATTGCGATCTCCACGGAGTTTCAGCCAATTTCCTTTAAATACACATTTAAAAGTTTCACCCTGCTGCACTGTTCAGTGATCTCTGAGGGGCTGTTGTGGACAGATGTGATCATGTCTGTGATCCTTGAATACTAATTTAGTGGGAAGTAGCCCCCTTTGGAATATGGTCTTGTCTGCTCAGTGGGCTAAAAATAGCTGGTATCAGAGCTTCCTGCCTGTTACCGACCCACTGGGTGTCTTAAGTTATCGCGTTGCCATCCCTCATCCCTGGCCAAGCAAGATCAGGCTGCAGATTTAGTGGGAACGGCCCCCCTAGAGCACCAGGCCAAGTTAGGCACCCATCCTCTGTGCTGCTGTAGAGACCCTAGTACTTAAAATTCTACTTCATTACGTATTCGGTGTTATACTCTGCCATGCCAGCAGTAAATGTAAATGTATTTTCAGCTAAATAGTTGGGCATAGGTGCTTTTAGTCGGGTATGGTGAGATGTCTGTCATATTTCAACAGGAATTTTTATCGACACACACTTTTCCCTTTCTGTTTTGAAAGTCTTTAAGAATGTTGGTTGTATTACAAAATAACGTGTTTTCTCTCACTCCGCATGTGTCTCCTTTCCATTGCACCGTTAGGCCCTCTCATGCACCCTGCTTGTCATATAATGCATTTTAACATTATAACTCAGCTCCATTCATAAAAAATCTGCAGCTCACCCCCTCCAATCTTACTGCCCAAGCCACGCTCCTGCCTGCCAGTGTCTCATTATTACCTATTTACTCCAGTGTCAATGAGGTGTCTGCTGGTTTACATGTGAGTGTCTTTTAGCCTGTGTGTTTGCTTATGTGTGCATGTTTGTGTGCGACTATTTGAATATCTGTTTGTGGGTGTTAGTTTGTTTCTATTTGTATTTATGTGTTTGTTTGCACCATTGTGGGTAGTGTCTGTATGTTCATGTTTGGTGCGTGTTTGTGGGTCTGTGCATCTCTTTGTATGTGTATTTCTTTGTGGGAGCACTCTTTTCTGTCTTTATCAAGCTATCAATCAGGACACTTGTAAAGCGCACTACATACTCGTGAGGGTCTCAAGGCGCTGGGGGGGGGGGGACGCTGTTACTGATCAAAGAGCCAGGTCTTGAGTAGTCTTCTGAAGGCCAGTAGGTCTTGGGTCTGTCTTAGGTTGGTGGGGAGGATGTTCCAGGTCTTGGCGGCGAGGTGGGAGAAGGATCTGTCTCCGGCTGTTGTTCTTCAAATGCGGGGGACAGCGGCGAGGGCGAGGTCGGCAGAGCGGAGCTTGCGGGTGGGGGTGTAGAAACTGAGCCGTCTGTTGAGGAACGCTGGGCCGGCGTCGTGGAGGGCTATCAATGTGCTTAACCTCTTCCTTAAAAGATAGAAATCCTCTTTTAATGAGGTATTCCCTATGCCTGCCCTATACATTAAAACACACGTTAAACCTTAGCACCGAATTTTCTATGTATTCACAGTCAATTATTAGGATAAGATTTTCAGTGTAAAAACTGTACTTGTAAATCATTATTGTTCTCACAAACACAGATTGTTTATCCTCCACTTCTACTTTCAAACACAATGCGTAAACTACAGGCGTAGCTTTCATTGGTGCAGCAGGTGCAGTGGTGCTTGCACATGACTGGCTGAGCATAAAAGAAGCTGAGTTTTTAGCACAATCAGCACCGCGCATCCCCTATTTCTACTGCATCCCCAAAATTCACAAAAACATCACAAAGCCACCAGGTAGACCAATTGTGTCGGGCAGTGGCTCAATCCTGGAGCCACTATCCAAGTTTGCAGATGCTTTTTTACGCCCATTGGTACAGTCCACCGACACCTACCTCACGGACACAAAATCAGTCCTTCAACTGCTACAGGACAGGACCTTTGACCCAACGAACCAACTCCTGATGAGTTTGGACGTGGAAAGCTTGTATACGAGCTTACCACATGATGAAACACTCCTATTATGGAGAAAGTATTGTTTAAGACTGACTGACTGAAATATTTGTAGAGCGCACAAATGCCGCGGCGTCTTGGCGCTAAAAGATACATAGAAGAGGGGAGGCAGAGGGTTAGATCAGTTTAGGTAAAAAGCCAGGTCTTTAGTTCTTTTCTGAAGCTCGTTTTAGCTTTTTGGGCACGAAGTGCTGGAGGTAGCGAGTTCCAGATTTGTGCCGCATGGTGGGAGAAGGACTTTCCCCCCCATCGAGCTCTGTTTATTCTGGGTTGGCAGACTAGGTCGTGGGTGGCTGACCTCAGTGTGCACGGGGGAATGTAACGGGGCAGTAGGTTATTGAAGTCGTCTGGTCCCTTGCCGTGAAGAGATCTGTGAACCAGGCAGAGAGCTTTAAATTGAACGCGACATCTGACCGGGAGCCAATGTAGCTCCCGAATAGCTTTGGACGTGGGGTGGCGTCTGGGGATGTTTAATAAAGCTCTGGCCGCCGCATTTTGGATTGCCTGCAGTTTAGACAGCTGTTTTTCTCCTGCACCCAGGTAGAGGGAATTACAGTAGTCAATCCGGGACATTACAAGGGCTCCCATCACCGTTTTTCTTAGCATTTCGGGGATGTAGGGAAGGACTTTCCTGATCAATTTGATATTATGGAAACAGGCGGAAGTCACCTGGTTCACCTGGGCTTTGCACGAGAGTTCTTTGTCTAAATCTTATCTACGGGGAGAGGGCAAGTTCCTGCTTCGGGAGGCCACCATAGGTCGTTCCATATGGAGGGTTTATGACCGAACTCGATGCCTTCAGTTTTCTCTGTGTTTAGTCTTAGGAAGTTATTGCTTATCCAGTTCTGAACCTGAGAGAGGCAGTTCCTAAAACGTTCTGCCGTGGCATCAATGGATTGTGAGATGGACACAATGATTTGTGTGTCGTCGGCGTAAGACACCAATTGTAGGCCATGGGATCTGATCAGGGCAGCTAGAGGAGTAACATATACGTTGAATAGAGTTGGGGACAGTGCCGAGCCTTGTGGGACTCCACCCGGAAGAGAGAATTCAGTGGATTGCTTTCCATTCCAGATCACTTGGTTAGTGCGGGTGGTTAGGAAGGAGGCGATGAGTGCCAGGGCAGAACCGGTGAAGCCTAGGGATGCAAGTCTTTTTAATAGGACAGAGTGATTTACGGTGTCGAAGGCCGCTGTGAGGTCTAATAGTACCAGGGCCGACCGCCCACCTTCGTCCATGGTTTTGCGAATTTTTTCAGTGGCCATGATAAGGGCTGATTCCGTAGAGTGTAGGGGTCTGAAGCCGTGTTGTGAGGAATCGAGTAGCTTCTTTTCCTCCGCATGCCGCATTATTTCTTGGTTCATGGCTTTTTCTAAGATTTTTGCAGGTAAGGGCAGACAGGAGATGGGCCGATAGTGTTTGGGTTCAGAAGGGTCCAGGGAGTCTTTTTTGAGGATAGGTCTAATGCAAGCCATTTTCCAGTTTTTTGGAAATTCTCCTTGAGAAATGATTTTATTAAGCAGAGGAGTCAGGGTATTTGCGATGGTCTCAGGGATTTGATGCAGCACATAGGGGGTTCATGGGTCCAGTGGAGAGCCGGATTTCATCTGGATTAGTAAGTCATGTACTTGCTGTTTTTCGAGTGCAGAGAAGCTGGAAAAGCAAGGGGGAGTTATGTCGGTATGTGCAGCTTCGTTAGCGGATATGTCGGGTACCCTAGTGCTAAGGTCATCATAAACTGTTTGTACTTTCTTTTGAAAGAAAGTGGCCATTCCATCGATAAAACACTGATCAGGATTAAAAACTGTGTCTCGAGGAGTTTTTATTAAGTGGGCAACAGTTTTAAAAAGTTCCCTGGAGGAATTTGTCGAGTTTTGGATTTTTTCTGTGAAATAAGCGGATTTGGCTAGGACTATTGTGGTTTTGTACTCCTGTAGAGTTTTTAAGTATTCCTGTTTTTTCTCGTGGCTATAGTCAGAGCGCCAGCTCCGTTCTGCGCGCCGGCACTTAATCTTGATTGTTTTCACCTCAGCCGTGTACCATTGAGCGGTGACAAGCCGTTTCCTAGGTTTCTTAGATTCGAGTGGGGCCAGTGCGTTGACCGCCTCGGTAATCCACTTGTTGAAGATGGAAGCCCAATCTTCACTGTTGCCACATTCAAAGTCGGGGGGATTACTTCCCAGTTTCTCAGCAAGTAGGTTGGATTCAAGTTTTTTCCAAGGACGTGAGATTTCAGGAGGTGTTTAACTTCTGCGCTGAGTTGTGGGATTTTTTATTTGAAAGTTAAAGAGGATGGCATTATGATCCGACCAGGGTATAGGAGTGATAGAAATGATTTCTATTGAATAACTATTAGAGAAGATCCCATCGAGGGTATGCCCTGCTGAGTGGGTGGGCTTGTCGATCAGTTGCTTCATATCAAAACTGAGAAGGTTGTCAATAAGAGTGGCTGAATCAGGATCGTTATTTAACTCTAGGTGATAGTTGAAGTCACCTAGGATGGTATAAGAGACTGCGTCAAACGTGGTTTCTAGAAAAGTGTGTAGAGCTTTAGTGAAGGGAGTTCTGGGGCCGGGGGGAGGGTACACTAGCAGTCCCTCAAAGATCAGGTGATTGTTTTCTTTGATCTAAAAGGTCATGGCTTCGGCTTCTAATTCTGGTTGGGGGCAGGTGATTATTTTGAGGTGCGATCTGTAAATTATCGCAATACCTCCACCTATAGATCCTGTTCGATTCATGCATTAGACAGAATATCCTGCGGGCGTGGCGGTATTCCAGTCAGGTCCGGAGGCCTGAGATGCCCAGGTTTCTGTTAAAAACATGAGGTCAGTGCTGTGGTCGATGAGTAAGGCTTCAATCTCATGTTTATGCTTGGGCATAGACCTTACATTGAGTAATATGCATTTGAGAGACCTATTCCTATAAGACACTGTGTAAGAGCAGTTATCAGGAATGGTAGCCTGTAGCTGGTTACCAGCGGCAGGCTGTGAATTTTTATCAAAGGGTGGTTTAAGCGGGTTAGGAGTGGTATTCATTAGGATAATTGGTAATTGAAAGCCACAGGAGGGACACGTAGGGGTGGTATCGATGTTCCTAGAATCAGTTTTAGTCGGGTGGTCGCAGCAGCGTAGATCAAACCTACATAGATCGAGTTTAGAGTATTGAAGGTTAGGAACGCGGGCAGAATTTCCGGCACTAGGCGTGGAATCGGCACGGACGGGCGCAGACGGGCTTGCCTTAGGCACGCCTTCGGCACGCAAACGGCGCGCCCGCTGCGCTCGTCCGCTGCGCGTCCGGTAATTGCACATGTCTTATAGGGGGGATGAGGCGAAGGGGGGGGCGTGGCCGACCATCGTGGGCGTGGCCTGAGGGAGTCCCCGTCAATGTCGTCAGAGGAGATTGGGAGAGGCCGCGGCAGCGATAAATCCGCTACGCGGGAAGCTGATTCCGGTGCAGCTAAGGTCAGAGATGCCCAAAGAGCAGGACGATTTAATTTTAAAAGCAACACAAGTGAAATTACACAATTCGCTAAAAACAAGTATTAGAGGATCTATCTCCCGGCTGTGCCTCAGGAGGGTTGTATCTTTATGCCGTTGCGCTAGCAGTCAGCGTGTTAAGTAGGCGTAGGGGGGGGTGTGGCTGACCGTCGTGGGCGTGGCCTGATGGAGTCCCCGTCAATGTCGTCAGAGGAGATTGGGAGAGGCCGCGGCAGCGATAAATCCGCTACGCGGGAAGCTGATTCCGGTGGAGCTAAGGTCAGAGATGCCCAAAGAGCAGGACGATTTAATTTTAAAAGCAACACAAGTGAAATTACACAATTCGCTAAAAACAAGTATTAGAGGATCTATCTCCCGGCTCTGCCTCAGGAGGGTTGTATCTTTATGCCGTCGCGCTAGCAGTCAGCGCGTTAAGTAGGCGTAGGGGGGGGCGTGGCCGACCGTCGTGGGCGTGGCCTGAGGGAATCCCCGTCAATGTCATCAGAGAAGATTGGGAGAGGCCGCGGCAGTGATAAATCCGCTACGCGGGAACCTGATTCCGGTGCAGCTAAGGTCAGAGATGCCCAAAGAGCAGGACAATTTAATTTTAAAAGCAACACAAGTGAAATTACACAATTCGCTAAAAACAAGTATTAGAGGATCTATCTCCCGGCTGTGCCTCAGGAGGGTTGTATCTTTATGCCGTCGCGCTAGCAGTCAGCGCGTTAAGTAGGCGTAGGGGGGGGCATGGCCGACCGTCGTGGGCGTGGCCTGAGGGAATCCCCGTCAATGTCATCAGAGAAGATTGGGAGAGGCCGCGGCAGTGATAAATCCGCTACGCGGGAACCTGATTCCTGTGCAGCTAAGGTCAGAGATACCCAAAGAGCAGGACAATTTAATTTTAAAAGCAACACAAGTGAAATTACACAATTCGCTAAAAACAAGTATTAGAGTATCTATCTCCCGGCTGTGCCTCAGGAGGGTTGTATCTTTATGCCGTCGCTCTAGCAGTCAGCGCGTTAAGTAGGCGTGGGGGGGGCATGACCGACCGTCGTGGGCGTGGCCTGAGGGAGTCCCCGTCAATGTCGTCAGAGGAGATTGGGAGAGGCCGCGGCAGCGATAAATCCGCTACGCGGGAAGCTGATTCCGGTGCA
The DNA here is from genome assembly GCF_964261635.1 of Lissotriton helveticus. NCBI lineage: Eukaryota > Metazoa > Chordata > Amphibia > Caudata > Salamandridae > Lissotriton > Lissotriton helveticus. The sequence goes on along the minus strand of NW_027611687.1, from coordinate 1,773,516 downwards.
GCTAAGGTCAGAGATGCCCAAAGAGCAGGACGATTTAATTTTAAAAGCAACACAAGTGAAATTACACAATTCGCTAAAAACAAGTATTAGAGGATCTATCTCCCGGCTGTGCCTGAGGAGGGTTGTATCTTTAACTTTAAGACACCCTGGAAGTACCAAACACCAAGGGGTCTAGTCCTCGAGTGCATTTCTTTGGCATTACAGCAAAACTTTGTTCAATATAAATCGACTATTTACCTACAGAGCAATGGTACCAGCATGGGTAGTACATTTGCTCCACTTTATGTCCACCACTTGGAGACAACCAAAATTCTTCATGCAGATAACCCATATAGGAGGAACATCAATACCTGGAAAAGGTATATCGACGACGTCTTGGTCATTTGGGACGGTGACCAACAGTCTGCAGTCGATTTCCTCACATGGCTTAACAATCAGAATGCATTCCTGAAATTCACCAGCGCAGTCTCTAACCAATCAATGTTTTTTCTGGATCTAAACATTTATACCGAAGGGGGCAGGCTCAAAAGTACAACCCATTTCAAACCCACAGCAAGGAATTGTCTGTTAAGATATGATAGCTTCCACCCGAGACATCAGTCATGTCATTTGAGATGTCATCAGTGATGTCACTGACCATGTCATGAATGATGTAATATGTTACATCATCAGCAGTGGATTGGGGGCGCACGAGATATAGTGAGTACAACTAACTATATCGGAGGAATTTCAATGGTTTTGTATGAGTGAAATGTCCAGCTATCTATAACAGTCCTAAAACCTATGGTTTTTCCAGTGAATTTCTAAGGTTTTTTAAATGCTAATTCCTAACTATATCAGGCCAGAAACCTATGTTTTTTTCAGTGAATATATATATATATATATATATATATATATATATATATATATATATATATATATATATATATATATATATATATATATATATATATATATATATATATATATATATTCACTGAAAAAACCATAGGTTATAGACCATATATAGTTAGGAATTAGCATTTACAAAACCTTATTTTACTCACACAAAACCATTGAAATTCCATATATAGTTAGTTGCACTAACTATATATCGCGCACCCGCAATCCACTGCTGATGATGTCACATATTACATCATTCATGACATGGTCAGTGACATCACTGATGACATCACTGATGACATCTCAAATGACATCACTGATGACATCATCCAGTGACTGTGTGTTTCTGTAAAGTTTAAATATGTTTTACATATTGAAGAATGAGTGGATGTATAAGTGTCTGGATGAAGGATTTAGTAGGTGCGTGACTGACTGTATGAGTGAGTGATTAAATGTGTCTCACTGAGTGCATGGGTTAGTGACTAAACTGTCTTAATTTGTGCATCATTATGTCTGTTGTTCTGTAAAGTGCTGCATGTGTTGATCAGTAGCTATATAAGTAACTATATGGGTTATTGATTGATTGTCCAAGTATTTGTATGGGAGACTGAGTGTGTGTGTGGCTGGCTGGGAGATGTGTGACTCTGTGCATATCAATGTGTACTTGTATCAATGATTGTATAAGAGAGTAAGTATGTGTTAGTATATGTTTGAAAATGTAAGGTACTCTATGTTTAAGTTTATAGATTAGAAAATGGAAGTGTGATTGATTCTTTACAGGACTGACTAGGTGTGTGAGTAACTCCATGGATGAGTGGCAGAGTGTGAGTGTCTGTATAGGTGTATGAGTGCATATGATAGTGTTGTAAAGATGAGTGATTGTATGTATGAATGATTGTATGGGTGAATGAGTGAATGTGTGTGTAGACATAGGAATCAGTGAGTGCGTATGTAGTAACTAGTATTGGTGTGTCAATGGTTTAAAAAATTATATTCTGTATTTAACACTGGGTGTAACAGAGGTTATATTAAAGTGTGAGGAGATGCATTGTATTGTCACATGAATGATATCATCAGTGATGTGACCATTGATGTCAAATGAGATGTCATCAGTGATGTCATCAGTGATGTCATTTGAGATGTCATCAGTGATGTCACTGACCATGTCATGAATGATGTAATATGTGACATCATCAGCAGAGGATTGCGGGTGCGCCATATATAGTTAGTGCAACTAACTATATATGGAATTTCAATGGTTTTGTGTGAGTAAAATAAGGTTTTGTAAATGCTAATTCCTAACTATATATGGTCTATAACCTATGGTTTTTTCAGTGAATTTTCAAGGTTTTGTAAATGCTAATTCCTAACTATATATGGTCTATAACCTATGGTTTTTTCAGTGAATTTCAATGTTTTTTTAATAGCAAATATCATAAGCTGTCGAATGTCAAGTACATGGTAAGAATTTTTTTTTTCGTGTTTATGCACACTGATCTGCTTTGAATGCGCCCCCCCCCCCCTCATTTCTATTAGGAGTACTCTCTCTTTGCAGATAGTGAAAGGTAGTTAACGCAGGCCTTTGCCCCCGTTGTAATACGTCGTGCCTGCTTCTCTCTCCATTTGATTGATTGTTATCCAAGCATTTACTGTTTTAGAATTGGTTCTCTTTGGTTCATTCTCTATTTACAAACAAACACAGAGTCGCAATACTCTGTTTAGTCTTTGCAGATAACGAAAAATCGTGTAAAAAAACAAAAGGAATCGAGCAAAATCAGTAGGCCACTAATGGGATCTCTTTTTGACCTCGCTAAAATAGAAACATTAGGAACAACCCCTCATGACAAATACGAAACTAGTGAGATGAACTGAACTCCACACCATGATGGCTGCAATACAGCACGGCTCCGCCACCCACCCCGCCCAAAATAACGATAAACTCTATACAAATATTACAAATATATACTACACACCAGCAAAGTAACAGGGTAAAACATTTTATTAAACAACTAATTTCATAACTATTTTATACTTTTTGTTGCCCGATCCGGCTAGCTCAATCGATCGAGCATGAAACTCATGCACTCTGATGGTTCAAAGTTTTGAGGAGTGCTTGTAACACTGTCTGAAGCCTATTTGCACTTGCTTCAGCTTCACTATTCTCAAAGTAAAGTGGGGGCTGTTTGAGGACGTGACTGCATTTGAAAACAATGTAATGCGGTGCCACCCTGAACCGTTTGACGGAGGCCCCCGAGGGACGGTGTGATGGCGCGGACTCGGAAGGGGCGCTTGGCTCGGGCCCCCTCCCCAAGTCGTGTTCTCCTGGTGTGGCCTGAGATCGCCCCCGACATAAGTGGCAGGCTCCCGGGATCAAGCGGAACTTTTTGCCTTTTGGTAACTTTTCCATTCTTGACCTTGTCCCACAATCCGTTTCACCTAAAGACACGCTGTAGTGGGGCGCCCCTTTACCGTTTCAGTTGCCATTCCGCCCGCTTTTGCTACACTGTGCCTCTTCTGCTATTCAGCTTTTTACCGCCCGCTCTTTCGACTACAGCGTCTCGCTCACCATGTAGTTGAGTTACTCCCGCTCTTGCGGTGCAGCGATAGGCGGCTGCCACAGGACTCTCAAAATGGCGGCCGGCTCTTCGGATTTGGGCGTGGTCCACTAAAATTGCCCTGCGACACCTTGGAACTCGGACGCTTGTCTGCTAGAGATTGGGCTCCATTCTCGAAAGCGTCCCCTCAGCCTTGAAGATTCTACAAAACTCTTGGGGGCCCCCGACTCCCGCAGGCTTCTGGTGGGGAGCGGCTAGCATTATTGCTCGTGGAATGGCCACAACGGAGCTACGAAATGGTGGTGCTCTCATGCTAACGCCAGCTTCAGTCTGAAACTTCCAGAAACACTGTAGACTACCAATTCGATCAGTTCCGGTAGCGCCCCAACGTGACCCGGTAGAGAAGAACTAGCCCTCCCCTCTTTGACTGATGGTACTTGTTGCCTGTCCCTTCTGTTGTCATTTAACAGAACTATTTAGCCTGCTGAAAGGGGTTGTGTTCCGACCGCTGGTTGGTGGAGACATTTTGACTATATTCTGGACCTGCGTTGTCGCGTAATGCGTCATATGACGCGCCGCGTTAGCGCATCCGGAAGTGATCCGGGGCGCGACGCGCAGCGCGTAACGTAAGCATAACAGGTCATGTGACTTGTTAATAAAACTTATCATTGGTTCATTTTACTTTTCTTATTCTAATGATGAAAGGCTTGGTCATATGACCTAAAAATTACGCTTTTTATTACTTCCGAACATTATTTTTTCTTAAATATATGTTATAATGTTCCAGGCTAATGTTCTTTCCCGGAAAATTTACAACTGTCCTGCAAGTAAAATATATTCTTTTTTCGAGAAAAAGGGCGTTTCTTCGTCCCATGACGGAGCCGTTGAGCAAAAGAGGGTCGACCTGCTGTCTTAGTCGCCGATACGCCTGAATATGAGATTCTTATCGATCACTTTATGTTGCAGGAGTAGAAAACACAACAGCCCTTGACCATTTATCTTTACTGCGTTCCTGCGTATTATACCTTTTACCCTTCATGTAATTGGTCTGCTTTATTTCACTTGCCTTTTACTGATTCTAAAACAGTGACTATTATTAAAAACTTTACCAATGTATATACTACTACCATGTTTTCTTTTAAAAACCTTTATTGTCAAAATGTCATTATACAAATACGAGCCTATAACCACGTGGGCCGGCCACGGAGCAAACTGTAATCGTATATGATGAGTAGACATTTACACTGTAGAGGAACGTAACGGGCGGGCCATTAGGTTACAAGAACTAAGGTGTGTAACAGTTGCGGAATCGGTGGACGTACATTTTATAATTAAAATACGACAGGGCCAGTTACAATAAAATTATCTAGATATACATTTGCGGGCAAGTACCATGGGTGACGTTAATTCGAACTTTCAATAGTACAGTAATCAAGAACACATCAGAACTTAATATCAATAGGGATGTCGAAATATTCAATCTATTCTCGTCCCCGCCCGCCATGTGCTTCAAAACTGCATGCGTATCTCGTGATATCAAGGTTGTGCAACCAGTACACAACAAGGAGTTACGAGTCCCATTTATTCTGGCGCCATTTTGGGCGAGGACGGGCAGGTCCACGATATAGTCAAAATGTCTCTACCAACCATCGACTATGATGATGTTCATATGCTGTATTTATTAGAGTAACACTCATCTGTCCACATGAAATTAATTTGCCACAATCTAAACATGTCATTTTAATCTTTCCAAAGTTCTTCTAAATATTTGGGACCGTTTCCCTTGCCTCTGATGCTGTTAGTGCCACTTCTTTGATGAATGTACTGGCAGGTCGGGGGTTCTCCTCCAAATTTCTCTTTTATGCAGCACTATAATTAATCGGTGCCACCTCTCCATATGACGATGCATGGTATAGTTACCATAACTATATTTTTTTTCGGTTCCTCTGGAGAGTACATCGTGGCAGATGAAGCGTGTAACGTACTGGGCATTTACCTTTTTTGCGTGTAGAGGAAAGGAAAAAAAATTCGAGCGTCCGAGTTCTAAGGTGTCCCAGGGCCATTTTAGTGGATCAGGCCCAAATCCAAAGAACAGGCCGCCATTTTGAGAGTCCTGTTCAGCCGCCTGTCGCTGTAGCATCAAGAGCGGCCGAAACTCAGCTAAATGGCAACTGAAACGGTAAAGGGGCGCCCCACTACAGCAGACGAGCCTCCACCTAGGAAGGCCCGTTCACACCGCCTCCCCCCCCCCTTCGGGCACCCCACGCCGTTATTCGGAGCAGTATTGTAGGATGGCCACACCAGTGCGGCAACTTGCTAGACACCACCTCGGTGCCATCCGGATCTTGGCATCTCAGCGCCTTGTGGTGTCTTCTATTCAGAAAATATTGTTGCGCTGCCTTTGGCCCCATTCGCACATCGGTCCGCTACTGACGCCACCTCACAGGCCAACGGGGCGCCCCACGCCTACTTTCAGCATTGTAGGATGGCCACACCAGTACGGCAACTTGCTAGACACCACCTCGGTGCCATCCGGATCTTGGCATCTCAGCGCCTTGTGGTGTCTTCTATTCAGAAAATATTGTTGCGCTGCCTTTGGCCCCATTCGCACATCGGTCCCCTACTGACGCCATCTCACAGGCTAATGGGGCGCCCCACGCCGACTTTCAGCATTGTAGGATGGCCACACCAGTGCGGCAACTTGCTAGACACCACCTCGGTGCCATCCGGATCTTGGCATCTCAGCGCCCAGTGGTGTCTTCTATTCGGAAAATATTGTTGCGCTGCCTTTGGCCCCATTCGCACATCGGTCCGCTACTGACGCCATCTCACAGGCCAACGGGGCGCCCCACGCCGACTTTCAGCATTGTAGGATGGCCACACCAGTGCGGCAACTTGCTAGACACCACCTCGGTGCCATCCGGATCTTGGCATCTCAGCGCCCAGTGGTGTCTTCTATTCGGAAAATATTGTTGCGCTGCCTTTGGCCCCATTCGCACATCGGTCCGCTACTGACGCCATCCCACAGGCCAACGGGGCGCCCCACGCCGACTTTTACCATTGTAGGATGGCCACAGCAGTGCGGCAACTTGCTGGACACCACCTCGGTGCCATCCGGATCTTGGCGCGTTGTGCTGCCTTAGGCCTATTCGCACATCGGTCCGCTACTGACGCCATCTCACAGGCCAACGGGGCGCCCCACGCCGACTTTCAGCATTGTAGGATGGCCACACCAGTGCGGCAACTTGCTAGACACCACCTCGGTGCCATCCGGATCTTGGCATTTCAGCGCCTTGTGGTGTCTTCTAATCAGAAAATATTGTTGCGCTGCCTTTGGCCCCATTCGCACATCGGTCCGCTACTGCCGCCATCTCACAGGCCAACGGGGCGCCCCACGCCGACTTTTACCATTGTAGGATGGCCACAGCAGTGCGGCAACTTGCTGGACACCACCTCGGTGCCATCCGGATCTTGGCGCGTTGTGCTGCCTTCGGCCTATTCGCACATCGGTCCGCTACTGACGCCGCCTCACGTGCCAACGTATTTTCTCCGCATTTTATACCCTATGCCGCATAACAGGTCATGTGACTTGTTTATAAAACTTTTCATTGGTTGATTTTACTTTTGGTTTCCTAATGATGGAAGGCTTGATCATATGACCTAAAAATAACACTTATAATTGGATGAAAACTTTTTTTTTTCCCAAACGATAAAAGCCCCACCTTGTTTCTGGATGTTTCAGACTGAAGCTGGCGTCAGCATGAAAGCACCACCATCTCGTGTCTCCGTCGTGGTCATTCCGCGAGCAATCATGGCAGCCGCTCCCCACCAGAAGCCTGCAGGAGTCGGGGGCCCCCAAAACTTTTGTAGAATCCTCAAGGCGGAGGGGACGCTTTTGAGAATGGGGTCCAAGACCTAGCAGACAAGCGTCCGATTTCCAAGGTGTCCCAGGGCCATTTCAGTGAACCAGACCCAAAAGGAAAGAGCCTGCCGCCATTTTGAGAGTCCTGTGACAGCCGCCTATCGCTGCACCGCAAGAGTGGGCGCAACTCAGCTGAATTGCGGCTTTTGACACAGTGGACCAAAAGCGTACGGAATGGCAACTGAAACGGTAAAGGGGCGCCCCACTACAACAGACGAGACTCCACCGGGAGAAGCCCGTTCACGCTGCCTCCCCCCCCCCCCCCCAGGGCGCCCCACGCCGTTATTCGGAGGGCGGCAACTTACTGGACATCACCTTGGTGCCATCGTTCTGCTGCCTTGGAACTATTCGCACAACAGACCGCTACTGATGACCCACCCCCCGCGACGCCTCACGCCGGATACCGAAATCAGTGCGGCACCCAGGCAACATCACCTGGGTGCCGTCCAGAAATCTGGACGTTGTGCTGCGTTGGGACTATTCGCACAACCGACCGCTACTTCCTTCTTTTTTCCCTAAAAATGTTTAAATGTTTTTACTGTTTTTGTTTTGTTGTATATATTTATAAGTTATTAAAGTTTTATAATCCTACTACTTTGTTGGAGTGCTATATATTTTTAATGTGACACATAATTGTAAAAACTTTGATGTACAAAGAGTCATCCCTGGAATCTTCCGCTTCAGGCTCGGTCCCCTCCCCAATCACAATACAGGATGGTTTTCAGATAGTAGGAACGCGTGTGCTGTGACGGATCTCATCGGGTGTGGGCCTTGATCTACTATAACTCCTTTGAAGAGGGGTGATTCTTTACAGCTGGGGCCATAAACTACATCTGCAGGGCTAGCTGATAGCCTAGGACCGGCCTGGACAATCGGACACAGAGGAAAAGGAGTGTCAGAGGGTGCGGTAGTGAATAGGGCGAAAGGGAGGTGTCGGGCGGGCACAGGGTGTGATTCTCAGGGAAGAGCAGCGCAGATGGGGGGAGGTTTATTGCCCATGCATAAGACAGAGAGCGGGGGTGACCAGTACCTGGGGGAGATGCTTGCGAGGGTGGGGAGCCATGCTAAGGATCGACAGCGTGCATAGAGTGGGTCTGGTCAAGGCATCTAAAATGGCTGCCGTGCACGACAAAAGTGTGGCATTTGAAAAAAGGCAAGATGGCGCAGACAATGTTTTTCAACACTTCCTGATTTCCTTCGAATCGAACGTTAACAGACGTTGGGGCATATTACCAAAGTTAAGCGATATTTATCCCTAACGATGCTTAGCAACTAATTTTGTACCGCTAAGCATCGTCAGAAATTATCGCAGATAAACCTTGCTATTATCAAGGTTTATCGCAAATGCGATAAAAAACGGCCGCAATGCATTAATATCGCTGAAAAGTCAGCGATATTCATGCATTACCGAGCTAATGCTCTTAGCCATGTTATCCACCTCCCATTGGATAACATGGCTAAGAACTGCTCAGGGCAGGTGTTACTTTTTGGAGATATTCGCCCTTAGCGCAAATATCTCCAAAAGTTGGTAATAGGAGATAGCGATGTTAGCGACTGTTTCCAGTCGCTAACATCTTGGCATGCCCACTTTGCATATCATTAGTGATAAATATCACTGACATGCAAAGTGGAGCCCAAGATGGTCGCTATCTCCTACTAGCGGTCGCTAACTGGTGTTAGCAACAGCTAGGTAATACAGAGATAATTTTATCTCCGCTTTCTTGGCTTTTAAAGCCAAAAAAGCAGAGATAAACCCCCTTGATAATATGCCCCGTTATCTCTCCCACACTACCGGTCCCCCTGGGCTTAAACGCCAAGATGGTAGGGACTGCATCCCGTGGAGATAGGCCGAGACGTCACTCAGCAGAAAAACAAGTCTATAAACATACAATAAGTTAAAAGTCAATCATTCTTCTTTCCTTGTAGTACGCTCCCCAGTCCGCTTCCCGTTACGCTAACCGGGCGCACCCCACCAAAAAACCAATTTTTGCACTCTATACTATAACTCTTTTTTTATACTACAATCACTTCGCTACAACCTCATAAATTCAAAATAAAAATGAATAATGTCTCAAAGAGGTCAGGGAGGATCTACTATGCCCCCTTATGGTCATTTGCCCCTTCGCTTTGGCCTCCTCTTGTCTCTCGATCCTACCGAGAGACAAGATGGCAGCCGCTACGGACTGTTTGGAATGTTTACAGACGCCGGAGAACCAATCAGCTTCGCAAAGCTCCGTAACGCGAAAAGTGCGCGAAGCGGAGCGCTGTTACAGATATATATCTTTTTTTGAACGTTAATTTCTCAAAATCCACTGGAGCACATATATTGAGACCTAGCAAAGGCAAATCGGGCTACCAGTCCCTACAATTTTGCCAAGTTTCGTGCAAATCCATTCAGCCGTTCGATTATTATTATTTTTTGTGATTTAGTGATGTCATTTGAGATGTCATCAGTGATGTCATCAGTGATGTCACTGACCATGTCATGAATGATGTAATATGTGACATGATCAGCAGTGGATTGCGGGTGCGCGATATATAGTTAGTACAACTAACTATATATGGAATTTCAATGGTTTTGTGTGAGTAAAATAAGGTTTTTTAAATGCTAATTCCTAACTATATATGGTGTATAACCTATGGTTTTTTCAGTGAATTTTCAAGGTTTTGTAAATGCTAATTCCTAACTATATATGGTCTATAACCTATGGTTTTTTCAGTGAATTTCATTGGTTTTTTAAAAGCTAATATCTATAGCTGTAAAATGTATTCTTCTTTAAATCCAAAAATATATTTTATATGTTTATTAATAATTTTTTTTTAAAATATTTTTTTTGTTTCGCTCCCGGTTCGCGAACCGGGAAGCTTTCCATTAGCTCAATTTGATGCCGCGACCCGGTCCGCGAACCGGTAAACGTTCCGTTAGCGCAACTGCCGCGTTAGAAATCAACATCGTGACGCGTCGTGGAAGCGCGACGTATCACGTTGTCGCGTAATGCGTCTTATGACGCGCTGCGTTAGCGCACCCGGAAGTGCTCCGGTACGCGAACCGGGCGCTACCCACGCAAAAAAACAAAAAAAAATTATTTTTTTTTGCCCCGCGGGGCCCTTTTAAAGCCTCCACTTTAAACCTAGGGGGTCAGGGAGGATCTACTATGCCCCCTTATGGTCATTTCCCCCTTTGTTTTGGCCTCCTCTTGTCTCTCAATCCTACCGAGAGACAAGATGGCGGCCGCTCCGGACTGTTTAGAATGTTGACAGACACCGGAGAGCCAATCAGCTTCGCTACGCGAAGTTCCGTTACGCGTAAAGTCCGCGAACCGGAGCGCTGCCCGGTCCGCTGTTACAGATATATATCTTTTTTTGAACGTTAATTTCTCAAAATCCACTGAAGCACATATATTGAGACTTACATACAAAAGGCACATCGGGCTACCAGTCCCTACAATTTTGCCAAGTTTCGTGCAAATCCATTCAGCCGTTCGGGCTAAAAGTGAGGCCAACCGCCCTATGGAAAACTCAATGTTAAAAACACGTTTTGGGACCCCCCTTTTTTCGCGGCCCCCCCTTGACGAACCCCCCCCCAAATTTCCAGGGGCTGCTCAGAAACAAAATGTTCCATTTTCCAGAAAATTTCAGCCAATTCCGTCCACAAACGCCAAAGTTATTAGACGTATAATTTTCAAAAATCCCATAGGGAAAAAATCCTAACTATATATACCTACTGGCGACCGCCAGTAGGTAATATATGTCTCTCTCTCTATATATATATATATATATATATATAGAGAGAGAGAGAGAGCGAAAGAGAGAGATATTTTCACTCCAAAAAAAACATGGTTTACAGAGACGTTATAGGTAGGAAATAGCATCAAAAACCTTAGAAATACACCAAAAAAAACAAGGGTTACCGAGACGTTTACTTAGGTTTAGATTTTACATACTCAAAACCGTAGAAACTGAGCAGTTATAGTTACCTGGGCTAACTATAACTTACACTCCCCACAATGCACAGCTTATAACGCGGGCAGAGAAACACATGAAAAGATTGTTCCTGCCCGTAGAGCGCAGGGTTTTAAGCTGCTCTCTACGGGTAGGAACAATACTGGGTCCCGCTGGCATCATGGGGACTTTGGGGGCCCTCAGCATTGATCATGTGGGTGCCCTGGATGGGCTCACGAGCACCCACCCTTTACTGGCAGGGCCATTTTTGTAAATCCTTCATTATGCATGGTCAAGGCATATTCATGGTAAAGACTTGTGTGGTAAAGGTGTTACGTGGTAAAGGCATGTGTAAGGCATTTGTTGGTATCTATGACATTATAATTAGTCTAATCCTGCACTATCTCTTGATTTGAAACTAAACCCTGGGCCTTGATAAACTGAACACAGACAGCTCAAAAAAGTGTAAAAGCAGGTTTGGTGATAATGTCATGTCACATTGTCATCACATGCCATTTTCCCAGTGCATTGTACCATTTCCTCAGTTTCCCCCAGATAAATAGTGCTATGTACCGTATAGCACTACTCGCCACCACGTTTAGAGGGTGATCCATTTCTCTTCCTACCCTGGAAAGAGAGTTACTCCAGCATTTTGTTGAAGTGAAACTCAAACTGTTTCCAGTGTCAGAAATAGTCAGATTGGGGTCTGTGAATGCTCACTTGCTCACAAACTGACAAGGTGAATCATGCATGCACTACAGTTACTAGTGTGTGATTCTGCACGTGCAAAACATGTACACCTGGCAGCTATCATCTGACTAGTTTTGTTTTCAAACATTGTTGAAAGAGCTGAGGACACAGACAAGCCCACTGACACCAAGAGAGAAACAGTAATAACAGTTATTCACAGGCCCTGGCAAACCCCCTAGGCCTGCTCAACATGAGACCAATCTCCCTCCCAAACATTCTTGCTAAGCTATTCACAGGCATTCTGGCACACAATTTAGTCCGTTCATAATGGCCTTATGACTGCAAGCCACAGCAGTGGTGAGTTAATATTGTGCTGTTAATAAAATTGATAATTTCCAACACTGAGAGGACACTGGGTGTAGGAAGGTGGATATCTGACTATATGGGTACCCCAACTTTTTGCCTTGTGTTTTGCTGGTTTTCGACTTAGTTGGCCTGGGATCCTGCTATTTAGGGCCCCAGGCTATCTGCTCTCCCTATAAAATGGACTCCATGTACTTTAGGTACATACCAGATTGGGTATTGGGTCACCTCTGTGAGCCCCTGTGTAGTGTACCATAGGTACCCAGGGCATAGGTGCATCCAAGGCCTAGCATGGGCTGAAGCATGTATTATGCCACCCCTGTCTGGCCATCCAAACTAACATCACAGGCTGATCACTCAGCTTGAGTAAAGTGGTGTAATCACCCCTTACTTAGATATAGTATACCTATATCTACCTTTATATATAAAAAGATGTCCCCATTAGAGAATTGTATTTGGATATTATCTCAGCCCCATGGGAAAGATCCCTGTATTTTAAATTTAGAATAGGTCTTCTCCCTGTAATGGAACTCACATGCCACTGGAAAATTCCTTACCAAACTGCTCCATGGTGCCCCTTCTGTCCACAGCGTCGTGAATCTGTCCCTCATTTGTTATTCGAGTGCCCTGCCTATAAGGTTCCACGGATGAAATGGTTAAAACCCATGTGTCTAACCTTGGGCACAAGACATTGCAATGTGGCACTAAGGATATTACTCTCAGACACTCGCACTTTTTTTGCATGCGCCACCTCGAAGTATCTTGGGTGGGCATGGCGGATTCGGTCAAAAAGACTTAGGCAAATTGTTTAATCATGTTTTATTTCCTTGGTCTGTTTCTTAAACATACCTCTTTTAGGTAATTTATATAATTCTCCCCCTAAAAATTATAGTAAAAATTGCTGATTTTTATCAGGCAAGGGGTTTTTACACTTTTTATTTTCAATGCTTCAAAAAGAATTTTATATGTATGTATGCTTTTTAAGATATTTTTATGTCGAAATAAAGCCTATTTGACTTGACTTGACTTTATATATAGACACATATGCACCTCTAAGTCACTCCCATGGTAGGCCTCGACAATCCTCAAGGGAGAGTGCTTGGTTTTATGTGGGAGGGTGCCCTAGCATGAGCTGAGCCCCTCTGCAGCTTTCAGAACCATGTCCTTACAGCTGTTCTATGATATAGCCATACCATATGAATGAATGAATGAATGAATGAATGAATGTTGGATTTGTAAAGCGCGTGGTTACCCTGGAGCATCCCAGCGCTGTACCACTGGGGAACCCACTGGGGAACCCGTCCTGGCTTTCCCTGTGAGATGGTCCCTTTACTGGGCATCCCCAAGGTGAAGCCAGGCATCCCTGGCGGTGATGGGGCCGGAGTGGAGATTAAGCAAGCTATTGCCCAGAGTTGCAGCGTGGGACCCCATGGTTAGAGTGGCACGAGGCGAGATTTATCGGGCCCGCTGACATTTGTTCTGCACCCGGCCGCTTCGGGAATTAAACCCTGGTCCCGGGCCGACCTCAGCCTCAGGGTCTGCCGCCTCTAACCGTTGAGCCACACTTCTCCACAGTGCATATACTCTTAAGTGCATTATAATCCTCATGGTTAAATGCTAACTTTGGTGTGGCTTTATCAAAACATGTGGTGGAAGGTGTCAAACACTTTGGAATACTACCCCCCCCCCCACCAATTCTGGTAGCTGGGGTAGCATTCCACCCTTCTAGAGGGAAAAGACATGTATGTTACTGCTTTACCCGGTTAAAGTTAAATAGAGCTTCAGCATCACAAAATGGATGCTGCTGACACAGACACGAGTCTGAACTCCTGCTGCTGGATGAAACTCCAGCAAGGGAGGCCTGGATAATGGGTTTCCTGTCGAGGGAGGTACCAGCACCTCCCCAGACAGGCTGTAGTGTATTGGGGCAGGGTGGGTTGAATGGAACAATGCTTTTCCAGACACTGCCTGGGGCACACAAGATGCTCCATGCATAGCCCGGTTCAAACCAGTTGCTGGGGCACTCCAGCCCCGCTCTGGCACGATACTGGACAAAGGGAAAGGGGTGTAACCACCCCCTTCCCAGGTGCACCCATAGGAGGGACCTAGTGGGTAATCCAGCCCATTTTCTTAGTATAAAGATAGGAGCTGTGTCCCCAGGACTTTACATTATCCTGGAACGAAACTCTGAAATGAAACTCTTGGACCTTCAATATTCTATACCGACTAAAAGACTGAAGACATCTCCCTTGTGGTCAAGGAGGGACCACCCTGTGCAAACAGGGACCCCTGTCTTTAGTAACAAGCAAGGTAAAGGCGGCAGTTGGCATTTGAGCTGATCCAGTGTGAACAGGAAAGCATTGTGGAAAAAGATGCCCGGAGTTACCTTTGTCATATATACTTCCTGAAGAGTTACCTTTGTTATACAGTTCATAAAGAGTTACCTTTGTTATACACTTCCTGAAGAGTTACCTTTGTTATACACTTCCTGAAGAGTTACCTTTGTTATACACTTCCTGAAGAGTTACCTTTGCCATGTATACTTCCTGAAGAGTTACCTTGGTTAAATACTTCCTGAAGAGTTACCTTTGTTATACACTTCCTGAAGAGCTACCTAAGGTAGATACTTCCTGAAACTGAATTAATGGCAGCGCTTCCTGATTCCTCTCTTTTTCCACAATCTGTTCTGTTTAAATGAAATCTTGTCCATGTATATCTACCCAAAACTGTACCTGTAGCACATGAGTGCTCTGTAGCTGCCCTTTCTTTAGTAATTTACTCTGAACAATGGTAAATCACTGCCTTTTCAGAAGTAAATAAGATGTGACATGTTCAACCACAGTTTTAATGAAATATCCATGTATGCTAAAATGTTCCTCACTAAATTTCAAATATGATAGAGAAGAGATGTCTTATCCAGCTGGTTAAATATTGTGTATTCACATTGTATTACATTTGCATTTAGTAATATTACATTTCTTTACATCCAACAGAAAATAAGCCTTAAATGCACGGATTGATTATGAATAATGAAGATAACACATCAAACCTGCAAAAATTATCAAAAATAAGGAGCTCCAAAAACATCAGTGCAATCAGAGGCAGAGGACAGATCCAGGAAGACGCAGTCAAAGGCAATTCAGTGAGTGTCCGAGTCTGAGATCTGCACCTCGACACCCCAAGACGAAGAAATGACCTCTACAAAACCAAGACAACAAAACTGACAAACCACCTGCTGTATAAACAAGCGTCCAACACCAGCTTTGATCATGAGGCCGGTATGAGAGTTGGAGGAAGGTCTCGTGTCTATTTGGGATCCATAGCTTGTAACAAACTCCCT
Source organism: Lissotriton helveticus (assembly GCF_964261635.1). Taxonomy (NCBI): domain Eukaryota; kingdom Metazoa; phylum Chordata; class Amphibia; order Caudata; family Salamandridae; genus Lissotriton; species Lissotriton helveticus. Next base: position 1,757,822 of record NW_027611687.1, on the reverse strand, counting down.
CTTCAGTTTTGAGCTGTTAGCAACATGAAAATGTTTAAAAAAGGTTGAAAACTTGGCTTTTTGTCCATGTTTGAAACAACCGGATTTACTTTCTTTTCTGACCTGTGCTTTGCCCCGGGACACTCTTTGGAGTAGCTGTACACATTACGAGTCGCTTCACCGTCATGATATGGCTAGAGCAGTGCTTCGCTATCTAAACTGGCAACAGACCAGCATTCAGTGCTCTAGGTGTATTGTTAACTCTTTCAAGCCAAACCACAGGAACCAGGGAAAAGCACAACGAAGTGGAGCCTAACAACTGAAGGCTAAAGGAAAGCAGAGTTCTGCTCTCTGAAGTACAGAGTATTGTCCCAATTTGCACCTACCGGAAGGAAGATTAAGCTTTACCCGTAAGCAGGCAAAGCCATTATCCAATCTAAAGATGCAATCACCCACGAGGAAGGCTTACTGATATTATGAATGTGGCAGGTATTTAGTGAATCTTGTATTTTATTGTTAAATCGGAAATCAAGCGTTCAGAATATCACACAAATACCGGGAATGTGAAAATAACGCAAGTGGTTTATTAACTATGCTGACCCTTCAGGAAACACGGTCAGGAGAAAAATCTGGCCAGTTAGAAACCATAAAAGAGCATCAGCGAATACAAACAGGGGAAAAACCATACCATTGCACTGAATGTGTGAAGAGCTTCAGTCGGTTATCACATCTCCAAACACATCAGCGAACACACACAGGGGAAAAACCATACCATTGCACTGAATGTGTGAAGAGCTTCAGTCAGTTAACAGACCTCCGAAGACATCAGCGAACACACACGGGGGAAAAACCATACCATTGCAATGAATGTATGAAGAGCTTCAGTCAGTTATCATACCTCCAAACACATCAGCGAATACACACAGGGGAAAAACCATACCAGTGCAGTGAATGTGTAAAGAGCTTCAGTCAGTTACAAGAACTTCAAACACATCAGCGAACACACACAGGGGAAAAACCATACCATTGCAAGGAATGTGTAAAGAGCTTCAGTCGGTTATCACTCCTCCAAACACATCAGCGAACACACACAGGGGAAAAACCATACCATTGCACTGAATGTGTGAAGAGCTTCAGTCGGTTACCAGACCTCCGAAGACATCAGCGTACACACACTGGGGAAAAACCATACCATTGCAAGGAATGTGTGCAGAGCTTCAGTTGGTTATCACTCCTCCAAACACATCAGCGAACACACACAGGGGAAAAACCATACCATTGCACTGAATGTGTGAAGAGCTTCAGTGGGTTAACAGACCTCCGAAGACATCAGCGTACACACACTGGGGAAAAACCATACCATTGCAATGAATGTGTGAAGAGTTATAGTCAGTTATCAAATCTCCAAACACATCAGCGAACACACACTGGGGAAAAACCATACCATTGCACTGAATGTGTGAAGAGCTTCAGTCGGTTATCATATCTCCAAACACATCAGCGAACACACACAGGGGAAAAACCATACCATTGCACTGAATGTGTGAAGAGCTTCAGTCGGTTAGCAGGCCTCGGAAGACATCAGCGAACACACACAGGGGAAAAACCATACCATTGCAATGAATGTGTGAAGAGCTTCAGTCAGTTAACAGACCTCGGAAGACATCAGCGAACACACACGGGGGAAAAACCATACCATTGCAATGAATGTGTGAAGAGCTTCAGTCAGTTATCATACCTCCACAAACATCAGAGAATACACACAGGGGAAAAACAATACCAGTGCAAGGAATGTGTGCAGAGCTTCAGTCGGTTATCACTCCTCCAAACACATCAGCGAACACACAGGGTGGAAAAACCTTACCCTTGCACTGAATGTGTGAAGAGCTTCAGTCGGTTATCAGACCTCCAAAGACATCAGAGAATACACACAGGGGAAAAACCATACCAGTGCAGTGAATGTGTGAAGAGCTTCAGTCAGTTAACAAGCCTCCGGAGACATCAGCGAATACACACAGGGGAAAAACCATACCAGTGCAGTGAATGTGTAAAGAGCTTCAGTCAGTTATCATACCTCCACACACATCAGCGAATACACACTGGGGAAAAACCATACAATTGCAGTGAATGTGGAAGTAGTTTTAGGGTACAATCAAGCCTCCACACACATCAGAGAACACACACAGGGGAAAAACCCTACCATTGCAATGAATGTGGCAGTAGTTTTACTTACTTTTCAGCATTAAGAAATCATCAGCGAGCTCACAAAGGGGAAACAAATCTTTTAAATGCCATGAATGCTTGAAAAGCTGTAGTCCATTATCAATCCTAAACAGGCATCAGCGAACACACGCAGAAGAAAAGCCATTTAAGTGCAGTGAATGTCTGAAGAAATGTAGTCAATTATCAAGCCTATGTAGACATCAGCTTGTACTCACTCTGTACATACCGTACAACTGTAGTGAGTGTAGAAGTACCTTCAGGAAATATTTCGCATTAAGGATTCATCCGTTAATGCTCACAGAGAAAAATCCTTTCAGGTGCAGTGAATGTGTGAATATCTTCTGTAAGTTATTAAACCTACGGATACATCAACTAACACACACAGAGTAAAAATGAGCATTGCAATGAATGTCAGAAGTGATTTTGTCAATTGCGAAAACACCTGGGGTAAACCTTACAATTGCACTAAAGGTGTGACGAGCTTTTATCAATTTCTGATCCTAAATAGCCTCAGCAAACACACACCTTCATTTAACTCACTTAGAAATAATCCTAGAGATGCAGTGAATTCAAAAAGAACTTAAGAACATTGACAATAATATTGACTCATCTGAGGACATAGACAGTAGCAGAACAGTGCAGTTATTGTGAGATGAAGGAATTATAGGAACAACTATATAATTATGTGGGATATGCAAATACCAGATGAATGAAGAGTCGACTAGAAGAAATGAAGAAAACCAAAGATTTGTAGAATATTGAAAGTGTCTGTTCCCAGTGATTGTTCACTTCGGTACACATAGAAAAAAACAACGCAATATAACTGGAAATCCACTGGGAGACTAGCTCAATGTGGAGTAACAGAAAAGAAACACTAGTGGTTTTTATTTGGCGATGAAGAGTTACAAAGAAAAACATCCAAGTGTTCCTGTTCCTGCTACCTGTAAAAGTTTAGGGATGAATATGATTCTGCCTGCACACATTGCTATATTAGCATAAGTGAGTTAGTTGCGAAAACGCCATTTTGCTGCTTTTGCACATGACACTACATGTCTCTGTTTTGATAAAGACAAACTGCTTGATTTTCCTTCACATGAGAACGGTCTGTTTTTCATATCTCTAGACTCACACTGCGACCTCAAGTCTGCACAAAGTGTTCAAGGTTAAAATAACAATGTATGCTGTTGATGCAGGTTGATCGGCCCACGCTCTAGACACAACACGAACACAGCTTCTCATTTCTGAAACTCGGGTGCTTTTAATATTGCACTGCATGCATGAGACTAGCACTTGGAAAAAACCTTTCAATCGAGAAAGAGCTGTGCTGATCTGGGATGTGATTCACTTCACCTGACTTTGGAGGTATGGGGTTCCCGGTTTTAACCTAGAGATCTTGTATTATTACAATACCTAGCTCCTAGCAAGGGGAGGGTGGTACACAAGGCGCTATAGACCTGGTTCCACTATCATTATAATATGATTTCTCCCTTTGTATTTTATGGAATTGTAACAATGTTGATTGTATTGATTTTATGCATCTTTTTACTTATGTTAGCAAAGATACTGCATCTTAGAGCACGTAGTTGAAATAAACATTTTAAACTATACCGTGACTCTGATTGCACACGTTGTGGACATTTATGAATGAGAATAAAAACAAAAGAGTTTTCTTGATTCCCACTATTCCTGAGAGGTCCCAAAGTCGCTTGTTCATTGGTAGCTTCGCTGTAGTACGGAGAATGAATGAGACACTGTTGCTAGTCGGATAGGGGTTCTGGGCACTGAGGTGGATTTTTGGTACACCACAATACACTGAGGTCCTGGTTTCCTGCGCATAGTTCTGTGCATGAGCAGAATTTCCGCAACATTACGCCCAAAGTCTTGATTAGTGCTCGTATCTGTCCACAATACCCTCAACACCTTTTCCGGTTAACAGGCGTGACGGATTAACCTACCTATACGAATGTGTTACAGGTTAATTCAAGCATGAGATTTATGAAAAGGTTCACATTTTGAATTACTAGCCTTTGTTGTACTGCAATTTATAGAAATTGTTTTTATTCTCTATGTCCTCATGGGTGATATTGACATAGCTCAGCATAGCTGGGCAGCGCTCTGGCGTCATCTGACGCAGTTTGGAGTACCAGACAATGGTATGTCTGTTATCTTTGGGGTGAGTGCTGATTCGGCGTTCCCCTTTGAGCTTTTCTTCTCTTGGGTCACGTTTCCTGCAATAAATGCGGATGAGGATACGTTTCATACATACACTCACACTACGATTCCGGTGAACAATACTCTATATAGGACACAAGAGATTCCAATTTCGGCATGGCAGCATCCTGTTTGGTTGTATGGCACCCTCCCCCACACCGTAACTCCGTTTTGGTTAGGTCCCTTGCCAATTCCTGGGGCCACTTGGCCAGTCTTAGGCGGGTTCACACCATATCCATGATTTGTCCGACCACGCAAGAATGAGGTCTCCTGATAGATTTCAGGTTCCTGAGCAACGTACTCCTCGTTCTTCACAGGAAACATCGCACGCAAGCTGGTGGAGGAGAACACGGCAGGGGTCGGGGTGCCCCACAAGCACGTGAGCAGCCCCGCCCATCTGATGGTAAAGACAAGCAGGAAGACTTGCCAAGTTAACGCCCTCATTTTCAGAAAAACAAAGTTGCTGCGTTTGCCGTAATTTATACCACGGATAGTGAGAACACAGCTTCGGATCCTGACATGGGCATTAACGCTGCTCGACAGCACAGCGGAGGTTACAATAGTGCGCAAGCACTGCGTCCATATCTGAAGGCGACAGCAACTGACACTTTTATCACAATGGAAACTGCTGACAGTAGGGTGGCTCCCCCTGACAGACTATATGATATAGTTCTTTTAATAGAAGGTGATATCCAACGTGTAATAAAAGGGATTTTTTTGGAACATCTGACCTCTACATATGACATTCTGTTAGCTGAGTCAGACTGGCCCCCGCTTTTCATTTTGGCCGCTCCAAGAGGGGAGGAGGTCTCCCTCCCCAGCTTTCCGCACACCGTGCCCAAGGAGCAGTTCGCAGAACTTTGCAGAAGAGTGTGCTCTGGTGCTTGCAACTGCATTGTACCATACTCAAGTCAGGTGGGCTAAACTTTCTCCCAGACACGAGATTCCATTGCGGTTTATGGCACAGCCACCACCCCGCTATCCCATGCGGCGAGTGGCTAAAGCCCCCGTTGCGGAAATCCTTGAACAATTAGAATATCAAGGTGTGATTGAGACGTGTGTCACCCATGAATAATCCTCATTTCACTGTTGGGTCGTACTGCCTGGTTTTGGATTATCTTTGTGAAACAAAGGAGTTAGGTCCATGTAGGGTATGGGGTAGACTGGATCGTAATAAACTAGAAAACACAAGAATATGTCTACACCCAATTAATTTCCAAAAACGTATTTCAGATCATAGGAGAAACACAAACGTATTGAGTTTGACCCGGTATTTTTATTTATACCTGTCTATTTCGAAAAAAAAATCATTCTTCTTTTGAAATTTTCGCAAAAAAGGAGAAAACTGTACATTCAATACATTTAAATTCCAACATCTAACTATTTACAAACAAAATATTTACAATTCATTTACACAATTATCATACATTCCACAAAAAATTCACTATACAAACACAAACAATTGAAATTTTCAATAAAGTTAATCTGAATTCATAAAACAAATAAATAATGTCAAATAATGTAATGTTTATTGTTTAGTTAATTAAAACCATAACAATTTTAAAACAAGAACCAAACAACGGATAAAAAACAGGATTGTACAAAGGTTAATAAGACAAGAATTTAAATTTAGTCACTTCATCTCTACATAGGGTCTCTAAAATGACCATTGTTAGTAGAATAAGAAAAAAGTCTGTTCCGTGAGTTAGCCCTCACTTGGGCATGCTTCAGACCCCTTTTAGCACAGCTTTGTAAACACTTTGAGAAATGTAATCAGTCTGCCATTCAATGGGGGATCAGAGGGGTTTAGGCACGCCGTTATTGCAGCTCTGCAAGATCTAATGCCCCTCTCATTGAAGCATGTTTTTAAAAGGAGCGCTCGATCCTCCTGTAGTTTCTTGCATGTGCAGATTACGTGGATAAGATCTTCTTTGTAGAAGTTGCACAGCCGGCATGTTTTGGGGCCTGTATGCAACCACGCGGGCTGGTCAGCCAAGGATGGCAAGATTCCAAAACGTAGTATCATAAGTTGCATTTTTACATTAATTGAAAATGTTTTTCTCAGGTATGCGCCGGTGCAAGGGAATTATAGTGGTTTAACACCATCCAGGCATGCGACCTTGATCTAAAAATGTTTTCATCCAATAGAGGCGAATGGCTTTTTGACGCCTTGTTTACAGCTTGCTTGAAAGATTGGCACGGCAAATTTTTGTTCCATAAATCCATTGTGCATGTAGTGGAGAGTGTTTTGGGGAGGTGTTGATTAAAAAGAGAAGTTTTATCCTCATTTAATTCACACCAAAGAACTTCGTTGATTTTTGATGTGGCTGCATTTAGTTTCAGGCGATACCAGGTTGTCACAGCCGCATACATTCTTCCTATTTCTTCATTTATTAGACCAACTTCAAGGCGGGTCTGCGTTGGAGAGGCCGACCTTTGTATGTGGAATACTTTTTTGTAGATGGAAGGTATTAGTTTGTTTATGAGCTCTCCGTCCTCGCCATGGAAGGCAGCGCTGGCATATGATGGAGTTGGCAGGATTTTTGCCTTCATTACAGCGAGCAAGGGTTTATAGGAGGGACCCTTCAGCTTTTTAGCCAGTAAACTGAAGGCAAAAGTTAAGGCACTTGTTCTCTGAGATATATACTTTTTTGCTCGGTGACATTTTTAGAGTTGTCAAAGTAGAGGCCTAGGTATTTGTATTTTTTACCTCCTCTAGCTGGGTTCAATTAAGCCAAATTGTCTGTTTTCTTTGCTTTTTGCTACCAATCACCATAGTTTTAGTTTTGGATGTGTTTATTTCAAGTTTATTTTCTGAAATATAAGATGACATTTCGTTAAGGCATCTTTGTAGACCGATCTTTGTTTGGCTCATTAACACCACGTCGGCCGCATATGAAATATGCGAAAGCCTCAATTCACCAAGCTTTGGTGGATGGGAGTTAATACTGTCCAGCCTTTGAGAGAGGTCTGATAGAAACAGATTGAAAAGGTGTGGGGCCAGGACGCACCCTTGTTTTAAGCCTCTGGTGGTCAAGCAGCTTCCTCGATAGCCTGGACCCATCAACTATCTTGATCCTTAGCCAGGTATTTGAATAAAATAAAAGCAATATGCCTTTTAATACCCTGTCAGGGATGTCCCAGGCTCGCAGCTTGGCTGCTTTTAGGTCTACAAAGTAGAGGTAGAGATGTAATTTCCTCTGCTTGCACTTGTTTGCAATTAGTGATAGACCTAAGATGTTCGTCGTCGTCCCTAAGCCTTGCCTGAAACCCGTTTGGTTAGCCAGGATGAGGTTAAGGTTGTCAGACCATGCCTTGAGATCTTCTAGCACCCGGGTAGCATAGTATTTCGCCTCTATGTCCAGCAGGGCTATCGACCTATAATGAGCTGGATTTGCTCTGTCACCTCCTTTAAATATTGGAGTCAAGATCGAACCTTTCCAATTTTCTGGTATTGTATTTATATTCTCTATTTCTTGGTATAGATTAGAGAGGTAATTACCCCAAAACGAGATGTCGTGTTTAAAAATTGCTTGCGGGATGCCGTTGGGGCCTGGCTCACCTTCGTTTCTGCCTTTCTTGATTATGCGTGTGACTCCTTCACTTGAAGGGGACATGTAGTTGTAGGTGGTGTCAGAGAGGCGTTTCCCTCTATTGGGTTTATTTCGACATTTATCTGGTCTTTTTTTGTGGAGTAAATGCTTCTTCTGGGCTGGTAATTTCTATGGCCCCTTTGAGTTTGCCATTTCCCTCTACTGAATCGTAGGAGTTTCTTTTACTTCTTTCTTGATAGAATGTTTCTGAAAACCTCATGGTTAAAAATTCCGCCCACTCCGATTCTTGTATATTTGAGGATAAAGCTTTTGCTGGCCGGTTCAAATTGTTTATAATTATCCAAAACTGTTTTGAGTTGGTTTTCTTTGAGCTACAGAGGAGTTCTGCCCAGAATTTGTCATTGCTCTTTCTTTTCTCGTCCCAGAGATCTTTTTTATAGCTTTTCCTGAGCTGCCTTGCCCTAACCCATGCAGCTGTATCAGGGGTTGTTCTTTTTAACATCCTTATTGATTTTTTAAGGTTACGTTTCAAAGTTCACAGCCGTGCTGTTGATGTTTTTCCCCGGGCATTTGTTTGGCTGAGATTGATTATCTTTTTTTGTCCAGGCGACATTAATGTTGTGAGATCCGCTGTGAAGTTTTCCCACGCTTGTATTTTATTCTGAGCCCCGGCTTTACTTGTAGATAACTTTTCTTTTATTTTTGACTGAAGGTTTTCAATTGAATCGTGTGACCATTTTAGACGTTTCAAGTCAACTGTGTGTATGTTGCCTACTACTGTTGCATTTAACAGATGTTTACTGGTTTGTAGCCTAAAATGAATCAGCTGATATGAGGGGTCGCTCTTGGTTGTAAATTCTATCAAAAAATGGGAAAGGTATGGTACCAGTGATACTGAGATTGCTGTATAGTCCAGTCTTGATCTTGTTTTTCCCCCATGGAATGTAAACTTGGGGGGGGGATCGTCAGGAGTCCGACCATTCATCACTCTTAGCCCGAGAAACTCTAGAGCATTTATGAACCCTTGGCCTGCGTGGTCGACATTTGGTCTCGTTGGCTGGTATTGGTGTGGAACAGACCAAATTATATTGTCAGATGCTAGAAATTCGTCCTCATCCGGAGTATGAATTAAGTTTGAATTAAAGTCCCCAGTGAGTATCAAGTCCCACATGGGGAAGGTACTTCCGATATTTGTGATGATAGTGATTAGTTCTTTGTTGTGTGCCAGTTTTTTTCTGGGCGTAGGCTGTGCGTATGTATTCATCAAGAGGACGGTTTTTGTTCTACTAGCAGGCCCCAATGTCAATTTGATCATTTGAATGTTTGGTCCTTCTGTTACCATTTGTTCACTCTCGATTTTTAACTCTGCCGAAATGTAGACTGCCAGGCCCCCTTTAGGGTGACCAAAGGTTTTAGTTTTGGTGGCTGGGACAGTATAGTGGATGTAATTTGCCAAGGGGAGAGCTTCTAGTGCCCAAGTTTCTTGCAGAGCTATTATGTCGTACGTTTCCCATTTTTTTGGGTGAGCACCATTCTCCAACCATTTTTTTGCCCCAGCGATGTTCCACGAAAGCATCTGTATGTTGCAGGAGTCTTGAGTTGCTGGGATGTTTTCCGTTGGTCAGTGCCATGATTTCGAATTTAGCACTCCTGGCAGCCAATTCATAAAGAATGAAGAGACAAAGTCAAAAAGAAGGAGCACGTCCTAAAATAAGGATGGCTTTTACAACCAGCCAGAGCTAGTTCAAACGCTTAGTGATATTGATTGCTCCCTCAGATGTGCTGACGCGTTTCTAGTCCGAGGAAACCAGTTCCCAGACAGTCATCAGGGCTTTGTCACTTTTCTGTGTAAAATGCAGAAAAATAATAACGTTTTAATTATCTAGCTTGAAGCCTCTATTCTTTCTGGTATTGCACTAAACGATCTAGAATATGTACCTGTTGGTTTCTGATGTCCTGGCCTCTCACGGTATCGTTTGGCTCAGAACACCCACAGTTCAGCTCTCGTTAACAGTCTGATGCGAAAAAGATTTAAGTTCACACGAGACATTTCAAATGGCTTTTTTAGTCATAACCTGTCCTCCGTTAGTAGTCAATGGACAGCGTTCACTTGTGGCGGCAAACAAAAACAATTTAAAAGATTGGCCATGGGCTATAAAAACAGCCCAGGTGTCTTCGCCGCACGTGTCGTCTCTTTCTTAGATGGCATTGATCCTGATGCGTACTCGTACATTGATGATATTTATCTAATGTACGACGAATTATGGCCGCATCTGTGTCGCATTGACCGCATCATAGTTATGTTTGTGGACTTCGGTTATAAATTCATCTTTGCAAAGTCAGACATTGCGGAGTTCACAGTGTTGTTCCTGGGCTCAACAATGATGGTAGAGGTCTTCACTTCCTGGAGAAATGCGCATGTTTATGGTCTCCTACAACTCTGAAAAAACTACAATCCTTGCTGGAATTTTTTAATTTTGGGCGTACTTATATTCCCGATTATGCCCAGCGTATCAAACCTCTTTATGCTTTGATACAACCAACTTTTACCAAGTCATGCTGGCTGCCTGAACATTCAGCTATTCTGCAATTTTTGCAGTCTGATCTTCTTGAATCTAAGTACTTATTGACTCATGATAACCACACTAACCTGGTAATAAGAATTGTGCCTAGTGCCGTGGGTTTCACGTACTTGATGTTTAATGAAGGAGACACAGTGCCTATCGCTTACAAGTCACACTTGTACACTTCGGCTGAAAAGCGATTTTCTTCTGTCGAGAAAGTCTTGACAGCTGTACAGATAGCAATTCTAAAAGAGAGAGCACTGTCACAAGGAAAACACAGGTTGGTTGTTACACCTTATCCTGCATTTAAAGCAGTGATGAAAGCCAGTGTACCAAATTCTAAAGTTTCATATCCTAATTGGATACAATGAGCAACTTTGTTGACATCTCCGGATGTCACATTTATCTTTGACCCCTCATTGTAAACTCTGGAGTTCTTACAGTAGGAGTTTGTTCATCCTGCTCCTCTGTCCAAGTGCACGCTTGAGGATTACCATTGTATCATTTACACTGACGGTTCGGCGCAACCGGTGATAGAATCTAAGCATTCTTATTCAGTGGCCTGCGCAATCGTGGCTGGTACCATGGTGAATGGAGAATTCAAGTCCGATGTCGTGCACACTCAGACATTAGGTGACTGTACCGCCCAGTTGGCAGAGCTACGTGCTCTAGTGCTTGGGTTAGTGAGAATGAGGGGTAAAAGGTCCCAATCCCTTACTGGACGTTTATTGAGCAATGGTCCCTCTTTTTTGTCAAGCTTGCCCTTGGCATGGGGAAACCTCTAACCCCCTATTATAGCAAAGTTTGAGAAAGGTGTGTCAGGGCAAGCTTGTTTTTTATAGTCTATTATGGAAAAATTCCAATCGCAGGAGACGACTCGTACCGGCATTACGCCAAAATCAGGGAATCCCTATTCATCCACAGAAAAGAATGACCAGATATACTTCTTCAACCTGATTCGTAACGCCCTGAGGAAGTTCCAGGCCGGATGGCCATGTAAGGGGTGAAACACGTGTTGGCTGTTCTCCTATGTACTATCACGAATATAGTAACACCTTTATTAAAACAAAAAAATGAACCATTGTGTGATTGGAATTTTTCCATAATAGACTATAAACAACAAAGCTTGCCCTGACACACCTTTCTCAAACTGTGCTCTAGTGCTTGCATTGGAGTTTGCTGACCCTCGTGTGCCTACTTTAATTGTGAGTGACTCTTATTACTGTGTTCAGTCCTTCGATAAAAATGTATTCTTTTGGACGCAGAATGACTATCGTGATTCCAAAGGTGGCACAATTAAGCACAAGATGCTATTGGTTTGAGCCTCAGAAATCAAGAACGTCTGCCTCTCGTAAATGTAATTCATACTCTTGGTCACCAACGTGTAGGAGTACACGCTGTTGGCAACAGTCTTGCTGATGAAGCAGCAAAGACCGCAGTAGCAACATATGTAGTAGCATCAGTTACAATGTACAACAGTAAGATTAATGATGACATCTTGGCAGCTATAGCTGCTACAGAGATCGTTGATAATTACCCTAAGGGTTTCCCTTATAAATACTCTTATCATTTAAGTCCTGATAAAGTTCCCTATGTGAGAATTAACAACGTTGGGGACAGGCTTATTACCGACGCAGACCGCACGCTATCCTTGATAACAGCCGCTCACGAAGGCATAGCCTCGGCTCATGCCAGGGTTTCAGCGTATGTCTCTATCTTACAGCAGAGGTACTCGTGGCATGGATTGTATAAATGAACTTGTGAATATGTCCTTTCTTGTTATGTATGTCAGCAGATTAAACCTTCAACTGCTGCACGGCTGCCACAAACTCAGCTGTACATATCTAATAGACCACTTGGTTGTGTTTATTTAGATCCCTGCTGACCTTTTTCTGCTGATACTGCATATAAGTATATCTTAGTTGCAGTGGATTCATGCACACGTTTTCTCTGGGTTTGGCCACAAAGGAGTGCTGATGCTCGAACTGTCATCAAAGATTTGCATGTCTTTGTGGGAATTTTTGCATGTGGGACCTTCCATTCTGATCAGGGTCTAGCGTTCACCTATAAGGCGTACAAAGAAGCCATGGGGTCTTTGGGGGTGCAGGTGAAATTTTTGTCTCCATACTGGCCTGAGGGAAATTCTTTTATGGAGCGAATGAACTGTGACTTAAAGCAATATTTGACTGCTAGGGTTTTAGGTACTACGTGCACTAAATAATCTTCCTAGAAGACCTCTGGGTGGGCAGACCCCATACAAAATGCTGTTTGGCATAAAAATGTTTGTCCCGGACCTTGATGGTCTAGACATGGCTGCGACAGCCGTACCCTTTGACGTAAATAATCATTCTGCTGTGTTACAGAACCTACAAGAGACTCGAGACAGTCTTGCAAAGGAACACTTGCCCTCCACATATGGAGCTGAAGCTGCTCTACAGATTCTGGTAGATTCCGGTAGTTAGTTGGCTACCAGAGTCGGTGACCTGGTCCGTGAGAAGCTGGAGAACAAGAAGGAGTTCAGCCCCTCGTATCATGCACCCAATCCAGTCCTTGGCATGCAGGGGACAAGAACAGTCATTTTACCACCACTTCATTGTCGCAAGGGAAACAGGTACGACTCCATTGACAATGTCAAACTACAACGAGTGGCCGATTCTTTTTAGTATGACTCCTGCTGTCTCTTGTCCAGCACTGCTGAGAAATTCTTTTTTGGCCTCGGCTGACACCAACAGGCCTGACCTTGCTATAGAGATGTCCACAGTCACTAATCCATTATTAAATCCGCCAGCTGGCGATCCACATGAAGATACTGAGTATACATATCCCACGGATGTGTCTTTGACTGGTGTGTAGGCAAGTCCAGCTGACCAGTCACATTTTTCCTTTGACTCTGACTCTATAACATCGAGTGTACCATTGAGGTTTTCTATTTTGGTTACTTGGTTTAAAAGACATTTTTTGGTTCCACCTTGGACTTACATCTGGTTGGTTCTCATCTCCATTTTTTTGTTCTTGTCGATTGGATTTGTGATGGTATTTCTTTTCGTCTGGTAAATGGACACTATATAGGTGCTCGATATTTATCGTATGGGACGCCGTCTTTTTGACCTCAGGTATTGGATAGGAATTCCTGGATTTGTTTGGAGCCCCGCATTTATACTTCTAGTGGCCAGATACTTCGCCTGTTTTTGGATTTCAAAAGACTCGACAATAGATGACTTATTCTTGAATATTTATTCTTTGATACTTCGTTCTAATACGTACTTCCGGACGGTTTGTGGAAGAATTGTGAATACACACCATCTTTTGCTTGCGTGTAACTATTTGGATCCTCTGGATAATTTCTGTTCATAGATTCATCGTTTTATGCAACCTCATATGGTGTTCATTTGTGACTAATGGTGTTAAGAGCTGGGAATCATCTATTCAGCTTCTTCTGGAACTATACGACATCGGCGTCTTATTGTGCCAGACTCTTTTCACATTTATTGTATACTTCTTTTCAGCCTTGAGAAAGTTTTAGTACTCATCTAGTACTTACGAAACACGTGTCGGCTGTTTTCTGTTTGATGAATTGAAGAATAAAAAAGAAAAAGAAGACTCTTAAATTACGAAGGATTGTGACTATTTTTTTTGTTGTGTATTACCTATTGATATCCAATATATCACCTAATGGTGACTATCAGATTGCATATTTGTATTATTGTTCTTTAGGATGGTGCACACCTTACCCAGTTCTTTTTTCTGGACACTATATAACTGAACGATCAAAAATCAGGTTAATTCATGAAACTTTGGCCCCACACTCCTCATCACACATCATGAAAAGAGACCAGACTTTTTTCAACATCACAGCCTAGCCCATGCTAGATGTTGTAAAATTTTGAGATGCTGTAAAATTTCAAATTCATGGACCCACAGAGGTGGTTAATGTTCCTAATGTACTCCGTGTTTCAATGGGGGATGTTGTGAAACAAAACATTTGTTCTGATGATTGGAATGTCCTAGCCATTGAAGCTCTCTTTTCTGATTTGAAATATTATGCTGCCTTTCATGCTGAGGATTTATATTTAGACTCCGCAAACTACGCCGACTTTTTCTGTTACCAACACTATGGCCATCACTTTCTGCATAAGACTAATACATTTAGAAATGTGGTTAATTACATCCAATGGGAACATTGTCCTACTCCCATAGAAGGCAGCTCAAATACCCTTTTGAATAAATTCACATATTTTACTGACTTTGATCAGTCTAACCCGAGTTCATTTTATTTTAAATTAAATTACAAATCGAATTCGAAAGTGAGACTTCCTCACTCAAAATTGTTGTATTCCAAATCATTTATGGATCAGTTAGCTGTTGGTGGCTGCAAGCTATGGAAAGACACCATAGATCTCAAATCTGTTTGGGGTTCTATACCCTGGCAAGTGCAGGGCACTGAAGCTTTACACCGAGCATGTCTTATTCTTGGCCACATGTTGTTTTTAAATAATACGATCTCACAAACAACTTGTGTTAGTTTGGCCACTTCAAAACACATGAATACCCCTAAAATTCCTAATCTGCATGCTTACCCTAATTGGAACAATCATACTGATAGGTCCCTTGATGAATTACAATCTTTAATTTCAAATTTCTCCTTTAACATTTCGTCCCTGGATCCTGAGGGTTGGCTGTTGTGGCCAACAAGTTCTGATTCTTGTCGACATGGCTTTCTGGGTTTAGCCCTGGCCTTACACAGGAAAGAACGGATCCCCGTTTTGAAACTTCCCATTCAGTTACCACCTATTCAGTGGGAAAATGATGTCAAAATTGGCTGAAACATTCTACCCTTTCGTCTGTTAAACATCATTTATCTTTTTTGACCGACAATGTTGATTTAACTGATTTTGTTAAGGGTCCTGTGAGTGGAAGATCTATAAGATATATATAGGTGCTATTTACTATGAAGTTTGGAAACTGTCTCAGGTTGAGGCTGCTTTCAAGCTAATTTGGAAAAAGTGCTTGCTGTCCTTGATAATAGCATTAACACACTCTCTTCCAGGATTTACACCTTGGATAATATTGTTTCATCTGTTGTGGATATTGGGCAAGAAGATGTTTCTGTTTTGTTCCATGGTCAAAATCAATTGTGGTCCATCACGCAGTTTGCATGGACCTTCCAATCTCTTAAATCTGGGAAAGTTCCTTGGGACTACATTAATATTTAGTCAGTGTTTTTACCGTTTAATTTAACGGAAAAACAACAGTTCATGTCCATGAAGGATGCGTCATATTCTCTATTGCATATAAAAAATTAGAACTATTACCATTTTCTGTAGCCAAATCTAATTCAGCTGTGTGGCTCATCCATGGTTTAATAACATTGCCTTTTCCTCTGTTTAAGTTTAGTTCATGTATGAAACAATGTAAGAAATGGGGTAACCAATTCTACAGGGGGGAGCCTGGAGCAGAGTGGGCAGGCCAAACTCCTGAGGACATGTGTGAAACATCCACGCAGTACCGACAGACGACACACCAGGCACACCACAAAAGAGACACGACACTGGGTTGGAAGTAAAAGAATACGTTTCGTATTATCTCCAACCTGCAAAGGTAAAACACAATAATATTAGTAATCACACTGGGGCGCCAACTTGCGCCAGAGCAAAGTATACCAACGGGATTATATACAAGGAAAAATGGGAGAAGTAAGAAAAAGGGTTAAGGAAGTCCATTAGTGTCCAGCTGAAATAAAAATGATATCATTGGCATGAAACACAGGGTCAATATTGCAGGGCAAACACAGGCATTAATCCTCGGCAGCAGGCGTTTAGCTTAACATAACACATTAAGTATGACGACCCAGCATACCTTGCACCAGCATCCCCTGCGAAAAGAAACTCACGCACCTAGCATCAACACCTGGCATAGGGCGGAGCAGGCCTAAATTATGGAGCAGGAAACACATCTACCAGGGGGCATGAAACCTTTAGCAGGATATTCAGCAAACAATAAACATTATGCGCAAGTGTGCATCATGGCTGAACAGGTAACATGAAAACACTAGGCCCGGAACCTGTATGGCCTGTAATCCCCTCTTTCCCTTCCTTTAGCTTGGGGGGCCTCACAAAATCAACAAGAGTAAACAGGGCCCAACTACAGTTCTCCCGGGGAGTGGCGGCCGTGAAAAGCAACAGCGCTATTCAGGATTGGGTACCAGGGCTACAGGTGAGCCAGTAGCGCTTCAAAGGGGCACAGCGCTTCCACAATAAACAATTCTCCGGGGCCCCACAGCACTTCCAGGCGGCACAGCGCTTTGGGGGCTTAGTCCTCCGGATACAGCGCTTAGAGTACACAGCAGCACTCACAGCGCTTGGGCCAGCAGCAGTTCCCAGGGCAATACAGTGCTTAACACACAGCTTCAAGATTGTGGCGCTTAGGGGGCAGACAGCTTCTCAAGCCCCAGCGATTGGAGGCTCAATGCTTCTTGCAGTCCCAGGCAGTATAGCGCTTGACAGGGGCACAACAGACAGACACTCTCCCGGCCACAACTCCCTAAGGGCACAATCTTCCTCATACAGCGCTGTAGGATCATGCAACACAGTGCTTAGCAGGTACAGCGCTTCCAGATTGTAGCGCTTAGCAGGCAATCAGCAGGTCAGTCTTGGTCACAGCGCTCTGGGGACACAAGAAGTTAGTCCATTGTTTTATCTCCATGAGTATGTAAAGGAGATAATTAAGGAAGAATGGATGTCTGGTAGATGTTATTCACTTGTAACTGAAAGCAGTGCATTAACAAAAAAGTGAAAAAAGTGAGTGTGTTGAACATAAGATTGGATGATGCATGCAATGTAACTTTATTCTGGAGTCATGCACCTCCAACGTTAAAAACAATAGAGTGCAAAAAAGTCAGATGGTTCAAACAAATAACTTCTGACTGTGAAGTAGACCAAATGATGTACTGGGTGACACGGAACGAGTAACTGATGGACATTTTTCACAATGGTTAATTGTCCAGTCGTTTGTCTTCTATTCAAAACTTTTGCTAGCAGACACATAGCCAGCCCTACACACATGTAGTCTTGATCATATTGGTAGACCCACAGTTATCCGTTATTTTTCACAGTCTTCTCAGGGGGGTTATAACTGTGCTTTGGTCTTAAAACTTCCCTTGAACCCTTAACTAATTGTATGTATGTTGTAGATCCATTTTAAATGCGACATTTCACCAGGGTGCATTTTTACAATGGGGGAAAATAAGTGCACACCATTGCATTACAACTACTAGCCATCTCACACCACACATGGCCTATATAACTTTCTACCATGGAGGAGCCATCCTAAATTAGGGGGGTGAACGGCGAAGATTTTTTGGGGGAAATGGACCAAGTCCAACAGGCTCTGTGTAAAGGCATTCTTATGACGAGTCCGTTAAAAGGTAGGGACGGTTAGTCACCATGGGTGTTGATGGGATTTGTGTGGAAAACTGAGGGATGGAGGAAACTCTCTGGAGGCTCTAGTAATGCGGAAAGTTTACTGCTTGAACCTCCCACTTTCAAGAAGGAAAGATTGATGGCCCAATCCTTTTCAGGCAACGCAGTGAGAATCTGGAACTCACTTCCGCCTCAGCTCCGGACCACCACCTCCCCCCAGGCCTTCAAAACGGACCTCAAAGTTCTCATCCTTCAAAGACACTTCCAAATTTAATTCACGCCCTCTCTATTATCTGAAGGAAAACCTTCCATTATAGAAAACTCTACTCTTCATGACTATGGAAGTGCCTTCCCAGTATGTTCTTGTGGTTTGAGTGTCTGCCATTTATTGCAGTATTAGCCTTCTACCTGTGTTTGGTACTCTTTTGTAACATGCACACGTCACTTTTTTCTGGTAACACACTGTTTGCTACCTCTTACATTTTGTTTGCTTTAGATACTTGCACAAGTGCCACCAATGCTTACGTAATGTTTGTTCTTGTGTTGGAGTGTCTGACATTTATTGCAGTATTATACCTCTATATGTACTGTGTACGCTTTTGTAACTTGCACACCTGTCTCTTTTTCCTCCTGTAATGTACCGTTTGCTACCTCTTGTATTTTGTTTGCTCACAATTGTCACTTTTGCCTCATGTAACTTAACGTTTGCTTTTGTAATTTGTTCACTTTTCTCCTCATGTATCATTACTGTTCCTATTGTGAAGCGCTCCGACACCTTCGGGTAAAGTCTGCGCTATAAAAAAAATTAAAAAATAATAAAAGCATCACTGTCACTACGGTGGTGATGAGAAGTCAGTTGTTATTCAGGATGCGATTGCAGTCACAACCACCTCCACTGTTTCTTTTGTGTTGTTTTGTGGCAACAATTTTAGCTGGGATGGTGATGGGAGTGTAAAAAGACACGCGTGATGATTTGTATGAGAGAGGCCTGGGCATGAATGACTTTGCGTGGTTGTGTGTGGCACTAAATAGGCAACTGTGTGCAAGAAAGCTTGTGTACAAATTACTAGAGTTTGCATGGTACACATTACGTGTGTGTTACTGTGCCTGAAGTGCAAGGGCAGTTGGATTTTGGTGTTCTGCACACATGCAAGGAAGGGGGCAGAGGGGGTGCTGAAAATGACAGAATGCTGGCTTTGCGCTGCCTTTGTCTCGGTCTGCTTCGTACAGCCCTGTGCCGTGAATGCTTCAGTACCGGCAGCAAGCTCCTGCTCACCTCTCCCATCCTACGCTTTGTATGGCTTATGTAACACTGTTATTTATTGTTGAAACATCAAGTTACCATTTGATGAGATTAGGAACGGGAATGACTGCCTTGCACGGAGGCAACTTCTGGACCGTAACAATAAACAAAATAAGTAGAAACGGGCACCCTGCTGAAACATGAAGCGCGGCGCCCGTGTGGAGAAAAGTAATACGGGTGTGGATATAAAAGCAGTAGTCCCCAAAGGAGCATATATATAACTACAGCGGTGCTCCTGAGAGAAAACCGCAAGTGATGTTACAGGAGTGCCAACAAATCAGAAGCCAACAAAGAAGAGTGATGGAGGAGTAACCAATGGCAAGCAGCTAGGTGGGATCACACTCCTTGTAATGATTACAGCAGGTCTTGCAGACAGTGCATGTGCTGATGCTCAACCTATAAAATAGTTAAGGGACATAGTGGGCACACCCGAAAGGAACTCCCCTCTACAGGCTGGCCACAACATGGACAACATGCCGTGGCAGCCGTTACAGGACTCTTGGACATGGAGCCAATTGAAATGGAAAGATGGTAACAGTTACAATGTAAATGATTTGTGGATGGTACCACACTAATTTTAGGAATGGTCTGTTTTAAGGTGATTTTACCCTGTGAAATTAAAGGATGCTAACTGTTACAATATAAATCATTTGTTGTCTGTTCCAAGCTGTTCTAAGCTGATTTTAATCATGTTTAAGAGAAAACAGCTCTCTCATGATTTTCTCGCCGGGGTTATAGAAGGTGTTCCAAAAGCTAAAATGAGAGCATGTTTCCTGTAAATCCACACTGTCTTTCTCAGCCATGTGAGAATAAAGTCTGACATTTTCATTAAATCGTGTACTTCCAGCAGGTGCAGTGAATGTCAGCGGATATAAAGTGTTCTACTGCTGCCTCCCAGAGTGTTCTAAAGAACAACTAGAGTGCTAACAGTGTTACTTATGACAATCTATGTGATACCAAAGGGGATGATGGACGGAGCGTTTGAGCAAATCAAACACTTGACCCCATTCAACTGATCTGGGTTTAATCCATCACCATTCTTTAGCTCACTCCACCACCCCAGTTC
Organism: Lissotriton helveticus; assembly: GCF_964261635.1. NCBI lineage: Eukaryota > Metazoa > Chordata > Amphibia > Caudata > Salamandridae > Lissotriton > Lissotriton helveticus. Next base: position 1,737,504 of record NW_027611687.1, on the reverse strand, counting down.
AGACATGGCCATATGCAAATCAGTCTGACCCTGTGCCTCATGGGAACATTCCAGCCCGAACTGCCAAGCCATGTCTTCCCTGGACCGGAAACAAGCATCCTGGGACCGGTTTCGGATTCATAATCCTCATCAGCCAGGCTATCTTGAATCCAGTGGTAGAGTGAGCAAGCGACCCACGTCTGGGCATACCCTGCCACACTTAAGGTGAACAAAGCGATACCAAATGGGATGATGGACAGAACGTTTGAGCAAATCAAACACTCACTCTCAGTCAACTGATCTGGGTTTAATGCATCACCATTCTTTAGCTCACTCCACTATCCCAGTTCAGACATGGCCATATGCAAATCAGTCTGACCCTGTGCCTCATGGGAACCGTCCAGCCCAAACTGCCAAGCCATGTCTTCCATGGACGGGAAACAAGCATCCTGGGACCGGTTTCGGATTCATAATCCTCATCAGTCGGCTATCTTGAATCCAGTGGTAGAGTGAGTAAGGGACCCACTTCTGGGCATACTCTGCCAACTTAGGGTGAACAAAGCGATACCGAAGGGGATGATGGACGGAGCGTTTGAGCAATTCAAACACTCACCCTCAGTCAACTGATCTGGGTTTAATCCATCACCATTCTTTAGCTCACTCCACCCCCACAGTTCAGGCATGGCCATATGCAAATCCGTCTGACCCTGTGCCTCATGGGAACAGTCCAGCCCGAACTGACAAGCCATGTCTTCCCTGGACCGGAAATAAGAAACCTGGTACCGGTATCGGATTCATGATGCTCATCAGCCAGGCTATCTTGAATCCAGTGGCAGAGTGAGCAAGGGACTCACGTCTGGGCATACCCTGCCAACTGAGCGTGAAAAAAGCGATACCAAAGGGGATGATGGATGGAGCGTTTGAGCAAATCAAACACTCACCCCCAGTCAACTGATCTGGGTTTAATTCATCACAATTCTTTAGTTCACTCCACCACCCCAGTTCAGACATGGCCATATGCATATCAGTCTGACCCTGTGCCTCATGGAAACAGTCCAGCCCGAACTGCCAAGGTATGTCTTCCCTGAACCGGAAACAAGCATCCTGGGACCGGTTTCGGATTCATAATCCTCATCAGCCAGGCTATCGTGAATCCAGTACTTTGTAATTATGGACATTTTATAAGTTAATAAATTAAAAATAAAAAAATAAGCCAGCCTCCCTTTGCACGTCCTATGGTGGAAGGGGAAGCCATTTTATAAAAAGGAATAATAATGAGAAACCAGGAAGCAGAACTTACAGCAGACTGATCCGGTAACTCCCTGGTACCGTGCATTGACACTAACTGTAACGCGGCAATTCCGAAATGGTCCCGATTCCGGGTGGCTCCGCCTTCAACTAGGCGTCCATTTACCACAGCTCGCAGCCCTAGCAGATCGGGGCAAACTCTCCTCGGCATTAGAGACTTAAAACATTAAGGCATTTAATAAGTGTCCTGATGATGGTCCCCATAACCAAGTAGTGGGACCGAAACGCTGTCGACTTGTTGTGCACCTTATACTAAACCTGATTTATATGTTATGTATATGTAATGGTTCTTGCTTTATACTTCTGTACATTAAAATGATTACAGAAATCGCTGCTTTTGCCTTATAAGCCCTGTCTTGTCTCTTGTTAACCTTCTGTACTGATCTGATTGTGTCTGGGTACAGGCTTGTGCCCCACACTGTTGATTGTTGAAGGTATTCTCCTTTTATACCTAACTTTCAATTGAGTAAATAATTGAAGACCTCTGTCCGGCTGGACATGTCGCTCCAAATATAGAATTGAATTGTCTATATTTATTGTTTCTCATATATTTTGTATGCATGGGACCGTTGTTGTTTTGTATTTTATAAAAAAGGGGCAAAACCATTCAGGACAAAAGAGTCCGATGTATCCCATGTTTCTTGTAGGGTAACAATATGACTGCACCTTATTATTACAAGCCACGCCTCCACATGTTTTTTAGCCCTTAGTCCTGCAATATTCCAGGATATAATTCTAAGATTCAATGGGTCTGGTTGGGTGGGGACAGATGTTAAGGGAGTGTTTATTAGTCACCCTGTAACCTCCCCAACCCCAGTCGAGGCCAGTTGTCAATCAATACTATCTAAATCCCTCAGTGGAGCAAATCTATTTGCAAGGGGGATAGCTGAGTTCATGTTTTTTTTAAACATCGTTTTATTAAACAGGCTCATAATATCTCAGACATTGCATTAAAGACACACATAATTGACCGTTTTGATACATTGGTACCTATAAAGTTTCATCAAAGCCAGCACAACATTAAAAGTACACTCAACTGAGTTCATGATTGAGCAATGTATTGACCTTACTGGTTGGAAACCGATGTTTGTGCTCTGGGTTCTGTGACGTGGTACCCATGAAGGATAACATAAAATAAAAGTAAAGCAAGAACATCTTAATTCCAGTTTTAAAATCTCGTCTGCGTACCCTGTGAATCATGGTTTTTATATGTATCGGGTACGGAAAGTTAACCACAATGCAGTCGCCGTCCCTATCTTTCTTTGTGGAGGATCCGACCCATCCCACTCTTCTCACCATGATGACATGAGGTGATAAATGGAAACCATTTATTAACGAATTGTCCAGCCAGTTGGTCACTTCGTGTAGCAGGTATATCGTAGACTCCCTGGTACTCTGCTTAACTGGGGGAGCCCCGCTCAGAACGGCCACTACGGGGATTGACTCTGGAGGCAGATGTAATATATCAGTGCTCCCTTCTACCTTCTGAGGGCGTCTGGGGGAATTTGGGCCCTGCAAATCGGACCGAGAGTTGTTATGAGGGTCAATCTTATGAGCATCTAGCATAGTTCCATTATAGGCGCAAGACCCCACCCACACCACAGCAGAATAGGCATTCATGAATAAATACACAACACAACTTTTTTGTTTGGAGAAAATATTGCTGCAGGTTTTGGACTCCTCCTGGAGTCCCGCAGAAGAGAGTGGGGGTGGGGAAGTGCCCAAATGTAACTAAGGGGTAGCCGTTCTCTGAAGTGGCCCCTGGCCGAGGGCAGCCGCAATCTCAACGGGACTGCCCACCACTGCCCCATTTATTGTGATTTTCCCAGTCTCCTTTGTGAGCCTGTGCCCTTCTGTTGGGGGGTATTTATTTCCTGGACCTGACTGCGAACTACTTTTGGCATCCTTGGGGCGGCAGCCACCTGTTGAGGGGGCCACGGACGCCGTTCCAACACACTGTGTTTGCCCTGCACCCTCCGCCACCTCCCAAGTCACTGCTCCCAAGTTGCTGAATAAATGACGAGAGTGCAACTCAGCGGCCTGATGGAGCAAAACTTCTACCTTAGTCAACCGCAGCTTAATGGGTGCCAAAAGTAATTTTAACATATCTTGAATTCTGGGTAACAACTCAGCCACAAACAGACCCAAGTCCTCCTGGTCTATAGCAACTGAACTAACAGTCTTCTTGGGTATCTGCACAGTTTTTTCCCTCCTCCTCTCTTTTTATTTGGAGGTTCAGAGAAAGATGTGACTTCAACTTGGTTTCCATCCACTCCAAATGGCAGATCAATATCAAAAGCAATAATCGCCATGGGTGCCCTCCTGCCATCATTTTCCATTTGCAAAGAGTCAATAGGGGGCAATAAGGTCTAAGGATGATTTACTAATTCCAGCGAGAGCCTCCTTTTAATGAGTGCAATTTTGTTTGACAAAACGTTTGCCTTCCTGGCTAGAAACGTGTTCAGAGCAGTAGCTGTGCTGCCCCCTCCAGGCGGGCCCGTGGCTTGCTTCCCTTTTCACATTCATTTTAAGCAACTGTGTTTTAAGGAACCTTTGCAATTGCATAACGTGATCAGGGGCTTTGATTGCTTGTGTGTAGTGCCTTGCCGGATAAATTATGAGACTTAAAAAAAAAAACTCCCCACAGACTTGCACAGCAAGAAACGTTCATCACTGACAGATCGCACAGAGCAAAGAATAAATTAAGTATTGTTATAAAGTACCATAAAAATATGCCCCAGATCACAGGGGTCAGAGGGGTTGCCCAGCCCATCCTCTTCCGGGCTCTGATGGGTGCAGACGGGCCCGCCCTTGGCCTGGGCATCGCCTGGTTGTGGCCCAGGTGTGCCCACATGCGTCTCGCACTGCAAGAGACCCGCGCTGTTCAAGAGCGCCCCTGGGCGTGGAATGATGTGGTCCTGGGTGTGTGGGGTAGCAGTGGGCACGCTGGGGACTGTAGACTACCTGCCCCCTCACAGTATTGTCTGGTGTGCCGGTCTCAAACCTATCTAATGCATCTTAATAAATATATCTTTAGAGTAAAAATATAATCCTTCTGTATGAATTTTTGTGTATAATAATCAAATAAAAAACTCAATGTGGCTGAATTGCGTTGACAGGCAATTTTTGGGCTACTTAATTTATGTGTAATTAAACTCTTTACAAACATGTTCTGTCTCATTATCATATCTCTTGATTAAATCAACACAGAATAAACCTGTGGTAATTTGAAACTGTTTTTCAAATGAGTTCCATGTAAACACTTGCCCTACATTAACACTTAATACCCAGTTCACATGGACATATTGTTTTTTGGAAAAGGTGGCAAGAGGAAAGGCACTAACTGGGCTGGTGGGTAGTAGCAGCCATTCACTGTGGGCACTGTGGAGAGGAAGTCACTCACTGTGGACACTGTGGAGAGGCAGTCACTCACTGTGGGCTGTATGGAGAGGCAGCCGCTCACTGTAGGTTGTGTGGAGTCGCAGTTACTCACTGTGGGCTGTATGGAGAGGCAGCCGCTCACTGTGGGTTGTGTGGAGAGGCAGCCACTCACTGCGGGTTGTGTGGAGAGACAGCCACTCACTGTGGGTTATATGGAGAGGCAGCCACTCACTGTGGGCTGTGTGGAGAGGCAGCCACTCACTGTGGGCTGTATGGAGAGGCAGCCGCTCACTGTAGGTTGTGTGGAGACGCAGTCACTCACTGTGGGCTGTATGGAGAGGCAGCCGCTCACTGTGGGTTGTGTGGAGAGGCAGCCACTCACTGCCGGTTGTGTGGAGAGGCAAGCACTCACTGTGGGCTATATGGAGAGGCAGCCACTCACTGTGGGCTGTGTGGAGAGGCAGCCGCTCACTGTGGGCTGTATAGAGAGGCAGCCGCTCACTGTGGGTTGTGTGGAGAGGCAGTCACTCACTGTGGGCTGTGTGGAGACGCAGACACTCACTGTGGGCTGTATGGAGAGGCAGCCGCTCACTGTGGGTTGTGTGGAGAGGCAGTCACTCACTGTGGGCTGTATGGAGAGGCAGCCGCTCACTGTAGGTTGTGTGGAGACGCAGTTACTCACTGTAGGCTGTATGGAGAGGCAGCCGCTCACTGTGGGTTGTGTGGAGAGGCAGCCACTCACTGCGGGTTGTGTGGAGAGACAGCCACTCACTGTGGGTTATATGGAGAGGCAGCCACTCACTGTGGGCTGTGTGGAGAGGCAGCCACTCACTGTGGGCTGTATGGAGAGGCAGCCGCTCACTGTAGGTTGTGTGGAGACGCAGTCACTCACTGTGGGCTGTATGGAGAGGCAGCCGCTCACTGTGGGTTGTGTGGAGAGGCAGCCACTCACTGCCGGTTGTGTGGAGAGGCAAGCACTCACTGTGGGTTATATGGAGAGGCAGCCACTCACTGTGGGCTGTGTGGAGAGGCAGCCGCTCACTGTGGGCTGTATAGAGAGGCAGCCGCTCACTGTGGGTTGTGTGGAGAGGCAGTCACTCACTGTGGGCTGTGTGGAGACACAGACACTCACTGTGGACTGTATGGAGAGGCAGCCGCTCACTGTGGGTTGTGTGGAGAGGCAGCCACTCACTGTGAGTAGTGTGGATAGGCAGGCATTCACTGTGGGCTGTGTGGAGAGGCAGCCACTCACTGTGGGCTGTGTGGAGAGGCAGCCACTCACTGCGGGTTGTGTGGAGAGGCAGCCACTCACTGTGGGTTATATGGAGAGGCAGCCACTCACTGATCACTGTGGGCTGTGTGGAGAGGCAGTCACTCACTGTGGGCTGTGTGAAGAGCTAGCCACTCACTGTGGGCTATGTGGAGAGGCAGCCACTCACTGTGGGCTGTGTGGGGAGGCAGTCACTCACTGTGGGCTGTATGGAGAGGCAGTCACTCACTATGGACTGTGTGGAGAGGCAGCCACTCACTGTGGGCTGTATGGAGAGGCAGTCACTCACTGTGGGCTGTTTGGAGAGGCAGCCACTCACTGTGAGTAGTGTGGATAGGCAGGCATTCACTGTGGGCTGTGTGGAGAGGCAGCCACTCACTGTGGGCTGTGTGGAGAGGCAGCCACTCACTGCGGGTTGTGTGGAGAGGCAGCCACTCACTGTGGGTTATATGGAGAGGCAGCCACTCACTGTGGGCTGTGTGGAGAGGCAGTCACTCACTGTGGGCTGTGTGAAGAGCTAGCCACTCACTGTGGGCTATGTGGAGAGGCAGCCACTCACTATGGGCTGTGTGGAGAGGCAGTCACTCACTGTGGGCTGTATGGAGAGGCAGTCACTCACTATGGACTGTGTGGAGAGGCAGCCACTCACTGTGGGCTGTATGGAGAGGCAGTCACTCACTGTGGGCTGTTTGGAGAGGCAGTCACTCACTGTGGGCTGTGTGGAGAGGCAGCCACTCACTGTGGGCTGTATGGAGAGACAGTCACTCACTGTGGGCTGTGTGGAGAGGCAGCCACTCACTGTGGGCTGTATGGAGAGGCAGTCACTCACTGTGGGTTGTATGGAGAGGCAGTCACTCACTGTGGGATGTGTGGAGAGGCAGTCACTCACTTTGGGCTGTATGGAGAGGCAGTCACTCACTGTGGGCTGTGTGGAGAGGCAGTCACTCACTGTGGGCTGTATGGAGAGGCAGCCACTCACTGTGGGCTGTGTGGAGAGGCAGTCACTCACTGTGGGCTGTATGGAGAGGCAGTCACTCACTGTGGGCTGTGTGGAGAGGCAGTCACTCACTGTGGGCTGTATAGAGAGGCAGTCACTCACTGTGGGCTGTTTGGAGAGGCAGTCACTCACTGTGGGCTGTGTGGAGAGGCAGTCACTCACTGTGGGCTGTATGTAGAGGCAGTCACTCACTGTGGGCTGTGTGGAGAGGCAGCCACTCACTGTGGGCTGTGTGGTGAGGCAGCCGCTCACTGTGGGCTGTGTGGAGAGGCAGCCACTCACTGTGGGCTGTATGGAGAGGCAGTCACTCACTGTGGGCTGTGTGGAGAGGCAGTCACTCACTGTGGGCTGTATGGAGAGGCAGTCACTCACTGTGGGATGTGTGGAGAGGAAGCCACTCACTGTGGGCTGTGTGGAGAGGTAGCCATTCACTCTTAGCTGGAGGTAAAAGGCAGCCACTCGCTCTGATGCTGGAGTCCCTCGACGGGCTTGCTGCAGAAGGACCATTTCCCATTCAGAAAACTTTGTTCGTAGAAATATCTCGGGAGACACTTTTATAGAGAAATATTAGAATCTAAACTCCTTGTAGACAATAGATACAATACAATACATAGGCATTTATAAAGTGTGTGGCGGCTCACAAGGAAGCGTCCTAGTGTCAGCAGCCCGACCACCCAAAAACAGGCAACCAGCCTAGGCAATAAACATATGAGTATTCAAACCTTTCCTTAAGACCATTTCTGATGGTGAAAGCCAGGACGCAGTTGAAGCGAGTTCCATAGTTTCGCTGTTAGTAAGGCAAAGGCTCTCCCACCACTCCTGGACCTACGAACGCTGAGGGTATTCAAGGGCTTTAGTGAATTGGACCTCAGGGTCTGCCCTGACAATAGATCCTGAGTCTTCTTCTCAGATACTGCGGACCTTTCTGCTCCAGGGCTCTGTAGTAGAAGATTAATGCCTTGAATTTGATTTGGGGGGGGGGGGGGGGGTAGGCAAAACAAGGGTACCCTGTTAAGCGAACCTGGGGTTGTAATGTATATAAAAGGAACAATGGTCCAGGGGTGGCCTAATCTTAGGTCCAAAGATACAAAGAAAAAGTTATTTTATCTAGATATTGAATAAATTAGGGAGCACAGTATGTAGGGCAGCATGTGTACTTTTAATCATTATGATTGCCATTTGGCATTAGACAGGTACGTCCGGGTGCTCACATGAGTGAAAAAAGTGCGTAACGTGACTAAGTGAAAGAGAAGATACACGCAATATCACCAACACAACAACAAGAAATCCACAACGATATATACAATGGGGGGATTTTCATTGGGGGGGTCGACGGCGTTTCGATCTTTACGTAGTCAAGATCATCATCAGGACAGGGTGAGCAGTCTGAAACTGGAGTAAAAAATTAGCTTATGTTAGCACTGTGCCCTACTGGACATTTAATTAATACAGTGCCTTTGTGCTCCCAGTGCCAGAGTAATAACAGTTGGCATGTGTTTAGTTTAGTTCACAGTTTTTTGCATAAAACATCCCAAGTGCGGGAAGGGATTAGAGCTAATGCGTGCTTAAGTAATTGGGGTAATGATACCAGGGTGACCTTTACATTACGTGCTGTGTTGCATACCTATACTTACTAATTAAGGGAGCAGGTAAATGAAGAGGAGGAGTGTCTGGCGCACTCTATGTAGGTTCAGTCTCTTTGAAGCCTGGTTCATGTAGCACTCGAGTATGGAAGGATCTGGGGTGAGTAAGGCAAAACATCAAAAATCAAACCCAATTTTCCATCAATAGAGATTATATTCTGGGTCTTAGCGGTACATAGTGGCTTCTTACTTGCAACTCAGTTGGAGTAGAGGGTCCTCTACATCAATTAATGGTTTCAGGTGAGTATTTAGAGGTCATAGTCTAGAAGACTTTAATTAAACAATGTGGAACATGGTACTAATTTATGAAAGTGTGTAAATTACAGTTAAAATCATGAGCCATGCTTACTTGAGTATACTTTGTGGAGGATATACATATTTAAAGAGGGTGAATACCCCTAAATGTATTGTGATACTTCGATGGTTGTTCTTCCTAGTACAGGTGTTGCTAGTGAGGTCCTGGTTCCCTGCGTAATATCTTCCTAAGGTGGTCAGGGTTGCGTAGGTGGTACTTACCTGTTACCAGTGATTACTAGTTGTGTGCTCAATTTCCTATTTTGTGCTACAGTGATTTTATATTCTAGGTTCTAAGTGATATTTCCAACAAGTATTCTAGTTCTAAAAGTGCATATTCCTGACAGTGGTCCATGTGGCCCTGTCCTGTACATATCCCCTGTAAATTCTGCCCGTGCCTGTTGGCACATTGTAAAGTGTGTGTTTTTATCTAATGTGTTTTGGTATAATACAAAGGTTATTTTTATACATAACCTTGTGTGGAGTTTCCTTTGTGGTGGGCCTTGGGTGTTGTTGCTGGGTGCGTGCGCAAACACTTAACTCACATTGCCTCCGAGTTTAGCCTTACTGCTCGTGTCACGTTACCAAGGGACTGAGCAGGGGTTTTCTTGGCGTGTAACTCCCTTGCCCTGACTTAGAGTGGTGGTCTCTGACTGACTTTGGCACGAGCCCTGGCCAGCCGGGGATCCCATTTCTAACAGAGGGTTTTGGAGAATTGTTCAAGTCGAGTCCTAAAAACAAGGTATAGATATTTTCAATTAAGATATCCTCGTTGGTACACCCTTATTTAGGTCCACTAACATTTTTTTGGTTACATAAAACACTATCCGCCTTGAGGGGCTGACCGTTAGTGAAAGCGTGGGCTCAAATAGGGCATAAGCATAATTACCAATACAGTCTCTGATTCACGTCTGAGATCTGGATCTGTAATTAGAGTGGCGGGAATTACAAGGTTGAAATGGGATGTCATGTACAAGCAGCAGGGTCTGTGGGGCAGGCAGGGACACTTACTAAATCGCTGTGTTCTGGGCCAGGGATAGCTTACCTGCTCCACACGGCGGTCGCGCTGAATGCTGTTGCTGCATCAGGGGGCGGGGGGAGGGGGCGAAGGTAATAATGGCTTCCAGGCATGTTTGATCCTACGCACCCGCACAAGAAGTCATGCACACGTCGCTCTAGTGACTGCTAACACGCGCCTGCGTGTTGGAGCCACATGCGTAAGATGTAGGAGAGACACTACCCGTTTGCGCATGGCTAATGGTTCCCTCGTTTCCAGAATGACATGTCTAATCATTAATGCTATGAGTTCAGTATACATACTTAAATTTCAGGCTTGGGAATAGCCCTTATTACGTGCCGTAATTCTACTTTAGTGTTGACATTTAAATTCAATTGCGGACTTAAAATGAGCCCCTATTCAATAAGGTATTTAATCTGGCAATACAGCTTTTGGGATCAGTAGGTAATAGCTAGCTAGTATTTCCTGCAACCCCTTGTTGGTTATTAAAAATTACAAGTTACAACAGGGTATACGTGCTAATAATTATAATGTGCATATTTTCAACGACAGGGCTTGAGAGTAGCCCTTTAATGCTCAGTTGTGCTTAGTCCAATGTATGTGCTGATATTTACAGTGCGCATGATGAGCCTAAGGGTTCCATAGGTAAGGCAAGTGTAAATATACAGAACTGGCCTCCTAGCTGTAAGGATACATTGATTACAGTGCGCATTCAGCCTAGGAATAGTACAAACACATAAGGGATGCGTAGCGAATTCCAGCACCGCTTTGTAGGTTATGAGATATCTTGATATGTAGATATGGTTAACACAAAAAGTAACATTAGTTAATTCTGTACAAGGTTAGCATAGTGGGTGACAAAAGGCTCATCAGGTTAGACCTATGAGGAGGACAACTGGTTCAAGGGACCTTGGTGGCATGGTATCAAACACAAGTTTTCCACTCATCAAGAGTGTTCAGTCCTTTTTCAATTGTCTTGCAGTTATAGATCCATTTGCATTCTAGACGATTGTGTATGGATTCTTTGTTACCGCCCCTTGTGCCGGGTATCAGGCTGTCTATCACCTGCCAGGTGAAATCTGTTTCTGAATGTCCCTGGGCCAAAAGATGTTCCACCATTGGCACCGTGAGTACTTTACAAAGTATCCAGCTTCTGTGTTGTGAGCTCCGGGTCTTGATCTGCTGTGTAGTCTGACCGATGTAGTATAGTTGGCACGGACACTTGATGCAGTAGATTACATTTTTGGAATTGTAGTTGGTAAATGACTTAAGAACATGCTTGGCTCAATATAAGCCAGCCGGACCTAAAATTCAAATTTAGCTATGATGGACACACACCAGGTTGACTACCTGGATGTAACTATCAAGTGCTTGGATGGCCAGTTATACACTACTCTATTCAGAAAGCCCACCGAACGGAACACCCTGCTTGAATACCACAGTGCGCACCCCAGGGAAGCCAGTGATGGCCTTCCATGTGGGCTATTTCTGAGGATCAGGCGTAACTGCAAATTCAAGGAAGACTTTTTTCATGAGGCAGAGATCCTCTTTCAGTAATTAGCATCCAGGGGCTACCCCAGGAAACTAGTGAAACGCGATATGAAAAGAGTGTGATATGCCCACCGGGAACACCTACTCCACCCACGTGATAAGAAATCACTAACTAGGATCACCTGAGTCACCACTTTCAGCACAGTGAGCAATAAACTGACGAAACTGGTGGGAAAACATTGATCTGTACTAGACCCACTCGAACTAAGTACAGCAACCCTCTTTTTCTCTTTTATAAGAGGGCACAACCTTAAAGATCACTTGGTTAGGGCGTCCACCTCAGTCAGAAAAAATAACACTATTGAGGCTTGTTTAAATCTGCCACCAATTTTTGGACACTACAAATGTAATCTCTGCATGGCTTGCGACTCCACAAACAACACAAATGTTGCCACAGAGGCCAGTGCCTCATGCCCTCTGGCTGCAACGGTGAGTCTCCTCAGGACATGATGCACTTTATAATGTTTTGTAGTTTTTCTGCTATCCCTAGAAAGTTATTGATTATTCCCATTCTCAAAAAAGAGGGTTTTAGGCTGGTGAGACCAGCTTTTATCTTTTTACAACTCCTCTCTAATTACACTGTTTTGCATACGCTTAACTTTTTATGGTGTCGATGTTAGACTCAGGTCAAGCTGCGATTAACTTCTATACTGTAATTCATGAATTTTTATCTAGTGTTCTGATTAACTTGGACATATTATATTTGTCAATCTGTAACTTGGAAGATGTTTTATCATTTTATGTATGACTTTTATGGTTTTCTTTTATAAAACCGAATAAAGTTTGTTGATAATAATCACTAGGGGATTCATTTACAGGGTAGCATGGTATCCCTCACAATAACTCCAGGAGTCACAGTCCACACAATGTACATGCTTTGTTCCCCCTACTTCCAACCTTACATGTACCCCCAATCACCTGCCCAAACCTCTCCCTGCTGATGCCAATGTGGTCCTCTATCATCCCGCAGACCATATTTTTGGCCCCTTTGAAAGTGCCCACACAATAAAAATGCTGCAGTTGTAAATACATATCAACTACCATTTGTTGTGTTTGAAACATTTTATTGAATAATAAAACCTAATAAACATAAGCTGATTATTAAAGCAAAACAAAACATCAGTTGCCATACACATAAGAGACAAAAGTAGTACATAAAAATCAACATACTGTAACACAGCAAAGTTATGTAGAGCACAATTCCGAATTTCAGGCAATCTTTAAAGTTCAACGATAGAAACGTTCATAAAGAACAGGAAAGAAAAGAAAGAAGGTGGGATACAGTGATTTCATTAATGTAATGCTTCCTACATATAGAAAAACAAAAATAATTATTTTCCTTAAGCACTAAAGTCTGCAAACTAAAATACTAAGAGAAATATATTGAACAATGAACATTTCATGTGCAATTTGAATTCAATTTGAATGTTTTAACCTCCTCAGCATTCTTTGACTCATGATTACAACTTGAATGCTTGCTGGAAAGGAACCGCCTCATGGGGTTCAAAATCGCATCTTTTCCAACAATAGGATTAAAATGATAAACTTGAATTTCAATTCAATTTATTGATTTAGGCCTTTTTGGAGATCAACAATTTTAAATATATACAAAAACCATACACTTTGGTATATTTGTCACCTAAACTTGAATTCAATCCACCTTTTGATTAAACACTTCCCATTCCAGCAAGCATCACAGGACCACTTGTTGTCTTCCCATTTAGTGATGATGTTTCAGATGGCAACAATAATAAATATGTTTAAAATTTTACCTCCGAAAGCAAAAACATGCCATTTCTGAATCATGGTGCACAATAAAATGTAGGAACAGAAGGGCATCTTTAGGTATACCATTCATTAAGGTTCGACCAGTCTTGAAACTAGAATTCCTGAACTTTTGGACATTTAAATGTCATATTTTTAAAGAGTTCAAACAAACCCAGAACGAGCTCCGCGAAAAATTGAAGATGAGTGAATTGTACTTAGAGAAAATGTGCTGATTAGTAATCTATGGATGTAGAATACAGTGGTCAGGCAATGCTTGTGGATCTAATCTTTTCAGATTTTAACTGCATAGTTTGTTCAATAAATTGACTGAGCATAATACTTGAAGGTCCATCTCTCAGATGAGTTCTATTACAGTTTTATTTGCGATAACACTAAAAGAAGTCAATGATAAATAGATTTTAAAAGCCATGGGTGGAATTGATCCTTGGTCTAAATTCAGATTATTGTCTGCAATAGAAAACAGTGCAAACATAACAAATCTAAAAGGATTGAATATGTTTATTATAGTGGGTTAGAGTAAACCCAGAAGGCACACATTGGTCCTGAAACTCAGAAAATATATCTAAAGATTATGATTACATCCTATTTTATGTCCAGAGACTGCTTTAGATGCTTTCCTGTTTAAGTAACATTTGCAAATATATTTAACAAAACATTAAAGCTGGATGTCAGAAATTCTGTCTTTAAGTATTGTGTAAGAGTTATGTGTGATGGTTTTTATTTGATCTGAAGCAACACTAACACTAAATAGGTACATGCCCCGGTTATCAATCAACTAACATTAGCAAACTTAATTTGGAGGGAATTGAGAAAAATGGCCTCATGTATCAAGGGTTTCATTGTTCAAAAATCCACTGGTTCGGTAATTCACAGAGTTTGCAAATGCTAAACTGCTTTTTGAAATGTACTAAGCCCATTTAACAATTCAGAATTTGGAAGGGGAATGTTAATAGTGTCCCTTCTGAATATGTAATACATCCTTAAGGTATATATTAAGCTTTGAAACCATATGTGGGTTGAAAAACAGTAACAGGAGGTAGTAACCCAAGGGGATATTTGTGAATCTGAAGTAAAATGGGGTGCATTAAAAATGCCTTTATTTAAAAGCAATCACAGACAAAGTAGTGTGCTGACTCCACAAGCAACCACTTTTAACAAATGGATTATTAGTACATGAAACTCAGTATTTCCTATATTGCTGAAATTTAGTCTCTAATATTTTTGTAATGTCGTGTAAATATTTGTTCCTGTTAGTTCCCATTTCAATATTGTCATGAAATGTACCTATTCTTTTTGTCAAACATATTGAAATATCTTTATCACAATTTTTGGGGCATTCTAAAAAGTGTTTTCACTCTCTAACTTGAAGCTTTCTTAGAAAAATACTGACGCCAGTTCCTGGTTTCTCCTAGATCTTTTAGCTTTCTCACTAAAACAAGCACAATATTGATTTGAGAGAGGTGGTTATTGTAGTCATACGCACTGGGGTTAGTTTAGACATGACCAATTCCTTAATCTTTAGAAATAATACTTGGAAAAGTTTATATTCAATAATTTCGGATAACTTACTGATAAAGATATCAGATAAAGATCCCCAAATGTCTTACCTTGTGGTATCAAAAATATGCTAGAATTAACAGACTTCTCTTCTAGATAAATCCAGGTATGAGAAGTTATTAAATCCGATTATCAACTTTCTGTTATTTTAACACATTTTCAGTGCACAGAGTATTTTCCCTACATAGATCATGCAATGGTCTGTGCTTGAACGTACAATGAAGGGGTAAAAATGCTCTTTTGCTATAAGGATTTTCTGCAGTGTGGAGTTTCTCATTGTGAAATAGCGTTTTTCTCTGCAGCTTTTCTGGCATTCAGAGCACTCATTAGGTGTTTCATCAGTATGGAGTTGCTTATAGTTAGTGAGGCTGTGCCTATCAAATAGGAATTTCTGGCATTCACAGCATTGGTAATGTTTTTCCCCTGTGTGCGTCTGCTCATGTAGAGTGAGATTGAGTTTAAAATGTATGATTTTCTGGCATTTGGAGACCTGAATTATTTTGATGGTGTGTTTTCTTATGGCGCTTGTAACCATCTCTAACTCTGAATTTTTTCTGACATTTAGAGCACTGATAATTTTATTCACCAGTGTGGATTCTCACATGTTCAGTGAGATGAGATTTTTGGCTGAAACATTTTTGGCATTCGGAGCACTGATAAGGTTTTTCCCCAGTGTGGATTCTTATATGCTGAGTGAGACTGCTCTTTCGAATGAAACATATCTGGCATTCAGAGCACTGATAAGGTTTTTCCCCAGTGTGGATTCTTATATGCTCAATGAGATTGTTTTTTTGACAGAAACATTTGTGGCATTCAGAGCACTGATAAGGTTTTTCCCCAGTGTGGGTTCTTATATGCAGCGTGAGATATCTTTTTTCACTGAAACATTTCTGGCATTCAGAGCACTGATAAGGTTTTTCCCCAGTGTGGGTTATTATATGCAGCGCGAGATGTCTTTTTTTACTGAAACATTTCTGGCATTCAGAGCACTGATAAGGTTTTTCCCCAGTGTGGGTTTTTATATGCAGCGTGAGATGTCTCTTTTCATTGAAACATTTCTGGCATTCAGAGCACTGATAAGGTTTTTCCCCAGTGTGGGTTTTTATATGCAGCGTGAGATGCGTTTTTTCACTGAAACATTTCTGGCATTCAGAGCACTGATAAGGTTTTTCCCCAGTGTGGATTCTTATATGCTTAGTGAGACTGCTTTTTTGACTGAAACATTTCTGGCATTCTGTGCACTGATAACGGTTTTCCCCAGTGTGGATTCTTATGTGCTGTGTGAGACTACTTTTTCTACTGAAACATTTCTGACATTCAGAGCACTGATAAGGATGTTCCACAGAGTGGGTTATTGCATGTCGAGAAAGAATTTGTTGGTTACAAAACCTTTCCTGGCATTCAGAACACTGATAAGGTTTTTCCCCAGTGTGGAATCTCACATGTGCAGTTAGAAGTGATTTAAGTTTGAAATTTTTTGGGCATTCAGAGCACTGATAAGGTTTTTCCCCAGTGTGGATTCTTGTATGTTCAGTGAGTCTGCTTTTGCAACTGAAACATTTCTGGCATTCCGTGCACTGATATGGTTTCTCTCCAGTGTGGGTTATTTTATGCCGAGTGAGACTGTTTTTGTCAATGAAACATTTCTGGCAATCTGTGCACTCATGAGGTTTTTCCCCAGTGTGGGTTCTTGTATGCAGAGTCAGAGTGCTTTGATCACTGAAACATTTCTGGCATTCAGAGCACCGATAACGTTTTTCCACAGAGTGGGTTAATGCATGTCGAGATAGACTCGGTTTGTTACAAAACCTTTTCTGGCATTCAGCACACTGATAAGGTTTTTCCACAGAGTGGATTAATTCATGTCGATATAGATTCGGTTTGATACTAAACCTTTTCTGACATTCAGAGCACTGAAAAGGTTTTTCACCAGTGTGAATTCTTGTATGTTCAGTGAGTCTGCTTTTGAAACTGAAACCTTTCTGGCATTCAGAGCACGGATAACGTTTTTCCACAGAGTGGGTTAATGCATGTCGAGATAGACTCGGTTTGTTACAAAACCTTTTCTGGCATTCAGCGCACTGATAAGGCTTTTCCACAGAGTGGGTTACTTCATGTCGATATAGACTCGGTTTGATACTAAACCTTTTCTGACATTCAGAGCACTGAAAAGGTTTTTCACCAGTGTGGATTCTCATATGCTCAGTGAGATAAGATTTACTCCTGAAACTTTTTTGGCATACTTTGCACGGAGAGTGTTTTCCCCCAGTGTGTATTCTCATATGCTCAGTGAGATAAGATTTACGCCTGAAACTTTTTTGGCATACTTTGCACTGAGAGTGGGTTTCCCCTGTGTGCATTCTGTCAAAAATCTGTGGGATAAGATTTATGGCTGTATCTTTTTGGGCACAGGTAACTTTTCTCCCCAACTTCGGTTATTTTGCCTCGATTTTAGAGTCGGGCTTGTTTAGATAATGTTCAGCACTTTTCCCTAAAAAAAATTGTGTGTAATCTTCTCAACACTTGAATTGAGCAAAAAATGTCGGGAAGCAGTCCTGTAACACCTGTTGACATTTTTCTAGCAGATAATAGTCTTTAGGTAATAGCCTCTTCGGCAGTAACTTAATTTGTGACTGAAGTTTTTCTCAAATCTTTTTGTATAGGTTATTAGCAATGCAGTAATAAGGTGTTAGTCTGATATTTACTGATTAAACTGATAAGTACCTTTTTGCACTTTGTAATGGCAGTAACTAAGGCGTTAGAACGTGCAGAGTACTATTGTGGATCATTAGTCGCAGAACATCAGTTCCTTCTACCCTTTCTATGTTTGGTGTAAGGTTAAGGTTTGTAGTTCGGAGTATGACGATTTATTTACATTAGATATAGCGCAACGGTGCTCCTTTAATCCATTTTTATATTTAACAGTTTTACATATCACTCCTGCACAACAGATAATGTTCAGGCGATTTACATAGAATTACAGAACAGTACACAATAAAAAGGAAACAATCTGAGATGGTCATTAACACAATAAAGTTTTGAATTGTTAAGGTTTTCGCAAGAGTGAACAGAGTGGGTCAAGGTGTTATATCCCAAGGCAAATAGTCTCAAACTTGCATAACTGGTTAAAAACGGTTGTTGAACAAAGGTGATTTTCCAATCTTTTGGTTGTTAACGTGTCAGCTTCGGAGTCTTCTTTCAGCGTCTTTTCTTTGATGGTATCCAGAAGAAACCTTTAGTTGTAACTTTCTTTTATGCAGTGCGTGCTTCTTCTCTAGAATTACATGATGCTTTAGATGAACGTTATTCTGTCATGCTGAGGCAATTTGTCTTTCTGATAGTATTTCAGATGAGGATGCTGAAGCGGTCTTTCTACATTATTTCTGATGCTGCGTGCACAGATATGGCTATGCTCTGGTTTAATGAAATGCAAAATTAGAGACTTCACTTACAGGTATAGTACTTTCCTCGCCACACTTAGATTTTTGGAAATTATTTAAACGTAGAATGCTGGATGTCCTTCAATTTTTCAAAATAATCCTTCTTATGGCACTGACATTCAGTTGATTAGTGCTAAATCTTGCTTTCTTTGTTCGTAATTTCAATCACCTATAGTATTGAAATTAAATTGTTAATACATGTACATTTCCAAAAATATAATTTACAAGCCAAATCAATGCAGAATTTTGAATATGTTGAGCTGTTTTTCAGAAAGAGCAGAGTGTAGAATGGTAGCCTGAGAGTTCTTGGATGTAGGAGTGAGGATTTGTAGAATTTTCCACATTTTATTAAGCTCACAAAGGATACATCTACCCTATGGAGTTCAACAAATAATTGAGTTAAACCTAAATGGCCTAAGATTTGAAAACAATACGACACTTCCGGGAGAAATAACGACAGTAAATTATAAGAAACTTTATTGGTCAGATAACACCAAAGATTCTATTACAAACACTGCGCAAGCAATTGTGGATTTTCTCTTCGAAGGAGATTATTCGAATGCTGTCGAAAAATGGTCTCTCTTCACAAAGCAAATAATTACCACAATCTCAATAATATGCTAATAAATGTCAGTGGAGGAAAAAAGCAGCATGTTCATTGGTGAAAATTTCGTTTGAAAGCCATCAATTAAAAAAAGGACGTAACAGAATCCTGAGATTGATCAAAAAGTTTGAAGTTAATTTAATTTACAGAGTAAAACTCAAAAAGATAAATACAGGAGTAAGGAAAATGACCTGGAAGGACAAAATGCAAGAAAAGCAATAGTTGTGGGCAAAAGCTCTATATGCTTGCAAAATTGAGTAATTCAAAAGGCTTCTGGATTCTATTAAACAAACTGAGTAGATCTTGTAGGAAATCTACTTCATCAACAGTAACTGAATCTGAATGGGTATCGTTCATAGATATGCATTTGAATCCTACTCCAACATGGCTGTGAATTCTACTGATTGGGCTATAAATAGAATAGGAGGAGAAAAGAATAATAACTCAATAGAGATAACAGAAAACCAAGTATGTAAATTAATAAAGAATCAGAGACCCAATGGTGCCCCAGGCCCACATGGGATTCCCGCTGTGTTGTATAAGGAGAAAGCATCAAATTGGTCGAGCTATCGAACAGCAGTATTTAATCATGCTCTCCAACCAAGAACAGTCCCCGAGGCATGGAAGGGATCTATAATTTCTACTATATATAAAAGTCGGGACTGGTCCCTCCCTTCCAATTACAGATTAATTACGCTCCAAGATATCAAAGCTAAATTAGCTGCATCTGTTCTACTTAAGGAGTTAATTGATTGGGCTAATGAAAACCATTTAATTCCACCGAACCAATCAGGTTTTGTACACAGTCAAGGTACAACAACAAATGTGTTAACACTGGGAATTTTAATGGAAAAATATAAAACAAAAAAACAGCCATTATATTTATGTTTCGTTGATTTTAAAGCTGCCTTTGACTGCAAAAATAGGCAGATTTTATGGAGGAAACTGGATCGTTATGGCACTAGCTCCAGCCTTTTAAATGCAATACAATTGTTATATACTGATACCTGGACAAGAGTCCGTCTAGGGAATGGCTCAAAGCTTTCGAGGAAATTTAAAAAAACTCAAGGCCTAAAGCAAGGGTGTGTTTTAGCTCCATATTTATTTAATCTATTTTTATCAGACTTTACTCTTGCAATTAAAAATGAGTTAGCATACTCACCAAAGCTGGCTGAGAAACAAATATCAAACTTATTATACACTGATGACATCGTCCTGCTAAGCCAAACAAGGATAGTACGGCAGCGATTAATAAACAAAACATCAATGTATTCAATTGAGAACAAAATGACAATAAACGAAACAAAAACATAAGTAATGGAAGTCAGTACCAAGAATCGGAAGGGCAGTCAATACAAATGGTACCACCAAAAGCAAGAGCTAGAAAAAGTTCAATGTTATAAATATCTTGGGGTACTGTTTGACGAGAAATTATCTATTTAAAACCATAAAATGGAGATGAAATAAAGAGCCAAAAGTCTACAAGGGTCTTTTCGCCTACTTTATAGCTCCTTGGGAGGCCCAACTTTTACCTCATTAATAAAAGTAATAAAAGCAAAATTGCTATGCACGCCCCCCCCCCCCCTCTTCCGGAGATTCCGGATGTCCCTCTTTCTCCCTGATCCGACATTCCAAGACTTGTTTGGCTTCCATGTCATTAGAATTAAGTCTCTCCCCTGCTAACCCCCCCCCTTTCGTATTAATGATTTTGTATTATGTTGTATTGCATTTTCCTTCCTCCTTGAACAGGCACCTAACTGTATTGTTTCTCTGCCTTGCCTGTTTTTTTTTTATTTACAATAAAAAGAGTTATAAAAAAAAAGCGAAATTGCTCCCGAGCCTTATATGGAAGTGAAATACTCGTGGCTTGATGCCGCCCAGGCGGAGTGCCCCAGCCCTGAGACGCTGGCACTGCTTTGCCAAAAGCATACCGAATTCTCAGATGAAGCCGGCCGTAAACTGTCCTTCCTTGGTAGAGAGGGTCGAGCGCGCCGCTTTGGGGAGGGGAATCTCCCGGGACGTACCCTTGCTAACCTCCTACGTCCACCGCGCGCTGCCTCCTATATACCTGCTCTCAGTGATGGAGCCTGGACAGGACCACCTCTCCGGTAGATATTAAATCCTGTTTTCTCGACTTTTACTCTCACCTCTATTGTGCCGGCACTCCCTTGCCACTGGAGGAGTTCGACCAATATTTTGAGTCCGTTGCCCTCGTCTGGCTCGAAGACTACCATAGAATATTTCTTGATGAGCCATTCTCCAGGGAAGAAATATTGGCAGTCATCAACAGCTTACCTAGCGACAAGGCCCCTGGCCTGGATGGCCTGCCTGTCTTGTTCTACAAATCGCTCGCTGACATCCTGGAACCGCATCTGGCCGCCATGTATACTGAGTCATTCGACACCAGGCTATTCCCGCAGTCCCTGTGCGAAGCATTGATAAATTTGCTCCTTAACCCTGACAAACCTGCCGACCGTCGTGACTCCTACCGTCCTCTTTCCCTAATAAACATAGATAATAAAATCTTTCCCAAATCTCCCTGATCAATCTGGCTTCATACCTGGTAGGGCAACCTCAAATAATCTTCGCACCATTTTCTCTGTCCTGCATCAAACTAACCCTAACTTGCCGGCAGTGGCCGCACTACTCGACACCACCAAGGCGTTCGATACGTTGGAGTGGCCGTTCCTGGTGCATGGTCCAGGGGGCAAGATGGCGGCCGCTTAGTTACGGCTGTAGCAGCAGAGCAGTGAGGACGTATGGCTGTGAGCTCCTATACATGAAGCTAGCCAGGATGCTGAACGTGTAGCACTGCGGCGTGGGAAATACATTTGAACTTTTTACTTACGCAAAACCTTTCCACTCAATTTGTCAGCAGCATCAAAAACAGATACAAAGTAATGATAGATGTGCAGATGGTATTCTCTGCTCTCTCTTGTCGCGGCTCAGCATTACGGCTATTACGGGACCTGGCGGGGGTTTGGTCTTACCTTCAGCCCAGGTGGAGACGGCGAGCTCCGCTCAGAGGGCGGGTCAACTTCCGACGTGCCTGCCGTGGTCAGAGGAATCCTGAAGGTGGAGGCGAAGGCGAAAGTGCAGCACAGAACTGGTGTGACTTGCTGGAACTCCGCGGCCCCGTGCGGCGAAAAACATCCTGTGATATGGCTCCGAAGGTGAATGCCTCGAACAAGGCTGCACAGGCACGGAAGAAGTTACGAGAGGAGACGCTTCCCGAAGATGGTACAGAACCCGGGATAACACGTACTCCTCTGATTGAAGAGCGTGTCAGGAGAAGGCAGCAACAGCAGCAGAATGGTGCCCGGACCCGACCCCCTCCAATCTCAATAGCGGAAATGCTTGTAAAGTCCGGTAAGGAGAAGGGGGTCGGGGGGAATTACAGCGGTTGAGAATACTCCTAATAAAGAGACTGTCATGGATATAAATACAGCTGGGGGTACAGAAGGTGATGACCCCATTGCAGGGGGTAATGGAATGGCTCTGGATACAGACAAGGTAGATGAACCATATGTACCTATTAATATCCCGACAAAGAGCCCCCATTTATGAATGACTTTCAGGAGGCAGAAATCTCTCATAAGCAGGGGGGAAGCGCAGGAGATGAAGAACGGGGCAAATGTAATCGCGCTAAACCTCAGTGTGGCAAGAGCAATGAAGACCTGCTTAAAGGCGATGAAGGGATTATAGAAGATGCAGGAGAAGGCAAAGAAGGTCAAGAAAATGCTTCTAATGAAGCCTTTTTCTCGGCATCAGATGGGCAAGAATGGTCTGAGGAGGAAGACGAGGCCTGCTCCTCATATTTAGACTCAGAAAGTGACCCTGAGATAGATCAACCGGCCACAACTATGAAAGCACCTGGAGCATCGAATAACGGCTTGCAGACCACACGACGGGAGCTAAGTTGGGAGCTTCTCTCCGACCACCCTCACCAGGATAACATGGATGACGAACATACCCAGATATCGTTGTTAGAATCCATACATCAAGAAATTATAGCCCACCGGGAAGAAACCCGTAGAGATAATCAGAAGGCTCATTCCGCGATGAAAAAGATGCAAGGTGTAGTGCGGAAATTGTCAAAGGCATGCTCTAACACCATTGACAGGGTGGCTAACCTGGAAGATCGGATAGTAGTGGTAGAATCTGATGTGGCAGTGGCTGTTTCCAGTACTAAACAACAAAATGCACAATTGGTGGATATCCAATGGAAACTTGAACAGATGGAAAATCGACAAAGCAGGAATAACCTGTGAGTTCTGGGAATTCCCGAAGGGGCCGAAGGCTCCGATATTAGAACATTTGTGATTAAATTATTCGGACAGGCATTTCCTGAACTTAACGAGTGGGACTGGCCCAGTGAAATTCAAAGAGTCCATCGTACACCGCAAAATCTGAGGAGAGGTGCTAAGGAAGGAGATTTACCAAGAGCCATTTTGATTTATTTTGGGAACTTTATATTAAGACAAGCCATCTCTGACAAAGCAAGACCCAATGCAAAACGTAATGTGAAAGGAATTTCGTTTTTTGTGAGGCCAGATTTTTGCCACACTACAGTGGAGAGACGCTGGCGACTGAGAGGAATGATAAAACAATTTCAGGACTTAAATATGCAGGCATACCTGGTTAATCCGGCTCAACTAAAAATTATTCATAACGGGAAGACTTTGTTTTTCTCTTCGGAGATAAAAGCTAAAGAATTTTTAGACTCAATTGGAGCTACTAGTTAGAAATCCTTGATGTTTATTATAAATCTGTCCTCACTGCCTACACTGCATTCCATCATACACTAAGCTAGGACTGAGTGCCTCGCATTTCCGGGAGGGTAGGGGGGGATCCAGGGGTCACCTGAAGGGGGAGTGGGTGGGGGAGCACGGGGTAAGTGGTGATGGGGGTTGGGGGGAGGGACGAGGGAGAAAGGGAAAAAATGGAGAGTGGTGTAGGATAAGACAAAACGTATTTTTGCTGTTATGTGGTAAAGTAAGGGACTCAGTACCTGTTATTGTCGATCAATTATATAAAGGAATGCAAAATTGTTGGCTGTGGTTATTTAAAAAGAAGCTGGGTCTAGATGTTGGAACCTTAACTCAATTAAATGGCAAATGTTAAGATCTGTACTATAAACGTGGGAGGCATGAATGACTGGAAAAAGAGACAGAGGTTGGCCTACTTAGTTAAACACGAGAATATTGACATTTTTTGTATACAAGAGACTCCCCTTCCGTGGGCTAAGCGTAATTTACTTTATCTGAAGGGTTTTGAGCTAGTTGCTTGTTCAACTCAGACCTCTACAATTAGGGGAGTAGCAATTTTGGTTCGAACATCTCTGGGGAAGGCAAAAAAAGTACTGGCGGATGGTAATGGTAGGTGGGTAATAGCAGAAATGGAACTGGGTGTAACACTTTGTGTAATTTATGGATCAAATCAGGATGATCCTGATATATTTGACTTTTTAGAGGCAGAATTAGTAGGATGGCCCACCCCGTTAATAGTTGCCGGCGATTTTAATATCTCGGCAGATTGGGGGACCCTAAAACCATATACTGGACGGAAACCTAAGGTTTATCGCTCAGTTGATGCTCTTATTAATTCTCATGGATTACAGGATATATGGCTAGTTAAACAACCACAATATCCGGGGTACACATATTTTTCCAATCCTGCCCAGAAACACACAAAATTAGATTATGTCCTTATTTCTTCTTCAGAATTGTCAAAAGTAAATATCACGAAACTCCCAAAGGTAATCTCGGACCACAACCCACTAATAATAACATACGAGGTGAGCAGCTTGAAAAGAAAAAGAAATCCATGGTCTTTTGAAAAAAAATTATTAGTGGATAAAAGATTTACTGAACATCTTAAAAAATGTGTAACAGAGTTCTTTGATAATAATAGATATAGTGCTTCCCGGAATATAGTGTGGGATACATTTAAGGCTGCTCTAAGGGGAGAAACAATAAGTTGCTCTGCAAGACTTAGGAAAAAAGATCGAGAACAAGTTGATAACTTAATGCTGAAAGTAGGGAGTGCAGAGGAACAACATGTGAAGGACATTATGATGGGGAGAGACAGTGCAGAGAGTTTAAAAGCTTTAATGGTTGTGAAAGCTGACCTACAGAAAGAAATAACACAGAAGACTATCAGGGAGTTTCAATCTTCAAGATCTAAGAGATACGAGACTGGAGAACAGGCAGGTAAGGCCCTAGCCCTCCGACTAAGGCAAGTGAAGACAAAGACCACTATTACTCAAATTGAAGAAGCAGGCATAGAGTATACGGAAGAGAAGGATATTCGTAGAGTATTTGACATTTTTTATCAAAGACTGTATGAATTCGAAAAGCCTGGAAGCAAGGAAGGTGGAGAACTTTGTGACAGAGGCCCCAAATTAGACAGGATGTGTAAGGAGGACCTAGATAAAGATATTACAATGAACGAGGTTCTTGTTGCACTTCGGGGGCTAAGCTCTGGGAAGGCTTCCGGACCAGATGGTATACCTCTGGACGTCTTTAAAACTATAGAAGATGAGATCTCACCTCTATTACTGGACCTATTTAATGGGATTTTTTACTCTGGCGCAGTTCCAATGTCTTGGAGAGAAACGACTATTATAATTTTCCATAAAAAAGGGAAACCAGCGACTAGTCCGGGTTCCTATCGGCCCATTACATTAATAAATTCAGAAACGAAATTATATTAAAAATTTTTAGCTAATCGGTTGAGTGGGATCATTGGTAATCTTGTCTCCCCGTGGCAACACGGTTTTGTTCCGGGCCGTGGAACGACGGACCATGTAATTAGAGCCATTAGTTTATTTGATGCTCGGGCTGCAGCGGGAAGAGAGATGGCAATGATCCTGCTCGATGCAGAGAAAGCTTTTGACCGTGTTACTTGGAGCTTTCTATGGGATATATTGGCTGGCAGAGGCTTTGGCCCAAAAATTATCGAAGCCCTTCGGGCAATGTATGTAGAACCAAGAGCTAGAGTGATGGTAAATGGTGAGAAATCAGGGATAATAAACATCAGGAGAGGGACGCGGCAGGGCTGCCCCTGCTTCCCGATTCTCTTTGCCTTGTACATTGACCCGCTAATTCAGGAGATTTTGGCCAATCCAGGAATTGAACCAGCTGTCCATAATGGGTACTCTAATAAAATCCTGGCGTATGCGGATGACTTAGCTGTGATCACTACCAATCCGCAACAGGCACTACCTATTCTGATCAAGGTGGCAAAAGATTTTGGTTTAAACTCTGGATATCAGCTAAACGATACAAAGACCCAGATTATTTGTTCCAAAAACATAACCAGGTCTGATTATAGATTCGTAGAATCCGCAACTTATTTGGGTGTTAAGATTCATGCCTCAGTGGAAAAAATAGTTGAGGAGAATTACATCCCCTAATAAATGCTATTGATAAGGAATTGAGGAGAATTGATGTGCTTCACCTTTCTCTGATAGGGAGGGTTAATGCTCTTAAAATGTTAATGTTTCCTCGAGTATTGTACTTATTTAGAGCAATTTCATTACTAATTGAAGAAAAAATCCTGACAAATCTGGAGTCCACATTTATAAGATTTATATGGCACTATGGCAGGATAAGGCAATCCACTAACTATATGTCCCTTTCGCACGATAGGGGGGGTATGGCCTTACCGAATTTGCGGCTGTATCATTGGTCATGCCTTTTGCTTCAAATGCATATTCTAGTACAGTCAAAAGCTCAGGTAAGAACTGGATCCTTATCAGAAGAAAATCCTATCCCAATCTTTAGAATGCTTATGGGTGATAGAGCGCCAGGGCTGTTTCGGAGGGAATTAACACAGAAATTCTACAAAAAAACTCGATTAAAAACTCTGTTTAGCTTGTGGCAGACATGGAATACTGTTCTAAAATGTTTTCATGTTTCAAGAATTAACCCTCACTTACTGTTACGTAATTCTAGTATCTTCTTTCAGCTGAGAGACGATAGGAATTTTATGATGTGGGAAAGAATGGGAATTTTTACCCTGGGAGATATTACGGAAGAAGGCAAGGTTTTGGGATTTAGGGTACTCCAGAATAAATATGGCATTCCTAGGAGTCATTGGCTTCTATACGGCCAATTAGCCCGTACTATACAATCTTTAAGACCAAGAGCTTTTACCCCTCAGGAACTTCCACTGATCAAGATTCTAGAAAGGGATAGAAATAAGACCCAAATTATTTATAGCAGTTTATTGGAAGTCGTTTCTGATGATATTGAAAAGATGGAAACTAACTGGTCTTCCAAATTAAACGACCCAGAGGTAGATCTAGACCTTGCTTGGTAATGAATAAACGGGTATTAAGAGCATCTAACCTACGTGCACAACATTATAAAACAGTTTTTAATTTGTATCATACCCCTTCAAAACTATATGCTTGGGGACTGATTGAAAATGATAAATGTCCCCGTTGTAATGAGGACCGAGCGGACTTACTGCATATGTTTTTCTCCTGTATATGTCTTGAGACCATTAAAAATGAGATAGGGAGATTCTGGGAAAGCTTAACTGGCCACAACATCCTATTATCCCCGACATTGATGATTTTTGGTGTAGATGCAAACTTAAAACTAGGGGAAGATGAAGTTGCTTTGATGTTTATATGTGTTGCAGTTCTTCGTATATTGATTTCGGCTGGATGGAAAGATGTAAATCCACCATCTTTTCAAATGTGGCTTACTAGATTGTTGGGGATCCACAATATTGAAGCATGTTTATACGAATCTAAAGGTATTAGGAAACGAGTCATGGGCGAACGGAAATGGGCCCCGGTAACTAATTGGAGAACTAACAGGACTTAATTAATTTAGCGGTGTTTAATGTTTTTGTTGATTAGAAAATGTATATAATCCAATGAATGAATTATTTGAAGACATGTATTTGTAAGTTTATTATGAAGTTTTCCTTTTTGTCTATCCTGCTACACAAATCCAATAAAAAATAAAAAAATTTAAAAAAAAATTAAAAAAAGGAGTGGCTGTTCCTGTTCAACATTCTACTGCGTATGGGTTTCAGTGCTTTCTGCGTAATATCAAACTCCTTTACACCAGTCCCTCCGCATGTCTCCGCATTAATGGTCAGGTGTCTGACTCAATCAACATTGCCTGTTGCACTTGCCAGGGGTGTCCGTTATCGCCCATGCTTTTTGCCATCGCCATGGAGTCCCTGGCTGCCAGGCTACGGCAGCACCATACACACAGGGGCATTGGTTTACCTTCCAGCTCTCTCCTGGTCTCAATGTATGCGGATGACGTCACCCTATATGTCCGCCACCCTCAGAAAAATCTTAGCCCCCTGGTTCGGGAAATCGTACCTTTTGGCGGGCTTTCGGGCATCCAGATGAACAGGAGTAAGTCGGTCCTATTTCCCCAGACTGATGCTACTGTTCCCTTCACACCGGACTTTCCATTCGTGTGGGCATCCGGCCCCACGTGCTATTTGGGCATCTGGTTAAGTAGGGATTTGGATGAATTGTGGTGGTCGAATTTAAGGCGTGCTGTTGATTGGCTTGAATCGAGAATCCCTTTGTGGAGCCGACTGCCGCTATCCTTGGCTGGCCGTATCGCCATAGCAAAAATGGTGGTCCTGTCTAAATTCCTCTATCTCTTCTTGAACATACCTATCCCCCTCACCTCTCATTTCTTTCACAAACTTCGCTCTCTAGACATTTCGCTTATTTGGGCAGGTGAACAACCCAGGGTGGCCTACGATATCCTCACCCTCCCTATGTCTGCCGGTGGGATGGGTGCGCCTGACTTTCGGTTCTACGCCTTATGTGCCCAGGCCAGCTTCTTGCATTTCTGGACTCAACCCACCCCATGGAATTGACATTTTGGAGGCCGACTGGTTGTAATCACACTAAAAAGTTGTCCCCGAATTACCGGCTCCACCTGATCCACTTCAAGTACTTGCACAGACTGTACCGCACCCCAGTGCTGCTCCACCGGTTCGTGCTCACCCCTGGAGATACTTGTATGCGTTGCGCTGCTCTCGCCGCAGACTTTGCCCATTTAGCTTGGCTCTGCCCCAAGGTCTCGGAGTTCTGGCAGGCGGTGTGCTCCACCATTTCTGACATCACCGGTACTGCAGTGCGCCCAGACCCTCCCATGTGCCTTCTTGGCTTTGTTAAGTTTTGCCCTGATGCTTCCCGCAGCCTGATTTCGATGCTTTTGGTCCTCGCCAGACGTAGGGTGGCCATGTGTTGGGGTCGGCAGCCTACTCCTAGGGTCGAGAGTTGGTTGGAGGATGTCTCTCGATGCCAGACTCCTCTCTGAGTTTTGGGATTTAATGCCTGCCAGGTCCCGCCCTGTCGACATTTGGGCCCCCCTGGTCGTCTATCTCCTTTCCCGCTCCCACCCCAGTGGCGCTACCTCTACCGTGCTCCCCGCCGGCCCTGGGTCGACGGCGGCCGCCGGTGTTGGTTAGTGAATGCTCCCACCTCCCCATCTGCACCCCTGCTGCTTTAGACTTTCATCTGTTATTGTGCTTCTATGCGTGCTTCTCCTTGGGAGGCTGTAGCCCTGGACTGTGGTTCTGTGACTTTGACATTCCTGGTTTTACTGAATTGCTGTAAACGTAACCCAATTGCAACTCAATGTCTGTACTGTAATTTATCTTGCTACCGCGCGCGGCGGTTCTGCACGGTGTATTGTGTCTGCCATGTTGATATTCCTTAATAAAGGTTTTTGGGGAAAAAAAAAATGTCACTTTTAAAAGACAAAGAACTGTTTATTAAGAGATCCCACGCATGGATGTTGGTCCAGGAATATACAAGTCTTAAGGTCCAACCATATTTAGAAATACCATGGTCTCTACAAACCAAAAACACCTTTATGAAAGCACAATTCGGCAACTTACCTGGCTTAAAATATTTAGTGCCCTGGTTGAGAACATCTAAGCCGACTATGTGCAGCCTATGCAACCTATGGGACGAAAGTATTTTGCATTTTGTTGTATATGTGTAGTAATGATGGCAGAAAGAAAACAATATTTGAAAAACTGCTTCATTGGCAGAGTTGTTCGTACCTGCAGACATGCCATGGTAGTTTTTTTTAGACCGTCGGGTATTAAAATGAACGCCAATTTTACTACATTTTTAATACTTGTTAAAAAGAAGTTGGATACTTGTGAGTTGCCCACAGGAAATCTGGAAGTCTAAGATAATTAAGGACAACATTTAGGACTATTTTTATGACATCACACATAAATTACAGAAATATTAATTGACACAATTGATATTAAGTCCTGGAAAGATGACGGTCCGATGTAATGTCTATAAATTGTGTTTGTGTTATTTAAGAAAACTAATTTGGATTTTTTGAAATTTTAAAATTGTTGGTCTGTATTTAAATTGGTGTGTTTCCTTTAAGAATGCAGTAATCGTAAGATTTTTGTTAATCATGCAAATAAAATGTACCTTACTCCCTCTGTTAGAAAATGCTTTCCCCTTCCCTCCCTTGCTTCACCTATCTCCCCCCAACCAACCACATGCATATATCTACCACCTGCTTAAAAAAGTGGTAAATAAAAGCAGAAAAACACTATGAAATAGTGAATGGCATGTGGTTTGACAGGCAGAAGAATCTGTTCCTCGTGGCAACTGCCCAGTCCATGGCGT
Source organism: Lissotriton helveticus (assembly GCF_964261635.1). Lineage (NCBI taxonomy): Eukaryota > Metazoa > Chordata > Amphibia > Caudata > Salamandridae > Lissotriton > Lissotriton helveticus. The sequence continues at coordinate 1,707,018 of NW_027611687.1, read as the reverse complement.
CAAACTTGTAACTGGACGTTACTGGGGTAAATCCACTACAAAGTAAAAAAAACAAAACAATTACATGAGATTTTTCTGCCACTCCAGCACTGTGCAACTTCTAACAAGGGACTATGAGAGGTCTTGGACCGGTCCTGTGACCTGGAGGGTCACACCAATTGTGCCCTTATTTAAGGCAGAGGACTGTCATGGGTTTAACAGCTAGAGCGGTGGTGGCAATGCACCCTGTTGTAAGGATCAATAGCCTGATGTGATCTTTGCATCATGGTCAGTGGAGTTGCGTCCTACTGACACACCCATGTAATGCTCCATTTCTATACATGTGCCCAAACTTTGAGCTAACATCAAGTGCGTGTTTAGGGCGTTGGTGTGCGAAGGATAAATGCAATGTGAGAGTGCTAGTCTAAGGGACACCCCCCACCTCCACCCCCAAGTCTCTCCCAACAGTTCAGCGCAGAAAATAATACGCTACGACAACGTGATTGTTGAGGCCCAGTTGGACGATTGTGTGCTGCCAACCCGCCCGTTCAAGGTTGCATTTGCCAAATTCCTAACACAACAGGGTCTGAATCTACTGGCTTCCTGGAAAGCCTGAGTTGGGCTTTTAGTGGCTGAATTCCAGACTATTCTGTGTCAGAGGCCCATGAGGGACTACACTTACTCCAGTGTCGAACACCCTGTCTGAGCTTACGCCTGTGGTCCAGCCGACCACAGTGTGGGCTCAATTGCTGACGGTCGGGCCTCCAGAGGAGCTGCACTTACCGACAGGCCAGGTGTGACTGCTACCTTGGGACTGCTGATCTTCAGGCAACTGCAAAGAAAAAACAGAGTGGGTGCCCTACTGAATGCAGCACTACATCCAGGACCAAAGCACTCCACAAAAGCCTGCCGGTGGGTCTCTGCTCTCTCGAGTGTTTGCGCGTGCCATTCAAGTGCCGGGAAACAGGAAAGAGACCCAGACAAGACTGACTCATCCGGTGGAAGGATTAGACGCTTACGACAGAGCATAAATGCATTGGGGTGACTGGAGTGACAGAACTGCACCTATACTATATTCATTATACTCCTAAATGCCCCTAGAGGGAAGGGGGTATCAGAACCGGAGGCACCGGTCTGCTGCACATGGTAGTCTGGAATGCCTGCACTATCTTTTCACCCAGACTGTCCATAAAGTTGATTATAGTGCCGCTACACACATAGCAGGGGGAATCTCAGACCATTCGCTGGTGGTGGTGCAACTCGATGGTCCGGTTGTGGACTTCATGCTACCCCCAAGGGTTGATCCATGATATTTATAAGACAAGACGTTCAAAGCTCGTATGAGAGATGGAGCAGACTTCTATTTTAAGGAGAACGGGCTGCCTGTTGAATCAGCTTGTGTGCTATAGGATGAATTCAAGGCAGTGATTGGGGGAATGCCAAAGGAACGTAAATTGAAGTGCGAGGCTCAGAACAGGGAATATGTTTTCCGGGAGGCACGCCTGGCAAGTGGGGAATCAGTTTCTCTCCCATTACACCATCAACTGAAGCAGCACACATTGAGAGCAGTAATGGAAAATAGCGGGCACTCATGCGCTGGCTACCCAGCATTGTCTCTATGATGTGGGGGATAAAGCCAATGAGTTACTTACATGGTTAGAGAGACAAGACAAAGGACAGAACTGGATCCTTGAGGACACAGACAACAAGGGGACGGAAATACTGGGAGAGACTTCCTGAAAGACCTGACCCTGCCAATGTTCACGAATGAGGACTGAGACGCACTAGACAAAGACCTGACAGTAGACTAATAAATAAGACAATAGGAACCTTGCAAACAGGGCAAGCGACGGGGTCCAATGAGCTCCCCTTAGAATTATATAAAAGCATGATGGATAAAATCAAGGAGTGCCTCCAGAGGAGGTTTCAGACTGCCTGAAAATAAGAGGACCAAAGAACGTCTGAGGCGGTGGTCATCCCAAAAATGGACGAACCAGCAACTGAGTGTGGGTCTTCTATACCTATCTCCCTGCCTAATTTTGAGACTAAGGTCCTTGCGTAGGCCCTGGCGATCTGCCTGCGGACAGTAATTTCAACAGTGGATCATCCTGATCAATCGGTCTTTATGCCACACCAGGGAAGGCGCTTAAATCTCCAGACACCTTAATGGAGTACCAAATGCAACAGGGAATTCCTTTGCTGAACCAGTGGTGCTGCTGTCAAGCTCTCGTATGTCTGGCATTTCCGGCTTAAATAATACTGCTGGGGAGACCACTGCGAAGGCCCATTTGCACCCATGCATGCTTTTAAATACTCGATCACTTGGCAAGCACGCCCTTGACCTCTTCAACTTACTCTCAGAACGGAAGCCGTCATGTCTCTTTCTTACGGAGACCTGGCTATGTGATTCCTCCAGTCCCGACATTTCCACTGCCCTCCCCCCTGACTACTATATTGTGAGGAAAGACCGAGAGTTAGGAAGAGGAGTAGGAGTGGCGATAGTGGTAGACAAGCGATATACCTGCTCAGTGCTTGAAATTGACACCATTCCTGGGGTTGAATCGCTTGGCTTCTGCCTATCCTTTTCCCCGCATCACTCCTGTGCCGGTTTATTGGTCTATCGAGCACCTGGCAACCTGTGCCCTTTCTGTGATAAACTCCATCAGGCCTTATCCCCTCTTGCAATGAAATATAAGCATCTTTTTCTTCTTGGGGATTTCAACATCCATATGGACGAACCTGAGTCTGTCGACTCTGTTAAATTAAGTGATGTTACTAGCATGTTTGATCTCCTACCTTATTTTTCTGAAGCAACCCATAATAAAGGTCATCTGTTAGAGCAAGTTTTTTCTTCCATGCCTATTCAATCTTATCCACCACTTCCTGTGGTTTGGTCAGACCATTGCCTGTTAAACTTTGATATCGTGGGTCTTTCTAAATCCGCCTGTACTGAAAATGGCACTCAACCTACGGTTTTCCGTCCTTTCCACCGTGTTACCACCGATATGCTGGAGCAGTCATTGGCATTCCATCCTTGTCAATTGACCGGCAATCTTGAGCAGGATCTCTCTAGTTTGCAGTCCTGGCTCGCTCAACGTTTTGATGAACTAGCGCCCATTCCTGCCAGATCTAAAACATCTCAATGTACTTCAGCCCCTTGGTTTACCACCGAACTTCACGAGATTAGGAAAAGCTGCATGAAAGCCGAACGATTGTGGCGGAAAAACTATGATGCCCTCCTGAAAATAAGATTTAAAAATCTTACTAAGACCTATCATAAAGCAATCACAATGGCGAAGAAAGTTTTCTTCGCTAAAAGAATTGACTCAGCTTGCAACATCAGTAAGAAAATATTTAAACTCGTCAGGGAATTCACTTCCCCCCTTGCTTCTAGCCCTAAATTCTCTCCCTCCGAATCCTGGGTCAATCAGCTGGCCAGCTTTTTCTTCAATAAAATTCTTAACATCCAGGCATCTTTTCCGCCTATTGCCTCTGCCTCAGATCTTGGTTCCCTTTCATCTGCTATGAACATTTCACAGGACACCCATATTCTTTCAGATTTTCCACCCCTGTCGTCGGAGGCTTCGCTTGCTTTGTTACAAAAACTGAAATCCCTGTCCCGCTAAAATCCTTTCTAAAATGTCCCATGTTCTTAATCCTTTGATCAACCCTCTTCTTAATGCCTCCTTCTCCTCTGGTGAGGTCCTGAAGGCCTGGAAAAAGGTCATGTCATCCCTCTAATAAAAAAAACTAATTTGAACCCCCTAGAACACTCGAACTTTAGGCCAATATCTCTGCTTCCTGCCCTTGCCAAACTCGCAGAAAAACATGTGCATTCCACCTGTCAAAATTTTTAGAAGCTCATGACATTCTGCATCAGACGCAGTCAGGTTTTCGCTCCAACCTTAGTACAGAAACTGCACTGTTGGAGGTAACTGAGTCTATTAAGGAAGTGACAGATCGCGGAGGGAAGGCAATGCTGGTATTACTCGATCTCTCAGCGGCCTTTGACACCGTCCCTCACAACCGGCTCCTTTTTAGACTCCATGAGATCGGAATCAGAGGGACGGTGTTCAATTGGCTTAAGTCCTTCCTCACCGAGCGCCAACAAATGATCTGGTCATCACCTTTTTCAGCAATAGTTCCATCACTTGATGTGGGAGTGCCACAGGGATCAGTTCTTAGTCCCACCTTATTTAACATTTACCTCTCCCCTTTGGCGACATCACCCCATCGCAAGACCTCTGCAACTCCCTCGCCTCCTACTTCCACAACAAGATCGCGGACATACACAACAGCTTCAGCATCCAACCGACGCACGCCACAACCGCAGCAACGCCACCCACCACCACCCTCCGCGCCTGGACTCCGATCAGCACCGAAGACACCGTCCGCACTATGAACTCCGTCCACTCCGGATCTCCGACCGACCCCTGCCCTCACCGCGTCTTCAACAAGGCCGACGTTGTCATCGCACCCCACCTGCGGGACATCATCAACACCTCCTTCGACACCGCCACCTTCCCTGAGAGCTGGAAGCACGCCGAACTCAGCGCTCTACTCAAGAAACCTACAGCGGACCCCACCGAACTCAAGAATTACCGTCCCATCTCGCTCCTCCCGTTCCCGGCCAAAGTCATCGAAAAGACCGTCAACAAACAGCTGGCCGCCTTCCTCGAGACGAATGGATCCCTCGACCCCTCACAGTCTGGCTTCCGAGCCAACCACAGCACCGAGACCGCCCTCATCGCCGCCACCGATGACATCCGAGCCCTGATGGACAACGGAGAAACAGCGGCCCTCATCCTCCTGGACCTCTCCGCGGCATTCGACACTGTCTGCCACCGCACCCTAGTGCAGCGCCTCGGCAACATCGGAATCCAGGAGAAGGCACTGGAATGGATCACCTCCTTCCTTGACGGAAGAACACAGAGAGTCCGCCTACCACCGTACAAGTCAGAGGCCACCGAAGTCATCTGCGGCGTCCCTCAAGGATCCTCATTGAGTCCCACCCTCTTCAACGTCTACATGAGCCCCCTCGCGGCCATCGCACGCCAACACAACCTCAACATAATCTCCTACGCCGACAACACCCAGCTGATCCTCTCCCTGACCAACGACCCCGCCGCCGCCAGAGCCAACCTGCACGAAGGGATGAGAGATGTAGCCGAGTGGATGACGACCAGCCGCCTGAAACTGAACTCAGACAAGACGGAGGTCCTCATCCTGGGCTCCTCGCCCTCCGCCTGGGACGACTCCTGGTGGCCCCCCGCCCTGGGCACCGCACCCAAACCGACAGACCACGCACGCAACCTGGGCTTCATCCTGGACTCCTCCCTCTCCATGACCAGACAAGTCAACGCCGTCTCCTCGTCATGCTTCAACATCCTGCGCATGCTACGGAAGATCTTCTGGTGGATCCCCACCGAGACCAGGAAGACTGTCACCCAGGCCCTCGTCACCAGCCGACTGGACTACGTCAACGCCCTCTACGCCAGAACCACCGCCAAGCTCCAGAAGAGACTCCAGCGGATCCAGAACGCCTCAGCCAGACTCATCCTCGACATCCCACGAAACAGCCACATCTCCGGACACCTGAGAGACCTGCACTGGCTCCCCGTCAACAAAAGAATCACCTTCCGTCTCCTCACCCACGCACAAAAAGCCCTACACGACCAAGGCCCGAGCTACCTCAACAACCGAATCAACTTCTACGCTCCCAAGCGCCACCTCAGATCAACCAGCCACGCCCTCGCCGCCGTCCCCCGCATCCGAAGAGCGACAACAGGAGGAAGGTCTTTCTCCTACCTGGCCGCCAAGACCTGGAACTCCCTCCCGACCAACCTGCGCCTGACCCAAGACCACCTCTCCTTCAGGAAGAAGCTCAAGACCTGGCTGTTCGAGCAGTAACTGCACCCCCCCCTCCTAGCGCCTTGAGACCCTACGGGTGAGTAGTGCGCTCTATAAATGTCTTGATTGATTGATTGATTGATTGATTGATTGGCTGAACTAGTGGAGACCTATGGCGCGCGTATTGTGTCCTACGCTGACGATACGCAGCTGCTCTTCACCTGCGATAAGAACTCCTATTTTGCAGGTGACTCCATCCAAAGCTGCCTGGAGGCGGTCTTCTCCTGGTTTCAGCAGAACCAGCTCAAATGTAATTCAGACAAGTCTGAAATCCTATTTTTTGGCTGTTCTCCTGATACCCAATGGAAATCCTGGTGGCCGGCAGATATGCATCCTCCTTCTTCCCCTACTGCGGTCGCCAAGAATATGGGTGTCAAATTTGACAATGGTCTCACCTTTAAACCCGAGATCCTTTCCCTAGTCAGCCAATGTTTTGGCCTACTGCGAACACTCAGGAAATGTCTCCCTCTATTGTCGCAGGTTCATAGGAGAATTACTGTACAAGCAATGATTGGATCTAGGCTCGACTACGCCAATGTGCTCTATTTAGGTCTCCCAGAGTACCTCCTAGCTCGCTTACAGACTGTACAGAACTCTGCCGCGAGGGCCATTTTTGGCCTGAGCCGCAGGTCCCATACCTCGACCCTCCTTGATTCACTGCACTGGCTCCCGGTGAGGAAGCGTATCATCTTCAAGGCTCTGACCTTGACTTTTAAATCCTTGCATGGTACGGGTGCAGTCTACCTTAGGAAACATGTTCAGTTCTATCATCCTGCTAGATCCTTACGTTCAGCCACTCAAGCCTTAGCTGTCGTCCCAGCTGTAAAGCACGCACGCATTGGTGGTCGCTCTTACAGAGCTTGTGCCCCGCAGCTTTGGAATAAGCTCCCCCTTTCACTGAGAAAAACTGACAATCTCTTGTCTTTCAGGAAAAGCCTTAAGACCTGGCTTTTCAGCCTTTAGTGTGTTTGGTTTTTGCTCTGACTCCCTCTACAGATCTGTACAGCGCCGGGACACTCTGCCCGAGTAGCCGTGCGCTATATAAATCACCATCATAACATAACATAACATAACATCTCTGGCCCCACACCCAGGATGGCGCCCGTTATTCGGCACCTCCTGGCTACCCACACCCAAGAAGGCGCCCAAAATACCGCGATGCGGTCTCCAAGAAGTCCTAGGTCCCGCAAAGTGCGAGTGGCGGTACAATTATAGTGCAGGTAAGAGCTACACTAGCTATAACCCCAGAAGATGTCCCCAATGCGCAAATAAGCGACTGCGTCCTAAGTCGAGCAGCGCAGTGCAAGTGCGCTTGAAGTGAGTTTTAAAATGATAATACAACAAAAAGCAGCAGCAGCTTACGCAAGCGTGCAGTAGCAGGTAAAGTCTACCTGGACTGGGGAGTTCCCGCTTAAATCCCTCCTCAGAGCGCGGGAGTCCTGCGAGGCAGATCTATGGCTCCACACCCAAGATGGCGCCCGTTATTCGGCACCTCCTGGCTACCCACACTCAAGATGGCACCCAAAATACCGCGATGCGGTCTCCAAGAAGTCCTAGGTCCCGCAAAGTGCGAGTGGCGGTACAATTATAGTGCAGGTAAGAGCTAAACTAGCTATGACCCCAGAAGATGTCCCCAATGCGCAAATAAGCGACTGCGTCCTAAGTCGAGCAGCGCGGTGCAAGTGCGCGTGAAGTGAGTTTTAAAATGATAAAACAACAAAAAGCAGCAGCAGCTTACGCAAGCCTGCAGTAGCAGGTAAAGTCTACCTGGACTGGGGAGTTCCCGCTTAAATCCCTCCTCAGTCTTGTTCTTCTGCCTGTTAAAAGACAATCTCCATTAATGTGTCAGGAAATAAAATACTATGAAAAATCCTACTCTATGGCAGGGTGCTGCCTGCCACTATATTGCAGATTACTTCCAACATAATCTGATTTATACATACATACTCCAGTGTGCTGCCAGCTATAGGGTCTGCACACAGCAGACTGGAGCCACTCAGGAAGGAGGTAAGCTCTACATTTCATCTTAGGCCCTTAGGTTACACTCACAGCCTGATGGGTCCGGAGAACTTTATCTTTGCTCTAACTGCGCAGAGCAGATGGACTTAACCCAACATAGTCTGTGTTGTGTGATGCCTGGCATCTTATTATCGTTGGCGGGAGGATGAAGCTCTGATAGGAGCTGCTACAAGAAGAGCAGAGAAACAGGACCACAGATCGCCACAGAGCGACAACTGCCCAGAAGCTGAAAAATGAACTCTGGAACAACAAATCTCCTACACCCTGGAGATTTTCCAGGATAAGTAAATAATGGTAATGAAATGCAAACTGCAGCATTAAGATCACACACTACAACATCTTTCCCTTTAAACCAAAGGTAACAACCTACAAGAAAAAATTAAACAAAAAGTAACAAAACTAGAAAATGCATTTCCAAATGCTGCAAAAGAGAAACAGTTAATAAAAATGAACAATATTGAACGTTGTTGGTACCTTAGTAATGTGCTTACTTCTTGGCTTCACTCCATCTGCAGCAATAACGCTCTGAAAGGAGAAATTACTGCTGTGAGTCTCAGAGTCTTCAGTGTTACTGGTCTTAGTCATGAAGACTGCGTTGTCGGAAGATAACTGTCTCTTATTTGGCTTTACTGTTCCACCAGTCACGCCATTACTTTTAGCAGACACGCTACTGTCAGCAGCATCATAACTTCAGACAGATCAGCAAAGCGGATATCACCACTCACATTGGGTGAACAGACTCGTCTCTGCTACATACATCCACTCTGTTCTCAAATTTGCTTGGGGCTGTCAAAATGCAAAGAGCTGCAATATATTCGCCACACTTTCCTGACTACCTTGTTTTAAAAAGTTGTGACATTCAAGCGTGATTCTTGGTTCGTCTGCAAGATGAAGTTTTTAGGTCTCGACTATTCTATCCCACAGGGATAAATAGACAAGAGTAATGTAGTTAAAACAAACTCTCTGACCAAGCAGATTCCATGCGGATTTCTCACAATGCATGTTAACTCCTGAAGTGTGGCGCTTCTCCAGTACGCGCTTGGCCTCGCACACCACCATCAAAGGCTTCTGCTCCCTCTCACTCACACCCCATCCCCATATGCTCCTTTCCTCCCTCCCACTCGCTGGCTCCCCCGCCCCCCCCCCACCCCACCAGGCTCTTGAAACGTGACGCTTTACCAGTGCTTCCCTCCCACTCGCTCACTCCCCTTCTCCCCCACCCCCACCCCCATCCAACTTGTTTGCCAACTATTTACCCCTTCTCCATTCTCAAACATTCCCTTCTTTAGCTTTCTATTAGAAACCGCTAGCATCAGCCTCCCATTCTGTGCTTTTACTCCTCCCGTCTCATTTGCTTCCGAGTCCATTTTCACGTGATGTTTTCCTTTTTCTCAGTTTTCTATATAGTCTCTACCGGAAGCTATTGGACACCTTTAAAACTCATTTGCTCCAGAGTCCGTTTTTACGTGTTGGTTACTTTTTTTTACCGTTTACAATGTAGCCAGATTTTTTACTTACACTGGTTACTTTGATTAGTTTGCTTCAGACAACAAATGCGCTCCTCTGAGATAACTTTTTTTAATTACACACGGCATTCACGCTTTAATTTTTGTAAGAAACACTGTGATTACTTTGTCTAATCTCCTAAACAAACATGCTGCGTGACAGCATTCTTCCCGGAAATCAGAAAACTAGCCAGACAAACCTCAGTAGATGTTCATTTGGAGGCCCAAGTCAAGAGTCCTAGAAAGACCCTTGTGTGATGTGTCTGAACACTAAACCGGGTAAATCTGCGAACAAATATGGACAAAACGTAGGAGCTACGCTCGCAACTAAGATGGCCGCATAGGCTCCCGGCTCCGCCGACCTCCGTCCTCCGCCGCACAATCCTGCTACAAATCCTGAATTTCTACCCTGCCTCCGGGTGAGTGAACGGCTACGTTATATTTTGGTGCAATCCCGGGATTTTTTCCAGCTTTGTAGACGAAGTTACGTCGAGTTTTAGTTTGGGGCCTACACCAGCTTGTCAGCCGGGGACTCGAGTACTGGCCCAGCCGGGTTCCAGTTGAATAACATCGGCTGTGGGTGACCATCAGGGTCCGGTCCTTGGACATGGGAAAAGCCCGATTTTGACGGCGGGTGTTGTTCTAGCCTACAATCGATGGAGGGTTGACGAGGCACGACAATCAATCATATCAATTTGTATAGCGCGCTACTCACCCGGAAGGGTCTCAAGGCGCTTTGGGGAGGGGTCCGCTACTGCTCGAACAGCCAGGTCTTGAGTTTTTTCCTGAAGGCGAGATGGTCCTGTGTCAGCCAGAGGTGGATGGGGAGGGAGTTCCACATCTTGGCTGCCAGGTAGGAGAAGGATCTTCCTCCGGCGGTGGTTCTTCGGATGCGTGGTACGGCGGCGAGGGCGAGGCTTGTAGAGCCTAGCTGACGGGTGGGCGTGTAGAAAGTCAGGCGGTCGTTGAGGTACTTGGGGCCCAGGTCGTGGAGAGACTTGTGTGCGTGGGTAAGGAGCCTGAACGTGATCCTCTTGTTGACATTTTGTACTTATGTTTAAATTTTGAAAAAAAATACTATGATTGAAAAATTAAAAAAGAGTATATGAAATCTTAATACTGGTTACTGTCTGTATAAAGTGATTAGTAGTCTATGTTATATTGTTGGAAAACGTATAGTTTTCAAGTAGGAACAGTGCTCACTACTAGTAGGTCCTCTCTACTTAGTTATTTCGCTAGGGACCGATCACCATCTACAGATAACCTCAGACTGGGCTGGTGAGGCATTAATAACACAGAACGATTCAGTTCTATGGTTAGGGGCAACATGAATCTTATTAACATCTGCTAAGAGGCCATGTTCTACACCCAGTGGCTATCAGCGCCTTTACCGAACTCAGTGGACCATTAAATCCTTGCTGTCTAAACCCATTTGTACAGTACTGCGCGAACCTAGATGGTTCAATCAGGAGTGCACAGTTGCAAACAGGAAGCTCCGCAAGGTCCTATCTCAAAGCCCTAGGTGTAATGGGATGCGGTCATTAATGCCGCCAGCTTAAATAATGGGAATATATTTTGGACTACCACTAAAGATCAATTGGACAACCGTTCACTCCCATCAGATGCAACATAATGAGCGCCACCTAGGAAAGTCACTTTTCCACTATTTACCAAGAGCCTGCTTTTTAATCCGACCCTTTTATTAACAGGGTGCCACCTGGAATCCCATTATCAATAAACAAGGTTGAGGAGGCTATACGTCAGAGTGCGGGCAAAAAAACTCCAGGCCCTGATGGGTTGGCTATTGATCTTATTAAATATAAACCAGATTTTTGGGCCCCACTGTTGTAAATATTTTTCATATTCTAACCAATGCCCCACTGTCTAAGACATGGTGTACTAGCACGATCGTTCCCATTTTTAAAAACGGCGATTGCACACAACCTTGTTGCTGTAGACCGATCTCCCTCATAGATAACAGCCTTAAAATTTTAGGCAGAGTTTTATACACAAACATTTTAACCAGGACAGAGCACAATCAGAGGACAGAGGCTGCGAGCTCGTTCCCATCGATCCCGCCGAGCTGTAGTCTTCCGGTAACAGCGCATCCAAACACAACAGCACGCCAGGGGGCATAAGAGATCAGCAATGGCCCTGTACTTGATGGAGTGGAGCAGCTACCGACGAGATGTGGCTTCCCGACAGCCGCATATCTAACAACAGCCACACGCCTGGGAGCTAATGAGATCTGCCCCGAAGAGACCGCTTTGCTTGCATCTGTTCTTCCTCGCCGGCCCTCGCATGTGCTGACGCCAGTGGAGTGTCCTGAGGCACAGCGAGGGTCCGCGACCTTACCAACAGCACTGTGGAGACAAGCCCGGACGGGAAAGCAATTCTACTGTGTGGCCCTGCCCCCTTCCGGCCAGTGATGAAACATCGCCGAGAGCGTTCATGGAAATTAAATAACAGCCAGAGAGGACCCCCGCGAGCGAGCCTCCCCTGCTGATGTAGAAGACTGCCATTTAGACCTTTGTTTTTGTAGTGTATAAGTTAAAATCCCATGTTTAGAACAGGGAACTAATAACTGTCATAAAAGAGCTGGAAATAAACTGGAAGTTACAGATTAGGGCGCTATGATCCCCCTCGGTCTTTCATTATTATAATGTTGCAGAAAGGGGTCATTTCGATAAAAAAATAAACAGTTATTATTAAAGAGAACCCCCCAACCACGGAGTAAGATGTTGAATTATGAGTTTGTTGCTTCTCCAGACCAAGTCCTCCTAAACTATACTGTCTATCAGTATGGATGCTTGTAGTTCTTTGTCTTAAGTAACATTCCTATACACTCATTTACACATTTTGAATGAGTGTATGTGTGTGATGTAAAGTGCTCTAACACCCTACACTGGTATGAGTGGCGCTATAAACCTAGTTAAATGCATCCGAGCTACAGTGGTTATGGAGAATTGAGGGGACTGTTAAAGGGGTGGTAGTAAGGGAATCCGCAGCACAGGTGGTCATTGGGGGTCCAGCAAACTAACAAGCCGGCCCTGGATATAATAATATACGTACAGCAGACAACAAGGCGAGTGCTTTTCTGCAATGGCCAAAGTCATACAACTGAATTGAATTACCACCTATCTTAGTGACTCCACTGTTGATTGAGCGTTCGTCCAGTATTATCAGGCTTGAGAGCAGCAGTGAGCCTGGCTGACTGTAACCTATGTGTGCCTCAGTCTCACTCTCCTGAGGCTTGCCTGATGCGGAGAGTCTTTGACCGCTGACCTAACAGGCTACAAGGGCACTAGGCTGTGCCCTTCAATTTCTGGTGCTTTGCAGATACATTTTAAGATCTTTTTAGGAGTTTCTCGTTGCTCCAATGGGTGTCATTTCTTATAATTGTATGTTTCCCTCGTCTTCATTGCTTGATTTTGCTCATGAGAAAGTGTCACTCATAGTGGTTTAAATGTCACTCACAATTACACTGAAATTAAGAAAATGTCACACATAGCAATCAGAAACCTTGGCAGCTCTGCTGGTGTATGACACATGCGGCAAAACCATCAAATTCCTGCCACTCTTCTGATCCCTCGGGGGGTCTGTACAAGTAGTGACCGAGGACTGACTCGGCTTCTTCAACACTTCAATGCTCCCCCCGCCCGTCCCCTGACCACACTGGGAGCGCTGGCAGCAGCAGCTCCAACCTCCCCCCAGCTCCCTCGCGGCTGTTGAAATGTCCCAGATACAAAGCGCGCCAATGCACCTTAGAAACGAGGATGCTGCAGCCAGGCTTAGAATAGACAGGCTCACGCGCCGTGCAACTGCGCATGCGCGGAAAACAGGCACTGTCTCCAGCATGTACAAAGATGACAGTCCCCATGGAGCTTGGAACGGGGATTAGAGCGCCTCACCTCTCCTTGTGCACCGCTCAGTGGAGGCTGCAGGGCCGGGGGGAGAGGTGGGGGCACGCTGGGGACCCGGCTGCCTGTGAGGAGTGTGTCCCGGTGTGTTATTGCCCTCGGAGTGACGCGCACGCTCACGCCGATCCACGGGCGCGCGAACAAAACATGGCGTCTCACGGCTGCGAACGCGCAGGACCGCGCGTCACAGCTGCGCATGTGCGGAGCGAAGACCCTACTTTCTATCGCCGAGTTAGGACCTTGCACGGAGTGTAGCCTGTGAACTGCCCTGGACAGAAGACACTCAGTCTCACTGCGCCTGCGCAGAGGAGAGACATTTCCCCCCAATATAGAAGAGCCAACCCGAGACGCTTTGCCCTGAAATCTCAGCGTTTGCTGTGTCGCGAGGCGCCTCGTGGTCCTTGGTGGGAGAGGTGTCTGTTCTCCGCGCATGCGCAGTTAATCCGAGGCCTCTTTACCCCGCGCTCATGGTTCTGTCCTGGCCTCGGGCTCAACAGAGAGCCCAGGCCCCGAAATAAACCCCAGATGAGGCCCGACCAGCTGAGGCCAAGAGATACAAAGACTGTCTGCTGCTGGAGGGTCTCGAGCCTGCTCTCCGGGGTTCATTTGTTGTTGTTGTTGTTGTTGCATCGATCGATGATTATTTTGTCTCAACAATGCTCATTGGCCCTCACTGCTGGAGTTGGGTCGCTCTTTTGAAGGCCTCAGCAAACGGGGACATTTTATCTGTGTGATGAGAAGATCGACTTGAATCCCGTTTGTGGCTTTCACCAGAGTGAGGGGGGGCCGCTCCGTGAATCGAAAGTGAAAGAACGCACCCCCAGGTAGCACCGACTGCGCCTCATTGCACCTGGGCCTGCACAGCATCATCTGATGAGGATAAAACTTCCCCAAATATGATTCAACCTCACTAGGGCCTCAGTGACCAGGCAGCGGTCAGCCAATGCCCATCAGGTAAACAAGCATTGGCATCGCCAGTAGGTCGCGCCTCTGGGACCTTATAAGTGTTTAGTTATCCAGCACAATATCCTTGGTGCAACAACATCAACTGTTGCATGGCTAAACACTTATAAGGTCCTAAAGGCAAGACCTATTGGCTATGCCAATGCTTGTTTTCATTGGTTCCTGTTTGTGCCTCTTAGAGATGCAAGCTTCTGTTTCATCCTCCTGTCTAACTACTCCCGCATTTTGTTGATCTAGATCATGGGTACTCACAAACATTTTCTCTGGGGCCGCAAAGTTTGGTCTATGGTGTGACCGAGTGCCGCACTGATGCCAGCGGGGTGTAAAGTCAGGGTGGGGAAACAAAGCATGTATATCTAGTGGCTGCCCTTAAGAATAAAGGTGTTCCTAAAGTTAAAGGCCTTGTTACTTCATTTTCCTAACTGCAATTAACCTGTAAGTAAGTGTTTGCTGTATATGTACGTTTCTTGTTCATGTTAGTTCTGACTCGAGTAAACAGCAGCGCAGTGCTGCTGCTGCCCAGGAGTCCGCATGTAAAGGCCATGAAGTGCCTTATGCGGCCCCCGGGCCGTACTTTGAGTATCACTGATCTAGATCCTCCCGGCGACCACCCCAGCTACATGTGTATTTCCATGTTCTTCAAAAAGGGGTCGCAGTTGAGCAGACAGGCTTCTCAAGTCTTCAAGGAAGTGTGAGTGTGACGAGGCTGGTGTATTTATTCACCACTTAACTAATCAGTCCCCTGTCCCTCCGTCCTCGCTTAAGCCACAATTTGTGACACATTTGCTATTTTAAGGATTGTAGTAACATCCCTTTTGTATATTTAAGCCCATACAGATACTGAAAACAGCAAACCGCAAGTACAAAAATGAAAAGTACTGGGGGCACGAGCCCTAAACAAAACAAAAAATAGGTTTCAGAGGGGCAGGGTTTGTTAATTAGCATAGGCAGTGTGCAGTAATGTCACAGAGAGGGACATTGCAAATCTATTATGCCTCTCTTTAATGGTAATGAACCGTCATTCACGTAATATAAGCACACACATGAGCAGCGTATACCCTCATGTACATGAATAAAGAAGTCTTAAATGTATTTTGGTACAACAATGTGGGAGAGTTTTAATGAAACGTGGGGGAACATGTTAACATTGACTTTCATTGGGCAGAGCAAGTTTCCAGTGGGAGAAAGCTAAAATATTGTAATGCATGATATAGAATGAATATAGTGCTCTCTGAATCTGAGTTGCATATCTATGTACTTTTTTTTACTGCATTGCACAGATATTCTATGCAGTAGTCTATTATTATTTTCCTTTTGCATGATAGCTGTGCATTACAGTTAGCTTATAGATGCCACTTCTTCAGCTATTCACTAATGGTGAGCATTTTTATTTTGGTGCCCGTAAATATTCTCTATGTCAGTGCGACCCTGATAGTTGGCAGCCCACTAGCGATTCATTTGATGTTTACTAAATACCAGGCAGTTGGGGTAAACCTGCTACTTGCTACCAAATGGGTGTTTGGACACACAACAAACTGGAACAAGCATTTGCAATGCAATTGGTCTCACATTTACGCAAGTTTGAGCTATTGGCATTGTAAATGACAATGCCTTTTATTTATGTTTTGGGTTTCAAAACATAAATAAAATGCTTTGTCATTTACAATCCCAATAGCTTAAACTCGTGTAAATGCGCTACCTGTTGCATTGCAAATGCTTGTTATCTTCAGTCTCATGGTCTTTTTAGTAACATTAGAAAACTTAAATTTGAAGCTTTGGTGTGGACCCTTATGGCCTAGGGCGCTGTACACACAACCATACATTTCTAATTCGTTGTCAACAAAGTTTGAATTTGAATGATTCTGCCCAGGTTTATCCAAAAGCTGTCAGTTACTGAAACATTTTGCATAGTGTATTTTCCTGTCAACAAATAAACATGTGTGTGGAATAAATGCCTTAGTGGCCGCTTACTTCCTTGAAGTACTATTTTCCTTACAGTAAAGTCCCCAATTTAATTATATTCAAATGGCATTAGATTTATGGAATTCCCCCTTCC
This sequence comes from Lissotriton helveticus, assembly GCF_964261635.1. Classification (NCBI taxonomy): domain Eukaryota; kingdom Metazoa; phylum Chordata; class Amphibia; order Caudata; family Salamandridae; genus Lissotriton; species Lissotriton helveticus. The sequence continues at coordinate 1,690,666 of NW_027611687.1, read as the reverse complement.
CACCCCACAACAGAAGCATTCCTATGGATTACCTAGATACCTGTGTGTGTGGTTTGATTGCCACAGTTGTCCTTGACGACTCCGGTTCTGGTGTGCATTACTGGGTCAATGGTGAAGATGGACATATACTGTTTGAAGAAGTTATGTCCAGTGGTCCTTTTGGCAGCGGCTATAAACCACTCGCGCCTCTTTGTCCCATGCTCCACTGGCATCCCACTGATTTTTCATGGAAGATTAAATCTGCCCCTGTAAGTGTATCCCGCTCCTGGGAAGCCTGTGGGATCTATTCAAAGCCAATGGCCTGTTACATTAAACCACGCGAGCTACCGGGGCAGAACCCACAGATGGCAGCCGCGGTGCGTGCATCTGCGGCGTGACGGCCGTGCTCTCAGGGCTTCTACGCGCTTGGTTTCTTGGCCTCCACGTGTAATATTACTGTAGCACCAAGGCCGCAGGCCACGGCTCTCATTCAGTCCATTTTTTTCGTAAATGTATTGTTTGGGTGATGGGTTAAGTTCCTCTTAGTTTCCAACAGGAAGAGGACTTTTCTGCAGATGCGCCACTGGAAAATCTTTTAACGTTATTCATTACATAGGAAATTAAGGTGGTGGACATGGTGGTGGTGGATGCGATGGTGGTGGTGGTGGATGTGGTGGTGGACATAGTGGTGGTGGTAGACTTGGTGGTGGTGGATATGCTGGTGGTGGGGGTGGGGGTGGACATGGTGGTGGTTGACGTGGTGGTGATTGACGAGGTGGTGTTGGACACAGTGGTGGTGGACGCGGTGGTGGGCGTAGTGGTGGTGGCATGGTGGTGGTGGATGTGGGGGTGGACGTGGTGGTGGACGTGGTGGTGGACATGGTGGATGTGGTGGTGATGGACGTGGTGGTGGTAGACGTGGTGGTGGCCTCGTGGTGAATGTGGTGGTGGTGGTGGACATGGTGGTGGTGGACGTGGTGGTGGTGGATGTGGTGGTGGTGGATGTGGTTGTTGTGGACATGGTGGTGGATGTGGTGGTGGTGGATGTTATGGTGGTGGACGTGATGGTGGACATGGTGTTGTTAGTGATTTGGTGGACGTGGTGGTGGATGTGGTGGACATGGTGGTGGATGTGGTGGACATGGTGGTGGTGGACGTGGTGGTGGTAGATGCGGTGGTGGTGGATATAGTGGTGATGGACGTGGTGGTGGACGTGGTGGTGGTGGACGTGATGGTGGTGGACATGGTGGTGGACGTGGTAGTGGTGGACGTGGTAGTGGTGGATGTGGTGGTGGACGTGGTGGTGGTAGTGGAGGTGGTGGTAGTGGATGTGATGAAGGACGTGGTGGTGGTGGATGTGGTGGTGGTGGTAGTTGTGGTGGACGTGTGGTGGTGGGTGTGGTGCTGGTTGACGTGGTGGTGGAGGTGGGTGTGGTGGTGGTGGTGGTGGTGGACATGGTGGTGGTGAACGTGGTGGATGTGGTGGTGGTGCACGAGGTGGTGGTGGTGGAAATGGTGGTGGTGGATGTGGTGGTGGTGATGGACGTGGTGGTGGATGCGGTGGTGGTGGACATGGTGGTGGTGAACGGGGTGGTGGATGGGGTGTTGGTGGATGTGGTGGTGGTGGACATGGTGGTGGACGTGGTGGTGGTGGACATGATGATGGTGGTGGACGTGGTGGACATGGTGGTGGTGGTGGACATGGTGGTGGTGGACGTGTTAGTGGTGGACGTGGTGATGGTGGTGGACATGGTGGTGGTGGACGTGGTGGTGGGTGTGGTGGTGGTGGACATGGTGGTGGTGGAGGTGGTGGTGGTGGACGTGGTGGGGGTGGACGATGTGGACGTGGTGGTGATGGATGTGGTGGTGATGGACATGGTGGTGGTTGTGGACGTGGTGGTTGGGGTGGAGTTGGTGGTGGATGTGGTGTTGGTGGACGTGGTGGTGATGGACGCAGTGGTGTTGAATGCGGTGGTGGTGGATGCGGTGGTGGATGTGGGGTGGACGTGGTGGTGGACGTAGATGTGGTGGTGGCCGTGGTGGTGGTGATGGACATGGTGGTGGTGGACATGGTGGTATTGTTGGATGTGGTGGACATTGTGGTGGTGGATGTAGTGGTGGTGGATGTGGTGGTGGTGGACATGGTGGTGGTGGTGGACAAGGAGCCTCGTATACCACACATATAATAATACAGAACAGAGCACCCTTTCGAGTGGATGACAGTGTAGGCCACATAACTTTCAAGTCAGTAACACCCCCATGCATGCACTCATCCTGCACACACTTTCCTTAAAGCGACTTCCTAGCTGGTGACCCGCATGCATGCACTCACCCTGCAAACACTTTCCTTAAAGCGACTTCCTAGCTGGTGACCCCCATGCATACCTTCACCCTGCACACACTTTTGTTGCAATAACTTCCTAGCCAGTGACCCCCCATGCACGCACTTACCTTGCACACACTTTCCTTGCGGTGACTTCCTAGCTGGTATTCACCATGCACGCACTCACCCTGCACGCACTCTCCCTGCAGTGGCTAGTGGCTACCTAGCTGGTGATCCCCTTTGCACACACTTTTGTTGCAGTGACTTCCTAATCGGCTGTGGTGACTTCCTAACTTGTGACCCCCATACACGCACTCCCCCTGCACACACTTTGTTGTAGTGACTTTCTGCAAGAAGCCTCTCTGTGCACAATCTCACTGACACACTCCCTCTGATATAACGTCTGCACAATGGTTCCCGGTGCACACATTTCTCTGAAGACACGCGCCTTGCACGCACTTTCCATGAGGGGTGTCACAGCGATATATATACCGCCAGCGCGTTTTCAGGGCATCGGTGACGTATCACGCACTGCTGGCAGACAGTTGTTCTCAGACACTACCTGCACTCACAGTCCCCTCACAATCACGCTGCACACACCTTCAACGAGCAGCCCTTCATCGCTGCACACAGCCCTCCAGCAGACAGTCATTACACACACTGGTTCACCCTCTCCTTGCTTCCTCACCACCTGCACGGATGCAACCTTCACTCGGTGATTCAATACACTCACTATCACCCGTGCACACATCCACTCTCCCCACAGTGACTTCTTGCAGTGTGCGCTCTATTCACACCTCAACCACACGCGTGCACACACAGTCCCGGTAGACAGGGACTTCCCCTCCCATACAAACTCACTCCTTTCAAGATCTCACTGTGACGGCTCACTACCAGATGCGCACCTCTGATCACTCCCCGAGTTACACCTTCAACCAGTGACGCGCTGATCGGCCTCCCTCCGTGGGGCATCCAATCTCACACCAGAGGGCGCCCGTTTACACACTTATCACACTATCTGCTCCATCCTTTTGTTGTTGTTAGCCACTGCCATGGCACTCCTCACTGTGGTAGTGCCCCCAGTCTCCCCTCTTCAATGCCCTCGATGAAGTCTGCAGCGATCCCCTCTCGTGCACAGCTCCCAGGTACACGTCAGTGTCCTTCTCCCACCAGCAATGTCCCCTCTCCCCCCTTGCAGGGCATCCCTTGCCCTCTGCAGCCCCCGTCCCCGAACCCTGTGTTACCCTTCTAACGCCTGAATTACTGCTTGTCTACTACAGTGCCCTTTCGCTCCCTCTTCAGCACATCTGTTACCCCCACCAGGCCCTCTCTCGCTCAAGCAGTGCAGCTTTCACACCACCTGGAGTTCTTTCTCACCTCTAGCAGAGCCCCTCTCACCCTTAGTAGCGACACTCTGAACCCCAGCAGCACCCCTCACAGCGTCCTCTCACCACCCCACAGCGCCCATCACACCCTCGCAGCGCCCATCACACCCGCAGCGCCCATCACACCCTCGCAGCACCCATCACACCCGCAGCGCCCATCACACCCTCGCAGCACCCATCACACCCTTGCAGCGCCCATCACACCCCCCGCAGCGCCTATCACACCCTCGCAGCACCCATCACACCCTCGCAGCGCCCATCACACCCTCGCAGCACCCATCACACCCTCGCAGCACCCATCACACCCTCACAGCACCCATCACACCCTCGCAGCGCCCATCACACCCTCGCAGCGCCCATCACACCCTCGCAGCACCCATTACACCCTTGCAGCGTCGCTCTCACACCAGCTACAGTTCTCTCACCTCTCGCAGCCCCCTCTCACCCTTAGCAGCCCCCCTCAAGCTTTGAAGCCATCGCTGTTGCATATTTATCTTATGCAACTAACAACCATTGACAAAGCCAATAGTCCTGGCTTGTAGTAGATGTAATCTTACTTGTTATATATGGATGGAATGGCGAATCAGCAAAATACCCTTGGGGCGACACACTATGCCGAGCATGTATTTTCAGTTTGGGTTTTTAAGCCACGCCCTTCATTACATCGACCACGTCCCTCTGGGAGCCAGCACAAGGTTTTTCATTCCACTTAAAGCCCTTTCTCCGGTATAGTGGCTTCCTGCTGAACTGAGAATACAAGTTCACTCAGACTTGGCAGTCAGCTCCAGAGAGACTAATCCATTCCCGGGCCCCTCATCCATTGGCACCTTGTGATTCTTACAGCGTTACAGTTCATATCTCATTCCCCTTATTGGATCTGGTCATTTTAGTGTTATTTTGTTCAATACATTTTACTTTTTTTTTCTATTTTGGTTTGGGTTTTTTATTGTTTTGCATTTTGACTTTTACTTTTTTGGTTTCTGCATAAATATTTGACATATTACCTTAAGTTAAGCCTGCCTGTTCCGTGCTTAGGTACCAGGGGGTTGATCCTAGGTTAATTGAATGGCTTTGAAAGTTCATTCTGACAACGGTTGTGATTGTTCCTCATCTACCGTAAATAATAATTCAGTTTCTTACAGAAACTATCTGAAATTATCTGCAAAACAGGCAGGAGACAACCTACCAGGCTTGAAGCACCCTGTGGACAAACTGGAATATGGGAATAGTATTGTGTGGCAATAGAACCTCTAAAAAAATTCAGCTTGGTGATGAACCAAGAATCACGCTTGAATGTCACAACTTTTTAAAACAAGGTAGTCAGGAAAGTGTGGCAAATATATTGCAGCTCTTTGCATTTTGGCAGCCCCAAGCAAATTTGAGAACAGAGTGGATGTATATAGCAGAGGCGAGTCTGTTCACCCAATGTGAGTGGTGAGATCCGCTTTGCTGGTCTGCCTGAAGTTATGATGCTGCTGACAGTGGCCTGTCTGCTAATAGCGATGGCGTGACTGGTGGATCTATGAAGCCAAATAAGAGAAAATTATCTTCCGACACCACAGTCTTCGTGACTGAGACCAGTAATACTGAAGACTCTGAGACTCACAGCAGTATTTTCTCCTTTCAGAGCGTTATTGCTGCAGATGGAGTGAAGCCCAGAAGTAAGCACATTACTAAGGTACCAACAAAGTTTAATATTGTTCATTTGTATTAACAGTTTCTCTTTTGCAGCTTTTGGAAATGCATTTTCTAATTTTGTTGCTTTTTGGTTAGTTTTTTATTGTAGCTGTTATCTTCGGTTTAAAGGGAAAGATGTTGTAGTGTGTGACTGTGGCGTGGGATCAAGAAGAGACCTAAGACCAGTTCGGGGTAGGTAAGGTTTTATTTTGGAAAACGTCTTTTTATGACAGGTTGTCAAGGTGTCTCTCTGAAAAGCTCTGGGGTGCGTGATGGCGTCTGGTTATGGTCTTGTTTCCAGATGGTTAAGAAGCAGACTTCAGGGGATTTTCCGTTCTTCCTAACTCCTCATTGGACTCCGCCAGGGAAAAGAAAAAGGTACAGGTCGTCAGGATATGTACTCTATCAGGACTCTCCCACAGGGAACCGGGCAAGTGCAGCGGACACCCGTGCTAAGGTGCTAAACACTTTATTAAACGTGCGAGGGTGCAGAGGCGTGATTACTGGTGAGAAGGGGTATATTTACACGGTGAGGACAAAGAAAGGTTGGGCATATATTGTGGCACACACGCGGCTACGGTTTACAAGAACCCCGTCTTCCACGGATTCGGTGGCCCCCTGGCTTACTCCTGTCATCCTCGGGTTCGCCTCCAAATGCTACGTTCTCTGCTCCTCCGGGCCGCTCTCCCACTCTCGATCCTCGGTCGGTGACGTCACACGCCAGGACATCTTCTTCCGCATTTTTACCCACTAGGAATCCCGCGTCGTCATCAGGGGCCGGAGCTGCGTACTCGTGTGTCTTCCAGTTAAAGGGGCCGTCATCCAATTCGTCGGCTAGGTCCCAGGAACAAGGTTCTCCCCTGTTCCAGTTATGCTGATAATGAGGCAGAGAGGGGGAGGACGTCAGTTCACAACGCCACCACTCAACATTATCCGGTTCTTTTCCTCCCGTCCCCTGTCCAGTGTTACAGTGACCTTAATGCTGCAATTTGCATTTCATTACCATCATTTGCTTACTCTGGAGAATCTCAGGGTGTAGGAGGTTTGCTGTTCCAGAGTTCTTTCTTCAGCTTCTGGGCAGTTTTCACTCTGTGGCGATCTGTGGTCCTGTTTCTCTGCTCTTCTTGTAGTAGCTCTTATCAGAGCTTCATCCATCCGCCAACGATAATAAGATGCCAGGCATCACCCAGCACACAACACAGACTATGTTGGGCTACGTCGGCGCAGTTAGAGCGAGGATAAAGTTCTCCGGACCCATCAGGCTGTGAATGTAACCTAAGGGCTTAAGATGAAATGAAGAGCTTACCTCCTTCCTGAGTGGCTCCAGACTGCTGTGTGCAGACCTGATAGCTGGCAGCACCCTGGAGTATGTATGTATAAATCAGATTATGTTGGAAGTAACCTGCAATACAGTGGCAGGCAGTACCCTGCCAAAGAGTAGGAATTCTCATGGAATTTTATTTCCTGACACATTTATGGAGATAGTCTTTTAACAGGCAGAAGAACAACACTGACCACACATTTTCCTGGCACTGTCTTTAAAATGACGTAACCATTAGGAATGGCCTTTCTTTCTGCTGGAATAATAACACAAGTTATCTTGTACTCTGCTATGATGTTGCACCACAGATCTTTGGCTGCAATGCCTTACATGTTTCATTCAAACGTGCTTTCTACAGGGCACATGCATGATTTGCTGCTGTAGAGGTATAATGCTCCTGTGTACTGTGGCAGACTCAGAAATATTGAAAAACTAATGATTTCTCTTTCAGCACTTCATGTAAAGCCTTTCATTTTTTGACTCGTACATTTGGCAGAAACATAACTTAGTACCATTAAAACAGTTGTGATGGGGAACATTCATGTGGGGTTAGGACTGGCTCGACCAGAGTGCTTGCTGACTTGGAGGAGTATGGAGTTGGTCCGGTCCGGTGTCGAACCAAGCCAGCGATGCTTTGCTGCAGGCTCGTTTGCCCTGATAGCTGGTCAACAGTTTGAGGAGGAGGAGGTGAAGAGCTGGCTAAGTGTGCCATGAGGCTGACATTTCAGTACATCCCTGAGAAGTGAGCTTTGAGTCGATGTAGTGTTCCTCTTTTACCACGTGCAATTCACCCTCTCCAAAGCCTCAAGAATTCCTGGGTGTGAAGGGCGACTGATTCTGATTGGGTGCTTGATAGTTTTCCAGAAACTCATGTTCTTGGTTGTTCATGTTTGTCAGTAGTTAATTAAACACGTCCAGGGGTTTTATCTCTTCAGTTGGCACAAGCTGCAATAAAAGTTTCTTTGTCGCTGCAAAAAAATATGAATGGCCGACGGCCTCTATAGATCAAATAATGGAAGGGCTGGAGAACTGTCATTCATCTCACTGCTAAGCAGAGCAGTGTCATGCTTCACCCTCACTCAGGCCTCTGATTTTCACCAACATCGCTTAGAACACTGGGACTTTAGAGCCCATCCTTTTAATGAGAAAAACAAAACTACAAGTCCCATAAGCAATAGTGGCGGAAGGTGTCATGCATGACCTGGGGCAACATCTGATTCAGCACATCCAGTTCCATTTTTTAAGTATTTGAGACAATATTGATTTATAACCTTTGTTTTTTATGGTCATGAGTCACCTGAATACTAAAAACGTGTCTTTTACTTTCAGTATCAATTAAGTAATGGTCACCAGCTTGGAAGCTCTGTTAAATCTTCAGTATTTGTCATTGATCTCCATGTGTGGCTGGTTTGGTTCTGCCCCTGCATCGTTCCCGATAACTCGCACAGGTAAGGAGCTTGTAGCAGCAACATGATAACCCCATACTCGTCTGTAAGAAGTGCGCTCTGAGGCAGGTATCCGATCATTTTTGTGAAACAAGCAAGCGCCAATATCTGCTATGTACAATTGTTGAAATAAAACACAATCAAATCACAGTATACTGTTCCGGAGGTTCAGTCCCAGAGTCATTATCTGTAACTGAACGCAGACACCCTAGGAAGCATGTGCTTTTAAGACAAGTTGCGTTCACTCACCTGCAGGTGACATGCTTCATCATTGGGCTATACTCCTCACCAGGCCGGCACTACAATGCCTTGCGGGCACCACAAGAGGGCATTTTGTCGGACATCTTTTATAAAGTATGCCGGATGAGCATAGTAGGACAGAGGATGTTGTGTCATAAGATGTGAGATTGGTGAAAGTCTGAATATAAGATCAGCTATCGACCAGTTGCCGCAATATAGTTAATGTGATCATACTAGTCCATGTTAAGATTAAAAATAGTGGCAGAGAAATTGAGGAACTAATGGCACCTATCACTGTGTGAATGTGTCGATCACCTATGGACCTGCTGGTAAGCTGGAATCTATACTTCAGGTCAACATTTTTCATGCCTTGTGGAGCAATCTGTTGGCATTTCATCAGGACCAAATATGGGAAAATGGGTAAATGTGACCTAATCTTCTCCACCGCGTGAGGAGCTCTGTAACTCAAAGCCCTGCACTGTGCATAGGTGATTGGGTGCCTATTAACATCTTACTACCAAAGGTGAGCACTGTTTAACAGAGTGCACTAGATAAGTAACCCTCCTAAAATTCAGGACAAACTGACTTATCCAATAGCGAGGACAGCGTATCAGAAGGCAACTGGTTTGAAAAGCACATGCTTCCTAGGGCGTTCAGTTAGAGATTATTTCTGTGGGACTGAACCTCTAGTACAGCATACTGTGAGTTGAATTATAAGAAGAATGTGTATACTGGACTGTCATTTTCCTCGTCATCTTTTATGATATGTAAAATAAAACACAACACACCTGGAGGCCAACAAATCTATCGTACATTTAATGCAAAAATAGCAAAAGGCCAAGCAAACAATTGTCTTTGCAATGGACGAGAGCATCCACCCTAAAGCAAGTTGGAGTATATAATGCTAATGCTACACAAAGTATTTTTATACACTTTTCTCCTAATACAAGTCAATGAAACATGAACACATGATAGAAACAGTGACTGAAACAACACTAATGAGTAGGAGGCAGGATCTTCTCTCGAGAGGAATGTGAGGAGTCCGTAAGGTGCAGATAAAAGATACACAGACAAGCTGCAGAATTCACTGTTTCTGAAAATAACACTTCTGTTTGTCAATATTCAATTTACTACAAGATACAGGAAAGTGTGCAGTTGGACATCACTAAATAAAATGGTTCTGGGCCCTAATAGAATCATATAACTTTGCAGGCATATTAAGGCAAACAGACACATCAAATTAATATAAGAATATTGTAATTTGGTAATGTAATATATCAATGCAGGTTGTGGCATTGATGTGTATGATGTGTAAACAATTATCGGTATTGAAGAAACCAGTATATCCAGTTATGTTTTCTCAATTCCTTCTTCCCAGTGGCCACCACTGCTGCTATCCAGTTGTGTTCAGCAGTGCCTCCTGTGACCTGGAATCCTGTATTTATTCAATAGCAAATGTTGTCAATGCTTCTAGCCAACCCCGGTCACTGGTGCCACTCGCACCCCACCATCCTTGGGACTGTTATTCTTTTAGCTAGCTCCAGTCAGTAGTGGCCCCTTGGACCTGTATGTAAGCCTACTAGCCAGCTCCTGTTAGTACTGGCCCCTGGGACCTGTTATCATTCTAGCCAACTTGAGTCTTTAGTAGCACCTTGGGACTAGTGATCATACTAACCAGCTTCAGTCAGTATTGGCTCCCTGAGACCTATTATCCTGCTAAGTAACTCCAGTCAGTAGTGACCCCTGTACCTTAAATCCTGCAAATATTCAAAACCAGAGGTTAACTCTACTGCCAACCAGTTCCAGTCAATATTGACATGTATTGTTACCCTGCTTGTAATGAATACCAGAGGCCAGCGTTGTTGCTAGCCAGCTCCAGTGACCAGTGCCCGTCACATATTATCCTCAATAGGATCGATGCCCAAGGCCTGTGCAGCTGCTAACCTGCTCTAGTCAGTAGTGACCTCCCAGACCTGTTATTCTGCATATAATCAGCAAGGCTTTGGCCCTAATAACACTCACCCCACATCCTTATGGTATATTAGCAATATAATTTATTTACATCATACGGTAGTTACCGCACTATATCACACGATCCCAAAAACAAAGAAAATAAAAATTTGCCTAACCGTTCAGCACTCCACCTTGTCAAAAATGACCAAATCACACCAAGCACTATAGCCTGCTACATCACATGGCACACTCAGCCACAACATGACAAGATACCACGGCAGGGATTTGGGGACATTAATCCTCAGGCATGTATGCTGTAGATGCACATGCTTCGCATACTCCTGCCATCTTGTGTTGGGTCCGGATGTTTGCAAGTTGTTTCATTATTACCCCTAGATTTATATTCCGGCATAAAAATTACCTGCACCACTTAACAAATCTCTATTAGTTTCATCCCCTCTGATACTCTCCCTCTTTGCTCTATTTGTTTCCAATTGTGATGGCTTATTTTCCACCTGTTTATTACATTCCTCCACTTGCAGCATTTCAAAGGACTGAATTTTCCCATTCTCTATCATTTTTATACTATCAGCTTGATTGTTTAGGCATTTATTTTTCATAACTGCTTGTACCTCCGATAGATCCTTATTAAATAGAGGGTAAAAGGGTTTTGTTGGAGACATTTGTTTACCCTCACCTTCACAATATGATATTTGGTCATGGTTGTTTCCAGTGTTCAATCTCACTATATCTGATGCATTTGTATTTTTTTTATACTCTTAGAAGCTTATTTCTTGCTTTCCGTATTTTTTTCCTCTGTCTTTTTGATAGATGAACGTCCTGAGCTGCGTCTGTCATTGTTGATTGTGTCGAGCATAGGTTTATCACTTCTTGATCTTTTTTTTTATCATCTATTTTTTCTTTAACAACAACAGTATTGTCTTTACATTTTATTGTATCTTTAGAGGGGCAGTCGGTCTTGATGCTTTGAATTCCGACATTAGGAAAATTCCCTTTTACATAGTCAAATATTGTTTTTAAAATATCCGGAATGGTAGCTAGTTTGTTAATTAGTTGGGCACAACTACACTCTGCATACGTAGATATTGGCTGAGATTGTGCCCTTACTATTAGATTATTTTGTGTTGTTATCTTCTGCTCAATTCCGGCAACAGAGGATGACGCAGCACTCAAGAGATCTATTTGGATCTCCTTTTTGTTGGACTGATATGTTAAAGCTTCCAGAGTTAATTGCGAGGTTTTGAAGAATAAATCCCAAATTGCTCCCGCGTTCCCACTTCCTGGTACCTAAGTACCTAGGCTATGGTGTTGCCCATTTATGAATTATAGGTCCTTATACTCCTCTTTTTGTGGTCCTTGAAAATCATGTCCCTCGTCACAAGAATTTATGAATTGTGGACTACTATTCAAAACTTCTTTTTGATACGGAGTACTCCAACGCTGCAGAGTTTCTGGGTTGCTGTTGTATTCGTCCTTATTAATTTGAGATCCGTTATTTTGATTACATTTCGGCTTGTCCTGTTTTTAACTGAATTTATTTTAGACAGAGTAAGATCCGATTTCAGTGGGGTATTGGCTTCCCTTATGATTTTCACCCCACCATTTAGTTCATTTGGAGCTTCTTGCTATGGTTGATTTATTTGGCCCAAATTAGATGGTTCCCCTATACCGTTAGCTTTTCTGATTTTTACTTGCACTTCTATTGGCATTGGCTGCCTAGTTTGTAGTAAGTGCTGAGTATCTTCCATTGTTAGATTTGTGCATTTTACGTCCTCTTGTTGTGAACGACCAGTAAGTGGAATAGTTAACATCTCTAGGTCCGTTATTTGACCCCAATGGTTGACTTGGTCCTTAGTTGAATTTGACATTCGTTCGACTTCAGCTTCAGACTCCGGGTGGCCTGGTTCACTTACTCCTTGCTTAGGGGCTATAACATTTGTTCCACTCAGTGGTTTAATTGGAGTTTGAAGATCACATGGGTTAGTTAGCAATGTTAGCATAGCACCAGTTGGATCTTTCATAAAATCAAACTTTGACGGCGACTTTCCCAGTTTCCCAAATGTATGGACCTTTGATGATTTAAAGGACTATATGTCACCTGCCTATTTTATTTTAAACGTATCTAGTATTAGTGTTTGTTGTATTTTTCTTTTCCTTTTGATAGGAGGGAAAGGTGGCCGCTCCTTTCCTGACCTCATAATACACCCTCTAAGGTGAAGAAGTCTTGCTTCTTTCAGAGAATCAAACGGGCCAGTGACAAGACCAAAGAGTGCTTTGATAGGACAAAAACACCTCCAAACACCTCCAAGGGAAAACACCCCCAAAGCACACCTCAGTACAGAATCCGCCGGTGCTGCTGGTTACTTATTTAATGAACTAATTCATTAATCGATTGATTAATATCCGGGCTCCGGGTAGGGCTGTAGTCTAGGCATGCAGAGTAATTCAGGGGCCGAGGGGTGCATCAATAGGGTCAAAGTCTATTGTCACTTTCCCCTTTGCATAATTTCTCAGATTTTGTTTTACAGACTTGTTACAGACTCCAATGGCTCAGCGACTTAACCTTAACTACTCGCCACATGCCACACCCCTCTTGCCACTTGTCACTCACCACTCACTGTTCATTGCTTGTTCGTTGCTATTCATCGCTGTCAAGAGTACAAGGGAGAATGCTGGCAATCGTTCAGGAGCAAGAGCTGAATCCAGAGCCAGTCCCAGTACAGACGGCAGATGTTTGCACTTCCCTCCACTCCTCGGCTCATCTCTGCTCTGCTCAATGATTGGTGTATACGTAAAATCAGGCGGCAGTTCCCTGAGTTCTGAGGGATGATTGAAGCGTGCGATGTCGGACCATAGATGCGTCCATTCCTCATCGGAAATAGGACAGTGAATTAAGTCTTCCCACATATACATATTCCGGGGGCGTGGGGAAAGCACTGTTTTAAGGAGGAAGCTATAGATAAATGAGATCACCCCTTTCATGTTAGCAGTCTTGGTGAGAAAGGCCTCAAATTTTGTGAGAGGTCGAGTAGCCGCCTCCCGTATCTGAGGTGTGAGGGCCCAGTGCATCTATTGGATATACTGATATCTTTCCATGTTCTTTGATTCAAAGTCCCTTTGACATTGATCAAAAGTAAGGGGATCAAAATTGTGGAACAAATGTATTGGAGCTAAGCAGCCTCCCCTTCTCCAGGCATCATGGGGTCCCTCATATTGGGCCGGGGGGAAAGCTGGATTGAAATGGATTGGAGTGAATGGGGATGGAAAAGGAGTCCACCTGTCGTCGCCCAAAATTAAGTCCCGTACTTTGAGAGTGGTGCATGTGGGGCAGCTAAGGTCACCCTGGCAGCCGCCTTGAAGAGAAGGGTTCCTCCAGCTATTTCCCTATGGCACTCTCATCTTTGGAGACTGCTTAGCCTGGCTGATATTTTCAGGGATAATTGTAAGAATTTCGAATTTAAATGGGGCCCCCTTGTCTCCTTCCTCTCCCGGGGCCTTCCGTCTGCGGTGTGTCCCTCCACCATCAGTGCCCTCAATCTCTTCCACTCTTGATCACAATTCCTGTATTGACCAACCTCTCATTAGTATGAATACGCCGCCACCACTGGTGGGGTGGGAGGTGTTTTTTTTTTCTTTGTCCCTGGTTAGATTCATAATTACTTATCTAATGTTAGGATGAGTTTGTCCACGCTTTTTGGCTATTTCACATACAACACCTCGGTGGAGCAACCTGGAGAAATTACCGTTACAGAAGGCCGTTGAGTTTTCTTTAGACCTATCTGCTGGCTTAGCAAAGTTGCATGACCTTCTTTTTTTTCTTTTTTATCTCTCTGTCTCAGCTCCGGGGCACTTAGAAGCTGTATCTTTCATTTGGCGTATCTGATAAGAGGAGGAGCTGGTTTATATTGATCAATGCACTTTGTCCACCTGTTATAATTCTGTTGAGGCTTTATGATCCCCTGCGTGGGACCAAGTGATAATGTCATTTTTGCCTGTGGACTGTGGAAAAAAAAATATTAAACACATTTTTGACAAAAATCAGGCATTATCTGCCCCTCTGTGCTCCTCGGTGCCCTACAGCAGCCGCCGCACGAGCAGCGCCAGCAGCGCCTTAGCACCGCGGTGCCAGCAGCGGCTGTTCCTGACCCCAAAGCAGATCCGTAGAACTTAAAGCGCCCGTATAACAGGACGAGGGTGCAGCAGGAGAAACCTTTGGGAGTGGGAACCGGTCACAAAACAAACCCGGGCAGGAGTCTCAAGCTCCGCTCCGCTTGCTCGTCAACGCCTCCTTGGCTCGGACCCTTGGCTCTAACCGATATGCTCTGCACTCACCGCCGAATCACAGGCCGACTACGACTGTGAACACCAACAGAGGGAAGAATTGTGTGTTTCACCCAGTTAGTAAAAAAAAACAGCATAAGTCTTGGCTGCTTCTGCTGCACCCAGAGTCTTATGCGACTTTTCAGTCTAATTTTTCTGTCTGGAAAAAGATTGTGTCCTGGTTTTCTGCACCCAGTAAAACCAGGTGCAGAAAAACCTAATAACTGATAATCAGGTGGAATAAAATGAACACATGAAAGTACGCCTTAATTTCATTGCCCTTGATTCATACTCTGGACCATAGTTGAGGGATAGGTCTAGGCATAGTCCTCGCAGCACACAATAGATTTGCGTGCGGCAGAGGCCAAAATTCAAAAGTCAGGAAACCAGATACAAGTAGGTGGTAACTCAGGACAGGGGAAAACGCCTGTGGTCCGTGGAGGAGTCATTCCCTTCCCAGAAATCTGCATTACAAATTAATTAATAGTGTATATTTTTTAATATCTGTTTGGTGCCAGTCCATATGACTTTAATATCTGCCTTTGGGAATCTATGTTACAACTCCATAGGGTACATGTATCCTTTGTGAGCTTAATAAAATGTTGAAAATTCTACAAATCCTCCCTCCTACATCCAAGTACTCTCATGCTACCATTCTACACTCTGCTCTGTCTGAAAAATAGCTCAATATTTTCAAAATTCTGCATTGATTTGGCTTGTAAATTATATTTTTGGAAATGTACATGTATTAACTATTTAATTTTAATACTATAGGTGATTGAAATTACGGACGAAGAAAGCAAGATTTAGCACTACGCAACTGAATGTCAGTGGCATAAGAAGGATTATTTTGAAAAACTGAAGGACATCCAGCATTCTACGTTTAAACAATTTCCAAAAATCTAAGTGTGGCAAGGAAAGTACTATACCTGTAAGTGAAGTCTTTAATTTTGCATTTCATTAACCCAGAGCAAAGCCATATCTGTGCACACAGCATCAGAAATAATGTAGAAAGACTGCTTCAGCATCCTCATCTGAAATATTATCAGAAAGACAAATTGCCTCAGCATGACAGAATAACGTTCATCTAAAGCATCATGTAATTTTAGAGAGGAAGCACACACTACATATAAGAAACTTACAACTAAAGGTTTCTTCTGGATACCATCAAAGAAAAGACGCTGAAAGAAGACTCCGAAGCTGACACGTTAACAACCAAAAGATTGGAAAATCACCTTTGTTCAACAACCGTTTTTAACCAGTTACGCAAGTTTGAGACTATCTGTCTCTGGATATAAAACACCTTCACCCACTCTGCTCTTTCTTGCGAAAACCTTAAAAATTCACCACTTTATTGTGTTAATGACCATCTCAGATTGTTTCCTTTTTATTGTGTACTGTTCTGTAATTCTATGTAAATCGCCTCAACATTATCTGTTGTGCAGGAGTCATATGTAAAACTGTTAAATATAAAAATGGATTAAAGGAGCACTGTTGCGCTATATCTAATGTAAATAAATCCTCATCCTCAGAACTACAAACCTTAAACTTACCCCAAACATAGAAAGGGTAGAAGGAACTGATGTTCTGCGACTAATGATCCACAATAGTACTCTGCACGTTCTAAAGCCCTCAGTTACTGCCATTACACCAGTGCAAAAAGGTACTTATCAGTTTAATCATTAAATATC
This sequence comes from Lissotriton helveticus, assembly GCF_964261635.1. Classification (NCBI taxonomy): domain Eukaryota; kingdom Metazoa; phylum Chordata; class Amphibia; order Caudata; family Salamandridae; genus Lissotriton; species Lissotriton helveticus. The sequence goes on along the minus strand of NW_027611687.1, from coordinate 1,674,311 downwards.
AGACTAACACCTTATTACTGCATTGCTAAGAACCTATACAAATAGATTTGAGAAAAACTTCAGTCACAAATTAAGTTGCTGCCGGAGAGGCTATTACCTAAAGACTATTATCTGTTAGAAAGATTTCAACAGGTGTTACAGGACTGCTTCCCGACATTTTTTGCTCAATTCAAGTGTTGAGAAGATTACACACAATTTCTTTTAGAGATAAGTGCTGAACATTATCTAAACAAGCCCGACTCTAAAATTGAGGGCAAAATAACCGGAGTTAGGGAAAAAAGTTACCTGTGCCCAAAAAGATACAGCCATAAATCATATCTCACAGAATTTGACAGAATGCACACAGGGGAAAACCACTCTCAGTGCAAAGTATGCCAAAAAAGATTCAGGCGTAAATCTTATCTCACTGAGCATATGAGAATCCACACTGGGGAAAAACCTTTTCAGTGCTCTGAATGCCAGAAATGTTTCAGTGACAAAAAAAGACTCACTAAACATACAAGGACCCACACTTGGGTAAAACGTTATCAGTGCACTGAATGCGACACATGTTTCAGTGAAAAAAGCATTCTCACTCAGCATATAAGAACCCACACTGGGGAAAAACCTTATCGGTGCTCTGAATGCCACAAATGTTTCCGTCAAAAAAGCAATCTCACTGAGCATATAAAAATCCACACTGGGGAAAAACCTTATCAGTGCTCTGAATGCCTGATATGTGTCAGGCAAAAAAGGGATCTCACTCAGCATATAAGAATCCACACTGGGGAAAAACCTTATCAGTGCTCTGAATGCCACAAATGTTTCAGTCAAAAAAGCCATCTCACTGTGCATATAAGAATCCACACTGGGGAAAAACCTTATCAGTGCTCCGAATGCCAGATATGTTTCAGTGTAAAAAGCAGTCTCACTAAGCATATAAAAATCCACACTGGGGAAAAACCTTATCAGTGCTCTGAATGCCAGATATGTTTCATTCAAAAAAGCAGTCTCACTCAGCATATAAAAATCCACACTGGGGAAAAACCTTATCAGTGCTCCGAATGCCATATATGTTTCAGTGTAAAAAGCCGTCTCACTCAGCATATAAGAACCCACACTGGGGAAAAACCTTATCAGTGCTCCGAATGCCAAAAATGTTTCAGCCAAAAATCTCATCTCACTGAACATGTGAGAATCCACACTGGTGAATAAAATTATCAGTTCTCTAAATGTCAGAAAAGATTCAGAGGTAGAGATGGTTACTAGCGCCATAAGAAAACACACCATCAAAATAATTCAGTTCTCCGAATGCCAGAAAATCATCAATTATAAACTCAATCTCACTCTACATGAGCAGTCGCACACAGGGGAAAAACATTACCAATTTCTGAGAATGCCAGAAATTCCTATTTGATAGGCACAGCCTCACTAACTATAAGCGACTCCATACTGATGAAACACCTTATTAGTGTTCTGAATGCCAGAAAAGCTGCAGAGAAAAACGCTATTTCACCATGAGAAACTCCACACTAGAGAAAATCCTTATGCCATAAAAGGTTGAATCTGAAAGACAGTGTTATGCTTCATGAGAGATCCAACTCTGGGGAAAAATCTTATCGAAATGCAAGCAATGTTTTGGTTACAAATTACTTCTCACTTGACTTGAGCGAACTCACACGGGGGAAGAAAGCCTTATGTGTGTTCTGAATTGTAGATAAGGTTCAGTCTTGAATACAATGTCATTTCACATGAGAGAATTCACACTGGACTAAAGCCATATACAGGAGGGGAAAGCCAGAAACATTATACTCAGAAAAGAGATCTCACTAAACATGAGAAATGCATCCACACCAGGTGAAAAGTAAGGTGTATCTTGAGTTTGTAGAAAAGCTTCTAACAACCTGACTTTACATGAGAGAGCACATATTGTAGTTGCAATAGAAATCATCAAGAAACTCTTGCAGGATAACTTAGGCTGCCCGCATGCAACATCCTAAGAAATATCAGGCCTGGAAATATTTTTAATTGCAACAGAATCCACAATTTGAGTATCTGAAAGTTACAAAACTCTCAAGGTCTCTACTATACACAGAGAAGTGTTAGTGCTTGCAAAAATCAACTAATTGCCCAAAAATCACAATAATAATGTCTTAAATTTTACTCCACCCAAAAGGTTTCTACTCACCCTTGTTTCTTAACATATGACTGATATCTATTTATTAATGATAAGATTAAGCCTATGCGGAGTTCCTCAGTGAGGAACTCCGCAAAGTGACAAAAAAACTCTTGGGTCTACGCGGAGTTCCGCAAGCAGCGGAGTGCATAAGGGTCATGCCGTTTATGGTGATTTCATCCCATGTTGGAGGATCATTTGGCCCTTCTCTTCCACGAAGTTATGGATCTCTTTGCCAAGGGAGCTATCAAACGCGTCCCTGTGCCAGAATTAGGTTGGGGTTGCTACTCCCACTACTTCTTGGTACCGAAGAAGGACAAAGGCCTGCATCCTATCTTAGTCCTCAGGGACATCAACCGCTTCCTCCGAAAGGAGAAGTTCAAGATGTTAACCTTGGCTCAGGTCTTGTCTGCCTTCGACCCTGGAGATTTGATGGTAGCGTTGGACTTGCAGGCCACTTGCTTTCACATCCCCGTCTTGCCTGCCCACCGGCATTACCTGCGGTTTACGGTAGGCCACACGCATTTACAGTTTACCACGCTACCCTTTGGCCTTACCAGCCCCCCCGGGTGTTCACGAAAGTGATGGCGGTGGTCGCAGCTCATCTGCGCAGATCAGGGGTTCCAGTCTTCCCCTATCTTAACGACTGGCTGTTGAAGGCGAGCTCGCCAAGGCTGTTGTCTCCCACCTCCAGACTACGACGGACTTCCTGCATTTGCTGGGGTTCACAGTTAACGTGCTGAAGTCGCACCTGATTCCCTCCTATAAGCTCCTTTTCATCGGAGCGGTTCTGGACACAGCACAGTTTTGGGTCTATCCTCCCTAGCAGCAAGTCCAGGATATTCGGGCTATGATCACATTTGATTGGATTGTCCACTCCTGATCCTGCTCTGGAAGGAAGTCCTTAGTCATATTAAGGAGGTATTGGGCTTAACCCTGCCTGAGTCCACAGCCAGGGGGAAGCCCAGTACCTCAAACCTGATAACCTAAATGCACTCACTCACAGCGATTGGATTATAGCACTTCACATGCTTGGGGCGGCTAAACAACTTTTAGCACTATACTGGAAAAAAGCGGAGACTCCCCCAATTGCCGCTTGGTTTGTGCGCTAGTGGTATGTAATAACTATGGAACTTTTTACAGCGCGGCTGCAATCACGAGACACCCGCTTCACAGCTGTTTGGCGACCCTTAGTTTAATACCTCTATAAAATAGAACATGCACGTTATTTACCCTCAAAAGTTAAAAAGCGCATCGACTCTTTGAGGATGCTATACTTCCGCCAGATCCTAACAGGCTTCTCACATAATTAGAACAGTAGTGCCCGCCAACCCCTTCAACCAGCATTAAGACCTTCATTCGCCACACCTGACACCGTCACACACCTATTCCCGTCCGTCCACCCAACCGCCTACTTTGCTGTATACCTCTCCTTTCTATCTCTTTTTTCGACCCTTTTCTGTTCATCTACCGCTATCCACTTTATATGGGGTTCTAGCCTGTGTTCTCAATGTTATTGGTTTTAAACAGGTCCTGAGACTTCCCACAACACGCTAATATTGTTATATGTACTAGATCACGTGGCCGGCCTAACATGGGTTGTAGGCGACATGCTGTGTTCCAATTAGTTTATTATTGCCTTTTTCTATGCTGGGAAACTCTTGAAACCAACGCGGCCGGCCCTCAATGGGTTGTGGGCTTAACGCTGTGCACATCTGGGCCTATGTTCTACTCCTGATTTAGAAAATAAAAGAGATTAAAAAAAAGATATTTCAATATGTTTGACAAAAAGAATAGGTACATTTCATGACAATATTGAAATGGGAAATAACAGGAACAAATATTTACACCACATTTCAAAAATATTAGAGACTACATTTCAGCAATATAGAAAATACTGAGGTTCTTGCATTAATAATCCATTTGGTAAAAGTGATTGCTTGTGGAGTCAGCTCACTCCTGTGTCTGTTATTGCGTTTAAATAAAGGCATTTTTAATGCACCCCATTTTACTTTCAGATTCAGAAACTCCCCCTCGGGTTACTACCTCCTGTTACTGTTTTGCAGTCCACATATGGTTTCAAAGCTTAATACATACCTTAAGGATGTATTACATATTCAAAAGGGACACTATTAACATTCCCCTTCCAAATTCTGAATTGTTAAATGGGCTTAGTACATTTCAACAAGGGGTTTAGCATTTGCAAACTCTGTGAATTACCCAACCAGTGGATTTTTGAACAATAAAACCCTCGGTACATGAGACAATTTTTCTCAATTCCCTCCAAATTAAGTTTGCTAATAATGTTAGTTGAATGATAACCTGTGCACGTACCTATTTAGTGTAAGTGTTGCTTCAGATCAAATAAAAACCATTACACATAACTCTTAAACAAAACTTAAAGACTTTCTGACATCCAGCTTTAATGTTTTGTTAAATATATTCGCAAATGTTGTCACTTAAACAGGAAAGCACCTAAGCGGTCTATGGACATACATAGGATGTAATCATAATCTTTAGATACATTTTCTGAGTTTTAGGTCCAATGTGTGTCTTCTGGGTTTACTCTAAACCAATATAACAAACATATTCACTCCTTTTAAATTTGATCTGTTTGAACTGGTTTCTATTCCAGACAATAATCTAGATTTAGACCAAGGATCAATTCCATCCATGGCTTTTAAAATCTATATATCATTGATCTTTTAGTGTTATCGCAAATAAAACTGTAATAGAACTGATCTGAGAGATGGACCTTCAAGTATTATGCTCAGTCAATTTATTGAACAAACTATGGAGTTAAAATCTGAATAGATTCGATTCACAAGCATTGCCTGACCACTGTATTTTACATCAATAGATTAATTATCAGCATATTTTCTCTAAGTACAATTCAGTCATCTTCTATTTTTCGCGGAACTCTTGCTGGTCTGTTAGAACTCTTTCAAAAATATGACATTTAAATGTCCAAACAATCAGGAATTCTAGTTTCAAGCATGGTCAAACCTTAATGAATGCTATACCTAAAGATGCCCTTCTGTTCCTACATTTTATTTTGCACCATGATCCAGAAATGGCATGTTTTTGCTTTCGGAGGCAAAATTCTAAACATATTTATTGTTGTTGCCATCTGAAACATTATCACTAAGTGGGAAGATAACAACAAGTGGTCTTGGGATGTTTGCTGGAATGGGAAGTGTTTAATCAATAGGTGGATTGAATTCAAGTTTAGGTGACAATTTTACAAAAGTGTATGGATTTTGTATATATTTAAAATTGTTGATCTCCAAAAAGGCCTAAATCAATAAATCGAATTGAAATTCAAGTTTATCATTTTAATCCTATTGTTGGAAAAGATGTGATTTTGAACCCCATGAGGCAGTTCCTTTCCAGAAAGCATTCAGGTTGTAATCATGAGTCAAATAATGCTGAGGAGGTTAAAATATTCAAATTGAATTCTAATTACACATGAAATGTTCATTGTTCAATATATTTCTCTTAGTATTTTAATGTGAGGACTTTATTGCTTAAGGAAAATAATTAATATTTGTTTTTCTATATGTAGGAAGCATTACATTAATGAAACCACTGTATCCCACCTTCTTTCTTTCCTTAACCTGTTCTTTATGAACGTTTCTGTTGTTGAACTTTAAAGACTGCCCGAAATTAAGAATTGTGCTCTATATATTTTTGCTGTGTTACAGTTTGTTGATTTTTATGTACAACTTTCGTCTCTTATGAGTATGGCAACTGATGTTCTGTTTAGCTTTAATAATCAGCTTATGTTTATTAGGTTTTATTATTCAATAAAATGTTTCAAACACAACAAATGGTAGTTGATATGTATTTACACCTGCAGCATTTTTATTGTATGAGCACTTTCAAAGAGGCCAAAAATATGGTCTGCGGGTTGACGGAGGACCACATTGGCATCAGGAGGGAGAGGTTTGGGCAGGTGATTGGGGATACATGTTAAGTTAGAAGTAGGGGGAATAACGCATGTACATTGTGTGGACTGTGACTCCTGGAGTTATTGTGAGGGATACCACGCTACCCCGTAAATGAATCCCCTAGTGATTATTATCAACAAACTTTATTCGGTTTTATAAAAGAAAAACATAAAAGTCATACATAAAATGATAAAACATTTTCCAAGTTACAGATTGACAAATATAATACATACAAGTTAATCAAAACACAAGATAAAAATTCATGAATTACAGTACCGAAGTTAATCGCAACTTGACCTGAGTCTAACAGCGAACCGTAAAACGTAAAGCATATCTAAAACAGTGTCTTTAGAGAGGAGTTGTAAAAAGATAAGAGCTGGTCTCACCCACCTAAAACCTGTTTTTTTGAGAATGGGAATAATAAATAACTTTCTAGGGACAGCATAAAAACTACAAAACATTATAAAGTGCATCATGTCCTGACAAGACTCACTGTTGCAGCTACAGGGCATGAGGCACTGGCCTCTGTGGAAGCCGCGAGGGTGTGCCATGAGGTAATGGAAGAGGTTGAGCCGAAACCGGGTCATTGAAAATGATTATGGATGCTTTTAAGCCCTATAAGTTAAGGTTCTCTGGTTGGTACGGTTTTTAACACGATGTACATACGCACACTAGGCTTACACCGCTTATTTCCCTCTCTATCACAGTGGCTCATTCCTAAAAACATTCTTTGACCAGTGAAAAGTCACTCTTACATCTGCGCTCAGGGTTAGCGAATAGTTCCTACCTACCCTGGAGAGGCCAACTGTTATATACTGAAGCCATCGGATGCGTGAGACACTGTCAAGTGAAAGGCATTCCCGTAGGATGTCTTTGCTAAGTGTATTTTCTTGCTTAGCCCAAATATTAGCCACAAAGCCAGGGGACAGAAAGCCAGTACATTTGAGAGGAAAGGCATTCCCAACTCTTTGTGCACGACATACAACGAAGTGCTTTGTGGGACTGAAAGGGTCCTTCGGAGGAAAGAGTTTTCAGTACTTTGCACTGCTCCTACCCCAATGTGGCCCAAAGTCTCACTCCCATAACTAACCTTTCAGATATATTTGTCTTCATATGTCTTCAAAAAAGCCCCTATTGGCTTCCTTGCCCCTCTGCTGGCAAAGTTAAAAACAGCTGCAAAAGTTTTCAATAGATCCCCTTTCTTCCAAGTAAGCAAAGGGCACCAACTCAAGGAATCGTCAAATTCAACTCCCAAATAGGAGAAAACATTGGTCTTCGGTATTGATGAAAGTCAGAGTTTAAAAGTGAACTGCTTAGCTTTTACGAGGTCCCACCTGCATAATGAACGACTTGGCATGAGGCCTGCGAGGCCTCTGGGTGGTTGGCGCTATATAAATATAATTTTTCATTTCATTTCATGATGAATCAACAGGTCCAAGTCCTCCATTAAAAGGACAAAAGAATTCAGAAGAAGTTGTAGGCCCCTAGCTGTCCTCGCCAAGAGGACTGCGTCATCAGCGTATAGGAGGACTGGCAGGCTATGCTTCCCTACCTGGGGACAATCCGCATTTGTGGCCAAAAGGGCCTTCTCTAAGGAATTAATATATAGGTTAAAAAGAAAGGGTGCTAAAATGCACCCCTGATGCACCCCTCTCTTGATGTCAAGCTGACAGGACACGTTCAGGTCCTTTGAATAGCGGACAACTACAGTTTAATCACGGTGAATAAAATGATGTTAATGTCAATGCCAATGGAGGACATCAACTGCCACAGCTTGGACCTATTAACACAGTCGAATGCTGAGGACAGGTCCATGAAGGCTAGGTATATGGGGCTGGAACGAGCCACAGTGTATTTGTTCAGAACCATGTAAAGGTTTAAACACTGTTCCACAGTGGAACGACCTGGGCGAATGCCGTTTTGTATATCGGATAAAAAGTTGTTTTCCTCAACCCATGATACAAGTGTGTCAAGTACCATGCGGCCCACCACCTTCACCACAGAGTCCAGCTGAGAAATGGGCCTATAACAATAGGTACTGTCCCGTTATCCCTTTATAAATGCCGGGACTATAAACAATAAAGCCCAAGAATTTGTGCGGCCAATCTGGACTGCAGTATTGACGACAGCTGTGAGGACAGGCACCCAAGTTTTTAAGTGGGCGATGTAGAGATCTGGTGGGATCCCATCTGGCGCGGGGGCCTTGTTTTTAGATAGACCCAGAATACCGGCACTCACCTCTTGCGTGGTGAAAATAAGTTCCACCTTGCCTTCCACCCTTTCCTGCCCCTCAATTGGAGGGGTATCCGACTGGAAGATACCCTCGAAATTATGTACCCAATCGTCCTCTGTGATTTGGGCATCCAGTAAATTAGCATGATTTCCAGATAGAAATGGGCTGTTAATAATGCCCCAGAACTTTGAGCTATTACACAGTGTACTAGCCTCCACTAAATTGATCCAGGCCTCCTCCTTCAGGACAGACTCGCGAGTTGCTGGAGCAGCCTTATATGCTCTTCGTAGTCTGTTGACCACCACCCAGTCTCGGGGCTTAACACCCAAGGTTCCTGGAAGCCTGGGAGCACACAGAGTCAAACCATTGTGGACCTGGTTGCTAACAGGCCCGTAGAAAGTTCCTTATGACAGTAGACATGGATCCAAATGCACCCATGATGTCCGGAGCACTTGTCTCATCGTCGAGACAGGTGGCAAACTCGCTGCGACACCGAGTTAAAAGGGACTCGTGGAGTAGTTCTGGGACAATACACCCCCACTTTATGCTCCTTTCCGCTTCCACCTCTTTAAGGGGGACACCAGCCCCCCGCCCACCTTGGTGTGTCCGAGTGTTCGGGTCCAGCCAGTTGAGACACAAATGGGGTTGTGGTCACTGCATTCACTCGCCTGCACAGAAAAATCGGTAACCAGAGAGTAAAAGGGGGTATATACAAAGGTGAAATCAATAACGATCTCACACCCTCTCCCAATAAAGGTGGGAGTAATGTCTGTTTTCCCCGGAGGCAGCTTATTTATTACAGATGTTAGATCGAATTCAAGCAAGATGGAGTTAAGCTCAATACCCTTGGGAGTATGTTCCATGTGTAAGCCTGCTTGTCGTGCACAGCCCATAGCTTCCACTCCTCCTTGCATGATGTCCCTACACATGAGTGTTAAAATCCCCTGTTAAAAAAATGTAGTGATAACTCTGACCTTTCAAGATGCTATGCTGAAGTACAGACCCCAGCAGAGTTATATTTCCCTCATCCGGGTGTGTAACTCCAGCGTTGAAAAAGTTACCAGAGCAGCTTGCTCCTTCTACTGGGCTACAACATCACATGTAAATTGAGAGAGACATACAGTGAGGTATTGTAAGAAACTGGCTCTGTATACTGCACCAAAGTGAGGTATAGTGTGTATAGAGTCCAAAGGTCTCCAGTGGTAGGCAGAGGTTAAAGTTAGATAGAACCTTACTCTCTAAAGTGGTAGGTTGGTCGAGCAGTAAGGCAGTATAAGAGGACAGTGTTAAGCATTTGATGTACACACTCAGTCAGCAAATTAATTCACACACTCAAGAACTGAACTCTAGGCCAATTTTCTTTGTATAAAAAATATACTGTTGTTTTATTTCTAGAACCAAGAAAGCCTGGCACAGGTAAGCATAAAAATACTTTGCAGTAATCATTTACTTGTATGAACACCGTTCAAGTATGCAGTAGAAATTGTATTTTGTTTGATTTACAAGGGAGCAGTAGTATGCAACACTTAGCAAATACAGTACATTGATATGAATAGGCTTTTTCAATAAATTGCAGGTAAGTTGCTTTTTGCTTTACTTTTCTAACTCAGTGCTGGATACCTAGATTCAGCACTGGTACATTTCCTAGAAACAGCTAAGTAATTATGTATTGGTTATTCGCATGATTTTTAAAGAATATTTTCAGTTTTTAAAACTCTACACTTGTAAACTTTTTGGAGCAGTACATTGAAATGAATGGGCTTCTACAATAAATTGCAGGTAAGTTACTTTTCGTGTTACTTTTCTAACTCAGTGCTAGATACCTAGATTCCGTCCATCATCCCCTTTTGTATCGCTTTGTTCACCCTAAGTTTGCAGGGTATGCTCAGACGTGAATCCCTTGCTCACTTTGCCACTGGATTCAAGATAGCCTGGCTGACGAGGGTTATCAACCCGAAATCGGTCCCAGGATGTTTGTTTCCGGTCCAGGGAAGACATGGCTTGGCAGTTCGTGCTGGACTGTTCCCATGAGGCACAGGGTCAGACTGATTAGCATATGGCCATGTCTGAACTGGCGGACTGAGCTAAAGAATGGTAATTGATTAAACCCAGATCAGTTGACTGGGGGTGAGTGTTTGATTTGCTCAAACGCTCCGTCCATCATCCCCTTTTGTATCGCTTTGGATACCTAGATTCAGCACTGGGACATTCCCTTGAAACAGGTAAGTAAACACGTTTTGGTTATTTGTGCAATTTAAAAAATATTTTTAGATTTAAAAACTCCACACTTTTTGGACAAAAAGTGTCCATGTTATCCTATGGAGGGAAAACAGGTTAACGGTTCTGAGGTAAGTAATTGACTGTGGGAGTTACGGTTCTGGGGTTAGACTCAGGGGGTCTCCCAAGGTCAGTGATGCACTGTTGTTGCACCCTCCGCGGCACTAGGACGGCCGGGTGCAGAGTGTTGACGCCCAATGTTTTCCTATGGAGGATAGGGGGGCTTCGTTTGGTGGCGGCTGGCAAGCAGGCCACAGGATTGTGGGAGCAAAGCTCCTAGGGTTTAGCTCAGGGCAAGTTGGGGACCAAAGGTGCACCCTCAGCGGCCGGGCGCACGGGCTGTATCGAGGTCGGGTGCCCTGTTGATTTCAATGGAGATTCTCCGGGACAAAGAAACACTGCAGGCTTGTGGACGAGGATCTTCCAGGAGCGACCACCACTTCGAGTGGTAAGTTGGGATCTTGTAGGTTGGTTAGGCACCGCTGGGTTGGGCACACAAGGCCGTGGGGAGTCGGATGTAGGGGTGCCTTTGGACGTCGGATTTTCTTACCCTCTCCGGTCACGGTAGGAGGGGTCCTCTGGATTGAGGCTACAGACGTCTTCTGGAGGCTTGAGGCAAGTCATGGGTCACCAGATCTCGTGTCAGAATCGCCGGGGGAACTCCTTGGGGTGTTTTTCCACTCGAGCTCGGGTCGGGTTCAGTGGGTGTGGAGTGGGCTGGATTCTCGGTTTCTGGCTGGCACCAGACGCTGCAGTTTAAACACGTCCGGTGTTCGCAGGAGAAACAGTCTTGAAAGTGAAGGCAGGCAGGTCCTCTGGGGTTTGTGAGGTTGTTGGCTACAGGACACACCGGAATTTCGCAGGAGCAGGTTCGATGGGAGACAGGCCTGTAGGGCTAGGGCCAAGTCAGTGGGCGTCGTCCTCTTGTTAGCTCTGCATGGCTTTTCATCCTTCTCTTCTTTTCTTGTTTCTGGATCTGAGGAAGGAAGGTAAAGGCTGCCACTAAATACTAAATTTAGGGGCGTTACAGGTAGGTAAAGGGCAGGGACCAATGGGTCCCTTCCCTCGGGTGGGTACACCCCCTATTCTGTCACTCTCCAGTGGGAGGGGGGCCGGAGCCTGTCCCTGGTTGGCTGGGTCCCCCCATCCTCAAGATGGTGGGGACTCAAGGTTGTGCTTCACCTCGCCTTCCCCAACTTAGGGGTGGAGTTGGCAGAGGTGGGCACACCCCTCTTCCTCACTTGTTTTTCCCGCCGGTTCTCCCACCCAAAGTGGGGGTTAGAACCAGTGGGGACCCATTGCTGAAAGCAGCAAATAGTATGGAGAGGCTCACAAGGGCAGTATGCCTTTGAAGCTTCCCCTTCGTGAACCCTGCCTATCCTGGGGGAGGAGGCTTGGCACCTCTTCCCAGTATGTGCATTGTTTCAGGCCCCCGAGAGCAGCAAACTCTCAACCCAGGCGTCCAGAAACATGTCAGTTGGTGGCAGCCTAAGCAGCCACTCAGGTCACTAGGAGTTGGTCGAGTTTCAGGTGGCATCTCCTAGCTGCCCTATGTTGTGCTTTTTACATTAAATACCACACTGGCATCAGTGTGGGTTTAATGTGCTGAGAAGTTTGATACCAAACTTCCCAGTCTTTAGTGTAGCCATAATGGTGCTGTGGAGTTCGTAATGACAAGCTCCCAGCACCATATATTCTTAATGGCAGCACTGCACTTACAATGCCCAGGAATAGACTTGGGCACTGTAGGGATATAGGGATCATGCATCTGTACACTCACCACTGGCATAGGGCACCCAGCTAGAGGGATGACTGATGTATGCCAGGGCAGTGGTTTGTGGGCATGGCACACAGGGATGTGCCATGTCGACTCTTCACTTTGTTCTGCACCAAGTTACTGCAACAGAAACCCACTGTTCGAGGCATATGAGCTGCAGAATTCACACTCTGTGTATAGATCACCATCTGGTGTTGGGTTTGGATGCTTGCACCTTGTTGTTGTCTTTAAAGAAGTCTTTTGTAGTCACGAGATAGGTGACTCCTCCCTTGGACCATAGTGTGCATTGACTCCATCTTCAGATTGTTTTTTTCCGCCATCGGGTTCGGATGTAACTTCTGCACTCCAGTTCGGCACCATATCTCCAAACCTTTTCGACGCGCAAACCATCATAAAATTCAACGGTATTGTTTCTCAAATATCCCATTCTGGTCGTCGACAAGGGCCGCTGGGCCTATCGACGCCATTCTGGCCTACGGCTCATGGAAAGGATTCCACACAGTGACCATCACAAGGTCTGTAATCTGGGTCTCTCGACAGAAAACAACAAGAAAAATTGCCATGCCTGCGCCTCCTTTCGATCCAAAAAGACCATCGATGATCGCCGGGCCCGATGACACATCATGGCGCAGCAAGCAGCTCTGGTACCGGTGGACATCTTTGATGAAGGCTCGATTTCCCGGAGGAAGATTCTGAGGAACTGGAAATCGTGTCCGAAGCATACGACTCCGACTCAGACCACCCCATCCCTCCAGATCAGCGAGTGAGTACCACTGCCGCAACCCCAACCCCACTTGTAAAAAAGAAGGCCATGGTCAAGACTTCGCCTGTTGGCCCCAGCAGTGACCGAAAACAATGTTGAGAAGCCCCGCCCCCGGGCTCGGCTCCAAAGACAAGGGACAAGCCTTCAGGCAGCTCGTGTCCGAGCAAGCCGCATGTTAGTGTCCCACAGGCTCCATCGGCACCGAAGTCTGGAGCACAGCCTACTCCCAGAAAGAAATCAGCATCGACCACCCCGGCGCCGAAAGAAAAGGCATCCGATCCGAAACCAACACATTCTGAACCGAAAAAGATTCCCGCCTCCATATCGAAGCCGAAGGATCCAAAAACACCTTCCAAGGCTCCAGAGCAGAAATCCAAACCTCGCTTGGACACGAAAAGATCGGCACCGAAAGCGTCTACCGAAGAGGAAGAACTTTTTCGACCGGATCCTATCGATCCGAATAAAAAAACACTCCACATAGACCCTAAAACCGGACATGTGTCTACTGTTCCACACAAGAAGAGGAAACTGGATACACCAGGCATTCCTGCAGTGCCTATTAAGAAAAAAGACTTTGCTACTTAACTTATACAACCCTCTTCTCCTATTCTTCCTACTAAGCCTATCTCTCCTCCACACTCTCCTATGCTTTCACCAAATTCACCATTACCACAGGTTGATGATGATTTAGGGGATGGGGGAGGCAACAATGACACTTTTATAGACCCTGATACCGACACAGATGTACCACAGGACGACTGGGACAATTATGATGACGCGGCCGACCCTCCAGACCTCCCTGATCCCCAGGCATACTCAACAAAGCCATCTCCCCCAGATGACAATATTGGCTTTAGTCAGTTGGTAAATAGGGCAGCTACATACCATGGTGTTTCAAAGCATTCAGACCCTACAGAGGAGGACTTTCTAATAGACACTTTTGAGCAGTCACTAAACACTGCACAAACCCTGCCAATGTTAAAAGGTGTCATTAAACATGCCCCTGACATATTTAAAGACCCTGTTAGGGCTAGAATTCTCAATCCGAGAATTGACAAAAAATATAAACCTCCTCTCAATGATCCCGCCTACATCAAAGGTCCACTCCCTTAAAGAATCCCTGGTGGCAGCTAACGCTAGAAAACGGGCTAATTCTCAGACCTCTGGTGAGGCACCACCTCCGGACAAGGAGTCTAAATTATTAGATGCTTCAATCAATCAATCAATGCATTTCTAAAGCGTGCTACATACCCGTGAGGGTCTCAAGGCGCTGGGGGGGTGGGGGAGGTTGCTACTGATCGAAGAGCCAGGTCTTGAGAAGTCTTCTGAAGGCCAGCAGGTCCTGAGTCTGTCGTAAGCTGGTAGGGAGAGTGTTCCATGTCTTGGCGGTGAGGTAGGAGAAGGATCTGCTGCCGGTGGTGGTTTTCCGGATACGAGGAACTGTGGCGAGGGCGAGGTTGGCAGAGCGGAGGCTGCGGGTGGGGGTGTAGAAGCTGAGTCGGTCGTTGAGGTATGCTGGTCCAGCGTTGTAAAGGGCTTTGTGTGTGTGGATGAGGAGTTTGAAGGACATCTAGAACGAGGCGGTTCTGAAGAGCCACCAAACGGACCGCTTGGAGCTCGGCAGTGTTGTTGGCAAAGATGCCCGCTGTGATGTTCATGGTTGTCTCGACTGACTGAGTCAAATGTCGGATGGCACGGCTGTTTGCCATCGGGCCCCAGAGGGGGACGAGTCCTTTCATAGCATCGAGGAACTGCGCCCCTGTTGAGTCGGCTTGCTCAACGTCTTTGGCTCGTTTTTGCCTGTGGTGATTTGCTGGGGCCACATAAGTTGGAGGAAGGACAAAGGAGATGTAGCAAGTGCCCCCCCAGCCTTTGGGGAGCCAGGTGTAGGCCTTCGTGCCACAGATGAAATACATGTTTGGGGATGACACAAAGGAAGGTGGATCCGTGGAATCCAGAGTGCTGGTAAAGCGGCAAGCGCTGCAACCCACCAGCTGTGTCCCAAGTCCTTCTACACACATGTGGCCTGTGACGTTGATGACCGACAGGGCCACAGTCAGAGTGGCAGCCGTTCGTTTCCGCAGATAGGAGAAGGTGGGTCTGGTTGGATTGTTGAACACCTGCATTTCGATTCGTTCTTTGGCCGGGATGTCCATTTGGATCGAGTCACTGGGGGTCAGCGGGCAGAAGTGTGTCTTTGTCTTGTTTCGCCCGGCCCCATGAGAAGAATGTGCTGCAGTTCTGCTGGAGGTGGCATTGCCCGTATAGCTCTCTTGCAGGAGGATCAGCCAGGCAAGGCAGGAGCCGTGGACAGAGAAGGGTGAAGGGATGAATGGTATTGAATGTCCAGTGGCATGGGGTAGCAACCCACAGATCCAGCAGTTGGTGGTGTTGGTGGCAAGATTGTGCTGGTGAAGTAGCTGCACGAAAGAGTTGTTCCAAAACTCCTTTCGCCTCTCTCTTAGTTGAGGGGAGAGCGAAATTAGATGATGTTCCTTCACGGTGGTAGGCTGAGCAGTGGTTAGGAATGTTTCGTGAGCAGGTGCGTGTTCTTCCATAATCCAGAGCGTAGTCATGAGGAGAAAACAGAGGAGGATTACGATGAAGAGTGCAATTGTCTTTGAGCTATGGAGTCTGTCTATTCTCGGATTTCTGTAGTGGGTATTTCCTGCTGTCTCCGTCGGCTTCTTATTTGGCGCTTCCATCATCTTCTTATCTGGCGCTTCCATCATCTTCGTCTTCAAGGTGCTCGGTAGTGGGCAGGACCACAGACTTAGTTTTAGCTTCTCTCCAGGTAACCCTTGGTAGTTTGGGTCACCGTTCTGAGATCCTTTAACCTAGTCCGTGGCCTACTTAGCCGAAGCTCCCTCCTTTCGACGCAGGAAATACCCTTCTCGAGATGGCACAGTGGGGTCAGGATGTTTTGAAAGTTCAAGTGTCTCAGTATCAGGGTAGCAGTTCAACGATGGTCGGTCCTGGTTCAGGAGCTCTTCTTGGGTGTTGACGGTGTCTGTCGTGGCCAGGGCTGGAGAGACCTTTTTGCAGTGATGAGCGTGCAGCCAGTGTTTCTTCCCCTCCACTCGAAGTGCGGTCCGAGTGGTGATCAGCACTTGCCAGGGGCCCGTCCACCGGGGTTCCAAACTCTTTGATCGCTGAAAATTTCGGATCAGCACGAAGTCCCCCGGCTGGATGGCGTGACCCGGACCCCTGGAAGCATCGGGGATGGCCTGCTGCACCTGCTGATGAAGGACAGACAAAGTTTCACTCAATTTGTACAGATAATCAGACATTAGGACATCCGGAACGTCATGAATGGAAGTTGGTTTCGGGGCAGACCAGACGCTCATGGGTCGACCGAAGACAACTTCATAAGGGGTTAAGTGATGTCGGGTGGGGGTAGAGCGCATCGATAGCAATGCCAATGGAAGGGCGTCTGGCCATTTCAGGCCCGTCGTAGCCACTATTTTGGCCAGTTTAAGCTTTAGTGTGGCATTGTGTCGTTCGACAAGCCCAGCAGATTGAGGGTGGAAGACTGCGTGGAATTTCTGTTTAATACCCATCCCATTTAGGATGAGCTGGATAACATTGGCTACAAAGTGGGGGCCATTATCACTCCATAAAACACGACAGAGGCCATAACGGGGGAAAAACTCCTTTAACAGAACCTTTGCAGTGGCCATAGCGGTGTTGTCACGGGTTGGATATGCTTCCACCCACTTGCTAAATGCGCACACCACGACGAGTACATATTTCAGGCCTTGGCATCTGTCTAGCTGGATGTAGTCCATCTGCAGGACTTCAAATGGGTGGTTTGGGACCCCAAATCCCCCCCGGGGTACTACAGTTCCTTTCCCGGGGTTGTGTTGCAGGCATATTAAGCATTGTTGGACCAGGCGTTTGGCGGAATCTGGGATCTTGTCATTGTGCCAAACCCTGGAGACAAGTTCGATCATGGGGGCTGATCCTATGTGGGCAGGGGAGTGTGCCATGGTTAATATGGGAATCAAGTACGAATCAGGTAGCAACCATCTGTTCGTGTCTTTTGTCCGCCAGCAGCCTTCATCGTCTTTCAATCCCACCCGTGTCCATTCAGTCAATTCGTGTTGTGTGCTAGTCGTTTGTATGTCTCTAATTGTGTCCTTGGCGTCAGTCCAGTTTTCTGCTTGTGACCTGGTCACGTACATATGTGTTGTCGTTCTATTTTCAGCTGTCGTTCGGGCGGTGATGTCGGCTAGTGCATTTCCCTGTCCAATAATGCCTGTCACTTTCTTGTGTGCCTGGCATTTGATAACGGCAAGTTTGTTGGGGAGGAGGACAGCTTCGATTAAGGCGGAGACTAAATCCCCGTGCAAAATGGGTGTGCCGTGTGAGGTCAAGATTCCTCTCTCCCTCCAGAGGAGCCCAAAATGGTGAACCACCCCGAAGGCATACTGGCTGTCGGTGTAAATGTTCGCTGTGGTTCCTGTTGCCAGGATGCAGGCTCGCGTCAAAGCAATCAGTTCCGCTGCCTGGGCAGATCGCTGGGTGATGCGGGCTGTTTCTACTACAGTTCGAGCCGTGGTGACTGCATAGGCAGCGGAAGTGGTACCATCGGAGAGTTTGATGCAAGAACCGTCCACCCACAACTCCCCGTCGGGGTCAGGGAAAGCTGTGTCTCTGAGATCGACCCTACTCCTGGTCTGTTCGTCCGTAAGAGTCACGCAGTCATGTACGGGGTGCACATTGGGATCGTTCTCTGGCAAGGGTAACAGAGTTGCTGGGTTCAGTGTGGTGCATCTTTTCAGGGTGATATGGGGGGCAAGCAAGGTCAGTTCGTATCCAGTCAGTCGTGCACTCGTCAGATGTTGCGTCTTGGTTTGGTTCAGGAGGGTGTCGACTGCATGGGGTAACAGTACCGTGAGGGAATTCGAGAGTACAATCCCCTCACTCTGTCGGATAGAGACTGCAGCAGCAGCTACAGCTCGAAGGCAGGCAGGCAAGGCTCTGGCGACAGGGTCAAGAGTGGCAGAGAAGTAAGCGCACGGTCGTTGCTTAGGGCCGATGGCCTGGGTCAGGACAGATAAAGCGCACCCCTCCCTTTCGTGAGTGTAAAGGGAGAAGGGCTTTTTGTAATCAGGGGTACCCAGGACAGGGGCTGAGCAAAGGGCATCTCGCAGTTCTGTGAAGGAAGTTTGACACTCAGGAGTCCAAGGGAGTGGGAAAGGGACGTCTTTGTTTAGCAGAGAAAGCAGCGGTTTTACAACGAGGCTGAAGTTTGGTAACCATTGTCGGCAGAAGGAGGTGAGGCCTAATAGGGAGCGAACCTGCTTCTGGGTTTTAGGGACAGGGGTATCTAGAATGGTTTGGATTCGATCAGGGGTGAGTTTTCTTCCATCTTTGGACAAAAGGTGGCCTAGGTAAGTGACCTGGGGTAGGCAGAATTGCAACTTCTTCTTGGAGACCTTGTGGCCATTTTCCGCAAGGAAGTGCAAGAGTTGAATGGTGGCGGTAACCGCTAGAAGGGTGGTGTCGGCTGCCAAAAGGATGTCATCGACATATTGTACCAACACCACCCCGTCGGGTAACTGGACTTGGTCTAGTTGTCTTTTGAGGGCCTGGCTGTAGATGCTAGGGCTTTCCGTGTAGCCCTGAGGCGCTCGGCAAAACCTATATGAGCGGGCTTTTAGGGTAAAGCCGAAGAGATATCGGCTGTCTGGGTGGATGGGGATGGAGAAGAATGCGTTCTTGAGGTCGATGACGGAAAAGGTGGTGGCAGTGGATGGAATCAAGGTCAGGATGGTGGTGATGTCTGAGACCACAGGGTACTGGGGTACCACCACTTTGTTGATCTCTCGGAGGTCGATGATGAAACGGTATGCTTTCTCATCTCCCTCTCCCTGCTTCTTGATAATGGGCAAGATAGGGCTGTTGCAAACGTTGCTAACCACTTCCTCTACCACTCCTGCGTCTATCAGTGACTGGATAATCATTACCAATGCCTTCTCGCCCTCTGGCGATATCCGATATTGTGGGAGTTTTGGGAGTGTTGCGTCTGGTCGGACAGTAATGTGCACTGGGTCAATTAACATACGCCCTACGTCCGAATCCGCTTTGGCCCACAGATACGGAGGTAGAGTGTCAAGCAGGGACGCGTCAACGTCGGTGATGGAAAACATGTGTCGGGGGGAACAATGTCTAAGCAGAACGGGGTTGTCGTAAAGAAACACTCGAACTCCATCTTGAGAACACCTAATCGTCGCTCGGAAGTGTTTCAGTAAGTCAAGTCCCATAATGGCGTCAGGGCTATTGGAGGAAAGCAAGAACGTGGTGTCAGTGGTGTTGTTTTCTACGTCAAAGAGAATCGGGGCAGACAAAGGGTTGGTGGAGGGCGTTCCATCGAAACCTGTCGATGTTATGAGTGAGCCAGACAAGGGTGCCCTTGGAATCAGTCGTTTAGATAACGCACTACGTGTTGCGCCAGTGTCTACCAGAAATGGAGACTTGGTACCCAGGACCTTAGCAGTGACATAAGGGCCCTGCTGGTCAACATAGAGCTCGACTGGATCCCTCCCTCGCCCTTGGCTGTCCTATGCGAAGGTGTGAGTGTCGTCATAGTCAGATTGTTGATATTGGTTCTGCCTGGGTCGATCGAACGTATTTGGTCTGCTTGATCTGTCATTAGTCGCGTCATTTGGGGGCCCTCGTTGTTGTCCCTTAGGTCTCGGTCCGTTTGCTACATCCCTGGGGTCTTTGTTTCTGATCATTTCCAGAAGAACTGGGCACTGGGATTTCCAATGGCCAGTCCCTTTGCAGAAAGCGCACTGGTCTTCTCTAAGGTCTGTGCGTCCACTGTAGGAAGTCAGAGTGCGGTCCTGGGGAAATGTAGTCTTAGGGACGTTTGTCTGGTAGTTTCCCCGGTATTGGTCCCGTCCTATAGTCACCCCTTGCAGTTTGGCAATCATCACCCTCTCTTTTAAGTCCTTCTTCTTTTTCTCTGTCGCCCTATCGTTTTCATTTTTCTGATGCTCATAATATTGGGCCATTTGGAGAATCGCTGTAGGTTTGGAGGCTGCCCAACTACTCTCGCTGGCTTGTAGTTTCTGGGAGATTTCCGATGATAGGCCCTTAACATAATTCTGGACAAACAGATGGTGTCCGGTTGCAGTGGTCATGTCCTGGCCGCTGTAATCGGAGAACATCGTTTCGAACCGGGAGAAGTATTCCGATACATCCTCCTGGGGTTTTTGGCGACAGGCTGTTACTATCGACCAGTCCACTTTCTTTTCTGGGATTAGGGTTTTTAATTTCTCTACGATTTTATCTGGGAGGTCTAGAATGGATTTCAACGGCTTTTGTCCTGGTCCCCGTTGTTTGTCCAGGTCATCGAGTTGTGACCAGGTATGTCCAAACAGCTCAAGGTGGTCGACTTTCCGGATTTGCTTCCACACATCAGCTGGTAGACATAACCCGAAGAACAAGTCGATGTCAGCCAGGGTCATGATCGTTGAACCCAGGGCTGTACCCAATTCAGTATAGAAGGCAGTGGGGTTTTTACGTAGGTCGGGTAGAGATTTCCGGAATGTCAGTATCTCTTGCCGGTCCCATGGCTGGTAGACCCAGTTGTACACTACCCTTCCCTTCGCATCTTGGTTGTTTGCATCATCGTGAGTCCCTGTACCCCGAGGAGGAACCCAGTAAGGGGCAGCCTCACGTATCGGCATCATGGCGCTAGATTGCTCGGTTGGTGGTTTGGTCACTACGGAGGCTGCGGATTTAGCTCCCGGCTTTCGTTCAGTGAGGTGGCGGAAAACCTCAAGCGTACGCGTAAGGAGGTCCGACACATCACACTCGCCCTCATCCCCGATATCGACCTTCCGGTACAGAGTCCTTAGGCTCTCGGGACCTTTGTCTCGATATCGGTCCTCGTATGCATTCAAGACATGATAACACAGTCGTACGGTGAAATGTCGTCTGTGACTCCCTGTATACGAGCTGAACATATCTGTGATGTACTCTTCATCATCCTTCCTTTCTACCAGTGTCCTTGCTATTTTGTCGATCCCCGCTCGCTCATCTTTGTCTAGTCTGTTTGTTCTTGCAGGGCCAGCCCCTCGAGTCTCATGGTCGTCTAACGTTGTTGTTGATGCAGGTTTTAATACAAGGGGTTCGGCTGGCACAGAGGCCATTGGGGCCGACGCTGTGGCGGTACCTTCGTTTGTACCTGGGGGTGGCGCGTGCTGCGCCAAGGGTTGAGAAGGGGCATATGGAGGGGGCATGTGGATGATAGGAGGACCTAACAGCAGGTCCTCATTGGCTTGTCGTTTCGAGGGTAAATCAGGGTAGAGCATGGAGGGGGTTCTAACCGGACACTGGCTTGGCGTTTCCATTTCTAGTTTCTGTTTAGCTTTCTCTCTTTCCTTTATCTCTTTTTTTTGTTTCTGAGCAGCTAGGTGGGCTGCTTTTCGCAGCTCTTTTTCCAACCTACTCTCAGTTTTCTTTTTACGTTGTTCAGTTTCTTTTCGCCACATGCCGAAGCTGTCAAGCATAGTAGGTGTTGTCTTGTTTTTACCCAGGGCAGTTTCTAGCGTTTTTATTTTATCATCATCGAAGGATCCTATCAGGGGCCATTGACTTTCTTGACCCTTTTTTGTATATTTATGCCATAGTTTACTATAGGCTATAGCGGTCAATCCATGCTTCATGAACATGTCCTTATTAGGGGTGCCTTCCAGTGGGGCTGGATGGTCCATCTCTAATAGGCGGTCCGGGCTAAACAGGCTACTAATCAGTGGGGAGAAGACAGACATGACGGCTCGTAACGAGGGACTAAAAAGTCAGCACTGCCTATCTTATCACTAGGTGCAAAGACTGGACAGAATATTTCTATTCTACGTTGTTTGCAGGCAGTGAATACCTCATGGATCAAAATAACCAAAGACCAATAAATAACAATGGGGAGAATGAGTAGGTCCGCAAAGATCTGCGTTACCTACCCTTTTCACTATCTGCAAAAAGGGTGGTCTCTTCCCTGTTTGCAGACAGGGAATCTCCAGGAAACAATAGTTTTGCGAACAACAGTTCAGTTTCAAGTGATTATTGAGTGGGGGAGAAAAAATAAGCACGGCTGCTGCCCTACCTATCCTCCACTGCTTGCAAAGAGAGAGCCCGTTGTTTCTCCGTTTGCAGACAGTGAATCTCCAAATAAATAAAAAGAGCAATACTAGTATTTTTTAAACAAACAAGCAATCAAGCAATTTTTTTTTCGCAACTTGTCGTGGTAACACGACCTTACCCGGACCGCATGGACAGTTTCCTGGCTTCCGAATCCAGCGCCCGATCGTCCCCTCTTCTCCGTTATCCTCGCGGCACTCCTGATGGTTCCCAGTCAGGACCGTAGATCACTCGAGAGAGGTCTGTTCGGAACCAGTGAAGTTCGGATGATCGGCTGTCAGACGAGGGTCTATCGGACAGACGCGTTCCCGATCGTTGCAGTCGTTCACTTTGTCGTCAGGACCTCTCCCACTGGATCCATGGGTCGCTGATGGGCCCCACGCTTGGGACGCCAATTGTTGAAAATAAATGGGGGGCACTACCAACCAGAATATAAGATCCTTAAGTATTGCCCGGCGGTGTCGCCTCTTGAACCCACAAAGAAGTTAAACGATTGAAGAGGCAGGCGCTGGAGACTGGAAGGCAGGAAACAAGGTTTTTATTCTCTCCGGAGGAGAACACAACGAAACGGACAGAAGGTATCGTTCTGAGGTGCTCTAACTGCATCCCTGAGGCCTGGCCTCTTATACACACGTTTATCTGTTTATTGCATGTAACACATTCTCGTCGATACTTTGATGTACGGAAAGACATCCTCAGAATCCCCCCCTTCCCAGCCCGTTCCCACGTAAGGTTACAGTGGAAGTCCCCGTCCCGTTCACAACAGGTGACGATCATCGCGCAGCTTGATATTCCGCCGATTCACGGAGTGTGTGGGGTTCGATCGGATCTCGTGGGATGGGGGGGGCTTTGATCATCTCGGGGGGTCCTTTGAGGAGGGAAGCTTTCTATTGTACGGGGAGGGGCAAGGGATTGGTATCGGCAGAGCTGGGTGTCGGCCTGGGAACGGGGAAGACAAACGGGCACACGGGGAAAGGGGTTTGCATCAAAGGGCCGGGGATCATAAATGGGAAGAAGGGAGGTGTTGCGCTGGGAACAAGACGAGGGCCTGGGGCAGAGCAGCGCCGAAGAGGGGTTTTATGATTCGTGGCAGGTGCAGGCAGGGGGGGTTGTCAGCGAAGCTAGGAGGGAGAGAGAGGCGCGCTGGCTCTCGGCGAGAGCAGGGAAGCCATGGTGCCCAAAATGGCGGCTGTTTTACGCGCACAAAAGGTTTAAGGAGAGCAAGAGGGCGCCGATAATGTTGACGGTTTCAGCCCAACTTTCAACAGAGTCGAGGATGACCCCCAGGTTGCATGCGTGGTCGGTGGGTTCTGGGGCTGTACCTAGCGATGTGGGCCACCAGGACTCGTCCCAGGCTGATGGGGTGGGTCCGAGGATGAGGACCTCCGTCTTGTCTGAATTCAGCTTCAGCCTGCTATCCTTCATCCAATCGGCGATGGCTTT
This sequence comes from Lissotriton helveticus, assembly GCF_964261635.1. Taxonomy (NCBI): domain Eukaryota; kingdom Metazoa; phylum Chordata; class Amphibia; order Caudata; family Salamandridae; genus Lissotriton; species Lissotriton helveticus. Next base: position 1,650,563 of record NW_027611687.1, on the reverse strand, counting down.
GAGGGTGTGGGGGTCTTCAGTGAGGGATATGATCAGCTGGGTGTCGTCGGCGTAGGAGATGATGTTGAGGTTATGTTGTCGTGCGATGTGGGCGAGGGGTGCCATGTAGATATTGAACAGCGTCGGGCTGAGGGAGGATCCCTGTGGGACGCCGCAGATGATCTTGGTGGTTTTGGTGCGGAAGGGGGGGATGCGGACGCTCTGGGTTCTGCCGGACAGGAAGGATGTGGTCCAGGCCAGAGCCTTCTCTTGGATTCCGGCGGCATGGAGGCGTGCTGATAGGGTGCGGTGGCAGACCGTGTCGAAGGCTGCTGATAGGTCCAGGAGGAGGAGGGCGGCTGTTTCTCCTTTGTCCATCAGGATCCTGATGTCGTCGTTGGCGGCGATGAGGGCGGTCTCGTTGCTGTGGTTGCTGCGGAAACCGGATTGGGAAGGATCCAGGATGTTGTTGTCTTCGAGGTAGCGGGTTAGCTGTTTTTTTTTTGTTTGTTTTTTATTTATTTTTATTTATAGCGGTGATTACAGAAAATGCTATCAAGCAAATCAGCATGCGAGCAAGCTTAAATTAGGAGTAGTAGTCCTATCATGAAGAATTATACACAGCCGTTTAGCCCACAACCCGGAGGACGGACCGCGTTTACCTGAAAAGTTCCATACAGCAAATAGTGCATAGACTTGCGTCAAATAACAACGAATATATGAACACTGCTTTTTAACATAAATAACTCTAACAGACCTGAGGTGCCATCCAGCTATTGCAAACGTGTGCCTTAGGGGAACATGTCATTCGACAAACTAAAATAAAACTCAGCTAGCCAGGTACGTGTCGTGGATGCTTTGGTTCGTGTCACAGGTAAGCGCGCAGCAACCATGGAGGGATATCAACTTAGCTCTTGGCCGTGCCTTCCTCATCCCCCCCAGTGACGTTCTCGTCTACTCCCTGTGAAGCCTCCACTTCCCGTCTATACTTGTTATCAAAGAATAATCCCCAAAAGTTCTTGGGTCTGCTTTTGGTAGAGAGAAGTTCGCTGTAGTTGTCGGATTGCGTGCAGCAGTGTGTCAAATCCCCAATCCACTGCTCAGCTTTGGTGAGGAGGCCCCTCATCCAACACATCGCCACCCGCCTCTATGCCAGGAGAAGCCCCAGTTCCACGACCCTACGCTGCGCCTTGGATAGTGGCCTGGAGTAGCCTAGCAACGCAAGCAACGGGGATAGGGTTATCTCATCTTGTATAATATTGCTCAGTTCTTGGAACACCGTCCCCCAATAGAGCTGCACCCCCGGGCATTCCCAAGCAAGGTGAATGAACCCCGCGTCCGGTGTGTTACATCTATCACATGACGCATTTTCTCGCAGCCCATATCTGTGCAGTCTTGCCGGGGTGTGGTATACCCTATTAATGTACTTAAAGTGCACTAACCTGTGCCTACCGTTCAGGGAGACGGACCTCGTGCTGGAGCAGCAGTAATGCCATATTGCATCAGAGATAGGTGTATCTAAGTCGCGTTGCCAAGCCAATCGCGCCTTATTATACCCAGCCGCGCGCTCTGACATGGTCATCTTATAGAGAGTGGATACCATTTTTCCCAGCTCCTCCGTTTTAATGACATGTGTGAGTTCTATTAATTCTGGGGGCTCCTGCAGTTTGTCCCCTAGCTGTTCCCGCCAAGCCTCACTAATTCTATGAAATTGGAAGCGCTGCAGCACAGTAGGTCGCGACTCCTGCGCGTCAATATCACTGAGTGTTTTGACAGTCCCGTCAATGAATATATCTCCTGCTGTGTGTATTCCTATGGCCTTCAAGGCCGCAATAACGCCTTTATCTCTATATGGGGCCAGCCAAACTATCTGTCACGCTTGCAAATTCCCGAGTCCCCAAGATGGTTGCCTCACATTGCGCATGTGCAACAAAGTCAGGCAACTTTAAAAGCCTGTCTTCCTCTAAGGGCGGTGCTTCGCGTTCTAGTGCACGATCGTTCATCGCGTCATTACCGCTTCACCGCGCCACCCTTTTCTGTCCTCATCGTTTCTCCTGCTTTGCAGGTATTCCTGATTCTTCGTGCTGATTTATTGCTTCATGAATCCTGGGCGGCTCTTGGATGTTAAAGGAGTCGCATTCCTTCGTATTGTTTTCCTCCCCGAGGCCAAGGGCTGTGTTCCACTGCTGTGCAGTTTCGGTCCTTCCTCCTGTGTCCCTACCCCTTGTACTTTGAGGCCGGCTGTCTTCTCCATTTCTTCCGGGGGCTGGCCGGACTATTGTTGCTGGGTTCCGCTCACCGGCCGGACTTGTTGTCCTGTCGGTTAGCCGGACTCGAGTGGTGTGGTTCAGCCAGTCCTTCCGGGGGCATTGTGGTAGTTGAAGTCCGCCGATCCCCTGCACCTTCCTTGGAGTTCGTCATCATACTGGCCAACATCACCCATCGGAGAAACCGGGGAGTGAAGACCTGGTAAAAGTGCTCTGTGCACCTATTTTGTCCCGTTCTTTTGAGAAAGGTGTATATTCAGTTATAAACAGAGTGTACTATTTATTGCAGATTCGACCAGTTAACCCATTAGATCCAAGAAGAGATTTTAAGCCTAGTTGTAGACAATTATCTGGGGTGAGAGGTTATTAAAGGCTTTGGGTAACAAGGGTTTAGCCTTGGGTATTCACACAGGCTTACCTTTCTTTTCTTTGCCAGCTTACTAACATTATAGGATCCGGTCCTGTTTCTCGAAGATTCCGGTGTTTGGGAACTTACAAGAAAGACTTTAGGTAATCTGTTAGAGGAACGGCTAGAGTTGTATGGTATTTTTCCTAGCATATACTGACCCTGTTCTTTCTTTCAGTGAGTGTGTTCTGCCAGACGGTTTTGCGACTCAACCAAGGACTCACCTCCCTCTTCCTTTCCTTGTTTTGTTCCCTCCTTCTCCTCCCTGTCAGCAGTGTGGTCTAGAGTTTGATAGACGCACAAGGTGTAGGAGGGAGGGGTTGGGCCTGTCTTCGGTTCCAGAACACTCCTGCAGAGACTACACTTGGATCCTTACAGAACGCGAAGCCCACATTGTTTTCTCTGCCCGGGTGCAATGGATCTGAACCAGGTCACATTGGATGATTTAGCCAATATGATGGGGCGCCTACAATTAGAAACCCAAGCTTTGAATAATAGAGTTGATGCCTTACAAAGAGATAGACTAGTAGAGCCTGATTTAGGAAGGGCTGGTCCCAGTGTTTCTCCCGTTATTCATGTGTCCACTCCCCAGTCCGTTCCTTTAGCGCCACCTGAACGCTTTTTTGGTGACACCGCTAAGTTTGCTTCTTTTATTAGTTAGTGCCAGTTACATTTCATGTGTAAGACTAATTGTTTCCCCAACGACCAAGCAAAAGTCGCTTTTGTTATTTCCTATTTGGGAGGATCAGCGGCTAATTGGGCCGTACACCTGATAGAAAGGAATGATTCTTTATTACATGACTTCACAGCATTTAGACATGAATTAAAGAAGTTATTTGATAAACACACGTTTACACACTCTGCAGACACTGAGTTGTTATCTCTGAAGCAGGGAACCAAAGACTTAGCCACATATGTTACCTCTTTTCATAGACTATTGGCGGAAGCAGGTTGGCCAGATGAAAAGCGTAGTGCCCTGTTATACAAGGGATTACGAGAAGACCATAGGGACGCTTTGGCTCAGGTGGTAGATCCACCTGACAGTTGTCTGGAGCTCATAGATTTAGTGGTTAAGCTAGACCATAGAATCCAAGAACGCAAAAGAGAAAAAGGGAGGTCTGACACCAGGGGCTATGTCTATAAGGAAAGAAGGGCTGAGACGGAAAAGACTGTAGAAGATGTAGAACCCATGCGATTAGGTACCATCAGAGGACCTTTAAGTTCAGAAGAGCGGCAATGCAGAAGAGATAACAAGTTGTGTCTTTACTGCGGCAAGGCAGATCATTTTTTAAGGTCATGTCCTACAAAGCCCCAGCAACAAAATAAATTGGAAAACTAGAGAGCCCGAGGCCCTGTGAGGCCGGGACCTCGGGTAATTCAGGATTGATAGTCTCTTCAGTAGAAACTAGGATTGGTTACCCCAGTCATCTTTCATTACCTGCTTGTTTAACCTGGGAAGGAGTGGAATTGCAGGTCCAAATAATGATAGCCTTAGGGGCCACTGGGAATTTCATGGACGAGGACTGGGCGCAATGCCACAATATCCAACAGAGACCAAAAGAAGTTTGGGAGAAGGTCACCACCATAGATGGTAGTACATTAAAATCTGGGCCCATAACTCACCAGACCGTGACACTACAATTAGATTTAACTCAAGGACATAGAGAACACTTAGAGTTTGATCTAATTCAATCTCCTCAATTTCCAGTGTTATTAGGACTACCCTGGCTTCGTACCCATAACCCTCTGATAGATTGGGAAAAGTCCACCTTGGAATTTAGACAAGAGGTATGTGGTAAAAACGTTGTAGGTGCCTTGCACACCATGGAACCTTCTGATATTCCGATGTTTGTTGAAGACCATACGTTACCCCCAGAGTACCAAGATTACAAGATTATATTCGATGCGGAACAGCCCACGTGTCTTCCCCGGCACGTCCCTACGACTGTCAAATTGATTTACAAGATGGGGCACGTATACCTTGTAGTTGGGTGTATTCACTCACTGAGAAGGAAAACCTGTATTTAAGGGAATATTTGGATAACATGCTCAAGATAGGGTTCATACGTCCCTCTAGAACCCCCAGCCTCCTCGTCTCTTTTTTTATTCCCAAAAGGGAAGGGGCCCTGAGGTGTTGTATTGATTGTAGAACATTAAATGGCATCACCATTAAGAATCGTTATCCTCTGCCTTTGATTTCCTCCCTCCTTAACAGAGTTAAAGACGCCACCATATTTACAAAATTGGACTTACGTGGGGCATACCATCTTGCGCGTGTCAAGGAGGGGGACGAATGGAAGACGGCCTTCTGCACCAAGTTCGGATTGTACGAATACCTGGTGATGCCCTTTGGGCTTTGTAATGCCCCTGCGGCTTTTCAATTTTCTATCAATGAGGTATTGAAGGACTTGCTAGACAAATGTGTCATAGCATTTATTGATAATCTATTTATTTTTTCTTCTTCAGTGCAAGAAGATGAGGGCCATATAAAGAAGGTTCTAGGGCGATTGAAAGACAATAATCTGTATTCCGAATTGGATAAATGTTTATTCCATGTACAGGAAGTGGCTTTTTTAGGATTCATTGTTTCACCCCATGGTTTACGAAGGGATCCTCAAAAGGTGGAGGCGATCCACCAATGGCCGGCTCCTCGGAACGTTAAAGAAATCCAGAGCTTCCTGGGCTTCGCCAATTTTTATCGCAGATTCATCAACGGCTTTTCTAGTTTAGTAGCTCCCATCACGACACTACTAAAGAAAGGGGTGCCCTTCCAATGGACAGTAGATGCCAACACAGCATTTTACACCTTAAAGACAGCCTTCACTCAAGCCCCTATCTTACTACATCTCAATCCAGTATACCCATTTCTGGTGGAGGCTGATGCTTCCCTAGTGGCAGTAGAGGGAGTACTCTCCCAAGCCTATCCAGACACAGGCGTTTTCCATCCAGTGGCCTTTTATTCAAGCAAACTCACGCCTGCGGAGATTAACTATAGCATAGGTGACAAGGAACTTCTGGCCATAAAGAAAGTGTTTGAAGAGTGGAGACAGTATTTATTGGGAACTAACCATACGGTAACTGTTCTAACCGATCACCGTAACCTCCAATTCCTGAAATCTGCCAGAGCGCTCTCTATGAGACAATTACGGTGGACCCAGTTTTTTAGTGAATATGACTTCATTATCAGGGAGAAAGAACGGTAAAGCAGATGCTTTATCTTGCTTAGGCTATGACCCCATCGAAGAGAATACAGAACCGCCTCCCATTATTGCCCAAGATAGATTTCTAGGAGGAATCTACTCAGAAGAAGAATTTCTAGCCCGAATAAAGAGCAGAAGTCAGAAACAATTAAACAAATTCTGCAGTCACAAGAAGCCATAGCAGTGGAAGTCTATTATTACGTAAATTGCGTTCTAGTTCTTCAGACTACAGAATTACAACGACAGGCTTTGGAATGGTGCAATTCCCATCCGTTAGCAGGGCATCCTGGATATAGGAAGACACTAGAAACCATAAAGAGACATTTTTGGTGGCCAGAGATGGGGAAAGACACCAAGCAGTACATTCAGACATGCCATGTTTGTGCCCAGAGTAAGGTCTCTCATCAAAATCCTGTAGGGCTATGTCATGCCCCGAGTTTCTCGATGTACTGCCCCTTTAAGATTCACACTACAAATCATCACAGAACCCTGGGAGCGACGCTTTACGTTCTTGCGTCAAGCTCCGTTGCTCCAAGCTCCGTCCTGTTCCTGTTTCCAGTATTCGGATCTCGACTGTCTGTTCGGTTTCTGAGCGGATTCCTCTGTCCTTTTGTGACTTGCCATTTGTATTCGCGTCTGGCTCTCAGACGTTACGGTGCCTATATTTGCACCTCCTACCTCCGCTCCTATCCTTTGCTCCGCCCGACGGCCGGGATTGTTTCTCCGCCGTCCGGCCGGGCACTGTGTTTTCCCTGCCCTCGATCCTCTCCCCTGCTCCGCCTGTCAGCCGGGATTGTTTCTCCGCTGACCGGCCGGGCGCTGTTGTTCTTTCTTCCACTCCTATTCTTTGCTCCGCCCGACGGCCGGGATTGTTTCTCCGCCGTCCGGCCGGGCATTGTGTTTTCCCTGCCCTCGCTCCTGTCCCCTGCTCCGCCTGACGGCCGGGATTGGTTCTCCGCCATTAGACCGGGTGGTGTGTGTTACCCCTTCCCTTTTAGGTATTTAGGTATATTTTCATTGTTTGGCATATTTACACCCCTCCTCTGGTTGGGCTTGTGCTCCACCTTTTTTTGCTTAGCCCCCTTATTTCGTCCCTTCCTACTTGGCTGTATGTTGGCTGGCCCTTTCACCATCCATTATCCGGTGCCAACATTCTTCAGTGTTTTGGGGATACTTGTGTGGACTCCAACCGAGGTGCAGGATTCCAGATACTTCATATAGAAGAAATACGGTAACAGCGCTGTGCGCTGCCCACTTACTTATTTACCGTGTTGTTGATAAATATAGAGTCTAACTTATGTGTTTCATATTGTAGATGTTAGCACACATTAGTGGAGTGGCATTGGAATACTGTCAAGGGTATTGTTGGATTACTACATTCATTGGACAGTCTTGTACATCAATCCAAGTAAGAACATTTTGTTTAGGTGCTTACATCACGAGCATTTATTTGTAATGAGTTGTCAATAATTATATCCTATCAATCCACTTATAGTTTATGAAGACTTCCACATCTCCCATCTCTCTGTTCTGGGGCATAGACAAAACATTGATGGTATGTACTGTTGATACAGAGTGACTTCAGAGCTACATGAGTATAAGTCGCTTGTGTTCCATAACATGTACATTTATTTCAGCTCTACAACCACCAGACCTTCCATACAGCGTGTTGCAGGACCAAACCGAAGATTACAGTCAAGTTATCTTTGTACCTCCCCAACCTTTCCTTGTTTTGTCTCCCTGTTTTCCCTTGGCGAGCCTCTCGATACTCTAGTGTTTGATAGAGTCGGAAGGCGCCAGGGGAAGGCTGCGGAATTGTCTTCGGATTCCTGACGCTCCTGCAGAACCTGCCTGGAAATCATTACAGAACGTAAAGCCCACGTGGTCTGTTCTGCCCGAGCGTCATGGATTTGGAGACAGTGTCCCTCTCTGATGTAGCTAGTATGTTAGGGAACTTACAAGTAGAGACCCAGGCGTTAATATCTAGAGTAGACACGTTACAACGACAGCAGGCAGGTGGGGCTCAGGGGGGTGGAACATCAGTAGTTCAGGTAACCACACCTCCTTCCCTACCGCTAGCACCCCCTGAAAGATATGCAGGCGACGCAGCAAGATGTGCCGCTTTTCTTAGCCAGTGTCAGCTTCATTTTTCCTGTAAAGCTAATTGTTTTCCATCTGAGCAGGCAAAGGTGGCCTTTGTGATATCCTATCTCAGTGGGGCAGCTGCTGATTGGGCCATACCTTTAGTTGACCGAGATGATCCTCTCTTACACAGCTACACAGCATTCAGGAGGGAGTTTCGAAAATTATTTGATAGACATGTCTACACCCATTCATCCGATACGGAATTACTGAATCTGAAGCAGGGTACTCAAGATCTTGTGGCTTATATTACCTCCTTTCGTAGACTGGTAGTAGAATCCAACTGGCCAGAAGAGAAGCGCAGTACCATGTTTTACAGAGGTTTAAGAGAAGACCTAAAAGATGCTCTATCACAAATTGTAGACTTACCGACTTCTTGCACTGACCTCATTGATTTGGTGGTTAAGATAGATCATCGCATTCAGGAAAGAAAGAAAGAGAGGGGTAGACACGATGTAAGATATATGCCTCTTAGGGAAAAAAGAGGTGTAGCAGAAAAAACCAGCGATGAGAGTGAGCCTATGCAGATCGGCATAGTAAGGGGACCCCTTACAACAGAGGAAAGACAGAGAAGACGAACACTAAGACTTTGTTTATATTGCGGGAAGGCGGGTCATTTTTTGAAGGATTGTCCAGTTAAACCCTCACAGTCTAAGTATTTGGGAAACTAGGAAGCCTGGAGTCCTGTGAGACAAGGATTCTAGGTAGGTCTGGATTAACAGTCTCGTCCTCAGACTATGACCACACCCCCACTAACCATATCTATGTATCAGCGCTGCTTTCTCAAGGAGGGTTGGGGATACATGTGTTAGTTATGGTGGATTCCGGTGCATCAGGGAACTACATGGATGAGGAGTGGGCTAAGGAAAATATGATTCCTTATACTAAAAAAGAGACAGCCAGTCATGTTACCACCATAGATGGCAGCTCACTTGTTTCAGGTCCCGTAATTCATCAAACCGCACTCCTTCACATGACTTTAGAACCGGAACATGATGAAGAAATACAGTTTGATCTCATCTGTTCTCCACAATTCCCAGTACTCCTTGGTATTCCATGGTTAAGAACTCAAAATCCTGATATAGATTGGGAAACCTCTACGCTCACTTTTCCCCGGGTAACAGGGACTCATGCGGTAGGAGCCTCCATTGATACCGTACCATCTGAGGTTCCATTGAAGGAGAGTAATCCCGAACTCCCCTATTGTTATCAAGACTTGAAGGCTGTTTTTGATGTCACAGAAGCCGAAGTACTCCCTCCTCATAGGGTTTATGACTGCCGTATAGACCTAGAAACGGGGGCAAGAATACCTTGTAGTAGAGTATACGCCCTCACAGAAAAGGAGAATGCGTATCTAAGAGAATATTTGGACACCATGCTAGACAAGGGCTTTATTAGACCTTCCCGTTCCCCAGCCTCTTCATCTCTCTTTTTCATTCCTAAGAGGGAAGGGGGTCTTCGTTGCTGCATTGACTACAGGAAACTGAACAACGTCACTATAAAGAACAGATATCCACTACCTCTGATCGCCTCTCTCCTTGACCAAATCCGCAACGCCCAATACTTTACCAAGCTAGACTTGCGAGGCGCATACCATCTTGTGAGGGTCAAGGAGGGGGACGAGTGGAAAACCGCTTTTTGTACCAAATTCGGGCTGTTCGAATATCTTGTCATGCCCTTTGGGCTTTGCAATGCTCCTGCAGCATTTCAATTCTTTATTAATGAAGTGCTGAAAGACATGCTGGATTTATATGTCATCGCCTACATTGATGATCTCTTGATTTTTTCGTCTTCCATGGAGGAACATGTACGACATGTACGCAATGTATTGGAACGGTTACTGATAAACCGCCTGTACTGCAAGTTAGAGAAATGCGCCTTCCACACACAAGAAGTTCCCTTTTTGGGGTATGTTATCTCTACTTGGGGTTTACGTATGGATTCCACTAAGGTGGAAGCGGTATTGGCATGGCCAGCTCCTAGGACGGTAAGAAATATCCAAAGCTTTTTGGGTCTGGCTAATTTCTACAGGCGATTCATTCGAGACTTTTCTACCCTTGTGGCGCCCATCACTGCCTTGTTGAGGAAAGGTGTTCCGTTTGTATGGTCCTCAGAGGCGGAGGACTAGTTTCAGTTCTTGAAGAAAGCCTTCTAGTGCCCCAGTCCTAAGACATCCTGACCCGGCCTTTCCTTTTGTTGTAGAGGTAGATGCTTCACAAGTAGCAGTGGGAGGAGTATTGTCCCAAGTTGACACGAAGTCTGGCGAGTGTCATCCAGTAGCCTATTATTCCCATAAGTTCACCCCTGCTGAATACAACTATGCAGTGGGAGACAAGGAACTTTTAGCCATAAAAAAGGCTTTTGAAGAATGGAGACAATATTTACTGGGGGCCAGACATCCAGCCACGGTTTATACAGACCACCGCAACCTGCAATACATCAAGACCGCCAAGGCTCTTTCCATGAGACAATTGCGATGGTCACAATTCTTTAGTGAGTATGATTTCACTGTCCAATATAGGCCAGGGAGAAGAAACGGCAAAGCGGATGCTTTATCACGGTTAGGATTTGACGCTCCTACTGATAGGGTAGAACAAACCTACATCATCCCCAGAACCAGTATCATAGGGGGGGTGTCCAATGAAAACGATTTTCTAGCTCAAGTGCAGAATAGTCAGGCCGCGGTGGATATGCCATCCTTGGTAGGTTCCCAGGAAGTGACCTTGAGGGGAGGTATGGCTTGTGTTCAGGGGGGAGTGGTTCTGCCCTCTAAAGAGTTACAAGAACTGGCCATGCAATGGTATCACTCACATCCTGTAGCAGGTCATCCTGGGATTAAGAAGACCACCAAGTCTTTGAGAGACCGGTTTTGGTGGCCTGACATGCACAAAGATATAGAAACCTATGTGAAGACCTGTCATGTTTGCGCTCAGACTAAGGTGTCACGTCTTAATCCTGTGGGTCTACTCATGCCGCTAGCTTCTCCTCCTGGCCCTTGGCATACCGTGTCTCTCGATTTCATAGTAGAGTTACCCCTCACTAAGATGAAGAACAACACCTTGTTAGTAGTGGTAGATTTGTTCACGAAGATGGCCCATTTCGTGCCGTTGCAGGGGTTACCCACAGCAGGAGAATTAGCGTCTGTATTCATGCAACAGATAGTCCGACTCCATGGGTTTCCTTCCGTTCTGGTTTCTGACAGAGGTGCCCAATTTGTATCACGTTTCTGGCAAGGTCTATGTTCTTTGATCCAAATTGAGGTTCGATTGTCCTCCAGCCATCACCCTCAAACAGATGGACAGACAGAAAGGGTTAACCAGTGTTTTGAACAATACATACGTAATCAAGTATTGCATTCACTGAAGGATTGGGATGAGTTTGTATGGCTAGCTGAGATCTCTTACAATAACAGTCCACACTCATCCACCAACACCACCCCGTTCTTTTGTTCACATGGGTATCATCCCAAGTTATTGCCTTCCGGTTCCCCTACTGAGTGTTCCACTCCCGCTGCTTCTGATAGAATAGAGAGATTACAACAGGTGCATAAAGATGCATTGGACTGTCTTGAGATGGCAAAGGTGAGGTACACAGAGGGGGCGAACTTACACAGGAGATTGGAACCCATTTACACACCGGGAGATGAAGTCTGGCTCTCCACGAAATACATAGCGCTGGGGGGTCCACGCAAGTTTATCCCCAAATATATTGGCCCATATAAGGTGGCGAAAATGATAAATCCTGTGGCCATGAAACTGGAACTACCCCCTTCCTTCAAGATTCATCCAGTGTTCCATGTGTCGCTACTGAAGCCTGTGGAACCAGGGACTAGATTGCCTCAAAGGCCTGCTCCTGTGATTCTTCAAGACACGGAGGAGTATGAAGTGGAGGCAGTACTGGATTCCCGCAAAGTAGGAAAACACCTTCAATATCTGATCCATTGGAAGGGTTATGGAATAGAAGAGCGGACATGGGAACCTATGTCCAATATTCATGCACCTCGTCTGCTACGTTTATTCCATCTGAAACATCCTGACAAACCCAAACCAGGGGAGGGACATTGTGGGGGGAGTGTACTGTCATGCCCCGAGTTTCTCGATGTACTGCCCCTTTAAGATTCACACTACAAATCATCACAGAACCCTGGGAGCGACGCTTTACGTTCTTGCGTCAAGCTCCGTTGCTCCAAGCTCCGTCCTGTTCCTGTTTCCAGTATTCGGATCTCGACTGTCCGTTCGGTTTCTGAGCGGATTCCTCTGTCCTTTTGTGACTTGCCATTTGTATTCGCGTCTGGCTCTCAGACGTTACGGTGCCTATATTTGCACCTCCTACCTCCGCTCCTATCCTTTGCTCCGCCCGACGGCCGGGATTGTTTCTCCGCCGTCTGGCCGGGCACTGTGTTTTCCCTGCCCTCGATCCTCTCCCCTGCTCCGCCTGTCAGCCGGGATTGTTTCTCCGCTGACCGGCCGGGCGCTGTTGTTCTTTCTTCCACTCCTATTCTTTGCTCCGCCCGACGGCCGGGATTGTTTCTCCGCCGTCCGGCCGGGCATTGTGTTTTCCCTGCCCTCGCTCCTGTCCCCGGCTCCGCCTGACGGCCGGGATTGGTTCTCCACCATTAGACCGGGTGGTGTGTGTTACCCCTTCCCTTTTAGGTATTTAGGTATATTTTCATTGTTTGGCATATTTACACCCCTCCTCTGGTTGGGCTTGTGCTCCACCTTTTTTTGCTTAGCCCCCTTATTTCGTCCCTTCCTACTTGGCTGTATGTTGGCTGGCCCTTTCACCATCCATTATCCGGTGCCAACATTCTTCAGTGTTTTGGGGATACTTGTGTGGACTCCAACCGAGGTGCAGGATTCCAGATACTTCATATAGAAGAAATACGGTAACAGCGCTGTGCGCTGCCCACTTACTTATTTACCGTGTTGTTGATAAATATAGAGTCTAACTTATGTGTTTCATATTGTAGATGTTAGCACACATTAGTGGAGTGGCATTGGAATACTGTCAAGGGTATTGTTGGATTACTACATTCATTGGACAGTCTTGTACATCAATCCAAGTAAGAACATTTTGTTTAGGTGCTTACATCACGAGCATTTATTTGTAATGAGTTGTCAATAATTATATCCTATCAATCCACTTATAGTTTATGAAGACTTCCACATCTCCCATCTCTCTGTTCTGGGGCATAGACAAAACATTGATGGTATGTACTGTTGATACAGAGTGACTTCAGAGCTACATGAGTATAAGTCGCTTGTGTTCCATAACGTGTACATTTATTTCAGCTCTACAACCACCAGACCTTCCATACAGCGTGTTGCAGGACCAAACCGAAGATTACAGTCAAGTTATCTTTGTACCTCCCCAACCTTTCCTTGTTTTGTCTCCCTGTTTTCCCTTGGCGAGCCTCTCGATACTCTAGGGTTTGATAGAGTCGGAAGGCGCCAGGGGAAGGCTGTGGAATTGTCTTCGGATTCCTGACGCTCCTGCAGAACCTGCCTGGAAATCATTACAGGCTATTACAACTATTACCCACACCTCCCGGTCCCTGGCATACGGTTTCCTTAGATTTTATAGTGGAATTGCCTCGTACAGTCAAGGGACACACCACCTTATTAGTTGTGGTTGATACATTCACCAAGATGGCCCATTTTATCCCGTTCAAAGGGCTCCCTACAGCTAAATCATTGGTGTCTGTATTTCTTCAGCAAGTGGTCCGACTACATGGAATCCCATCGGTTTTGATTTCAGATAGGGGCGCCCAGTTTGTGTCTAAGTTTTGGAAAGGTCTGTGTGCCCTGTTATCTATAGATGTACGGTTGTCTTCCAGTCACCATCCTCAGACAGACGGGCAGACAGAAAGAGTCAACCAATGTTTTGAGCAATACATTAGAAGCCAGGCATTACAATCTCTTAAGGGGTTGGGATGAGTTGGTTTGGTTGGCTGAAATCTCATATAACAACAGTCATCATTCTTCCACTGACTACACTCCTTTCTATTGCTCCTACGGATACCATCCTAGAACACTACCTAGTCCCTCTTGTTTGTCTACTTGCTCAACACCTGCTGCTGATGAGTTGATACAAGAAATACAAAGAATACATAAGATCACACAAGATAATTTAGAGCAGGCGAAAGCAAGATATAGAAAAGGCGCTGACCTCCACAGACGCCAGGAGCCACCTTACACACAGGGAGAAGAAGTCTGGCTATCATCCAAAAACCTGAATTTGAAGAGGGCATGTAAATTTAAACCTAAGTACATAGGCCCCTGTGAATCCAGTGGCTATGAAACTTGATCTCCCGGCTTCTTTCAAGATACATCCAGTGTTCCATGTCTCACTCCTAAAACCAGTAGAGCCAGGTACTAGACTCCCTGTGTCCCCTCCTCCTGTACTACTCCATGATGATCCTGAATACGAAGTCGAAGCTATCATAGACTCCAGGAGAGTCAGGCGTAGACTACAGTACCTCATTCATTGGAAGGGGTATGGGATGGAGGAACGTACGTGGGAACCAGCTAGTCAGGTGCATGCGCCTCACCCAGCGAGAATGTTCCACAGACAACACCCCAACAAACCCAAGCCAGTAGGGGGGACAGTAGGGGGGTGTACTGTCATGGTTGCAAATTCCCGAGTCCCCAAGATGGCCACCTCACATTGCGCATGTGCAACGAAGTCAGGCAACATTAAAAGCCTGTCTTCCCCTAAGATTCGCGTTCTAGTGCACGATCGTTCATCGCGTCACTACCGCTTCGCCGCGCCACCCTGTTCTGTCTTCGGCGTTTCTCCTGCGTTGCGGGTATTCCTGATTCTTCATGCTGATTGTTTGCTTCATGAATCCTGGGCGGCTACTGGATGTTTAAGGAGTCACATTCCTTCGTATTGTTTTCCTCCCCGGGGCCAAGGGCTGTGTTCCACTGCTGTGCAGTTTCGGTCCTTCCTCCTGTGTCCCTACCCCTTGTACTTCGAGGCCGGCTGTCTTCTCCATTTCTTCCGGGGGCTGGCCGGACTGTTGTTGCTGGGTTCCGCTCACCGGCCGGACTTGTTGTCTCGTCGGTTAGCCGGACTCGAGTGGTGTGGTTCCGCCAGTCCTTCCGGGGGCATTGTGGTAGTTGAAGTCCGCTGATCCCCTGCACCTTCCTTGGAGTACTTCATCATCCTGGCCAACATCACCCATCGTAGAAACCGCGGAGTGAAGACCTGGTAAAAGCGCTCTGCGCACCTATTTTGTCCCGTTCTTTTGAGAAAGGTGTATATTCAGTTATAAACAGAGTGTACTATTTATTGCAGAATCGACCAGTTAACCCATGAGATCCAAGAAGAGATTTTAAGCCTACTTGCAGACAATTATCTGGGGTGAGAGATTATTAAAGGCTTTGGGGAACAAGGGTTTAGCCTTGGATATTCACACAAGCTTACCTTTCTTTTCTTTGCCAGCTTAATAACATTATAGGATCCGGTCCTGTTTCTTGAAGATTCCGGTGTTTGGGAACTTACAAGACTTTAGGTAATCTGTTAGAGGCGGTAAAGGTAGACAGTGGCAGTGTCTCCCGACCCCGCTTGGTGCCAGGTAAACACTTGCAGAGCAGAATACTCTGCTGGCTTTGTGGATCTTATCTTAAAAACTTAATGTCACGCTTTTAAAATTTGATTACGAATTTTAATTCACTTATGGTGTGTTAAAATTGATTAAGAATTTTAATACACTCACCCTCTGTGCATTCACGCTCATTCACGGAGCTGCCAGGGGCATTAGGGCTCACTTAGGAAGTCTGTGCTCAGTGTTGCAGCCTGCCCGCCCCGCTCCGACTCGGTATCCAATACCGTTGAGCGGAGGGCGGGACAGGTACGAGCCAGAGAGACACGCCCACACACTTCCTGACTGTCGAGTCGAGCGGTTAGCGCTCCAGCCTTTAAGCACAAAGGGCTATTTAGGCTACGAGGAGGCAAGGCTGATCGCGGTAAAGGTAGACAGTGGCAGTGTCTCCCGACCCCGCTTGGCGCCAGGTAAACACTTGCAGAGCAGAATACTCTGCTGGCTTTGTGGATCTTATCTTAAAAACTTAATGTCACGCTTTTAAAAATTGATTACGAATTTTAATTCACTTATGTTGTGTTAGAATTGATTGAGAATTTTAATACACTCACCCTCTGTGCATTCACGCTCATTCACGGAGCTGCCAGGGGCATTAGGGCTCACTTAGGAAGTCTGTGCTCAGTGTTGCAGCCTGCCCGCCCCGGTCCGACTCGGTATCCAATACAGTTGAGCGGAGGGCAGGACAGGTACGAGCCAGAGAGACACGCCCAGACACTTCCTGACTGTCGAGTCGAGCGGTTAGCGCTCTAGCCTTTAAGCACAAAGGGCTATTTAGGCTGCGAGGAGGCAAGGCTGATCGCGGTAAAGGTTGACAGTGGCAGTGTCTCCCGAACCCGCTTGGCGCCAGGTAAACACATGCAAAGCAGAATACTCTGCTGGCTTTGTGGATCTTATCTTAAAAACTTAATGTTACGCTTTTAAAAATTGATTACGAATTTTAATTCACTTATGTTGTGTTAGAATTGATTAAGAATTTTAATACACTCACCCTCTGTGCATTCACGCTCATTCACGGAGCTGCCAGGGGCATTAGGGCTCACTTAGGAAGTCTGTGCTCAGTGTTGCAGCCTGCGCGCCCCAGTCCGACTCGGTATCCAATACCGTTGAGCGGAGGGCGGGACAGGTACGAGCCAGAAAGACATGCCCAGACACTTCCTGACTGTCGAGTCGAGAGGTTAGCGCTCTAGCCTTTAAGCACAAAGGGCTATTTAGGCTGCGAGGAGGCAAGGCTGATCGCGGTAAAGGTAGACAGTGGCAGTGTCTCCCGAACCCGCTTTGCGCCAGGTAAACACATGCAAAGCAGAATACTCTGCTGGCTTTGTGGATCTTATCTTAAAAACTTAATGTCACGCTTTTAAAAATTGATTATGAATTTTAATTCACTTATGTTGTGTTAGAATTGATTAAGAATTTTAATACACTCACCCTCTGTGCATTCACGCTCATTCACGGAGCTGCCAGGGGCATTAGGGCTCACTTAGGAAGTCTGTGCTCAGTGTTGCAGCCTGCGCGCCCCAGTCCGACTCGGTATCCAATACCGTTGAGCGGAGGGCGGGACAGGTACGAGCCAGAGAGACATGCCCAGACACTTCCTGACTGTCGAGTCGAGCGGTTAGCGCTCTAGCCTTTAAGCACAAAGGACTATTTAGCCACTCGTCGGCACTAGCGCGCATCGGTTGCGCGCAGGGGTGCGCCTTCGTATGTACCGAAGACGAGCCAAAGGCCAGCCCGTCTTCGTCCATCCGCGACTGGACGGGGTCAGGGGCCAGGGTCTATGGCTTTTACCACCGATGCCCAGTTTCTTGCTCCCAGCATACCGAGAATGTACACAGCCCAGGTATTGCTAGGTATACGAAACTGCCTTCCAAGAGGTTGTAGCAAGATGGCAGATATTAATATAGAAGGCCCGTTCTCCTGCAATTATTGTAAAACCCAGTTCCATACACTACTTGAAGACGTAACCTCCAGTGGTAGCCCGCCTCAGCCACTCGAGAGGGAGCCGATACATTGTAACACCGCCCATAGCCACCGGGTAGATATGGACATCTCTTTAGGGAGTAAAAATCTGCTCTGTAACATCAGATCCCTGCCCAAACACTCCACAGAGGTTTGGGACCTTATCACTTCTGAACAACCGGACATATGTTTCCTGACGGAAACATGGTTAAAGCCCACTCTGTCCAAGCCATAACCTTAGGGATCCCAGCTGGGTACAAGATAGTTAGATTAGATCGGCTCGTCAAACCAGGAGGGGGAATTGCAATTGTTCATAAAGAAGAAATAGACATCTTGGTGATCGAAGGAATATGCACCCCTGAACTAGAACATTTGATTTTTAAAATCAAAACTACGCCCAAAGGGAGCAGGAAAGGAGCATTAGTATACCGCCCCCCTGGTTCATGCACCAACTCCTCCATTCCACTCTTAGAAGTATTGGCTCCTTACGTACATGAACGTGAAGATTTCCTGCTTGTAGGGGACTTCAACGCTCATAGCGAATTAGCAGAATGCAAGGAGGCACAATCTCTATTAGCAGATCTGTCTTCATTGGGACTGAAACAAGTCAATGACGGTCCTACACATAACGCAGGACACACTTTGGACCTGGTCCTGACCAACTCTCCGCGGATTAAATGTTTACCTCCTTCCCAAGTAGAGTGGACTGATCACTTTATTATTAAATTTTATATTCCTATGGTTAAACTCCCGCCAACTAGTCAGATCTCCTTACCTAGTAAAAGAAGACAATGGCACAAAATGACTCAGGAGTCTTTCAAAAATAGATATGTTGAACCCACCCTGATCCCTAGTGAAAACATTGAGACTGCTCTGGCTAAATTTGAAGAGGCAATCACCACAGCAGTAAATGACATTGCTCCACTAAAACATTTTAAAACTCGTCGTGCACAAGAAGTCTGGTATTCAGAGCACCTAAGATCATTAAAACAAGCAGCCAGAAAACTTGAAAAGAAATGGAGAATATCCAAGCTGGCCAAGGACAAACAATGTTACTGGCAGTCTCTCACGACATATCACAAAGCCATTCGTGCTGCACGGAAGAACCACATTGAATCCCAGCTTATGACCGAGGGTAACTCTCCTTGAGTGCTTTATCAAATTCTGCAATCCTTCGTGAAACCAATGGCTTGCCAAAGTCCTGAGCTGGCATCGCAGCAACTCTGCGACGACATTTCGCAGTTTTTCACCCAAAAAATGGACCGAATTTATGATAAAATTATCAGTTCAACCCTACCCTCTGGTGGAGGAAAGCCACTTCCTAGTTTAGCTGTAGGGACAGTGGCAGAAACCCCTCCCGCCCACTCCCTCGACATGTTTCCCCCTATTTCTTTAGAGGAGGTAATATCCTTAATCTCTCAGATTACGAGTGGTTGCCCAGCTGACATCATCCCGGCAAGACTAATACCCATGCTTGCCAATGATCTAGGCCCTGGGGTTCAAAAACTCGTAAATCTCTCCCTAAACAACGTAGAGGTCCCTAAGGAATGGAAAAGGGCCCTGGTCAGACCTATTAGGAAAAATACCGCGATCCCATGGACAGAACTCACTAATTTAAGGCCAATATCCCTTTTCCGTTCTTGGGTAAACTTATTGAGAAATATGTCAACCGCCATCTATCTAATTATATCGAATTAGCTGGAGGATTGGACTATTCTCAATCAGGGTTCAGGCCCAAGCACAGTACCAAGACCACCCTGATGTCAATCGCAGACGATCTACGTATGTATCAGGACAAGGGCTTTTCCGTGAACCTGGTACTATTGGACCTGTCTGCGGCGTTTGACACCGTGTCTCATAACATCCTGACAACTCGGCTGGCCAACATTGGCGTGGAAGACAAGGCTTTAGCTTGGCTTAAGAGCATCCTATCTAACCGGACCCAACGTGTGTCCATGGGGGCATACTGCTCAGAGGAGGCTGAGATCTCAAAAGGGGTGCCACAGGGCTCCTGTCTGAGCCCCACCCTCTTTAATATCTATGTGGCACCCCTGGCCAACATCATGAGAACTTATGGCTTCATTCCGGTGTCTTACGCCAATGATACCCAGCTCCTCTTCCCTTTTAAACTTCTCACCACCAAGATTAAGAACTCCTTTTCCCAGGGCATGAAGGCGGTGGTGTAGTGTGTTTATCTAGGTACCTGAATCGATATTCCTATTCTTTGCCCTTGTCCGGTTATAAATCAATAATATCCCTACAACGGCATAGAAACCCTTTTCATAATTTCAGTCATAGCGCATGCTGTCACATTAAGCAAGCCTACTCCTCCAGCCCCCTAGAAAGCACTCCGAGTTCTTAAACAAATCCAAGCCTCCAGCAACCTGGGAAATCCCCGCTGCTTTGTTTTGATTTAGTCCGAGAACTCCTGCAAAGCACTGTAAGAACGACCAGTTCTTAGTGACATCTTTATTGACGTCTTATGTCCAGCCTTACGTCAAACCCGGCACCTTTCAGGTATAAATATACCAAAGTTGCCTTAAGCAAACACACAGTGGTAATCCTGGAGCAGAGCAGCTATCTACTTCCGAAGAGCCCAGCTGATGCGAGAGCCCACGGACGCTGCCCCTCCCTTTTGACGCGCTGAGAAAGACGCTGTCTTTTCTCTTGCCGAGAAATCCAGCCTCCGGCGTTTCCAGCTTACCCTTGCGGGTGACTGGGATACCGAGTCCTGAGAGAGAGACACCAGCCCTCCTGCCTTCTAATACCCAGGTACTAAACTGACTAAACCCTTACAGAGAAATCTTGAGTCAGATTCTTGGCAAAACAAACTTAACTTAAACTGCTACTTACTTACTCCTTCCCACGTATTAGGCTTAGGTCAGGTACACCGGGGTAGGCGTAGTTAGAAGCACCAGTTGAGTACGATTAGTCAATGTATATATGTATGTATCTATTTTATCCATTTTAAAGTATCATATGGCTAAGAAACCATATCAATGCTTTTACAGTATTATTTCATAATCCTGCTTTTACTGTATGCACTTTACTTAACTATAAGTATTGCAATTGTAGCAATTCATTTCTCTTGTATGAGGAAAGAGACTGCTCAGTAAATAACACCTTTTATTGAAAACGCCCATCTCTCTTTTTCTCTGCCATCTGGTGAAACTAAGTACGCACTTATTGACTGAGTGAAATAGCTGTCTTTTGTTTTCACACGACTCTAGAGATATACTCTTATTCAGGGAGAGCAAAGTTGTCATGTTTTATGGTTGCCAGAAACTAAATCCCTTCTTGTCTATCCAGGGAGATTAAAATTCCTCCTCGCTTATTCGAGAAAGTTTCTAGTGGACTCTGAGCTAGCTGGCAAAAAACTTAAGCCTAATATAGTCAGTAGAGACCTAGTTAGTTAACCTCAGTCCTACGTCTACACTACTGAAGATATTATTCCAATGCGCAGAGCCTATTGGGACTATAGGAACTACACTACAGTGGCAAATTGGATGTCTTCCAACTACCTTCAATGCAATGTCGGGAAGACCGAGGTCATGCTGTTTGGAGAAGCTAAACTCCTGTGGACCCCGGACTCGTGGCCACAAGACCTTGGCCCAGTCCCAGAACCGAAGCAGGTCGTAAAAAATCTAGGAGTCCGACTAGATCAGGAGCTTTCTCTAAAGCAGCATAGCAATTACGTTGTGGGCTCATGCTTTCACGTAATTGGGCTACTACGGAAAGTTTTCCCTCTGCTCCCTGACGCAGTCACAAAAACACTGGTACAGGCTCTTGTCTTAAGCCGAATGGACTACTGCAATGGCCTGTTTCTAAGCGCTAATGAAGGAGTTTTGGCAAAACTCCAAGTAGTTCAGAACCCGGTTAGTCCTAAACGCCCTTTCCAGAACTCCCTCAAAACCTCTGCTGGCAAAACTTCATTGGCTGCCTATTAAACAGAGAACCAAATTTAAAACTTGTTGCCTTATTCATAAATGCCTTAATGGTTTCGGCCCTGAATATCTAAAAAACAAACTCACCCCCTATATCCCTACACGCCCCCTCAGGTCCAGTGACCAAGGTTTGCTATGTGTCCCTCAGATTAAGAAGGCCAGACACGGTGGCAAGGCATTGTCCGTGGCTGGACCATATCTATGGAACAGTCTCCCAAGAGCTCTCAGACAATGCTCAGAACATTTACGATTTAGGAAGCTACTCAAAACCTTTTTGTTTCCACTTTAATTTCCATTCTAGCTACTCCCTTTCGTTCTACTGTTTGTGGCTGCCAAAGCGCAGAGATACTCCTCCGGGAGTCGAATCAAGCGCTATATAAACCCGCAAATAAATAAATAAAGAGGAACAGATAGAGTTGTATGGTATTTTTCCTAGTAGCATATACTGACCCTGTTCTTTCTTTCAGTGCCTGTGTTCTGCCAGACGGTTTTGCGACTCAACCAAGGACTCACCTCCCTCTTCCTTGCCTTGTTTTGTTCCCTCCTTTCCCTCCCTGTTACCAGTGTGGTCTAGAGTTTGATAGACGCACTAGGTGTAGGAGGGAGGGGTTGGGCCTGTCTTCGGTTCCGGAGCACTCCTGCAGAGACTACACTTGGATCCGTACACCATCCATTCAATAGTTATCAGCCGGGCGTAGAGTATCACCCCAGCGTGGTACTGCAACAGTGCATGCCAAGCATGTCTGGGTGAATTCAAGGAGTCTAGCAGCCCTGTGCGTCTGTCCACAGTGTCAAAGACGACCGCTGAAGCGGTAACAGGGCCGCGAAAAGTCTAGCTAGCTCGATAAATGGTGCATTCTCCCTGTCGTGTACCCACTGATGCAAGTGCGCTCCCTGCGCGACCCGATGGTATAATTCGAAATCGGGAGCGCCCAGGCCTCCCAACTGATACGGCAGGACCAGGACTTTCCCCTGCACTCTTGCCTGTTTGCCTGCCCATGCAAGCTTAATCATCAGTGAATTGAGCTGCGAGAAAAAGCAACGCGGAAGTACCATCAGGATATTTGTGAACAAAAACAGCAGTCTGGGTAATACGATCATTTTCATTATCGAGAGCCTACCCAGAAGAGAGAGAGGTAGTCCAATCCATTTATCTATGTTATCTTCCAATCTATCTATAGCTCTGCCGTAGTTTTCACGGAATACCATCTCAGCATCAGTATGCAAGCGTATCCCTAGGTACCGTACGGGCTCTATAGTCCACCTCAATGGATATTCCATCTCAAACTGTTCTGTGGATTCCGTGAGAGGGAACGCTATTGACTTGTCCTAATTCACCTTTAGTCCCGCGAGAGCTCCAAACCGCACCACTTTGCGTAACAGCAGTGCAAGATTCGACTCAGGCTCTCGGGCGTAAAGCTGTGTGTCATCCGCATACGTAGTTATTACTAATTGGTATGTGGGAAAGTTAAGTCCCCGATGTGAGTGGTTTTGTGCATTGCGCACGCCAGAGGTTCTGCAACCAAAGCGTACAACGTGGGAGATAATGGGCATCCGTGTCGGGTGCCCCTACGAATCTTGATAGGTTCGGTGATGTTGCTACCAATTCTAATGCGGGCAGTGAGGTCGTTGTACAGGACTGAGACCATCTGTAAGAACATTGGGCCCAGCCCGAGTCTCGTGAGTACGGCTCTCATGAAAGACCACCCTACTGAGTCAAAAGCTTTCTCCATATCTAAGAAGACCGCTATCACCTTCGACTCCGGCCTCGTGTGTTGGATAGCCCCAAAGACCGTTTGCAAATTATAGGTGATATTTCTGCCCGCAACAAACCCTGCCTGTTCCGGAGCCACAAGATCCGGGGTGAGTAGGGCCAGTCGGGTCGCAAGGACTTTGCATATATTTTTATGTCCGCGTTAAGCAGGGACAGTGGTCTATAAGCACTGCACTCATCAGTGGGTTTATCTGGTTTGTGGATGGCAACGATGAGCGCTTCCCTCATCGTGCTTGGCATCTGCCCTGACTCAATCATATCTGTAAACAATGTAGAGAGGTGTGGGAGCAGAAGTTCCAAGTATGTTTTGTCGAACTCGACCGTTAGGCCGTCGGTGACCGGCGCACTGCCCATCTTCATCCCACCAAGTGCTTCTCGATCTCATCAAATTCTATAGGATGGATTTAGAACCCCCGTTGCGTGTTCGTGAGGAACGGGAGATGGCTATGTTCTAAATAGTCCACAACCTCCTCCTCGCTGCCCGTAGAGTGTGCCGCGTATAAGTCGGAATAGTATTCAAGGATCTCTGCGCTATCCCTTCTTCCTCTGTGATTAGTGTGCCTTCTTTTGACTTGACCGCTGCAATCTTCACTCTCGTCTTCTGTTGTTTCACCATGTTGGCTTAGACCCTCCCCGGCCTGTCCCGCTCCCCGTATGTTCTCGCTATAGCGTACTTCCCCATATGCTTGACCTCCGCGCTTGCCTCATCCTGATTTTCTGTCAGAAGCCCGTTTCAATTCCTTACATGCGTCTGCAGCTTCCCCGTCAATAGGCAGGCTTCACAGTCCGCTAATTGCTGCTCTAGGCGCGCAAGCCTCCGGCGTATCGAGCGCAATATACCAGAGTGTTTACTCATGGCCTCACCCCTAACATAGACTTTGAACGCCTCCCAGACCGTTTGAAAACTATTCACCATACCTATATTAGTGTCAAAGTATGTCTCAATTTCTTCCTGTGGTTCTTCCCGGAAAACAGGGTCTAGCAGAGAGAACGGTGGGAATCTCCATGTGAATGGCGGGGACCTCTGCGGCAGCACAAAGCCTAGGAATATAGGGGAATGATAGGAGAGGGTACAAGGTAGCACCTGACATCTGCGGACCAAAGAGAGCAGCCCCGGCGAGGCGAGACAGTAATCAATGCGCGTGTGTATGTTGTGAAAGGCAGAGTAGCGCGTGTACCCTCCCTGTGCTGCATGCAAACTGCGCCAAACATCCGCCAGATCTTCACTGATGAGTATCCCATCTAGTTCCCTAGCCGCTTTTGCAGGGTGTCTATCCAGACCGCACGAACGGTCCAAGGCTGGGCATCTGGTCATGTTGAAGTCCCCGCCCCAAAGCACGTTCCGGCTGGAAGTCTCCCGAGCAACGCTAGACAGTTTTGCATAAAACTCAGGGCTGTCATAGTTAGGCCCATAAATATTAACTACCAAAACATCCATCCCTTTCCCCGCCAGTCTAGATATAACGTATCTGGCGTCCGGGTCGGCTGCCACCTTACTAATGGAGTAGTCTGATTTTGGATTGACCCAAGTGAGTACCCCCCGGGCATGAGTTGTAAAACCAGCAGCGTTGATCTGTCCTTGTAACCCCCTGGCCTGCAACCTTGATGCAGCCCTTTGGTAGATGTGTCTCCTGGAGCAAGGCCAGGTCAACCTGGTGTCTAGTCAAGTAATTCAGTCCCCTCCGCAGTTTCCGATGGTCAATAAGACCCCGAACGTTCCACGTCAGCGCATTAAGGCCCCTCGACTCATTGTTCCCAGAAGACATTTCAGGTGTAACACTCATAGCTAGCCAAGTGTTGCATTATCCCGCACACAGTAGACATCTGCATAGTGTCTGTTCTACGCAATATCGTGTCACCCCCCTCATGGCCATAAACCTTAAACTTCCCCACCCCCGGAATCCCGCCCTTCCCGCCCTCAGCGGACCTCCCCCAACTAGGTCGCGAAACAGTCTACTACCGAATCCCCCCTCCCCTTCCCCCCTCCCCAGCTGAAAAAAGAAAACCATAACCAGCTAGGTGTTACCACATGTGGGCGGAGGTGGCTGCGAACCATTCAGAAAAGTAAAATGAAATCACAATGTCTGCCTCTTCTCCCAACCCCCGACCGCCAGTAGTTATGTGTCCCTCAAACCTTGTAGTCATCATGGCAAATCTCAGCATGCATTGTCTCTTAATCCTGGTCCTCCAGTCTGCCTCCCACTGCCTCGTCCAGTAGATCTCGCTCCGGTGATTTCCTCCATTCTTTCGCCCATTCTTTTAGCGCCTTCTGCAGTGTCCTGGGCTCTGTAAAAAAGAGTGTCTGACCGTTCATTTTGACTATCAATTTTGCCGGATAGAGCATTGCGTAGTCAAGACCTTGCTCCCGGAGTTGACGCTTCATCGGGACGAAGTGCTTCCTCGCCTCCTGTACCTTTGCCGTAAAATCAGGGTATAGTGCAATGACAGAGCCCTCATACGACAATGTCTGTTTTTCCCTGGCCGCCCTTAGAGCCGCATCTGTGTCCCTGTAGTTGAGGAACTTAGCTATTATCGGCCTCGGTAGAGCGCCCGGCTTCTGGCGGGGTGCCAGCGCCCGGTGCGCCCGTTCGATAATAAACATGTTGAAAAAGATTCCGTTCCGAGTGAGGACCCCAGCATACGCTCGATGAATCTCTCCATCTTGCCCGTCTGTACAGTTTCCGACAGGCCCAGGATGCGTATGTTGCAGCGACGTGAGCAGGCCTCTAAATCCTTTGTCTTGGAGTACCTGCATGACCCTACCTAATTGCTTGTGATCCCTGTCTATAGTCGACTGCGCTTCTTCAACCTCCTTGATCCTTCTCTCCGACATGTCAAGGCGCTCAGCATGCTTGTCGAGCCTCTCACCCATTCTGTCCTTTCTATACGTTAGTGCATCCATTTTTACTCCTAGAGAGGTGAAACCTTCCTGCAGCCCTTTTTCCATTGATTTCAACATGCTCTTTAGATCTTGGTCCGGTCTCCGACTGTGTGGTGCGTTCCCCTTCGTCTCCTACACCATCGTCCTGTGATTTGGACTGTGTCTGCGTGAAGGGAAGTTTTGATTGCCCACGGTCTGTCTTCCCCATAGCGGCAGTCGGACACACCAGTTGGTGCCTCAGTTGTAAAGAACTGTTGTCCCCTCACAGGGACCAGCTGGAAAAAAAATCGTTTAAGCAGGGCCAGGGCCACCGATGACAATCCCAGCAGGAAACGCCAACACACACGAGATCCGCTCAAAAACCCGAATCCAGCCTGACCCCCAGACCTCACCTCGCAGGGAGTGCGGGCCCAGATGCCTGCAGTGGGCCTCAGAACCTTACACCGATCCTCTCTGACTCTCCGTCTAATGTCTTGCGCCTCCAGGCCAATACAGCGCTGTCCTTGTCCCCGCTGCGTCATGATATATGGCTCTGGCTATACACTCCGCGGGGGTGTCATCTCCCTGTAGTGCCCCTGTGGATCGCCGTCCGCCACTTTGTTTCGGCACCCCCGAGGCCCCCAAGCTCATGAGCCCACGCACACCCCAGTGGGCTGCAGCAGGAGGCCACGAGGCTCGCCGGTGTTGATCACTTCTTTCAGCAGGCAGGCTGCTGTTTGTTCTCCAGCCCGCTCCTGCAGAGTGCCATTCTTCACGGGAGGGGGGGCACCGCGCCTCCGATCACCACTGGAGTCTCCCGGCTGCCACCAACACCTCGGGCCCCCCTGCCTTCTCGCTGAGGGCTACTGGTGTCACCGTATCATAATAGTGACCACTGCTGGTATGGATCCCCTCACCGGATTTTGCTTCTACTCCCGGCACCGCACTTACTCGCCGCCATGTTGTCTTCATGGGCCGAAAAGCAGCACGCAGCCCCAGTTTGCCAATCGCCGTTCTTTATGGGGTCTCCAAAACCCACTCTCCGGAACTTCAAGGACGCTGCCACTCTCCGATCCCTGCATCAGCTTCCGGGCACAGGTCCGACCGCCGTGGACCGCCTTCCCCCCAACCCCACCCCCCGCCGAGGCCGCACGCACTGTGACGTCGCCGGGACGCCCAGCTATACGAGGCCGGTGCTTTACGGCCCTCTCCGCTGCCAGTCCACCTCACGGAGTATCTCCTTATTTGGGCGCCATACACATTCCCCAATTAGACAGCCGTCGGCGGGCCACCTCACCAGACTATGCAGCCGCAATTAGTGAATTCAGTGCCCGAGGGAGCACAGGATAGTGTAGTATATTTCGCTGGCTCGACGGAGCCCGGGATTCAGGTGGCCATCTCCGACTCGAGCAAGCTCCGCCCCCCGGTTAGCTGTTTGTTGACAATCTTCTCCGTGACTTTCGCCGGGAACGGGAGCAGGGAGATGGGCCGGAAGTTCTTGAGGTCCTTGGGGTCCACCTTGGGTTTCTTCAGTAGGGTGTTGATCTCTGCGTGCTTCCAGCTTTCCGGGAAGGTTGCTGTCTCGAAGGAGATATTGATTGTTTTCCGGAGGTGGGGTGCGATGGCTGTGCTCACTTTGCTGAATACGTGGTGAGAGCAAGGGTCGGATGGGGATCTGGAGTGGATAGAGTTAATGATTTTGATGGTGTCTTCGTCGCTAACGTTGGACCAGGCGGTCAGGCGACTGGTGCGGGTGGAGGTCGTAGGGG
This sequence comes from Lissotriton helveticus, assembly GCF_964261635.1. Lineage (NCBI taxonomy): Eukaryota > Metazoa > Chordata > Amphibia > Caudata > Salamandridae > Lissotriton > Lissotriton helveticus. The sequence goes on along the minus strand of NW_027611687.1, from coordinate 1,622,660 downwards.
TGGTGTCGGAGTTAAAGCTGTCGTGGATGTCGGTGATCTTGCGGTGAAAGAAGGTGGTCAGTGAGTTGCACAGGTCTTGTGATGGTGGAATGTCGTTGGTGATGGAGCTAGGGTTGGAGAGTTCTTTCACGATGATGAAGAGCTCGTTGGTTTTGTGTGTGTTGTTGTCTAGGTGGTCCTTGAAGGCGGTCCTCTTGGCTGTCCTGATGAGTTGGTGGTGTCTGCGGGTGGCATTCTTGTGGGCTGTGTGGCTGTCTGGTGTTCGGTCACGGAGCCATTTCTTCACCAGCTTCCAACAGGTGTGCTTGGAGGTCCGGAGGTCTTCTTTGTACCAGGCGGCTTTCTTGTTGGTGTGGTAGGTTGTGGAGGTCTTGAGAGGGGCAAGGGTGTTGGTGCAGTCGTTAATCCACTGTTTGAGGTTGGTAGCGGCGGTTTCGGGGTTGATGGGGTAGGCCGGTGGTCTCAGGGCGAGGGTGGTGGTCAGTTGGTCCTTGGTGACCTTGCCCCAGCAGCAGAGTGGCAACTGTTGGGTGCGGTGGTGTGTGGTAGGTTTTCTGAAGGTGAAGTGGATGCATCTGTGGTTGGTCCAGTGGGGTTCGGTGGTGTGGTTGAAGGAGACGTGGGGGATTGCGGAGAAGATGGGGTCCAGTGTGTGTCCAGCGGCATGGGTGGGTGTCGTCACGAGCTGTTTGAGTGCGAGGTTGTCGATCAGGGCGGTGGAGTTGGCACTGTTGTTGTTCTCGAGGTGGAAGTTCAGGTCCCCGAGGAGGATGTAGTCCGTGGAGGCGAGGGTGTGGGTGCTGACTAGGTCGGCGATGGTGTCGCTGAATTGTGGTCGGAGTCCGGGTGGTCTGTAGACGAGTGTAACTCTGAGGGTCGTGTTGGGGTCGGTGTGGATCTGGAAGTGCATGTGCTTGGCGGTGGTGAGGGTGTCATCGGTGTTGGTCGAGACTCTGGGGGTGCCCTTGTGGATGATAGCGATTCCTCCTCCAACTCCGTTGGTGTGGTCTCTGCGGGAGATCTTGTAGCCCTGTGGGATGGCTATTGCGATGTCTGGTGCTGAGTTGGCGATCAGCCAGGTCTCCGTCAGGAAGGCAACGTCGGGGTGGTAGAGTCTAGGAGGTCCCAGAGTTCGATGGCGTGCTTGCGAGCGGAGCGGGTGTTGAGGAGGATGCAACGGAGGTGGTTGGGTTCTCTGGTTGATGGTTTGGCGGGCTGGATGCTGGTGAAGCTGCAGTTCCGCCAGGTGAAGGGCCCTTGGGTGTACTTCGGGATGGCCTGGTAGCAGGGGTGGTCTCATCCGGTGTTGAGTGCGTGGAGGGTGCTGGAGTAGTATTGCAGTCTGGTGTAGTGGCGGCCTCGGGGTCCAGGGGTTCTGGCGCTAGGCACGGTCCAGGCGCAGACGGGCGCCGACGGGCTCGCCTTTGGCGTTTGTGAATGGTAAAACCCTATTTTACTAAATTGTCTCCAAATTAAGGTTGCTAATACCATTAGTTGAGTTAGTAACATGTACACCTACCTATTTAATGTTAGTATTGCTTGAGATCAAATGAAACCATCTCGCTTAACTCTGACTCAATACTTATTTAAGGACAGAATTTCTGACATCAAGCTTTAATGTTTTGTTAAATATGTTTCCAAATTTTGTGACATACAGAAAAGTAGCTAAAGCTGTCTCTGGACCTTCAACATAAGATATGATGTAATCATAATTTTTAGATACATTTTCTGAGTATCAGCAACAATGTGTGTTTCTTGGTTTTCTCAAAACCAGTTTAATAAACATATTCAATGATTTTAGATTTGATCTGTTTGTACTGGTTTCTGTTGCAGATAATAATCTAGAATTAGACCAAGGATCAATTCCACCCATGGCTTCTAAAAGCTGTTTATCATTGATCTCTATTACTATTATCAGAAAGACAACTGTTATAGAACTGACATGAGAGATGGACCTTCAAGTATTATGCTCAGTCAATTAATGGAACAAAGTATGGAGTTAAAATCTGAAAAGATTAGATCCACAAACATGGCCTGACCACTGCTTAAAATCGTTTAAGCAGGGCCAGGGCCACCGATGACAATCCCAGCAGGAAACGCCAACACACACGAGATCCGCTCAAAAACCCGAATCCAGCCTGACCCCCAGACCTCACCTCGCAGGGAGTGCGGGCCCAGATGCCTGCAGTGGGCCTCAGAACCTTACACCGATCCTCTCTGACTCTCCGTCTAATGTCTTGCGCCTCCAGGCCAATACAGCGCTGTCCTTGTCCCCGCTGCGTCATGATATATGGCTCTGGCTATACACTCCGCGGGGGGTGTCATCTCCCTGTAGTGCCCCTGTGGATCGCCGTCCGCCACTTTGTTTCGGCGCCCCCGAGGCCCCCAAGCTCATGAGCCCACGCACACCCCAGTGGGCTGCAGCAGGAGGCCACGAGGCTCGCCGGTGTTGATCACTTCTTTCAGCAGGCAGGCTGCTGTTTGTTCTCCAGCCCGCTCCTGCAGAGTGCCATTCTTCACGGGAGGGGGGGCACCGCGCCTCCGATCACCACTGGAGTCTCCCGGCTGCCACCAACACCTCGGGCCCCCCTGCCTTCTCGCTGAGGGCTACTGGTGTCACCGTATCATAATAGTGACCACTGCTGGTATGGATCCCCTCACCGGATTTTGCTTCTACTCCCGGCACCGCACTTACTCGCCGCCATGTTGTCTTCATGGGCCAAAAAAGCAGCACGCAGCCCCAGTTTGCCAATCGCCGTTCTTTATGGGGTCTCCAAAACCCACTCTCCGGAACTTCAAGGACGCTGCCACTCTCCGATCCCTGCATCAGCTTCCGGGCACAGGTCCGACCGCCGTGGACCGCCTCCCCCCCCAACCCCACCCCCCGCCGAGGCCGCACGCACTGTGACGTCGCCGGGACGCCCAGCTATACGAGGCCGGTGCTTTACGGCCCTCTCCGCTGCCAGTCCACCTCACGGAGTATCTCCTTATTTGGGCGCCATACACATTCCCCAATTAGACAGCCGTCGGCGGGCCACCTCACCAGACTATGCAGCCGCAATTAGTGAATTCAGTGCCCGAGGGAGCACAGGATAGTGTAGTATATTTCGCCGGCTCGACGGAGCCCGGGATTCAGGTGGCCATCTCCGACTCGAGCAAGCTCCGCCCCCCGGTTAGCTGTTTGTTGACAATCTTCTCCGTGACTTTCGCCGGGAACGGGAGCAGGGAGATGGGCCGGAAGTTCTTGAGGTCCTTGGGGTCCACCTTGGGTTTCTTCAGTAGGGTGTTGATCTCTGCGTGCTTCCAGCTTTCCGGGAAGGTTGCTGTCTCGAAGGAGATATTGATTGTTTTCCGGAGGTGGGGTGCGATGGCTGTGCTCACTTTGCTGAATACGTGGTGAGAGCAAGGGTCGGATGGGGATCTGGAGTGGATAGAGTTAATGATTTTGATGGTGTCTTCGTCGCTGACGTTGGACCAGGCGGTCAGGCGACTGGTGCGGGTGGAGGTCGTAGGGGTGGTGTCGGAGTTAAAGCTGTCGTGGATGTCGGTGATCTTGCGGTGAAAGAAGGTGGTCAGTGAGTTGCACAGGTCTTGTGATGGTGGAATGTCGTTGGTGATGGAACTGGGGTTGGAGAGTTCTTTCACGATGATGAAGAGCTCGTTGGTTTTGTGTGTGTTGTTGTCTAGGTGGTCCTTGAAGGCGGTCCTCTTGGCTGTCCTGATGAGTTGGTGGTGTCTGCGGGTGGCATTCTTGTGGGCTGTGTGGCTGTCTGGTGTTCGGTCACTTCGGTTTATCAGCACATATTCTCTAATTAGAATTAACTCATCTTCTAATTGATACTGGTCTTGTGCTGGGTCTGCTGGAACTATTTCCATATGACATTTAAATTCCCAAAAGATAAGGAGTTATGGTTTCAGGTCTGGTCAAACCTTAATGAAGGGGGCGTGGCTACGGCGGCAATGTGAGCAGACGTGTCTCACTTGAGCTCCGTCGCCCCGCTGCTTTAATTCGCCTGCTTCAGCGTTTTTCGGGGGGTGATCACTCCGGGGGACCCCCACACATCACGGTCCCTGCTGGTGCCCCTCTTTGACGGAGAGACGCGGCCGCGAAAGCTCCTGCGGCCACACCGCCAGCCGGCGGGGATTCCACCAACGGTTGCAGACCGCCATCTTGCCCTGAGGCTGCTGCTGTGGTGTCGGGACGAGCCCCTGGGGAGGGGACCGACACTGCGGCCCAGAGGGGACACCGGAACACTCCTGGCCTCACCTGTGGCCGTGCGGGTGCAGCGGACCCAGTCTGTCGCCGGCGGAGCCGCGCCGGAGCTGCTGGAGCCGGACTGCCGGGCTGCCACCAGCGAGAGGCACAGCGGCGGCCCGGACGCCGCTCCTACCTGAGCCCCCGGCCTCGGCGGGAAACCCAGGCCCTGACCTGTGGGATTGCCGGCGGCCCCCGAATCCTGGTCGGAACTCCATCGCCCGTCCTGGGCCCAGACGGTGAGCTGCAGCACGCTGCCCCCCCCCCCGCCTGCCATCTCCCGAGGGGGCCCGACGCTTGCTCCTCCCGCCACTCCCCACCTCTGACGGCGGGCCGACCCCACGCACCAACGATCCCTGCCTGAACGCCCCCAGCCGCCCTGGACACATGGACTGCGGCCTGGCGCGCTGCTGACCGCGGTGCATTGGCGACCCCTGAGCCTTGGTGGGCCCCAGCCTTGCAGCAACCGACCCCTGGCCACCTAGCCGCCGAGACCCGACCCGACCACGCCTGGCGGACCCCGGACTGGGTGACCCTGCTGTACTCGCGCGGGGACCTCAGGGATCTCTGCTGCCTGCTGGCCCTTGCCACTGAACTGGGAGGCAGGGACCCTCCTGGACACTCCTTGCCGGCTGCGGTGGGACCGGCTGGGCACGACGCTGGGAGGAGGCCCTGGCCTGGACGGCGCCGGGGTACTGAGTCACACCACGAGACTGCGAGAGGCCACCCGCCTGCGAACACCGGCCCGGCCTGCTGTGGCCCATCTACAGTCCTCACCTCTCCGCCGCCTCCCCTGCCTCCGCGCTGCCTCATCTTCTCAGGTGCGCTGCCCGCCCTAGCTCCGGCGGCCCCCCCACGGCCTGGACTTCCCCTATTTGAGTGCGGCCCACGCGGACCATGACCCGCGGCAAGGGGAGTAAACCGGACCCCACACCCACGACGACCAGAGGGGCGTCAGTAGCCTCTATGTGGGGTAAGGCAGGCTCGTCATCACCCTCCGGTGGGTCCTCGGCATCGTCAGGGGGGAAGCCCCCACCGTCACCCGACTCCCCACCGGTGACGCAGGCCTTCATGACCTCCTTTATGGCCGATCTGAAGACTGAAATTGGGTCCCTCAGGACGGAGGTCCACACCTGCGTCAAAGAAATGCGCAGAGAAGTCACCGACCTTGGCGATCGCGTCGACGGTCTAGAAAGAACGGTCGACTCCCGCACGGAGGACCTAGAACAGATCTGGCGGAGAGTGGCGACCCTCGAGGAACAACATATCCAGCTCCAGATCAAGCAGGAAGATTTGGAAAACAGGGGGCGCCGCAACAACCTCCGCATACGGGGTGTGCCACTCGGAGAAGAGGGGACTAATACTATGGCCTATGTGGCCCTACTCTTGCAAGCGGTGTGGGGCGAAGAAGACGCCCCCCCACCGCGCCTGGACCGCGCGCACCGTGTCTTCGGAGCGGGGGGAAAAGCGGGTCTCCTGCCTGACATCGTCACCAGGCTCCACTACTTCACCGAGAAGGAGGCCATCTTGAAGGCGGCTAGGGATAACCCGGACCTGCGCTACGAAGGCCACAAGATCCAGATCTTCCAGGACCTGGCCCCCACCACACTCCACAGACGGCGAGTCTTCCGCCCGATCACGGAGAAGCTCCGGACCCTCAACATCTCTTACCAGTGGGGGCATCCCTTTGCACTCATCTTCAGATGGGAAGGCAAGCGCAGGTCACTTAGATCCTACCGAGAGGCGGCGCAACTGCTGGACTTGCCGGAGTCACCAGATCACAGCCCGACGCGTCTTCCCCCCTCGGAGAAGGCTCCTCCACGCTCTGAATGGTCCACTGTGCACAGACGACGGCGGTCCCCTCCGGTGGACGCACTCTCTACCTCGCAAACTAAGCAGGACATCATTGCCCACATCCGCTCCCTCGAGGGCGACCGCGAGGAGCGAGCCTCCCAGCCCCCTGCTTCAGGATCTGAGGGTGGGGATCGCCCCTCGACTCCGGCTGACCATTGAACGTTGCCACTGTGACTCCAGCTACCCCGTACACACGCTCGCCTTCTAGGCACCTCAGCGTGTCTCCCTGCTCCATGCTGGCCTACCCCCAATGTTCGCGGAAAAGACGTCGCCCCTTGCCTCCCTCAGGTCATGGACTTCACCGCAGGGCCCCTGCGCCCCACTGGCGCCTAAACGGACTGAGTGGCCCCGCAGCCTGACACACCCCCGGACTACCTCTGGGCAGCGGGGTGGACGGGCTCTGAGACGATTTGATTATACTCTACTTGCCCAGATCTCCGCTTCCTCCCCTTGTCCCTTAGGAAGTGACATTCCTGGATTCATCCAAACCCTCGGGTAGAGGATGTCCGGTACCTGGGACATTGTATGCTGGCCCTGTTGGCCTGTTTTGGTTCGATCTCTTTTTTGTGCCTTTCTTCTTTTTTCTCACCTTTCTCTTCCTGCTTTACTTTTATACTACCCCTCTTGCGCCTGCGGTGGGGTGGAGGGGTGGGTTCTGCGGGGGCTGCCGCGCTGGAGGCGAGAAGCGGCTGCCGCTGTGCTGTCTACGGGAGGGTCTGCTACACTGGGTTATGCGCGACTCCACCCCCCCTTAGTGCTATGACAGCGAACATCCCTACACCCTTGAAAGTCCTCTCTCTCAACGTCAAAGGGCTCAACTCCCCCAACAAGCGGCGGCAGGTATGGCGCTACCTCCTACACCAGGCCCCTGACATTATCCTCCTCCAGGAGACGCACCTTCTCAGGGGAGACACCAAACGCATGGCCCACCCTAGATACCCTACACAGTTCTGGGCTTCCTCTGACACCAAGACTGCGGGGGTGGCAATCCTATGCAGGGCTGGCATTAGGCGGGGATCCGTGAAACCTTTCAAAAGTGCTGACGGGCGCTTCCTCCGAGCCACGGTACAGCTGGGCCGTGCGCAGTTCACGCTTGGGTGTGTCTACGCTCCCAACCAGTCGCAGGACAAATACCTCCAGACACTCCTGCGGGAGCAGTTCCCATCGGGCGATAGTAATGTGATCCTGGGCGGCGATTTCAATCTTGTTTGGGACCCCGAGCTAGATCGGGCGGGAGCCCCCTTAAATGGAGCGGGAGCAATGTCTTCCACTCTTAAATCACAGCTAAGGGACCTGGGACTTGTGGATGTGTGGCGCTACCACAATCCGGGGACCCGGGACTACTCCTTCTACTCACACTCTCATAGGACATACTCCCGGATCGACTATCTTTTCGCCTCCCTCGAGATGGCCCGAGACTCTTTGGCTGCTGCTATCTCCGACATCTCCCTGTCAGACCACGCTCACGTGGAGCTCTTGCTGCAGGACCCCTTGTCCCACGCCGTTCGTGAACGCCGATGGACGCTCCCCCCGAGGATCCTTCGGGACCCGGACGACGTCGCCAGCATCCGTGACGCCATAGACTCGTATTTCGCCGTTAACGACACCCCTGACCTGCCGTTCCACACGATCTGGGACGCCTTCAAGGCCACCATTCGGGGTCACATCACCTCCCTGGCGGCGGCACGGAGGAGGGAGGAGTCCAAGATGGAAACCGACCTGGCTAGCGAAATCAAGCTTGCGGAGGCCCGAGACCGGACTTCCCCCTCGCGGGCGTCAAAGAGAGCTCTAGCTAACCTACGGGGGCAACTCCGCACCCTGCGCACCAACAAGGCGGAACACTCCCTGCTAGCACTCAAGCAACGATATTACGAGGGTGGGGACAAGGTTGGCCGACTACTGGCCGGCAGGCTGCGGGCACGTACCGCTAGGGCCCACATCGCCAACGTCAAGCAGCAGGACGGCACTTGCGCCACCACCGAGAAGGCCAAGCAGGCCGCCTTTGTTGCTTACTACTCCTCCCTATATGCCGAGGAGCCCACCTCCCCGGAGGCCCGAGAGGCCGTCCTCGCAGACTACGGAGGGTCTACCCTGTCCCCGGCATGTGCGGCCTCGCTGGAGAGCCCCTTACAGGAGGAGGAAATAACGGAGGCTGTTAAGGATCTCCCCGTGGGGAAAACCCCGGGGCCAGACGGCCTACCGTTGGCCTTCTATCGTCTGTTCTTGACCCAGCTCCGCCCATATCTGTTGCGACTATACAGCTCCTTTTCTGACACCGTCGGCCCCTCCCCTGACAGGGGACTGGCGGAAATAGCCCTGATCCCCAAACCTGGGAAAGACCCGGACCTGTGCGCCTCCTACCGCCCCATTGCCCTCCTTAACACTGATCTTAAGATTTACACCAAGGTCTTGGCCAAACGACTCGACCCACACATGCCGGGCCTGGTGAATCCGGACCAGGTGGGATTTATCCGAGACCGCCAGGGAACCGACAATGTCCGCAGGCTGGCGCACTTGGTGGGAAAGGTACACCATTGGAAACTACCGGCTTGTCTCCTCTCGCTGGACGCAGAAAAAGCCTTCGACCGGATCGATTGGACCTTCCTGCGGGCGGTCCTCAAGAAACTAGGTCTTGGCCCTATCATGATCTCCAGGTGCATGGCCCCCTACCTAGGACCACATGCCCGAATTCGGGTCAATGGCCAATTGACATCGCCGCTTTCGGTCCACAGGGGTACGAGGCAGGGATGCCCGCTGTCGCCGCTCTTGTTCGCCCTTGCGGTTGAGCCGCTGGCGGAGCTGATTAGGCGTACCCCTGATATTCATGGTGTCCCCCTCGGAGGGCGCACCAATAAGGTAGCACTCTTCGCCGATGACCTGATTCTTACTCTTACGAACCCTCGGGTCTCCTTCCCCGCGGTGCACGAAGTCCTTTCCCTGTTTGAACAGGCGTCCGGCCTTAAAATCAACCATGCCAAGTCTTGGGCGCTTAACCTCACCGTCCCCGACGAGGAGATCTCTTTCCTGCAGGGGGTCATGCCCTATCGCTGGGCGGACAGCCATATTCAGTACCTGGGCCTGGATCTCGCGCCCCATCTTGACTCGTGGTCCTCGAGGAATTGGGCCTCTTGCCGCAAGGAAGTCCTGGCTGACCTGCGAAAATGGAAACCCTTGATGGTCTCCTGGCTGGGGCGGCTCAACGCTGTCAAGATGTCCGTCCTTCCCCGCATTCTGTATGTTTTCCAGTGCCTCCCCACCCCGATCCCGATTCACTGCATCAGAAACCTTCAACGCGACCTTACGTCCTTCATATGGGGGGGCAAAAGACCCAGGTTCTCGCAGAAAGTCCTGATGGAACCGAGAGACAGGGGCGGTCTTGCCTGCCCGAATCTCCTCCACTACTATTGGGCGTCACACCTCCGGTACGTGATCGAATGGGGTGCACGCGAAAGCGACAAGCACTGGTTCCACATGGACCGATCGGTCACGGGGCGCACCATATGGGACCTGCCTTGGTTGCCACGAGTGGCACGTTCCAGAAGTGCATATCTTGCGGTCCCCACGAGGACGGTTCTTGAGGTATGGGACAGGGTGGCAGTGGCCAAGGGTCTCACCACGTTTCCCTCTCCGCATACTCCCATTGCGGGTAACCCACACTTCCCTCCAGCCGCCCGGACCCGAGCTTTTGAGAGCTGGACGCAAGGCGACTGCAGAGTTGCAGGGGACCTTTTTCTTGGCGGATCGCCTAAAACATGGCTAGACTGCAAGGAGGAATTTAGGCTTCCCCCCACCGCCCACTTACAGTACACGCAGCTGCGCCACTGGACCTCGGGGGAGGACATGTACCAAGCTGCTACTAGGACGTATACCCCCTTTGAGAAGTTGGCACGATCCCTCGGGGGGCTGAAACGGCTCATCTCCCAGATCTACAACATCTTGCAACACCCCACCGCCTCACCTGTACACCCCTATCAGAAACAGTGGCAGTCGGCGACAGGCGCTGACATCACGCCCTCTCAATGGACTCGACTCTGGAACGACATCCCCAAAACTTACCGCAGCATCCCGCAAAGGGAAAACGCATACAAAATGCTGACGCAATGGTACTACACCCCCCTGCGACTCAGCAAAATGTTCCCCGCTTCCTCGCCGTTGTGCTGGAGGTGTGGCACTGCGACTGGCGACTTCGTACACATCTGGTGGTCCTGCCCTACCCTAGCTGTCTTTTGGAAGGAGGTCCTCAGTCACATCAAGAAGGTGTTGGGTTTCCCCCTCCCTGAAGAGATTTGCACACTCCTACTGGGCATCCGACCCCCCACACTTAGGGCCCTCACGCGCAGCGACTGGATCCTCACCCTCCACATGCTAGGTGCTGCCAAACAGCTCATTGCCCTGTACTGGAAGCGAACAGAGGCGCCGCCGATAGCATCCTGGTTCGTGCGCCTCTGGCAGATCCTGACTATGGAACTACTCACAGCGCGGATACAATTCAGGGGGGTGCGCTTCAAGGCAGTGTGGGAACCCCTGGTGCGCCTCTTGTGCTCGATTAGCTATACCCGACACATGCCACCCAGGCTCCGCGCTCTGCAATTGTTCGAGGACGCCCTCATCCCTGCTGACCCCAGCAGACTAGAGACTCTTAACCGCTAACCACAGCGCCGCTTTGTGCTCTGCACTCCCTGTTTGTGGCCACGGGTGTGCCCCTCTACCTCCTCCTCACCTTGTCACTGCTAGCTCCTTTCCTGACTTTACTTCCTTCCTACTTGCCACTCTGGCTTCCACCCCTCTTTGGGGCAGTTAGGTCCCTGTTGGGCCTGTTGAAAATGTGACACCATTGCTATTCCTCACATACGTGCCTACCCAACGCAACGGCGCATTGCCAGCTTATGGACACCTCTTGCTCTGCTCTCCCCTAAGCCACGCGGCCGGCCCCCCCCTCCGGGGGTTGTAGGCAGGGCGCTGTGTTAATAACTCCATCTCCCCTGTCTAGTTCTACCTACTGGCTCTTCCATGCGCGGCCGGCTCCGGAAAGGGGTTGTAGGCTTATCGCTGTGTTCACAATAAAAACAGATTTGAACAAAACCTTAATGAAGGCCACACCTAAAAATGCCCTGTTGTGCAGCATGATTTAGACGTGGTATGTTTTTCCTTTCGAAGGTAAAATTGTAAACATATTTATTGTTGTTGCCACCTAAAACATTATCAGTAATTGGGAAAATAATAATAAGTGGTCCTGTGATGCTTGTTGGAAAGAGATGTGTTTAACCACAAAGTGGATGGAATTCAAGTTTATAACTTAATTGCTAGTGTAGAAAAATGTATGATTTTGAACCCTACGAGGGGGTTCTTCTCCAGAAAGTATTCATGTCCGTATCATAAGTCATAAGTCAAATAATGCTGATGAAGTCAAAAAGCCTCCTTGAACATTCAAATTGAATTTTAATTACAATATAAATGAATATTGTTGACGATATGATTATTGTTCACAATATTTCTCTTAGTATTTTAATTTCTATACTTATTTGTGTAAAAAAAGTAATTTGTATTTGTTTTTCTATATGTTGGAAGCATTACATTAATGAAATCCCTGTATCCCACCTTCTTTCTTTTCTTTCCTTTCTTCATGAACATTTCCATTGTTGAACTTTTTAGGTTCCCTCATACTAAGAATTTTGCTCTACATAACTACGCTGTGTTACAGAATGCTATGTTACAGTATGTTGAGTTCTATGTACCACTTTCTTCTAATATATGTTTGGCAGCTCATGTTTATTTATGCTTTATTAATTAGATTATGTTTATTAGGTTTTATTATTCAATAAAATGTTTCAAACATAAAAAATGAGAAATGCTGTGTGTTTACAACTGCACCCTTTTATTGTACGGGTAATCTCAAACATTTTCCCTGGGGTCAAAAGGATAATGTTACTTACCCAGTAAGCATCTGTTCTTGGCATGTAGAGCTGTAGATTCACATGCTTTCCATACTCCTGCAATCTAGTGTTGGGTCTTGGGTTTGCAAGTTGTTTTTCTTTGAAGAAGTCTTTCCAGTCACGAGGTAGGCGACTCCTCCTTTTGGTGATAGTGCGCATGGGCTTCGACTCCATTGATAGATTGTTTTCGAGCAGAGGGTGAGAATGGAGTTAGTAAAGGTAGAATAGAGATGTCTATGTGTTTGTATTTAAGTAAGATGAACTGCAACAGTTGTAGGTACCTGGGGAGGCAAGTGGGCGCATGTGAATCTACAGCTCTACATGCCAAGAAAGATGGTTACTGGGTAAGTACCATTATCCTTTCGAGGCATGTGAGCTGCAGATTACATGCTTTGCATAGACTATACAGCAGTAACTCCCAAAGCGGTGGCTAACCTGTAGCTGTTGCTGTTGTTTGAAAAAGCGTTTTAAGAACTGCCTGGCCTACATTAGCCTGCTGCCTCGGTAACACATCTACACAGTAAGGTTTGGTGAATGTGTGCGGTGTAGACCATGTTGCTGCCTTACAGATGTCAGCTAAGGAAATATTGCAGAAGAAGGCCATAGTCGCACCTATTTTGCAGGTGGAATGCGCCCCAGGGGATATTGTCAAGGTTATTTTCGCTTTCACATAACATTTTTTGATACATTTGACAATCCGTCTTGCAATGCCCGATTTAGATATAGTATTGCCTTTGTGTGGTGGCAAAAAAACAACTAAGAGTTGTTTTGTCTTGCGAAAATCTTTTCTTCTTTCCACATAATATAGTAGAGCTATTCTAACATCTAATGTGTGTAGAACTCGTTCTGCTACAGAATCAGGTTAAGGAAAGAACACAGGTAACTCGACTGATTGATTGATGTGAAAAGCAGAAACCACTTTAGGTAGAAATTTGGGAATGGTTCATAGAATCAATTTGTCTTTATGAAGTTGAAAGTAAGGTTCTTGTATAGTTAGGGCCTAGAGTTCACCAAACCTCCTTAAGGAAATTATTGTGATAAGAAAAGCAACCTTCCCAGAGAGAAATTGTAATGGACACCTGTGCATTAGTTCAAAAAGTGGACCCATCAGCCTTGTAAGGAATTATGTTCAAGTTACATGTTGGTGCAGGTGGGACTCTTGGCAGTATTACTCTTTTTAATCCTTCCATTAAGGCTTTAATAACTGGTACTCTGAATAGAGATAAGTGTTGTGTGTTTTGTAGGTATGCAGCTACTGCTGCTAAATGCAAGCAAATGGATTTGTAGGCTAGTCCAGATTGCTAAGTGTAAGAGGCAACAGAGGAAGTTTTGCACTGAGGCATCAAGGGGATTGATATTGTTATTTGTACAATAGATAACAAATTGTTTCCATTTTGCTGCAAAACATGCCTTAGTAGTAGGTCTCCTAGCCTCCTATAGGATATTCATAAAATTGGGTGGTAATTGTAAATAACCAAACTCTATTACCTCAGTAGCCAAATCGCTAGGTTGAGTTCGTTGGGATTTGGATGCCTGATTTCTCCACGGCTCTGAGTGAGGAGACTGGAGTTGAGATGCAGCTTTTGATGTGGAACTACTGAGAGCTCTAGCAGGGTGGTGAACCAAGGTTGACGTGCCCATGTGGGAACTATGAGAATCAGTTTGAGGGATGTTTGTCTGAGCTTCCGAACTACCAGTTGAATGAGTGGGAGAGATGGAAAAGCGTAAGCAAATATCCCTGACCAGTTCCTCCATACTTTTTAGTCACAAAATGATTTATTTTCATTTATAGTTAAGTTTCATTAATCAGACCATATGTTTTCAAAGGAGACTCACGTCAAAACAGTCAAATCAATAACATACAATAATGTGCATAATATATACAAGTGTACAGGGGTTCACAATGGATACTCAAGATTCAAGACACCAAAATAACTTTCTACATAACAGATACATTCAAAGTGAATTGCAACGTAAAAAACATTTCAACAAGGAAAACTGATACACAAAAGAAACCAGTCCTTTCATTCAAATACCAGTGGACAGGCGGAAGTAGGGATGGAATTAGACTGCTTGCCTGTCTCACAAAACCTGTGACGTGTTTATTAATTTAAAGGATTAACAGCGGGTTCCACCAGAGTGATATTAGTCAATCCTAGCTGCACCCTTCTTCCTTGTCACAGGCTGGGGGTCAACGCGTTTCGAACCATATTAAATCGTGGTTCTCCTCAGGACATGGACTGGGTAAATTCCTCACTGCCCGGCACACACAGGGGCTGTGGGAGTGAGGGTTATCTGCAGGCGGGGGTGAGAACGAAGCCTTTTGTTTTGGTTGACTTGGGTTTTGGGTTAAGGGGCTTTCGGTACTCACGGTACGTTGACCTTGCGGCAAGTCTTCTTCCGCATCTGAGTCCGATTCAGGGATGGAGACAAGTTCTTCCTCTGCCTCTTGTGCGTTGAATTCCTGTTCGAAATATTTGCCAAAGATGTCCTGCATGTAGTCGACGTTTAGAGTTTGCATCTCGTGACGTCAAGCCCGACTATCATGGAGCGTTTTCTTTGATCAGAACGATCATCACATGTCACAGTTCTCTTTGTTGTGCTCCGGAAACAAGCACAAGTTGCAAACTTCGTGCAGGTCAGTGTGCGTAACTTAGTGCGGCACCAAGGGCAGAATTTAAATGGGGTCCGTTCCATCGACTGCAAAGTGGACCGAAGAGGGTAGGCTGGACGGCCTTTCCAAGACCTCTGATTGAAGTAGATGTTTTTTGACGGACACGATACGCAGAGAAGTGGAATACGTGTTCGAAAACAGTACCGATGCGGGTAAAGTGGATTGCACACCGGGGGGAACCCGAAGCAGAGTGCAGCAATAGACATCCGAACCCGATGGCGCAAAAAAAACTATCTAACAATGGAGTCGATGCCCATGCGCACTATCACCTAAAGGAGGAATCACCTACCTTGTGACTGGAAAAACTTCTTCGAAGAACAACTTGCAAACATCCAGACCCAACACTAGATGGCAGTGTGTATGCAAAGCATGTGATCTACAGCTCACATGCCTCAAAATATGGTCTGCTGGGTGACAGAGGCCCACATTGGCATCAGCAGGGAGAGGGTCAGGCAGGGGATTTGGGGGGATGTAAGGTTATAAATAGGGGGAACAAAGCCTGTACATTGTGTGGACTGTGACTCATGGGGTTATCGAGGGCATAACAAACTGCCCTCTAAATTAATCCCCTAGTGTTTACATGAGACGTTTTGAACCTGGGTTTCTTCCTTTTAAAGAAGTAAACGGGGAGACTCCTGACACTGAATTAGGAGTGGTGTGATATGACCACAACATTTTCCTTAAGCTGTCTACAACTGATTCTTTGGTCGACATGGCAAGTTGAATAGTGTCTTTAAGCATTCTATTTACTCTTTCCACTAATCCATTGGATTGGGGGGAGTACAGAGGAGATTTGATGTGGGCAATAGATAAACTGTCCAGGAAATCCCTCATTTCATCAGAAGTGAATTGCACACCATTGTCCGTTATCAACTCACTAGTTCAAGTTCAAGTTCAAAAGACCTTTATTCGAATTTCTTAAAATTCATAAAAGTACCGATCATAACATCAACAAATCATGATAATATATATACATACAAATGATTAGTAAAAATAAAACATATGACATTACATTCCATACAGTGACAATACAATATATTTCAGAACAATATGCTACATTTCCATAATAACACAATTAAAACTGATTACTATGTTCAGGGATTTTCCATCGACTTGCGTGCTCGTATGGCCAATCTTAAAAAAGAACTGGTGCGAAAAGTTAATTCATCACTATCCAGAGCAATCAACATACTATATGAGTCTTTGAGAGTCAGTGGTCTGGATTTTTTAAAATACGGAGTTAAAAACCATTTAATAAATTTAAGATAAAATTTACAAAAAAATAAAAAGTGCAAATCATCCTGAATACTCACACCATCACAGGGACATAAGATAGAGTCAATACTGTGACAGTAACCTAATGGAAAGGACAACATAAATTTTACAGTGCCTGCCCTTAAACGAAACAATAATGATCTCTCCCAGCTGGTCATAGGCAGGGAGAGATAGGGTGGCAAAATCTGTCTACACAGTCCATTCCCTATAAATTTCATTACAGTTGATTTTTGCGATTCACTTCTTAGCCTTTCACTATTGTAAAGTGCATATAGTGCGTTACTGACCTCAATTTTATCCTTTAATTCTATAGTCATGGGATCGCTAAACAAAGTGCCTCTGTCAACTTCATTTAGTGATTTAGAAACTTCGGACAGCCATGGGATCCTCATTCCGTGATCACTACTTAAGCAGTCCTTTATAATATTTTGAGTAAGAGCAGCAGCATCATTCCTCCAGATTCTAATCCAGAAAAGTGCAGGTCTTGCTCTAATAAAATCGCTTATATGTGGAAGATTTAATTCACTATGACAGATAAAATTGGATGAGGAGATCGGTGCACCCAACACTTTCCTACAAAAGCGATTTTCCTCCCTTTGGATGCAGAGGGTGTTTCTCGATCCCCATACCTCTGCTCCATACGTGGCAACAGGTGAGCACTGTAATTTAAAAATCTTTAAAATAGCCTTAGTGGCACCTATTTTCTTTGGGCGGGGGAGACTCAAAACAGAGTTGTTGGCCTTCGAGAACTTGCTCGTGGCGTGGGCCAAATGCCCACTCCACGAGCCGTTCGCAGCGAAGACCAAACCTAAATACGGAAATATAGGGACAGATTCCAATTTGTCTGTACCTAACTGTATAGTGTTGAGTTTCCTTTTGCCAGGGCCGCAGGACATGATAAAAGATTTTTTTAAATTGACCCTCAAGTCCAGATCCTCCATGAACTTAACAAAACTATGTACAAGCAGACGAAGAGCGTTAGGAGTGCGGGCCATAAGCACTGCATCGTCTGCATATAGGAGCACTGGAAGTGGTTTCCCTAAAATGATTGGGACATCTGTGGTAACTTTTTTCAGGCAGGTGGATAAACCGTTAATATAAATGATGAATAGCAGGGGTGCTAAAACGCACCCCTGCCTCACCCCCTTCCAATATCAATGGCTCCTGATACCTCACCGCCCATCCCAATACGTACCCGTGCTTTCAGGTCAGTATGTAGATAGGCTAAAAAATTTACAAGAGTGATATCAAGGCCATTGGTTAAAAGGATGGACCAGAGCTTCGATCTATTAACAAGATCAAAAGCGGATGAAAGGTCCATAAACGCGAGATAAGTGGGGGAGGAGCGGGCAATACTATATTTATCAATTATCAGTTTTAAGTTTAAGCATTGCTCCACTGTTCCTACCCCACTACGGAACCCCATCTGACATGGATCTAAAAAGTCAATGTCAGTTGCCCATTCCAGTATTCTATGGAAAATTATACGACCCAATACTTTTAAAGTATTGTCCAAAAGGGAGATAGGGCGATAATTCGCAGGGTCAGACCTATCTCCCTTTTTATAAATTGGGACAATAATACTAGTAGCCCATGTAGTCGGCATGGCTGTTTTTGGGAGACTATTAAAAATATTGAGAAATATGGGTGTCCACAAATCAGCATCATATTTAATAATATCAATGGGGAGACCATCGGGTCCGGGTGCCTTTTTTCCCAGACTCTCTTTTATAGCTGTTTTAACTTCATGATCTAGGATTAATAGACCACCTGATTGGCCAAAGGTAGGAAGAGGAGGATGCTCCTCTAAGGGGGCTGCATAAATACCAGAGAAATGGGCCTCCCATGCTGCACTTGTTATATTACAACTAATTTGGGTAAGTTTCTTTCCCATTTCCCTTGTCTTTCTGACAGCCGACCAAAAGGGACCGCTGCCACCCAAGTTTGCACTGATTACCAAAGAGTACCATTGATCAGAAAGT
This sequence comes from Lissotriton helveticus, assembly GCF_964261635.1. Taxonomy (NCBI): domain Eukaryota; kingdom Metazoa; phylum Chordata; class Amphibia; order Caudata; family Salamandridae; genus Lissotriton; species Lissotriton helveticus. The sequence continues at coordinate 1,604,687 of NW_027611687.1, read as the reverse complement.
AGGTTAGCCTTCCGTTCTGTTGTTTTGAGTTTGTAGTTTTTCCTGGCTAATTGGACGGTGGCTTTACACCTTGGTTTTATAGAAAGAGCCTTTCTTAATTCTCTGTTTGCCAGGGAACATGATGAATCGAACCACCTTGGCTTTTTACCTTCCTTGGGTAATGGGACAGACAAAAGAGTTTTGATAGTTGAGCACAAAACTTCAAAATTGGCAATTATTTGGTCATAATTATCACTTGGAGACAAACAAGAGTCAATCAGATGTGGGTATAGCGTTTGCACACTGGCTAAAATAGCCTCACAATCTACTCCCCTCCATTTTAACCGAAGGCCATCAATTGATGGGGTAATGTCCCTTGCACCATTTAACTTCGCAAAAATCGCACTTGGAGCAAGATCCAAAATTACAACCAATGGATTATGGTCACTAAGGGGTGTTTGTACCACAGAAGTTGTTACTATACAATCTGTTAACAGTGGTGATGTGAATACATAGTCAATGGTAGAACTACTATCTCTACCAATAAATGTTGGAGCATAAGGGGAATCAGATGTATGTCCTATTCTCAGAGCATCATCTAAATCAAATTCAATGAGTAATTTGGACAATTCCGAACCTCTACGCTCAGCTAGATCAGAATAAATCTGATTAGCAGATCCTACACTCACTGCTAATTCTGCATTGAAATCACCCCCTATTAAAATACCTGACTTGTTGTCTACTGAAATGGAGCATTCCAATTTACTTAAAACCTTGGATAATGCCAAAAAATTCTTATTCGGTACATGATAAAAATCATTATTATAAAAGTTAATTAAATAAACTGTGGTCTTTGACTTCAACTTATATTCAAGAATCTGGATATTGGAATTACCAGGACCGTCGTTCTGCAGGTTTCTAATTGTACCGCCTGCGAGAATCTTAATCCCAACGAAGAGGCCACCCACTGCTCGGCCAAAACTCGGTTTAGGCGATGTTAGGCTGAAACAGTGATAGCCCTCTATATACAGGTTGTCAACAGCCCATGTTTCCTGAAACATAAGAATATATGCATCATTAATTATCTCGATCCATGCAGGATCCGATAGTTTGGATTCCAGTCCTGCGACATTCCAGCTTAAGATTGATAACCCATGAATATTACGTTGGTTACCAGGACTTGCCCTAATGCTCCCTGCTTTTTCAAAAGTAGTATTAACAACAACAGGGACATTACTATGAACGGGCATCAATTCCATGGTTTCCAATGTGCCATTCAAAGCCTGACAGTCTACAGCTAATGCTGAATATCCCTCTTGTGTACTGACTGAGACTTGGCTGTGGATGTCTATGTTGGGAATTGAATCCAGTCAATCCTGGTCATCTAGGTTGGAAAAATATTCAAAACGATTGTACGTAGGAATGTTAAATGTTGACCTTACTTCGGTTATCGGTTGAAACTGATAAGGGTCAGAAGCAGGATAAGACCCATCTCTATAGTTGTGTTGGTGCATGTTTGAGAATTGAAAATGTTGCAGGGGGTAAGAAGGGGGTACTGCTGACATTGGGATCTGGTTCCGCCAATTATTATGGCCGTTCAGATGGCCAAAATCCTGGTTTTGTAAGAAAAGCGGTGATTTGATCCTTGCACCAAAATTCGAATCTTGAAAAAAGGTAGTGGGGTGGCTCACCATGACTTGTTTTTGGGGTATCAAATGTCTATAAAAATAGCCTAGTGGAAGGAGTGTGGTGTTAAATTCCCAAGTTGAGGGCGATGGGGCACTAGCTAGTGTTTTCTCTGCCCATTTAGGGTTCTTAAAGTTGATTGTAACACAATCCCCCTCAAACTTTTTTCTGAGGGGGCCTATCCATCCCACCCCCTGAGTATTAATAATCTCCCTGGCTCCTTCTATGGGGAAATTGCAATTTGCATTTAACCAGTGAAGGGTTTTATTTTTGAGGGATGGAAGAGTCTCCTCTTGGTCCTTCCTTAATTTGGGAACATTAACTAAAACAAGGACATAAGCCCCGCATTCTGGTGGTAAATTAATGCGGGAAGGGGCCTGTCTATTTGTTTTTTGTGGTGGTTGGGCCAGAGTAGAGCCACCTATGGAATTGGGAGGCTGGCCCGCCATAGGCACGGTTGTCTGTTTGGTATTATGGTCCTTCCTTATAGATGAGGCTGCATTATTATTGCGGTTAGTTGTTGGTTGGCTAGCACTTATCCCCTTCGGTAGAACTGGGGCTGGTTTGGGTAAGATAGCTACATTTGTAGATAGTGCTTGGGAGGTATTGGAATCAGGACCTACTGTTTTGGTGGAAATAGATTTAGTTGCATCATTTGCAGCATTTATTTTAGATAAATTCTGAATGGGGGTGATTAGTTCAGCTATTTGCTTTTCTATCCGGGTGAGCCTGCTTTCAATGGGCGATAGATAAATACCAAGAAGTTCACCCAGTTTTGCCAACATGTAATCGTTTGCTATTTCGATGCGGTCATTTGTTTTACCATCCTTTTCTACTTTCCCACCCTGCTGCTCCTCTTCTCTTTCTTTGTCCTCATAATCCTTGGTAGTCTCCTCAGTCCTACTTATATTCGGATTTGAGTTAAGGTTAGCATCTTCCCCCGTTTGATTTTGGGGCGGGACATGTTTACTAGTCTTTGAAGATTTACAGTTAGGTGCATATTGTTTTTGTTGTTGTTTTCGAATGGCACCCTCTCATCTGCCCCTTATTTCCCTAGTATTTTCTACTGATATAATTTCAGGGGAAGGGGTCATATGTAAATCAGGGGTCTTCTCTAGATCCATACTGATGTCTGTCTTGGAATCTATGAGGGGAATAGAAGCAGATAGATTTACTTCATTTGGGATGGTATGAATATCGACACACGTATTTAATAACGGTCTAATGTTAGAGGGCAAAACCTGGATAGGGGTAGTTGCGGAAGCAATAAGTCCCAGGGAAGAACGTTTGGCATGGGCAAGATCTTGTGAAACCCTGCGTTCTAGAAGAGATATACCCTGGTTTATAGCATCATTGGCCTTAATTATAAAGTTATCGATAGGGCCAGTTTTGCAACTTCCCCCAGCAGCTGCTGTTCTACTACGGCTCCCCCTTGGAGACATGCTGACAATAAGTAGTAGTAAACTGATGCAGTCACGTAGTAGGAAATAGAAACCTGTTGGGCACTTCAAAAATCAATCAATTATACAAGTACCCGGATACCTAGGACATATTATACATGGCCACGTGGTCGGTAAAACAAGTCACACCAGGTAAGTAATATTTGTTATGTTCTTTCTCCCAATCCAGGTGTTAGCAGTTTACTCCTTAGTCCTTAGTGCAATTTACCACACACAGAGTCTAAATATATAGTCAGATACCTTAAAATAGGAACGTAAGAGGGCTGCACCCGTCCCGTCCTCCTTCGGCCTCTAGAGGGCCACAGAGGGCCCGCCCTTTGCCCGGGCTTAGCCCCGGGCACTCCAGCGCGCGACTCGCGGGGCGAGAGGGGGTGTCAGCCTTTTACTGGCGCCTCCGGGCGCTCTCGGCGCGTCACGAGCGCGCTGCCTGCCTCAGGGGCCGCTGGGAAGTGTGGACCCCGGTCTCGCGGTCAGCCTCCCGGCGTCTGCCTTCTACCGCCGTTCCCCTCACGGCTCCGCCCGATGGCGGTTTAACAGGTGAGTCACTGGTGTTCCCCCACTGGCTCCTGGGGGGTCTGCCTTTTACTGGCGCCTCCGGGCGCTCTCGGCGCGTCACGCGCGCTGCCTGCCTCAGGGGCCGCTGGGAAGTGTGGTCCCCGGTCGCGGTCAGCCTCCCGGCGTCTGCCTTCTACCGCCGTTCCCCTCACGGCTCCGCCCGATGGCGGTTTAACAGGTGAGTCACTGGTGTTCCCCCACTGGCTCCCGGGGGGTCTGCCTTTTACTGGCGCCTCCGGGCGCTCTCGGCGCATCACGAGCGCGCTGCCTGCCTCAGGGGCCGCTGGGAAGTGTGGTCCCCGGTCGCGGTCAGCCTCCCGGCGTCTGCCTTCTACCGCCGTTCCCCTCACGGCTCCGCCCGATGGCGGTTTAACAGGTGAGTCACTGGTGTTCCCCCACTGGCTCCCGGGGGGTCAGCCTTTTACTGGCGCCTCTGGGCGCTCTCGGCGCGTCACGAGCGCGCTGCCTGACTCAGGGGCCGCTGGGAAGTGTGGTCCCCGGTCGCGGTCAGCCTCCCGGCGTCTGCCTTCTACCGCCGTTCCCCTCACGGCTCCGCCCGATGGCGGTTTAACAGGTGAGTCACTGGTGTTCAACTCACTAGGAATGCCCTCATTCGAAAAAGTTTCTTTGAGAAATTCGATGAGATAGACTGTAGAAATGGAAGGAATAAACTTCGTCGTTATCCAATGGGAATGATAATCTATCAGAACGAACATACATTTTTGAGATTGACTCAATAAATTCAATGGACCTATAATGTCCATCCCCAGTTTATCCCAAGGTTTGGTGGGAACAGTGACAGGAATAAGGGGAGCCCTACGGACATTCTTTGACTTATCACTAGCCCCACATTCAATACATTCCTTTACCAGCTCTTCAATTTGTGTGTCCATTTTAGGAAACCAATAGCTTTGTCGAATTTTGCTTTTAGTCAAGCTTCATCCTGGGTGCCCTTCATGTCCAATTTTTATGATGCGATCTCTCATTCCAACCGGGGGAATTATTTTGTTACCCCTCCAGACCAGGTCATCAATTATGGACAACTCGTCCTTCACATTCCAAAACTCCTGGAGATCCTCATGTACTTCATTTATTTTCTCTGGCCCGGCGTTAGAAATCATTTCTTTCAATTTGCGCATTACATCATCTTCCAAAAGTGATTTCTCCCACTCATCTTTCTTAATGGCTGGAATATCGATTGCCAGGATGGTTTCCTCCTCTTTGTTATCTACGGTTTCATTTTCCAATAGAGGCATACGTGAAAGGTAATCCGCGAATTTTTTTTTTGATCCAGGGACATGTACAATGGAATAGTTGAACCCTTGCAGTCCTAAAACCCACTTGGAGATGCGTGGAATGGTATTTTCTAAAAGTTTGGTGGCAAATAACGGGATTAATGGTTTGTGATCCGTTCTCAAGCAGAATGGAATTCCCCACAGGAAGAATTTGAAATGGTGAAATTGCCCAGGAACACGCAAGTGCTTCTTTTTCAATCGTGGAATAATTGACTTCAGCAGTCTTCAAGGTTCTTGAAGCGAAGGCTATCACTCTTTCTTCGCCCTTTACCATTTGAGTAAATGAAGCACCCAGGCCTTTATTACTTGCATCAGTAGAGAGTGTGGTCTTTGCATTCGGATCAAAAGAGTGCAAGATTGGAGCTTCCGAAATGGCATCTTTGATGTGTTGAAACATCGTGAGAGAGCTCTCCAACCCCAATCCCGGAATCAACGACATCACCCCGTCGCAAGACCTCTGCAACTCCCTCGCCTCCTACTTCCACAACAAGATCGCTGACATACACAACAGCTTCAGCACACAAACAACGCTCCCCACGACCGCACCAACGCCCCCCACCACCACCCTCAACGCCTGGACACCGATCAACCTCGAAGACACCATCCGCACGATGAACTCCATCCACTCCGGATCCCCAACCGACCCCTGCCCTCACCACGTCTTCAAAAAGGCCGACGCTGTCATCGCACCCCACCTGCGGGACATCATCAACACCTCCTTCGACACCGCCACCTTCCCTGAGAGCTAGAGGCACGCCGAACTCAGCGCTCTACTAAAGAAACCAACGGCGGACCCCACCGAACTCAAGAACTACCGCCCCATCTCGCTCCTCCCGTTTCCAGCCAAAGTCATCGAGAAGACCGTCAACAAGCAACTGGCAGCCTTCCTCGAGACTACTGGATCCCTCGACCCATCTCAGTCAGGCTTCCGGGCCAACCACAGCACCGAGACCGCCCTCATCGCTGCCACCGACGACATCCGAACCCTGCTGGACAACGGAGAAACAGCGGCCCTCATCCTCCTGGACCTCTCCGCGGCATTCGACACGGTCTGCCACCGCACCCTAGTGCAGCGCCTCAGCAACGTCGGAATCGAGGAGAAAGCTCTGGAATGGATCACCTCCTTCCTCGCCGGAAGGACACAGAGAGTCCGCCTGCCCCCATTCAGATCAGAAGCCACGGAAGTCATCTGCGGCGTTCCCCAAGGCTCCTCGCTCAGCCCCACCCTCTTCAACGTCTACATGAGCCCCCTTGCAGCCATCGCACGCCAACACAACCTGAACATCATCTCCTATGCCGATGACACCCAGCTGATCCTCTCCCTGACCAACGACCCCGCCACCGCCAGAGCCAACCTACACGAAGGGATGAAAGACGTGGCCGAGTGGATGACGACCAGCCGCCTGAAACTGAACACAGACAAGACGGAAGTCCTCATCCTGGGCTCCTCACCCTCCGCCTGGGACGACTCCTGGTGGCCCCCCGCCCTGGGCAACGCACCCAAACCGACAGACCACGCACGCAACCTGGGCTTCATCCTGGACTCCTCCCTCTCCATGACCAGACAAGTCAACGCCACCTCCTCGTCCTGTTTCAACATCCTGCGCATGCTACGTAAGATCTTCCGGTGGATCCCCACCGAGACCAGGAAGACGGTCACCCAGGCCCTCGTCACCAGCCGACTGGACTACGGCAATGCCCTCTACGCCGGAACCACCGCCAAGCTCCAGAAGAGACTCCAGCGGATCCAGAACGCCTCGGCGAGACTCATCCTCGACGTCCCCAGACGAAGCCACATCTCCAGACACCTGAGAGACCTGCACTGGCTTCCGATCAACAAAAGAATCACCTTCCGGCTCCTCACCCACGCACACAAAGCCCTGCACAACCAAGGCCCGACCTACCTCAACAGCCGCCTCAACTTCTACGCTCCCAAACGCCATCTCCGCTCGACCAATCATGCCCTCGCAGCCATCCCCCGCATCCGCAGAGCGACAACAGGAGGAAGGTCCTTCTCCCACCTGGCCGCCAAGACTTGGAACTCCCTCCCGACCGACCTACGCCTGACCCAAGACCACCTCTCCTTCAGGAAGAAGCTCAAGACCTGGCTGTTCGAGCAGTAGCGGACCCCCCCCCCAAAGCGCCTTGAGACCCTCCGGGTGAGTAGTGCGCGGTATAAATGCCTATGATTGATTGATTGATTGAAATGTTTGTTGATGTTCCATTCTCCATTTGAATTTGGATCCCTGTTTGAGTAGTTCTCTTAGAGGTTGAACTTGGTCAGTAAAGTTCTTCACGGATTTTGACATATACTCAACCAGGCCCAAAAATGATTTCAGTTCATCTTTATTTAAGGGGGCAGGTGCAAGTTTAACAGCGTCTACCAGGCTTGCCTTGGGTTTGATACCTTCACTTGAAATCATGTGCCCCAGATACACCACTGACTCCACACCAATCTTGCATTTATCCTTCTGAGTCGTGACACCAGCTTTGCTGAGTTTAGACAATACTTCCTCCAAGATTTTGTTGTGCTCACTTTCAGATGCTCCATAGAGTAAGATGTCGTCTTGGAAGCAGACTACTTTTTCAAGACCATGCAGGATGTTTTGCATAATACGCTGAAAGACTGCGGCCGCAGATGTGAGCCCAAAAGGTAATCTTGAGAACTGATATGCTCCAAACGGGGTTATAAAATACGTGAGGTGCTTAGATTCAGGATGGAGAACAACCTGGTGGTAAGCGAGGACAGATCTAAGACTGAGAAAAACTTAGCACCTTGAATGGCCATCAACATTTCATTAATGTTGGGGAGGGGGTGTCTATCCACCCAGATGTTTGCATTCAAATCCCTGAGGTCAACACAGAGGCGGATGCCCTCCCCCCCCTTTTGCCGCTACGACAATGGGGGCCAACCACTCAGAGCTTTATATACGCTCAATAATCTTGTTTTCTTCCAGTCTGTTCAATTCATTTTGTAGGGGTTCTCTTAAAAGCAAAGGGATAGACCTAGCTTTGTGTACTGCAGGCTTTGAATTTGGCTTAAGCTTGATTTTGTGGAGGAACCCTTTAAGCTGCCCCAACTTATCTGTAAACACTTCTGGAAATTTTTCACACACTTCGTTTCCCACCGTAGGCCTATCAATAAGTAACACAGGTTCAGGGGGATTAGGGTCTAATTTGATACCTAGGTCTTTTTGGTGCTTCCACCCTAACAAATTGGATCCCTTTTCCGTGATATACACTTTTCCCAATGTAGATCTATCTTTAAAGTTAATCTGCATCAACATACCAACCAGAGGAATGGGATTGTAATTGTATCCTCCTGGTTTAATATCCGGAGGCAAAAGATTACAGTTTTTATGCCCTGAATTTAGCTTGAAAGAAGTTTCATTTATCAATGTGTAGGGCAAACATGAATCCACAAAAACCTCATATGCAACATTATCAAGAAATATTTCACATTCGGGATAAGAATTTCCATTTTGTTCTCCAATGTTCAACACTTGGAAAATAATGTCCCCTTGCAATGTTTGTTCAGAATCTTGGACCACCATATGAGTAGTACTTTTCTTATCATGGCACACTATTGAAAAGTGACTTCTTTTTTTACAATTACTACAAGTGACACCCCTTGCTGGACACGTCACATCATTAGCCAAATGGTTTGGGTTACCACATCTATAACATTTGGGCTTGCTAAGCTGAGTACTTTGTTTATTCATCTCTGGTTGGGAAGGTTTACATTTGATATCTTTTTGAACCACTTTGTGCACACAGTTGTCACTAATTTGTTTCACATCATTAGCTTCCTTCATTTCATTCATACAGTAGCTTGTATGCTCTATACTAATATCTAAAGCTCTCTGTAAATCAGGCGCTTCTGCTAAAAGTCTCTCCTGAATCTTCTTTTTACATGTGCACCTAACTAATTGTTCCCTGATTAAGGACTCTGTGAGCAAACCAAAATCACACGTGGCTGCCAAACCCCTCAAAACAGCAATGTAATTCTTTACTTTTTCATTTTTCCCTTGAACACGTAAGAAAAATTTATGTCGCTCAAGTACAATATTGATCCTGTCCCCAAATTGTTCTGCCAATTTTTTAACCGTAGCCTCATACACATCTGGTTGAACTACTCCATCACCCCCCACATTGATGTTAGCACCACCATCAGCTGTCTCAGGCAAATCCTCAAACACATCCCTTACATATTTACCCAAATTGTGAAGTAGAATGTGTTGCTTCCTTAAGTAGGAAAACATATTACCACCAATAGCAATCAAGTATGACTCAAATAAGTGAAACCATTTTTTCCAAGAAATCAGAGGATCACCTGCCTCATCCAAAAATGGCGGTGGCTGGGACATATTTAAAGCAGTCATGTTAAAGAAAAAAAAAAAAGAAAGGTAGAATGAATGTTAAGAAGAAAAGTGGAGGAGGACGATAAGAGGAGAATAACCAAAGAGAAAACAGAGGGAACTATCACTTTTTAGTGACTATAAACCAATTGCCTCTGTGAAATGTACTAGAGAACACAATAAAAGGAGACCAGAGCTGTGCCAATCAGCGAAGAAAACGCTAGATGGCAGCTGTGGAGAAATAACTAAACTAAATGTTCAATAATAGTGGAAACACCGGAATGCACATTCTGAATTTTGAACATGTTGTACATAGAATTTGGTAGAGATAAGAGGAGAGACCTTAAAAACCTTGTTGGCGCTAGAAAGGTTAACACCTCTTATACTGTAAAGATATCTGAAATGAGATTTAGGAATGCCGTGAAGAAAGAATTCCTTGTGGAGAAAGTAGCTAAAGAGCATGCAAAACTTTATGAAGAATAAAGTCAGTCACATATCCCTCGACGGCAACATTCTAGAGCAGGCAACCGTATAGATGCTTAAAGTCAGTCACAAGTCCCTCGACGGCAACTGAATTTAACTCCAATTGGAAGTTGTGCTCTAAGAACAGATTGCAGCTTCACTGACAGAAAAGATGAGTCACAATACTATAATGAATCCCTCGACGGCAGGACAGGCCCCTCAACCCAGCTTGTCGAATAACATTAACGGAGCTTCCTACCTTTTCCGCGCTTATCAAGAGTTAGTTACGATGCGCAGCAAGTCTCTGGGACGGCACAGAAGTCAGGAAACAATGATGGAAAGGCAGGTTCCGCTCTTACCTCGTCACGGTTCTCCTCCCAAAGCAGTCCGTAAAAGAGGAACTGACAAAAGGGAAAGCGAGGAGGGCGGAACGGATACTCCGAAGTAGATTCCTGTGACAACAACCAGGCGGAGCTGAAGAGCGTCTCGTTACCCAGCAACTCCTTTGCAAACACTCAATCAGCTTCCTGACAGAAGAAGGCGGAACTGCTCGACTGCTTCTGAGGCAAGACGTCGCGATGCTTCAAATTCTCCCGCTTCCCTTGAACGCCGCGTAGCAGCCGATGACACCCGCAAAACAGGAATAGGATAGCCAGCACAATCCACTGATTGTCGCACTGACAACCACGAAAACAGGAATCACAATAGCCAGCACCATCAATAGGTCGTCGTGGTACCAACTTCACCTTCTTTACTAAATAATTGACTTTCGTAGCCAGCAATGATAACAGGGGAAAGAATCCAACCGTCCCCAGCACGGTATTCGTCGCCAAATTGTTAAGAGAAGACTCCAAACGTTGTGAGGTGAGGAGAAGTTTAATATCAACCGGATTCTTCAGTGCCAGCCACTAGAGTGAGCTCACCAACATTCCAAGGCGAGCTTCACTCCAACATTCTAAGGTAGGATAGACCAACAATGGCGAAGGGAGAGCAGGGGGAGATAAGGGGCATACCAAGATTACAACACCCAACTATCCATTTTATGTTACACCCCTATTCTCAGAGCCCACTCACTGAAATATGACGTAGTGAGAATCTTATTGACTGCATAGCAAGGGAACTTGTGCTGTGGTGTTAATACTCCTACTTGACTACATTATTTGACCACGGTCACATCAAGTGATTCCTTTGTCTTTGTCCCTTTGATTGCCATTATGTGATAGAGGTGGACAAACCACTGAAGGCTCGAGCCATATGCCTGGCTCTGGCTCAGCACAAGGTTCTCTTCTATCCTTGAGCCCAAAACAAGCCAAGTGTGGCTTCTTCCTGCCACCCAGACTCACACCTCATGCACCAAGAGTTAAAGACAAATAATTAACGTTTATGTCAAATGAGAGAGAGAAATAGATGCCGACTTGCACAATGTGAAACAAGAAAACCTGGGATCAGTCCCGGCTTACCCACTTGACCAAATTAGGTGATTCTGGCCAATTGTTTTATTTCTAAATTCACCAAGGAGCCTGAGGGGTACTATATAAGCCAGGTCAGCCCCCCACTCACTGAAGCAAAACACAATAGAGACCTGGCCTAAATGCTAGAACAGATGCACGTGGACCTAATATCTGTCAATAGCTGCCACAATATCGTGTCCTGCTTGAGCAGTGAATCCTACACTGTCTTTCTCTATGGGTCCCTGTTCTATGTATAAAAATATTCCCAAATAGTGTAACCCAGTGCTTAGTGTAATAGATACAATCCTAATAATGCAAGTGAGTGCCAATAAAGTGACAAACGTACAAAAATGTGAAGGGGTATAGGGTGCCTCACGGAAGTAACACCATGGGAGTCCACTGGTTGGTTCTCACCAGTGGACTCAGGTTCTCATCATCAGCAGACCCGTACCCTAAAGGAAACAGTAAAGACAAATGAATAATGGTGATGGTGAAGTGCACATATGTTAAGTGTGCAGTGAAACCAGTCGTGAGCCTACTGGTTATGTGTACTAAAGTGTTGCTCTAAGTACTAAAAAACTGACCCCATAAAGTAGATCCTAGCATTTAGGGACTGCTTTATGTTTTAAAAACTAGTTATAACCAACACTAGCTTATCACCTTTATTCTATGCTGTGGGTTTGCTCACATTAAAAGGACACTCTGCTGCCTCTTTTCATCATAGAGAGCCAACATGTTTCATTGCCTATTGTTTTGGAGGCAATTTCTTCAGGGCACGGGTCAGTACCATCACCCTGCTTTCCTTTCACAAATGAATGTATTCCTAGGGAACAATTAAAAATACAGACAACACATAATATAGCAACACAGAGGCACATCTCCCGCGGAGCAGTTACTTCACTGAGCCATTAGCCTTTCGACCGCGCCACCCCATAGTTACCACTTAGGTGCTCAGTCTGAGCATACCGGTGACCTCCTCTTTAGGTCTCGCTACGCAGTGCGTAAGCACTGCTTAGAGGGACCTCTTGGAATCAGTCAGCACTTTACTTGAAACTCGTGCATGTTTTGCACAGCTTCCTATGAGTGCTCGTGCATGTATCGCGATTCCCTCACGGGAGCGAGCAGCAGCGCCATCTGTTAGCAATTATTGGGCCTGTGCAGCTGGTTCCCGTGAAGGAAACGCTGTACAGGCACAACTTTACAACTTTGACGGCCACGAGGCCGCGCTTGTCTTTCAGCGCTGCTCTTCTTTGTGCTTCGTGTATGTATGAGCTGCGCAAAGGTTGAAGAAGCACTTGGTGAGTGAGAGTGTGACCCTCTAGCGCTCAGCTGGACCCACCCCACCCCGCTCAGTGGGAGAGCTGACAGGACCCCTAGGCGCGCCCTGGGTGACTGCATCCTTCGCCTCTCGCACCTGACGTCCGGTCACAGAAAGGTCAGCACTTTCCAGAGTCAGTCAACACCGGGACAGCAGCAGGGTCATTAGGTCCCTCCGGGGCAGAAACAAGTCCCGCCGCCGGGGCAGCCCGTGCCCCACCTGGTGACATTTTGGGAGGTCAGTTCCCCCGGGCCCCGATCTTGCCGCAGCCGGGCCGACTCTGCCTGTTTTCGTTTCACGGGTGCCATGGGAGGTCTGAAGAGGAGTGCCGGCAGGTGCGGCAGTCTAGATCCAATTTACTGATGATCAATCCATTGATAATTATAAGGCGGCGGTGCAGGTCATCCCGGCGTGACCGCAGGATAATTAATGAATACACCACAATAAAACATGGAACACCAGGGATTTATTGAAACCTGCGTACACACTGCAGGCAAAATGTTGGAGGGCTGGAGGGGACGACTCAGCCATTCATCCTTCGGAAGCGGATGGCATGTGTTCGACGGCTGAAGTGACTGGCATCTTTTGTGGAGACGGCGAAGTGCGTGCATTTTTACACTTTAAACAGCGCTTATCGCCGGACGTAGGTAATTAAGTGGCGTTTACTGGGGGTTGAGAGCAAACAACAGACATCGCTGGGGTGCATTGAATGCCCTGTAATGGGTCGCCTCACTGTGTGTCCCGCGGGCGGGCCGTGCTGCTTTTATTGTCCCCTTCCTCTCGACGGCTCCTCTTCCAGGACCCCCCCTCGCTCCTCAGGCCCAGAGCGGCCCTGCGCAAGTGCTGGTGAGAGCTGTGGGGGCGTGTCCTTCAGGGGGCCCCGGATGCCGAGCACCGACAGCCTGCAACCAGCTGTGAACTGATGAGTTCCGCATGCGATATACATGTGTGGTATGTACACGTGCATCAAGGGAGGATTGTACATACCATGAAGCAATGTGGATGCCGTGGGCTGGCTTGATCACACGACACTCGGCCCTCGAGCCAATGAGGGCTGGTGTTGTGATTGGCACCAGGACCCTGAGAATACATTACTGGGCCACAATACACAGTGTATGTATTGTTTATTTCACAGCTGTGCCCGTGAAAGTCCTTCAGCCTACCCTACATACTGTCAACACTGCCTCTAGGACAAGCTTCCCTAGCCCCCTCCAGAATGGGTGCGCCCCCCCCTGCCTGAAGCTTGAAGCGGGAACAAGTTGTGAAGATTTTATGAAATGGTCAGTGGCTTCGCCCAAGAGAGGGCTGGAGTGGTACTTAACGCCATAAGGGTGCCCTGCCGCAGGGTTTGCATTTTGGGAGGGTGCCGGAGTATCCTTCAGCGTGGTTTCACTGTAGTGCTTTAAATCACGGTGGGGTCCTAAGCGCTTTGGGCTGTAGCGGTCATTGTGCACCTGGTGAAGGGCCGGGAGATGCTCTCTGTGCTCCCAGCACTCAGATGGCAGGGATGAGGGAGGTGCTCTCCAGTGGAGTCAACAGACAACTGTACCCCCACATGGTTCCCTTTGACGCATGTGTGTCCCCCAGCGGGGGCTCAGGGGGGGGGACAAGTAACACTTCAGAAGGCAGATAATGTTCATCCCTATCGCCCCTCCAGACCTCCAGCCTCCCGGTTCAATCATTAGTCTTATTAAAAGGGGGCACCCCAGGAGGGACGGGCTGCCCCTCTCTCCTTGTGAAGAAAAACAAAGGGGCAGAACAATGGGGCCGTCCGTCCGAGGCACATGTCCAAAATAAACCCCCTCCCCCATTCACTTCACTAGAAAGGTCCAGCCTTTGTGTTTTTTTAAAATTTAAATATAAATTGTGATAGAAAAATATTTTTAAACCGATTGTTATATCTATTTTGTGGCGCAATCCATAATAGCCTAGTTTAAGCAAAGGGATTTTTTGGGTGAGCAGTATTTGATGCTGTCTTTGGAAATCAATGTGCAGTTGTTGTTTATTGCCACCATTGTAAAACTGATGTTTTTGGGGAACACTGGGCTATTGATATATTGTGCGATCAGTGTACATTGAGGCTGTTCTGTATGCATAGAGTGCATTGATTGAGGCCACAACAGCTGGAAAGGCTTGGGATGAATGACTCAGTCCATCTAAGTTGTTCAAACGTAAGAGCGGGCGTGCTGGTGTTTAGTGGTAAGGCGGGTACTGTGTGTGATTGTTTGCAGGCTTCTGATTACAGTATTCAGCGGTTTGTAGAAAATAAATCTCTGGGGTTTTTGTGTCCGTTGAAAATGCCCTTTGTATAATGTGCTACAGGTGGTTTAATTGAAGTTTTTCTTTTTAGGACTTTATTGTGAAAATTAGGTGTCATTATGAAATACAATGGTACAAGAAAAAGTAAAAATAAAGAAATACAATTAACAAAACAATCTGTATCAGTATAAATATGAAAAAGAAAAAAGGAAAAGAACAGTAGGGATCAGTGAATAGTATCATGAATAAAAACAGTATAAAAAGATGAATTTTATAAATAGAAATATAAACAATACACATAAGAAAATATAATTTAAGGAGGTTTGAGGACTTCTTGCTGGGAGGGTTGCAATGGGGAATGGGATTTAGCACAATTATCAAAAAACACTGTAATAGGTAACCAAAGTTGAATCCTCTTTGCAATCATAGGTGAAGGCAGATTAGAGAATGTATCCATTCTATGATTATGACAGACATCATACCCCCAAGCTTTATATGAAATGTTAGAAAAATTCTTTCAATTCCTCGTTATTTATTGAAAGGCAACTGCCAGTAATAAATCAACAATTTTAAAATTAGTTACATCAACCCATGCTGATGAAAGGCTGCCTAAAAAATATTAGTTGTGGAAAATGGGATATGTGTGTTAAAAAGTAAATTGATTTGAGCCCAAACACCCGTCCAAAAATTGCTTACTAGGGGGCAAAGAAATAACATATGAAATAAATCAGCATCAGAAGAGGCGCAAGACCAACAAATATTCGGTGTGTCAGGAAACCTTTTATGTAAGGTCTGTGGGGACAAAAAAAGTCTATGATAAATATAAAATAGTGTTTGTGTGAGGCTAGCTGATCTCAAAGTCTTCCTAAGTTTTGTCCAAATGGCCTTCCAAACTGATAAAGACCAATCAATGTCGAAATCCTTCTCCCACTGTTGTTCAACTGGTGTTTTATTTCTAGGTGTAGGAGTAGATTGGAGAAAGGTATACAAAGTTGATGCTTGGGGTTGAAGACGCAAAAGCAGGGCCATATTTGTATGAGTATGCATGGATTGAGATGGTTGAGCATTAGTAGAGAGGAGTGAATATGCGTCTAAAACGGTTGTTCGAAGAGCATTGTATTTGTCTAGAAATGAGCTGGGCAGATTATACAGCTGACTAAGTGAAGAAAAAGAGAGAAACTCTCCATTAAAAAAAAGTTGGGAAATCCACAATAAACCTTGCTGTCTCCATGTTTTCCAGTAAAAAGGCTTTTTCCTTCTCAATAAACTTGTGTTATGCCAAATTGTAGGGGTTGGAAAGGAGGCTATGTTAATGGGAGCTACAGGGTACAAAGGACTAAGGAGTTTAGAGATGAATTTAAAAAGTGGGGTGGAATTAATTTGGGGTTTACGAGAGAAGGAAAGATACTCTTGATACGAAAAAGGAGAGATAAAGGAAAGTTCAACTGAGGTCATAAGGGAGAATCATCAATAGAGTCAAGCAGCCAATAAGAAGACTGCCGTAGTTGAAAGGCCCTATGATAAACTGAAAAGAGAGGAAAGTTAACGCCTCCCTCTTCTTTGGGACGAGCAAGTTTGAGGGTAGATATATACGCGGCGTCTTATTCCATAGAAAGGATGATAAAACTGAATTGATAGCCTTGAAAAGTTTAGCAGATATAGGAACTGGAATATTAGATATGGTATATAAGACAATGGGTGAAAGCATCATTTTGATGGTATCTATTGTTGTTTTTGCATCTAACCGACCCTACCAGGACAAAAATAAAGGATGCCATTTGGTGGTGAGATCAGAGATTTTTTTAAGGCAATTATTCAGACATAAAGTGACTGTTCCTTTAATAGTTGGTGCAAAATGTAAGCCCAGATATTTAATAGAGGAAGATTTCCAGGTAAAATTAGTGGATTTAAAGTCATCTTTAAAGGTATATTTAGTTAAAGGTAAGATCTCGCACTTATCATTATTTAGCTTATAACCCGAAATCAAAGAGAAAGTATTAACTTCCTCAAGAAAAGCGGGAATCGAATCATTGGGGTTCGATAGAAAAAGTAGGATATCTTCAGCGTACGCTGCCAGCTTAACATGAGTAGCAGGGGATTTTGCCGAATTTTGAAAAGAAAAGGTTCAAGGGCTAAATTAAAAAGAAAAGGGAAGAGGGGACATCCCTGACGAACACCTCTGCCAAGATTAAAAAGGGGCGACAAAGACCATTTGCAAAGACAGCATCTCGAGGATTAGAATATAAAAGGGAAACTAACAAAATAAAATTGGGACCAAAGCCGAACCATTATAGGGTTTAAAACAGATAGCGCCATTCCACTCTTTCAAATGCCTTTTCAGCATCCAAAGCCAAGGCTGCTAAAGAATGATTAAGATGAGGGGCTTTAGAGAGAATATCAAAAAAGAGTCTGGTATTATCCTGAATCACTCGTCCTTTCACAAAGCCAGATTATTCTTTGCCTAGTATTCGTGGAAGATAAGGATCTAAGCGTAAAGCTAATGCTTTTCAGAAGATTTTATAATCGATATTAACAAGGGATATGGGTCAATAATTCTTGCAATACTGAGGATCCTTCCCCTCTTTGGGGATAAGGCAAATGTGGGCATCTGAAAAAGAACCCTCAGAGTTCCCCAGAGAGTGGAAGGAATCAATTAAGAGATGTAGTTTAGGCATTAATAAATCAGAAAAATGAAGAAAAAACTTCAACTGTGAAACCATCTGGTCCAGGTGCTTTGTCTTTTTTGAGATGATGTAATGCATTTAATAGCTCTGATTGCGTAATCTCACTTTCTAGACTTGATAGTTCAGTTGGTAGGTGTTGGGGTAGGATGTAAAGTTGAAAAAAAATGTGAGAGTGTATCTTCCGAGGGATTAGTTTCAGATGAATACAATTTCTTATAAAAGGCAGCAAATTCATTTAAAATGTCTCCATCTTTGAACTTTAAAACAGTTATCGTCACAAATTGAGTCAAAATTAAATTTGTTGTGTTTGGTTTTCAAGTTGTTGGCTAAAAGCTTGCCTGCTTTATTTCTACCACCATAAAAGTTTGCGCTAGATTTTAAAAGGTACAAAAAGGCGGTATCCGTAGATTCCTAATTAAATTGCAGTTTCGTTTTTATAAGTTCATCAAGAACCTCTTTAGAGTTGGATGTATAGAGAGAATGCTCCAGTCTCTTAATGCCCTGAAATAGCACATGTGTCAGGGCCTGACGGATGTGCCTGCCGAATGGTTAATCAAGGTTGACTACGTCTCCCATAATGCCTAGCGGTAGGGGGGTGGACCAGGAAGGTATTTAGCTATGCGAGAGACAGAGGTTCTCGCATGTGATTTGTCCTTAGAGTCTACTGGTAAGCGGACACCCTGTTTCCGCGGAGCTGCTGTGGGATACTTTGTTTGCTTCCACGTTGCTGTTCCGACTTCGTGGCTGCGAAGTGGTGTTTGCGAGCTTGCTCGGCTGAGCAGGTACGCCCGTGACTTTTACCGGTTGTTATTGCCGTGGGTTCTAGAGTGAGGCGCTAGGAGACTCAGGATTGCCCCCTCCGCGTCCTCACTGGTAGCAGTATGAGTTTTCACTCGGCTGAGTGTTGACGCCGATGAGACGTCGTGTGTAGGGTTTGGTTACCTCAAAATTGGGTCTGGGAGACACTGTATTTGCCGCCTCCCCGGCCGTATCAAGTAGATTGCCTGGGGGTTTGTTTACTGCGGAATTGAGAGTTGGGAGACGCCGGAATGCCCCCTCCTAGACTCTCGTGCCAATCCATCGCCCGGATGTTCGTGTTGGTCTTATTGCGGAGATGCAGTGAGACGCAAATCTGATTTCCATGACCTCCCGGTAAGGCTATTCTTGTCTTCTTTCCTTTGACTTATAGTTTTCCAAACTTTAGTGGGCAGTTCTATACAGCCAGACTTTTGGGTAGCGATTTACTGACCACAGTACGGTTACATTTGTTTTGGAGCCTTGTGGGTGAGGAGTCCTATTTCACCACGGAGAACTGAGAGGCCGAAGGACCTGATTTATTAAGGAACTTGTGGGAGTGCTTTTGGTACGTATGGTATTTGGATGGTGGGTGAGTACGGGGCCGATTGTATGCTGCCCCGAGAGTAACATGGTTGTCGTTCTTCTATTTTATGTCAACTGTGTTTCATGAGAGAAGTATCTCAGATGAGGGAAGGGGTCATCTCCTGAATAATTACCAGGTACTGTTTTAAGTCAGGATAACAGAACAAGAGAGCAGAAAGAAGAGGGTGTGTACTAATGTGTGCCATCTTTTGATACAGGTGTCCCTTCCACTGCTGCTCCTACCCCTACCTTTCCCTCGCTTGACTGCTTTTGTGCTCTGGATCTTTATAGCTAGTCAGAGTACAGGGACGTCAGGAGGTGGACCCCATTTGAGAATCGTTCCGACCTCGAGGAGCCAGCAGCCGTGACAACATGAGTACGTTTACGGGCAATAATGGGTTTTTTGGATACATATGTTATAATAAAATCTCTTGCTGAGGCTTTAAATGCATCACAGATAACAGAGAAGGGTAATGATTCAGTGTGATTAAGAAGAAAATATTAGGCACAAAAGGTCTAAAAAGCATTGGAAAATGCCAAATCAAGAAGTAGGGCGTTGTTAAAGCGCCATCATCTTGGAGCGTTAGTTTTGGGTAGGATATCTAAATCCATGGAAATAGGGGCATGATCTGATAAGAGTATGGGTCCTATATCAGCAGTTATGAGGGATTGTGAAATGTTATGCGAGATGAAAAAATAATCAAGTCGTGATTGAGAATGATGAACTGGGGAATAAAAGGTATATTCCCTGATGGTCGGGTTACAGAGCCTCCATGCATCAAGAAGTTTGTGCTGTGTTATCATATGGATGAAAGATTTATGGGTTTTTTGGGGATAAATGCGACTTTAGAATTGCGGTCTATAAAGGGATCAGACACTTGGTTATGGTCCCCCTCCAATATAAAATTGTCCTCCATATGAAGAGTAATCTGCTTAGCCAGTGTAACCCAGAATGAAGAGTCACCTCCGGTTGGGGCATAAACATTAAAAAAGGAGACTGGAACATCCTTCAACATCAACTTAACATTGAGCCAACGGCCCTCCGTATCTGCATCCTGAGAGATCAATTGGTAGCGTAAGGATTTACGACATAACATTATGACTCCATTTCGTTTACCATCACCACTGGAATAGAAGACTTCACCTACCCAAACTTTTTGTAACTTTTTGTAACTTGAGAGATTCATTCTCTGTAAGGTGCGTTTCCTGCAAGAAAACTATATCAACATTTAGTTTAGCTAGATGAGAGAGAACTCTCTGCCTTTTAATGGGAGAGTTCAGCCCTATCTCATTCCATGAGATTAATCTTAACGGCAAAATGGATCAGGGAGAACAGGGCAATAAGATATAGTGAACAATGATAACATAAGTGAAACAAAACAACTCATGGATATATAACGGAAAGAAAAAATAAGAGATGGCATATGTACCATAATCATAAGAGAAAAGAAAAAAGAAAAGCAGGAAAATGACCTGTTAAGGAGGGAAGCTGAAGAAATCACTTGAGAGTTAAAAGCAATAGCAAAAACCAAAGATAATAGGAAGCTTAAAATAGGGTAAATAATTGGAGGAGAAGTGGGAAAGTGAAAATTATGTGAAGAAGTCAAAAATAAAAATTCGGAAGTAGCAATAACGAGAGTGCAATGGAGCAAGAAAATGAAGAGCTTGTAAGAAAAAGGAACATGAAGAAAAGAAGTAACAATGACACCTAGAAAGTATGGGTACAAGAAACCTGGGAGAGGAGAAAGGAAGGGAATGATGACGAAAGACAGGGAAAGATGCAATAGAAAAACATACTTACATGGGGAAGATAACATGTTATGTTATGTTAACAAGTATTTATTGAGCGCGTGTACACCCTTGGGTTTCATGGCACTGAGAGGAGAAGGCTGTTATGGCCAGAACGCTTAGCAGCCGCTTGCACGAATAGCCATGTTTTCAAAGATTTTCTGAAGCTGATAAGGTCTTTGCACCTTCGGAGTGCCAGAGGCAGAGAATTCCAGAGTTTTGGAGCCAGATGGGAAAAGCTACAGCCACCCAGACGTTTCCGTCTAAAAGACGAGGTGGTAAGCAGAAGGTGGTGGACTGAGCGTAGGCAGCGCCTCGGGATGTATTTGGTAAGCCGGCTGCTGATAAATTTGGGGCAGTTGCCGTGCACAGGTTTGAAGGCCAAACAGCCAGTCTTAAAGGACACTCTGTGGGCCAACGGGAGCCAATGGAGTTGAGCAAGGCAAGAGCTGGCCGAAGACCACTTAGGGAGTTTGAATATCATTCTGGCTGCTTGATTATGGACCATTTGAAGCCTTTTTAGCAGACCAGCAGGGTTGCCAAGGTAGATGGAGTTGGAGAAGTCGAGCCGTGAGAGTATCAATGCTATTACCACCTGAATCAGGGCGGAGTGAGTATGCAGATGGGCAATCTTCCTTATTTTCCGTAGCTGATAGAAGCTGGAAGAGGAATGAGGAAGTGCTGAATTTCGCGCTACTGCAGCCTATGCCACGCGTTTGTTGTGCTTTTAAAAATTGTTTTGCTTACCTGGAATTTTTTTTAACTTTGTTCTTTCCCTCGCCGCTTGCCTCCCGCTCCGGCCCCGGACCCCTGTAGCTGCCTGCTGTTTGTGGGGAGGACAGACCGGTGAGAGTGAGACACGCCCCTTGTCACAAACTTACAAAGGGCATTCAGCTCAGGGATGCGCGAATGAAGAAGTGCTGAATTTCGCGCTACTGCAGCCTATGCCACACGTTTGTTCTGCTTTTAAAAATTGTTTTGCTTACCTGGAAACACTTTTAACTTTGTTCTTTCCCTCGCCGCTTGCCTCCCGCTCCGGCCCCGGTCCCCCTCAGCTGCCTGCTAATTGTGGGGAGGGTGGACCGGTGAGAGCGAGACACGCCCCCTGCCACAAACTTACAAAGGGCATTCAGCTCAGGGATGCGCGAATGAGGAAGTGCTGAATTTCGCGCTACTGCAGCCTATGCCACGTGTTTGTTGTGCTTTTAAAAATTGTTTTGCTTACCTGGAAACACTTTTAACTTTGTTCTTTCCCTCGCCGCTTGCCTCCCGCTCCGGCCCCAGTCCCCCGCAGCTGCCTGCTGTTTGTGGGGAGGGCGGACCGGTGAGAGCGAGACACGCACCCTGCCACAAACTTACAAAGGGCATTCAGCTCAGGGATGCGCGAATGAGGAAGTGCTGAATTTCGCGCTACTGCGGCCTATGCCATGCATTTGTTGTGCTTTTAAAAATTGTTTTGCTTACCTGGAAACATTTTTAACTTTGTTCTTTCCCTCGCCGCTTACCTCCCGCTCCGGCCCGGTCCCCCGCAGCTGCCTGCTGTTTGTGGGGAGGGCGGACCGGTGAGAGCGAGACACGCCCCCTGCCACAAACTTACAAAGGGCATTTAGCTCAAGGACGCACGAATGAGGAAGTGCTGAATTTGCGCTACTGCAGCCTATGCCACGCGTTTGTTGTGCTTTTAAAAATTGTGGGCGGACTGGTGAGAGCGAGACACGCCCCCTTCTATGCCCCCCTTGGGCTTGTCCTTCCCCGTTTCATGGGAGCATAAAACCCGGCCCCCATTCGGATCACGCAGCGGACGTGTGCAGCGGGCGCGCCAGCGACGCGCCAAAGGCAAGCCCGTCAGTACCCGTCCGCGCCTGACCGGGCCCAGGGGCCATAGATTCTGGTCAACTCACTACTTATTCCTCTGAGGCACTAAAATCATTGAGGCCCACACTGGAACTCTGCCCTCCTTTAGCGTCCTACACTCTCAACCGTATACAAATTAATGGTATTGCCATCCCTCACACGGAGTGCAACACTCCCACTGCCACTCAATTACCGTCTCCGGCAGTCACATCTAGCTCCGACTTCACCGACACCTGTCTTCGTTTCAACTATCTTAACACGCGATCTCTGGTAAAACATCAGCTTGACATTTTTCTGCTACTTATGTCAGATAAACCAGATGTCCTCCTCCTCACTGAGAATTGGCTTACCCAGGACTCTCTGCCCGACATCTTAGCCGCTCTTCCAGCTGACTATTACATATTGATGACTAATCGGGCACCTGGGAAGGCCGGTGGAGGAGTGGCCGCCATCATTAACAAAACCCTCAAATTCATGATCTTGGCCCCACTGGCACTCGCCGAAACGGAGGATCTGGTTATACAACTTAATATGGAGTCAGGCTCCCTCTTCTTATCTACCGTCCCCCCAAGTCAGCGCCCACTTTTCCCACAAGCCTCAGTGAACAAATGGCAATGTTGGTGATTAACCACGACAAGGAGCTCAGGTTGGGTATATGAACTATTGGTTCAACGACGCACCTGGAGGTCCTCAGTCGGCTGAGTTGTCTGAACTTTTATCCAATCTCAATCTTGTCCAACAAGTTCTCACACCCACTCATGAAGGGGGTCACATCTTGGACCATATATGGACCCATAACATCTCATTTTCCACCCCAGACGTCCTGCCTTGCATTTGGTCAAACCATCACCTGATACAATTTACCATCCCCTCCACTATCTGTAAAAAACTCATGACGCTAGCAGGCGGGGAATCCAGGAAGTGGAACTCTTTAAATAAACCCGACTTTATTAAAACTTTGGAGAATTCAGCCCCCTCCTTCTGTCGCAATGTCAACTCTATGGAGGGAAAAATTGCTGATTGGCTAATATCTACTATTAACACTCATGCCCCCATAGTGAAATTTGGTCGCGCTCGCCGCTCGGAGGCACATAGGTGGTTCTCTCAGGACCTTAAGCAACAAAATCTTGCACTGCGCCATACCGAGAGGAAATGGAGATCTAGCTACTCTGCCAAAGACAAGGAACTCTTTGTCATTTCCCGTAGAGAGTACAAAACTGCTATTTCTTCCACTAAAGCAGCTTATTTTTCCTCTAAATTACTCAATGCCCCCAATAATTCTAAAGTGATCTTTAAAATTGTTAATGACTTGTGCAACGACACCAGAACCACGCTGACACAGACTCCTACTCAAGAGCTCTGTTACTCTTTAAATCACTTTTTCCTCGATAAAATCTCTGCCATCAAAGCTACTCTTCCCAACACCTCTAACTGGGAACCTTCACAGGACATTGCAAGTAACCAAAGTACCCTAGACACGCTTCAACCCATCTGTACTAAAACCTTAGCAGCACTCATGAATCGTGTTGAATCAGGTTCCCCCGAAGACTGCTGTCCCCCGCACGTCGCCAAAGACATATTTACCACCTTGCCCCAGAGCGTGCTTCCTTTTCTTAATGAGTCTCTGTCCCAAGGTATAGTCCCTAGTGTTTTCAAGCACGCTACGGTCATCCCCCTTCTAAAGAAGCCTGAGGCGGATCCCAGTAACCCTATTAATTACCGTCCTATTTCCCTTCTGCCCTTCCTCGCTAAAGTCTTGGAAGCCCACGTGGCCAGCTGTGTGTCCAACTTCAATGAAAGTTCGGATTAATTAGAACCAAACCAAGCTGGTTTTCGCCCAGCACACTCCACGGAGGCTGTGATCTTAGCAGTAATGGGCACCATGAGGGGCAACGCAGACAGAGGTGAACATCAAGCGTTGGTGCTCTAGGATTTGTCGCCCGCGTTCGACATGGTTGACCATACCATCCTCCTTAACCGTGTCGAGCAGGCCGGCCAGCGAGGAGCTGCCTTAGAATGGGTTAAATCTTTCCTCGCAGACCGTACCCAGGCAGTCAGGCTTGGAGAATTTACTGCTCCCAAATTTCCTTCTACCTGCGGGGTCCCACAGGGCTCCTCTCTGTCCCCGCTGCTTTTTTAATATCTACCTCAGACCTCTTATTCATTCACTCAAAATCAGAAACATTACATTATTCAATTATGCCGACGATCTCCAGATCATCTTCTCCCTCAGCTCCCCTAACGTCGTAAGCGAGTTTCAGGCCACCTTACTCCACATTCAGCGCTGGATGGATATACATCATTTGAAACTTAACCCAGGCAAGACTGAGCTGGTCGTGCCTGGTAATAGTAAGTCCAGCTGGGGCCCGCATTTTTGGCCACCTGAACTCGGGCTCCCCCCAGTCCCGTCCTCCTCCGTGAAAAGCTGAAAGAGACGGAGGAGGGGGTGGAACCACGTGGCACAGATGGTAAATGCGACGTCGGCCAAGCGGAAGCCAGGAAGACAATAAAGAACTTGGACTAGAAACCTGTGAAGAGGTGGAAAAAAGAACAAGTTAGGACAAGAAATCGGAACAGATAGAAACAATGACCAGAGTAAGCAGGGAATTAAAAATAAGAAATAACGAATAAAAGGAGTTACATAACCACAGGCATAAACAATGCAAACTAAAGAGACCAACTGCTAAGATAGTTGGAATCAAGAAGCAGAAACAACCAACAGCATCAAAGTTAAAGTTCCAATTGTAGTTCAACCATGGAACGAGGAGGAGGAACCAGAGGTATCCATAGTAGGTGCGTGACATGAGTTATTGAAACTCTGCAGACAAATCGGATCTTCATATGTTATTGTAGGTAACTTTGAACAAGCAAGGATGAAAAAGGCCATATCTGGCACCCAGCTGGCGTAGGTCGGCTCTCAGTTTAGGAAGGCTTTACGGCGGGCTGCAGTTGCTTTAGCATAATCTTGGCAAAAACAACAGGTGATGGACAGAATGCAGAACATGGTCATACATTCACCCCAGTACAGAGATCTGGGCCTAAATCCATCGATTTTTTGCACTCCACACCACCCCAGTTCAGACATGGCCATATGCAAATCAGCCTTGACCCTGTGCCTCATGGGAACAATCCAGCCCGAACTGCCAAGCCATGTCTTTCCTGGACCGGAATCAAGCATCCAAGGACCAGTTTCTGGCTATCAGCCGTCTTCAGCCTGGATAGCTTGACTCCAGTGGTGTGGAGAGCATGGGACTCACGTCTGAGCATACCCATCCCACTCGGGGCGACAAAGGCAAAAACAACAGGTGATGGACAGAATGCAGAACATTGTCATACATTCACCCCAGTACAGAGATCTGGGCCTAAATCCATCGTTTTTTTGCACGGCCTAGGAAAGACATGGCTTGGCAGTTCGGGCTGGACTGTTCCCATGAGGCACAGGGTCAAGGCTGATTTGCATATGGCCATGTCTGACCTGGTGTGGTGTGGAGTGCAAAAAATCGATGGATTTAGGCCCAGATCTCTGTACTAGGGTGAATGTATGACATTGTTCTGCATTCTGTCCATCAATTGTTGTTTTTGCATTAGCATAATCTTGGGCAAAAAACAAGGAAGAACCGGACCAAGAGATCTTTGGAGAAGACTTAACTGCCGCCAATACCTTCAGTAAGTCTGTGTACTCTAGGAAATACAAAATGACTCCTCTAGGCATCTGTGATGATGATGCTGAAGAGGATGGACGACCAAGCCTGTGCGCTCTTTGGATGTTCAAAAGCGTTCCTTCCGGCATATGGAGAAGCTTTGGAATAAAGGATTTGAAGAAAGCGAGAGAATCAGATCCCTCAATCCCTTCCACCAGTCTCTAAATACGGAGGTTGTTCCGTCTATTACGATTTTCCAAAATCTCAACCTGTTGCTGAAGCACTGAAATTTGTGAGCGGAGACTGGAAAAATGAACACAAGTCTCTTTGAACAAAGTGATGTTCTGTTCAACTGAGGAGACCCGCGTCTCCAATTGGGACCAATTGTCTGTCAAAGTTTGTAACTTAGCATTAGTCTCTTCCATGAAGGGTCGAAGGGACCTAATCTCCTCCAGTATTAACTCCATAGAAACCAGCGACGATGACTTAGGAAGGGATGGTGGATCTTTTTTCAGCCGCTTGGTATTTCATTTTCTAGAGGGAGCCTGGGAGGACTCCATCATTGCGTCGGAGTTGTGTGAGGAAGAGGTGAGGGAATCCTCAAGTTTAGAATACTCTAATAAAGGTGCACTTTGATGTGATGGAAGGAGATGACGAGTTTAACCTCCCCATAAAACTTCACTTAACAACCTCCATCTCAATAAAAAGAGGATATCTTGCAACGTAATCTTGCAGTCGACAAAGAAACAAATGAGAGGAGATGCAGTGAAGGGAAATATGAGAAGAGTCAAGCAGTTTAAAACAGTTATCTAAAAAAGAACAAAACACCGCCAATAGGAGTTGGGCACAACATACAGTAGAATGCAGCAAAAAAGAAAAAAAGAAGTATCAAAATAATCTGCACGTAAGGAAATGCTCCATATGGTTCGTATTGTGCCAATGAATGCCGTTTAAACAGGTGAGCAGAAATGTCCCTGAAGTAGAATGTCCATCAGGAGATAGCGTTGGTGAGCTGAGGAAGGGACAGTGTTCTGAAGAGAAAGAGGAACTCCTGAAGTGGTTGCGAAGGAGTTTCAAGACTAGTGTTGAAAAGGGAGAGCCTGGTGCATAGCACTATATCCTTGCAGTCTTATTGATGAAAAAATGAAAAAGGCTTGCTAGAATGTGAAAAGGCCCTCTGACATGAATGCACCAGGAAACGGGACCGCTGAAGAAATGTGCGCCATCTCGCTAAACATACAAAATGGGGGCCGCTATGCGAGCCGAATCCGCTTCTGACTTCCTGCGGTAAAAAGAGAGGGTGTGCTCGCACTCGGACAGCCGCCGCGTGTTCTAATGGCATCCCGGCATCTTCCGACGTCGTATTGTCCCCTTTTCACAGGCCAGCGAGTGCGGAGAATGGTAGGTCCTCAAGGCGGTCCTCACGGCGGCGGAGCTTCAGTCGTCCGCCGCCATGACCGTCGGGCGCCAAGCCACGCCCCTGATTGAAGTTTATCTGAAGTTTCCAGTTACTATGCTATGTAGATGTATGCTATAATCATTCAGAAGACGCCGCACTAGGCCTGGTGAAGCCGGTGATCCCCATCCCCTCCCCCCGAGTGCTTCCAATGCCTCTGCAGGGCCAGGTGTGGCCACAGCTTCTAGCTGGGTTACACCATTTTAGATGCTGACTTGTGATACTCGGGAACTAAAAGGGCTAAAAGAAAATCCAAAGTAAAGCCCTCTGCATTGAAAAGCTGCACTGATAAATGGACTTTACGCCGGGCAGGGCAGGTAGTCACTAAATCCCAAATTAAAGGTCACTCAGGAAGGCTACTGTAATCTTACTGAGCTAGACTTACAAGTCCAAGGCTCTTAACTAATGCGAAGGTGGTTGGTGGCAGTCCAATCCTTGAGGCAATACGATAACAAGCATTGAAAATGCAATAGGTCTTGCCTTTTATTAAGTTAAAGCCATTTGCTTTTCTAATGGTTTTGTATAGCAAAGCAAGTAGCTTTAAGTTAATTAAAGGTGAGACCTATTGCATTTTTAATGCTTGTTTGGTAGGCTGTAGGTTCCTAGATCCGTCCCCAAAGCTGTTCCGCGGTGCCAGGCAGCAGCAGAGGCCTCGATGGGCAGAGCACACAGCTCCTGGGCTTGGCATTATCCCGGCTCCTTCAAGCCTCCCCCTTATCAGTTGACACAAGTATTTAAGACCTGGTAATGAAGGGCCTCTCTCTCCCCAAGAAAGAAAGCCGGTTTAAAAAGCCAAACTGCGCAGCAATGACATAGGGCTCGCTGAGAGGAATGATGGGGCTGCCTCTTAATTGTGGCCTTTGAAAACCCACTTCCTCCAACCCCTCAGAGCAGATAATCAGGTAGAGTCAGCCCTGCGTGAGTCAGGTATGAGGAGGGCGGTTCACTACTCGACAGCGTCACCGAGGCGCCGGAGAGCAGGTTCTCTAGGCACTAGTAGGCCCTGCTGCACACCCCGTGTTTTGGTGAGTAAAGCAGCCAGCAGTTTCAGTGGCCAGCAGTTTTAGTGTTTGTGTAGTGTAAACACTGCTCTCGAGATTCGCTTATTACGCTAACAAACAGAAACGTCACCATTTCATGCTGCTCTCCTACACAGAACAGCAGCCGGTCAGGCAACAGTAGTACAAGCTTCACACACACACATGACTGGCAGGCACCCTGTGGCAGAAGCAGTACTGCACATACATGTGCTTTCACAAACATACAGAAACACACACATCAATATCAGAAAAAGCTTCACTCGCTCTCGCTCACTTACATATGACATGTACAGTCAGGCAACAACAGCACAAGCTTTACACACACACAGCAGGTACAGTACAGCAGCTCATGCTTCATACACACTACATGTACACACAATCACAATTACATATGCACATTATAAAAGGTACAGTTGTGCACGCAAGTCGGTCAGTTTAAGGAGGCAGTTGCTAGAACTTTTTAAAATTTGTGACCCCATGTCTAATTGCATGTAATATAATTTGGTATTAAATTGCACTCTTTTTAAACATTTTCACAGAGGGGGCAACCCCCAAATCCCCTTTTGTTGATCAGGCTTGCTTGCTTTGCTTGGTTCCGATGTAACACTCAGCCCCAACTTTTACGCCCCACTATTTTCAAAAGTCACAAGCCACCACTGCAATGCACCCCATTATGTTTAGGAATATGTGGTTCGTACGGCCATCAGTGGCAAAACTAATTTAAAACCTGATACTTTAGAAATCTCTTCCAATGATTCGCATCCAAACACAGCCTTAAAAAAAGAATGACATTAATAAGAACGTATATTGGTGCAATTGTAAAGCTAGAAAATGCTAGATAGATGCTGTTAAGATAACGTATGGTGCAAATAGACAACCAGAATGCGAGCAATGCGCTTGGCTGACGTTACAATGGCCAGGCCGGAAGCTGATTCTGATCCTGTGGATCACGCACATGCATGTTCTTTCCCGGCGTGTAGGGACCAGAAAGAGCAACGTCCTATGAACACTCTAGAAAGCTTAAGACAAACCTCAAGGTGACTGTCTAGATGACTCCCCCCTGTACCCCACTCAAGAAGTGCTGAGGATACAGGTCTGACCCCTTCAGCTTTGACACATGACCTGTGCCTCATTGTCACTGATATGGTGTTTAAAACTCCATGGTATTTTCCTCTGTTTACTTTCCTGTGTATCACTCTGTGGATTTAAAAAACTGCAAATACATGAGTTAAATAAATAAATAAGCTGCCCAGTTTATTTGCAAAACTGACCGATATGCTCACATATTCTTCGAAATACAGATATATTCATTGAAATACAGATATATTCATTAAAATACAGATATATTCATTGAAATACATATAATTAATTGAAATACAGATATATTAATTGAAATACAGATATATTCATTTTAATACAGACTGTCACTTCCAGTTGTCACCTTTCTGTAAATACTCTTACGTCCTTTACATCAGTGTTTGGAAGATGCTCATCTGAAGTGAAGCTATAAATACTTTTCCACAGCAGCAGCCAAGTGTGAGGCCCTGTACTTGAACTGTCTGGTGCTTAAAAACATTCATGTCTGTGACATCTGAAATCCCAGGTTTTTACAGGTATAAATGCTTGTTTGTGTGAAATGTATTCACTGCTGGTACCTGGAAGCGGCGGTTCCATCAGCGGGCAGCAGAGGGCGCTCCTTGTCTGCTGATGAATCTCACTGAGCTGCACATTGGATGAAAAGGAGAAGGGTTTCCTTTTCCGGGTCAGCGGCGGCAGAGACAGCACCAGCAGCGGTGGTGACATCACTTCCGGCCTCTCATGGTCTGTCCAGTCTGCTGCAGAGGAGAAAGGAGCCCTGTCTAGTGGGCAGTTACCGCCATCTACAGACCCACACAGACCCCTCCCTCAGACCCCAGACCTGCCCGTCCCCCCAGACCCCAGATCTGCACCTCCCCCATACCCCAGATCTGCCCCGGCGCCCCCCCTCAGACCCCAGATCAGCCCCGGCTCCCCCTTCAGACTGCCCCCTCAGACCCCAGATCTTCCCGCCTCCCACCCTCGGCACCCCAGGAGGAGAAAAGAGCCTGGACACGTCTGCACGGGTCTCTGCTCAGGTAGGAGATTGTCAGCACCTTCTGCTGTGTTTGTAGAAATGGACTGAATAATCCTGGAGGGAATCTCTGCAGGAGCCGGGCTGAGCTGGGCTCTTCTATCCGGGGGCCCCTGGGGCCGAGCTGGGCTCTTCTATCCGGGGGGCCCTGGGGCTGAGCTGGGCTCTTCTATCCGGGGCCCCTGGGGCTGAGCTGGGCTCTTCTATCCGGGGCCCCTGGGGCTAAGCTGGGGTCTTCTATCTGGGGCCCCTGGGCCTGAGCTGGGCTCTTCTATCTGGGGCCCCTAGGACTGAGCTGGGCTCTTCTATCCGGTGGCCTCTGGGGCTGAGCTGGGCTCTTCTATCTGGGGCCCCTGGGGATGAGCTGGGTTCTTCTGTCCGCGGGCCCCTGGGGCTGAGCTGGACTCTTCTATACGGCGGCCCCTGGGGCTGAGCTTGGCTCTTCTATCCGGGGACCCTGGGGCTGAGCTGGGCTCTTCTTTCCTGGGCCCTGGGGCTGAGCTGAGCTCTTCTATCTGGGATCCTCCGGGTGAGTAGTGCGCTTTATAAATGCTTGATTGATTGATTGATTGATTATCTGGGGGCCCCTGGGCTGAGCTGGGCTCTTCTATCCGGGGGCCCCTGGGCTGAGCTCTTTTAAAACCACATCTCGCCTGTGCTTTACTGCACTTTTATAAGTGTGCCTTAGTACTCTAATGAGTTTAAGATCTCTAGGGGAAGCTGATAGGGCAGCTCTGAGTTCTCTGTTAGCCCTGGAGCAAATGTTATCAAACCACCTAGGGTCGGGTAGAGGTGTAGCTGCGGGTCTGGTGATTAGTTCTTTAATACCTGCGCATAGGAAGAGAAAAGCAGATACTGCCTCTGGGTTAGGGTTAGCCAGTGTGAGACAAGTCTCACAGAGTGATGGATAGTTTTATACCATCTTTTGGAACACCTTCGTGCAGTCCAATGCTTTCCATTTAACTCTTAGGTTATCAGTGGAAATGTCTAAATTGCCAGCCCCTGGCTCCTTTCTAGTTTTGGGTCTCGGGGCTGCCCAGAAAGAGACTAAGATGGGATTGCGATCCCCAAAAGTCGATGCCCTAACCTCTGCCCAAACCAGATGATCTTCTAATGGCGCAGATATTAAAACATAGTCTATAGTTGAGGCTCGACCAAAACCTCTATAAGTCGGTGTTGAATTTTCCCCATTATTTACAGAAACAATATCCATAACATTTAAAAGGCTGCTATTTGATAGGTGGTTTATTAATTCGTGTCCTCTCTTACATGGATTAACTCAGATATGCTGGGTGGGACTCGCAGTATTTCCCCCTGCTATCTTCGCATTAAAGTCACCTCCCAAACATATCCCTACCGGTTTATGCTTTCCCAGTAGATTAGCCATGTCTGAAATAAAGTTAAAAAGATTAACAAAATTAACGTTAGGTGTGGTTAAGAAGTCCTTATTATAAAAATTAATAAAACAAATAGAAACCCCCCGTGTATAAATCAGTACTTGAAAGTTAGCGTTTCTAATGGGAATTAATTTCGGTCTGCCACCTGATGCGATACTGACCCATATTGATAAACCGCCAGAGGGTCTACCGTGTTTGGGGGTATAATATTATAGCACTCATATCCTTCTAGGTATAATTCTTTAGTTGCCCAGAATAAGGATATCAAATTTATTTACCATATTAACCCATTCTTCGATGTCTAGTTTAGGAGCCAGACCAGCCACATTCCAGCTCAGCACCAGTAGTAATGAGTCAAAATGATCATTTGGAGAAAGTTTCCACCTCAGCGTCAATATTAATTTTAGGAGTCTCCATGGGTGCTGCGAATACAGAAACAGTCGGTTGAGATTTAGAAAAAGAGTGTCTAGGTCAGAGACGGGAGAGAACCTATTTACCGATTGGGAAAATGGGCTAATGAATGAGCACTGTGTCGGTGGTGGTCTATAAAAGAAGCCGAGGGGTAGTGTACTTATGTTTGTGGGTAGGGGGTAATTAGTCTCTCTAACAATACCTGGTCGGCTAAAGTTGATGACAATACAATCACCCCTAACAGCTTTTTCTGCTGGTCCCACCCAGCCTACCCTTCGTACCATTAGAATATCATGTATATCCCACCTCCTGTACCCTTTGTATTTAGCCAGCCAATCCACACTTTTGTTCCGAAGTTGTTCCCAGGACTCTATTTTGTTTTTCCCTAATGGAGGTACCCCTGCAAGAACCAAAGCATACGGGCAAGATGCTGGAGGTAGATTTAAAAAGATTTAAAACATCCTTGTTTGGCTCAACATGTTTGCCGATATTAATATCGACAGTATTCGAGCAGACTGTCGTGACGTCATGAGCATAAATGACACTCATGTTTTGAATATTAGCAGGTCCAATGCATGTTTTTAAAGCTGCAGAATCATTAGTTTTACTGTTAATATCACAGGGGGCATGTTGGACTTGGCCCGCAGGGCAGGTTCACCCCTAAACTTTTTGCCTTATGTGTGACCCTGTGTCAGTGATTTTTGGGTCTCTGCGCACTTTTCCCTGGGTCCCAGAGTGAAAGTGCGTGCGTGTAGCATGGCTGGCCTGCCCTCCCATAGGAATGCATGGGGAATGTGTGTGTCCCTGGTAGTTCCTGACGCGTGGGGAGTGCAGGCTCGAGTTTAGTATGTATAAACTCGTGAGAGTGAATGCTGTGAGATGGTGTCTGCGGCATGTATGTGTCTAGAAGGGAAGTGCTACTTCTGGACATTGAGATATGTGTGCATGTGCTGTGAGGGTGCTGGAGCGTGATTGGCTGGAGCTGGCTGGCATGCCAGGCTCCAGGAAGTCTGGATGGGTCTGCCCGGTGGTGAGTGGGAGATTAGCATGAGTGATGTGTGGGAGGAGTGTACCTGTGTCCTGGATGGGCTGGGTTTTCCCCACACAATGCTGGCTCCGCCCCCCTGTGGTGTGTCTAACGACCCTAGCCTCCCCAGTGAAAGAAATGGGTGGTTGGGCCATCAAGAGTGCTCCAAAGCCAGCTGAAACTGGTTTTCCCCCCACCCTGCACCTTGAGACAAAGGGAAATACAGTATAAAGAAGGGGCTGTGTCCCCATGAAAATGTTCTGCTTTTGGATCCTGCCAGAGGGGGCTGTTGCTGCTGCTGGGGCCAGGAGGACCGCCACTTGGGGTGTCTCCCTGCCTGGAGACCCAGTGTGCTGGCTCTGGCCCAGCCTTGCCCCCCTGCCTGCCTCCAGCCCCTGCTGGAGCCTTGTCCTGTCCTCCAGTGCTGGGGAGCACTGAGGATTCCTTGCCTGCAGCCTGAGAGCGCTGCTCTCTGCCCTCCAGCGCTGGGGAACGCTGAAATCCCCTGCCTAGCGCTTGGAAGTGCTGGATTTTGGCCATAGCGCTGTGAGCGCTGTGTTTTGTCCTGTGGGCGCTGGGGAGCGCCTGCCCTTCGTTTCTAGCGCTGCTAGCGCTTTGAGAGCACAGCCGGTGCCCACCCGGCATCTGATTGCCCCGTGTGGCGATTTGACAGCGCGGGTGCCACCCCGCTCATTGCCGCTTTGTTTGCCCGTGATTTATTGGATTCACGAGGGAGCCCACACCTCGGATCCTGGGAAGCCGCCTGCCTGCCTAAAAGCGAGCCGCCGCGCTGCCCGCGGCGACCCGGAAGTGGTGAGGCGGCCAGCCAACCCCAGCGCGGCCCCAGAGAGGCCGACCGGAAGTCCCACCCCGCAGCCGCGACCCGGAAGTCAGGCAGGCCGGGGGCAAGACAGAGAGGTAACCGGAAGCGGACGGGAGGCCACCCCGCGCTCCGGTGAAGAGAGAAGCCGGTGTCTTCCCTTGTCCTCCCCAGGCTCCCAAAGTGAGGGAGAGCCCAGGGAGAAGTGTCCAGAGAGCCCCGAGGAGCGGGAGCTCTCGAGAAGCAGAGCCTGCCGCGTCTTGCCTGCAGCGCCGCCCAGAAAGGAGCCCCGCCGCGAGAGGAGCCGCCCTGCAGCCCAGACAGCCGGTGAGTGACTGTTCAGGGAGAGGGGGGGCGTCGGGGCACATTGACGGTGCCCGCCCCTCCCCTCCAGTGCGAGGCTCACGGCGCCACATTTTTCAGAGCCACGAGAGGCTCTTGAGGCCATTTCGGTGTATAGAGTCCTGAGGGGCTCGAGGTGCCAGTTGTTTTCGAGTCCCCAGAGGGGGGACTCCAACGAAGGGGGCACCATTGTTCTAGGCCCTGTGGGGGGCCCGGGCATTTATTTGTGTTGAGCCCGGAGAGGCTCTGAGGGGGCATCTTCTTCCCGAGCCAGGAGGCTCCTGGGGGCCATTTTGTTCTTTGAGCCCAGAGAGGCTCTGAGGGTGCCATTTGCTCGTGTTGAAGCCCAGAGAGGCTCCAGTCCTTTTGCGTGGCGAGCCCCAGAGAGGCTCGAGTACCCATTCTTGTGAAGAGCCCAGAGAGGCTCCACAGTGCCACAGTGGTGGTCCTTGAGCCCAGAGAGGCTCCAACGTTGCCCTAACTTTCCCTGCACCAGTTGCCCAGCACATTGTGGGCAACTGCTACGTTTAGGCCCTGACATTGGGACACAGGGACTGTCACAGGTGGTGACTGATCTAAGTTTTGCGCAATGTTATTGCTACACCTCTGAATGTTGATGCATCATGTGTTTTGTTTTTACACCCCTACAGGTATTGTGATGTGTAGGTGGTTGTTTTCTCCCTAGTACAGGTGGTGCTAGTGAGGTCCTGTTACCAGTGATTACTGGTTGTATGCTCTACGTTTATATTGTGTGCTTGTGAGAAGTTGGCCTGGTAGGGGATGTTTCCAATTCTGGAACCACCTACTACCTGACCAAACAATCCCTTATGGTGTCTGGTTGTAAGTCAACCTTATTAGACAAGCTATCCTAGGGGTAGCATGGACTAAGCAGCCTAAAGGCTTAACTTAAGAGGTCGTGTTAAGCGAGCTGTTTTACCACATACAATCCTGTAATACCAAATGAAAGGACACCACACAAGTATATATTATAAAAATATATGTGTTTATTACTAAAAACAATCCCCAGTATTCTTTATGAATAAAGGGGCACAAGCGTTAAATCAAAAGCACTGTTTAAACATACAAGTTGCACAATTATGGATGAGGGCGGGTGGCCACTCAAACCATATACTAAACAAGTGGTATAAGAGAGACCACTCGAACAGTGGTTAGGCCTAGGGCCTAGGGAATCGCTGGGAGCAGTCAGGACAAGCAATGCTGAAGTCGGGAATGGCCCTCGGGATTCGGGAGATGTGCGGAAAGCGCACGCATGCACCAATGTTAACCAATGGTGCGTAAAAGTCATAGAGTTAAAGTTTAAGGACACTTCCGCTGAACCTAGAGGAACAAAACTTAACACACAGACCCTAGAGGTGTGCACCAGTGTGGGAACACCGGCGGAGCAAAGTTACCTCACCCACAGGAAGTGGGTGCACAGGGTCGAAGTGGCGTCGGGTTTTGACACGCAGGCTCTTGGTGCTTGAAGCTGAAAGGGCTGCAGGCGGGTTAAAGAAGAAGTGTCCGGTGGAGTCCAAGGGTGGACTCAAGTTGTAGAGTACCTGAAAGCAGAGGGGACAGAGTCTGGGTCACTCAGCAGTGACCAGGATAGAACCAGGACGGAACCAGGCAATGTCGGGCGCAATCAGGTGGTCGTCGAGGAGCTTCTCTCCGCTGTCACGTGGGCTCTGGGGCATCTGCGACGTCCAGGAGCAGGTCACGATCTGTCCCACGCAGGCTCTCACCGTCGGTGCAGTCGGCTTCAAGTTTGGAGCAAACAAGCCTTGGTAAGAGCAATCCACGCGGGATCGGAAGATTGCTTCTCACTCGGACCAGGAAGGTCAGAGTCGGGGCTCCTTTTCAGGGGAGCTGATGTGGATCTGGAGCAACCAGATTCACGAGTCTTCTTTGTCGTTTCGTCGGCACAGGGACCACTAGCCAGCTGGCAAGTGACCGGGCCAACGCGTTGAGCCAAATAGAGCCAAAGGGCCCCACGCAGCACTCGTCGAGTGTGGAGGGCTGAACTTCGGCTCAGGAGCAGCTCAGGGTGGGGGCTTCTCAAACCCCGGTGCACAGCTTCGAGGGTCACTCGTGGGCTGCACGGTCAGCGTCTCGTGGTCAATTCAAGATGGCGTGCCCCACGCTTCCGGTCGCCTCCACGGGTCTCAGCTCTGCAGGGACTGTGGATCGGGCTGTTGGAAGGCAGGCAAGCTTGATCTCGTCGATCTCAGTCGCTCGAGTTCCGGCGGGAACTGCAACTAAGTAGATGTCGAGGGCTGGATGGTGCCTGCTGCTGCAGGGTGGTCACTCCTTGACCACAAGGGAGATTCTTCGGGCTTCCACGATGAGATGGAGGGCGAAGGGTCCAGAATTGCGTTTCAAATGTTTCTTCCAGGAAATCTGATGTGCATTGGCACTGCTCCCACTCTTATTCCAATCTGGGGGGCGTGATTACCTGCTAGGTCCCCATCTATGGGTGGGACCCAGGAAGTGGGTGGATACACCCCCTTCCTTTGATCCAGGCCGCCCTGGCACGAGGGCTGGAGTGCCCCAGAACCGGTTTGGCCGGATTATGCAAGGGGCAGCCTTGTGCGCCCCAGGCAGTGTCTGGTTTCTTTCAAACCTCCCTGCTACAATACACTATCTCCTGTCTGGAGGGTGGTGACACCCTCCTGTGACAGGAAACCCTTTGTCCAGGCCCCATCTGCTGAGTTTCGGTCAACTGCAGGGGTCCAGACATTTGTCTGTGGCAGAGGCATCCATTTTGTGGATCTTAAGGTCTTTGGAGAAATTAACCGCATTTAGTAAAGTAACATGTCTTACCCCTCTAGAGGGGTGGAATGCCATCCCCGTCGCCAGAACTGGCGAGGGGATGGTATTCCAAATCGTATGACACCTTACACGACATGTTTTGATAAAGCCAAACCAAAGTTGCTATATAACCGCGAGGATTATAAGGCACTTAATAGTATATGGTATGGCATTATCCTGAAACAGCTTAGGGATTTGTTCCCGACAGCTGCAGACAGGCTCAGCTCATGCTAGAGCTCCATCTCACATAAAACCACGCACTCAGCCTCCAGGATTGATGAGGCCTACTATAGGAGTGGCTCACAGGTTTACATGTGTCCAGATATAGGTTTAGATATAGATATACTATACCTAAGCAAGGGGTGTTTACACCACCTTACCCCAGCTGAGTGATCAGCCAGTTGTGTCAATTTAAGAACCAGCCAGGGGTGGCAAAAGATATGCTGCAGCCCCTGGTAGGCCTTGGAGGCCCCTATGCCCTGGGCACCTATAGTGCATTATACAGGGGCTGACAAGGAGTCCATTTCCAATTGTGGTATGTACCTAGGGTACATGGAATCCATTTTACAGAGAGAGCAGATGGCCTGGGGCCCTGATTAGCAGGGAACCAGGTCAACTAAGTCAAAAAACCAGCTAAACACAGGCAAAAAATCTGGGGTAACCATAGTCAGGTAGCCACCTTCCTACATAACCCCCCCCCCAAACGAAAGGAGATAAGGCTATCCTTGGCCAGGTAAGCCTATATTGCCTGAGTGGCCATATAAGGAAGTACCTGCACTAGCATGGGTACCCCCTGTTTCATGGTCCACTAAGCAGTCCCTCACCCTTTGGGTATTAGAGGGTCTCCACCATAGGGAATCACTACCTTGGGTGTGATTATGCAAAGTTAAAGGCTGGTTTGGATATGGAGTATTGAAGTGAGGCTCTACTAAGTCAGGGCTTGGCTTCCTCCAATTATCTTCCACCATGTGTGCCTTTCTTCCTTTAACTGAGTTGCACTGTGCTCTCAGGGTCAACCTCTGGCTACCTAAAGCTGGAGGCTGGGTCCCTCTGTTTGGCTTGCTGAAGGGACAGTTCAGGTTTGGGCCCTTTGGGTCCCAGGTTTGGCTGTGCCCAACAGAATCCATCTGTGGGAGGTCCCTAACTGTTTTTAAGGGGGCTCCCTTAGGAGTTTTTAAAGTTTTCACCTTACTAGGGCTACTAGTTTTGGTGCACCTAATCTTTTGATGGGGGTGCTTTATTTGACAGGGGGCCCTCTGGGTCTCTTTGTCCTTCTTGTCCTCTGCAGCCCTGGGCTGGCTAAGGCAAGGGAGAGAGGGGCAGGTTACCTGCTCCAGACTGGGTCCCACCTGAGAAGGGTCCACCGCCATCAGAGGCTCTGTCAGGCCAGGCCTAACAACCTCTGGGGCAGTTCCTTCATCAGGGGTAAGATCAGTTCCCTGAGGAGGCTGATCCTGTCCTAAAGTCTGGTGAGGGGGAGATTTCTCTTCCTCCTCCATGCTCTCAGTTTGTGTGGAGTTATCCATCATTTCAGGCTTCACAACACACATATCAGTTTGAGTTTGGGCTGTGGCCATCACAGCCCCACCAACCTTTTCAGGAGGAGACTCAGTTTGGGTTTCTGCTGTTATCATAACAGCTTTGCTATTCTGTTCAGGAAGAGCTTTTGCTAAAGATGGGGCAGAGAGTTTCTCAGCCCTACCAACCTTTTCAGGAAGGACATCTTGAATTGGGGCTGTAGCCATTACAGCCCCACTAACCTTTCCATTGGAATTCACCATTCTAGAATGGGTTTCCTGTTCAACCTCAGCCCAGGCTGAGATTTCCAAATCATTACCAAGTAGGCAGTCTACAGGCAAGTTTGGTGACACTGCCACTCTCTTTGGGCCAATGACACCTCCCCAGCTGAGACTTACTACTGCCATGGGATGATTTGTTTGGATTCCATCAATGTTTGTAACCTGGTATGTGGCACCAGGTAAAAGTTGCTTAGAGGGGACTATGCCATCAGCCACCATGGTGATGCTAGCCCCTGTGTCTCTAAAAGCTTCAACTTTCAAACCATTGATGATGGGTTCTTGTCTATACTTGCTCAAAGTATTTGGGCAAGCAGAGAAGTTGGCAAACCCCATGCCAGTCTCATAAACAAGATCATTGGGTGATGGGGACCTGGATAGGCCAGGGTCCACCTGAGCTCCAACAGTAAACCCACCCAGATTCCTGGGTGTGCTTCCACTTCCTGGGGGATTACTGCTGACAGTAACAGGAGGTGTTGAAGCTGGCTTTGGAGGTATATTTTCTTTATTGTTATTCTTGGGACAACAGTTGTCTGTTTTGTAATGCCCCACCTGTTTACAGGCATAACAATAAGGCTTTTTCTCAGTTGAAGAAGTGTCTTGGGACCCACCCCCATTCTTGGAGTTTTGGGGCCCTGGGGAAGTCTTTTCTTTATTTTTATCCCCACCCTTATCTTGAGGCTTGGTAGACTCCTTCTTCTGGTTACTGTCCTGATTCTTAGGCCTAATCCTGGTTCTGACCCACTTGTCTGCCTTCTTTCCCAATTCTTGGGGAGAGGTCAGATCAGAGTCCACCAGGTGCTGGTGTAAGAGCTGGTTCTGACAATTACTTAGGATCTGCTCCCTCATAATCAAATTATACAATCCTGTAAAGTCATGTACTTTGCTGCCATGTAGCCAACCCTCCAGAGCCTTAGTTGCACAATCAACAAAATCAGTCCAGTCCTGAGTCTGTGTCTTCTGGGTGTCTCTGAACTTCAACCTGTACTGTTCAGTGGTTAAGCCCAACCCATCTATTAGGACACTCTTCAGGACTTTGTAATTGTTTGCATCCTCATGTCTAACAGTGAGGAGCTTATCTCTCCCTTTCTCTGAAAAGGAGTACCATAAGATTGCTGCCCACTGTTCCTCAGGAACCTGCTGTACCATGCAGGCTCTCTCAAGAGCAGTTATCCACTTGTGGATGTCATCCCCTTCCTTGTAGGGGGGCACAATCTTTGTC
This sequence comes from Lissotriton helveticus, assembly GCF_964261635.1. Taxonomy (NCBI): domain Eukaryota; kingdom Metazoa; phylum Chordata; class Amphibia; order Caudata; family Salamandridae; genus Lissotriton; species Lissotriton helveticus. Next base: position 1,564,088 of record NW_027611687.1, on the reverse strand, counting down.
AGGTTTCTACTATCATAGGACCTGGGTTTCTCTTTAGGAATATTGCTGCCACCAGTGACACCTAAGCCACTTAATTTCTGCTCTCTTGCCAAGGCAAGTCTAGCTTGAGCCAAGGCTACCTCCTCCCTCTCTATCTGGAGTTTGACAGCCCTCATTCTGGCCCTATGCTCTAGCTTTTGAGAAGCACTCATGCCTCTCTGTGATTCTCTGGAGGCACTAGAAACATGAGAGTCCCCTGAGGGAGATCTCACTCTTCTGTTGCCTGGGAGAATAACATGTTGGGTTCTGGGGAGGTGCTGGCCCTCTCCATTCCCCAGTAGGTCCAAGTTGGCCTGGCTAAGCCTGGCAACTGGAACCTGGCTACCCTGATCCTGAACTTCTAAGTCCTCAACATCTGAGTCCTCATCTAAGTCATCATCATCCTCCTCCTCCTGAGGGGGATCAGTTTCAGGGGGGTTCCCTCCACTTCCTGTGTCTAGGGAAGCTGCCTTTGCCTTTTCTAAGTCATCCTGTTCTAGGATTTCTACCAGGATTAGGCAGGTGGGGCTTCTGCCCCTTTTTAACCCTCTTGCTTTGCACAAGGCAATCAAGTCTCTGCGGGTTAGTTTGTCATATCCAAAAGTTGCCTGGGTAGGGTCAACTGTCACAGGAGCAGACCCTGAGGCTTTTCCTGTGTCAGACATGGTTACTAGTGAGGTGTAAGTGGTGCACTTACCTACACTAAGTGTTTTCCTACTGTACCTTGCTAGTTAGTTGTAGTCAGGGTGTGCTAATCCCTTCAACCTACAACTACTAAGTTCAGTAGAACTTAATATGCTAAGCTTTTGATTTATATGTACCTAGAGGTACTTGATGTGATCTTTCAATTTGATATAAAGATTGCAATGGTAAAACAACAGCAAGCTCAAATCCGCACCGCTGCCACCAATGTGAGAAGTTGGCCTGGTAGGGGATGTTTCCAATTCTGGAACCACCTACTACCTGACCAAACAATCCCTTATGGTGTCTGGTTGTAAGTCAACCTTATTAGACAAGCTATCCTAGGGGTAGCATGGACTAAGCAGCCTAAAGGCTTAACTTAAGAGGTCGTGTTAAGCGAGCTGTTTTACCACATACAATCCTGTAATACCAAATGAAAGGACACCACACAAGTATATATTATAAAAATATATGTGTTTATTACTAAAAACAATCCCCAGTATTCTTTATGAATAAAGGGGCACAAGCGTTAAATCAAAAGCACTGTTTAAACATACAAGTTGCACAATTATGGATGAGGGCGGGTGGCCACTCAAACCATATACTAAACAAGTGGTATAAGAGAGACCACTCGAACAGTGGTTAGGCCTAGGGCCTAGGGAATCGCTGGGAGCAGTCAGGACAAGCAATGCTGAAGTCGGGAATGGCCCTCGGGATTCGGGAGATGTGCGGAAAGCGCACGCGTGCACCAATGTTAACCAATGGTGCGTAAAAGTCATAGAGTTAAAGTTTAAGGACACTTCTGCTGAACCTAGAGGAACAAAACTTAACACACAGACCCTAGAGGTGTGCACCAGTGTGGGAACACCGGCGGAGCAAAGTTACCTCACCCACAGGAAGTGGGTGCACAGGGTCGAAGTGGCGTCGGGTTTTGACACGCAGGCTCTTGGTGCTTGAAGCTGAAAGGGCTGCAGGCGGGTTAAAGATGAAGTGTCCGGTGGAGTCCAAGGGTGGACTCAAGTTGTAGAGTACCTGAAAGCAGAGGGGACAGAGTCTGGGTCACTCAGCAGTGACCAGGGTGGAACCAGGACGGAACCAGGCAATGTCGGGCGCAATCAGGTGGTCGTCGAGGAGCTTCTCTCCGCTGTCACGTGGGCTCTGGGGCATCTGCGACGTCCAGGAGCAGGTCACGATCTGTCCCACGCAGGCTCTCACCGTCGGTGCAGTCGGCTTCAAGTTTGGAGCAAACAAGCCTTGGTAAGAGCAATCCACGCGGGATCGGAAGATTGCTTCTCACTCGGACCAGGAAGGTCAGAGTCGGGGCTCCTTTTCAGGGGAGCTGGTGTGGATCTGGAGCAACCAGATTCACGAGTCTTCTTTGTAGTTTCGTCGGCACAGGGACCACTAGCCAGCTGGCAAGTGACCGGGCCAACGCGTTGAGCCAAATAGAGCCAAAGGGCCCTACGCAGCACTCGTCGAGTGTGGAGGGCTGAACTTCGGCTCAAGAGCAGCTCAGGGTGGGGGCTTCTCAAACCCCGGTGCACAGCTTCGAGGGTCACTCGTGGGCTGCACGGTCAGCGTCTCGTGGTCAATTCAAGATGGCGTGCCCCACGCTTCCGGTCTCCTCCACGGGTCTCAGCTCTGCAGGGACTGTGGATCGGGCTGTTGGAAGGCAGGCAAGCTTGATCTCGTCGATCTCAGTCGCTCGAGTTCCGGCGGGAACTGCAACTAAGTAGACGTCGAGGGCTGGATGGTGCCTGCTGCTGCAGGGTGGTCACTCCTTGACCACAAGGGAGATTCTTCGGGCTTCCACGATGAGATGGAGGGCGAAGGGTCCAGAATTGCGTTTCAAATGTTTCTTCCAGGAAATCTGATGTGCATTGGCACTGCTCCCACTCTTATTCCAATCTGGGGGGCGTGATTACCTGCTAGGTCCCCTCCTATGGGTGGGACCCAGGAAGTGGGTGGATACACCCCCTTCCTTTGATCCAGGCCGCCCTGGCACGAGGGCTGGAGTGCCCCAGAACCGGTTTGGCCGGATTATGCAAGGGGCAGCCTTGTGCGCCCCAGGCAGTGTCTGGTTTCTTTCAAACCTCCCTGCTACAATACACTATCTCCTGTCTGGAGGGTGGTGACACCCTCCTGTGACAGGAAACCCTTTGTCCAGGCCCCATCTGCTGAGTTTCGGTCAACTGCAGGGGTCCAGACATTTGTCTGTGGCAGAGGCATCCATTTTGTGGATCTTAAGGTCTTTGGAGAAATTAACCGCATTTAGTAAAGTAACATGTCTTACCCCTCTAGAGGGGTGGAATGCCATCCCCGTCGCCAGAACTGGCGAGGGGATGGTATTCCAAATCGTATGACACCTTACACGACATGTTTTGATAAAGCCAAACCAAAGTTGCTATATAACCGCGAGGATTATAAGGCACTTAATAGTATATGGTATGGCATTATCCTGAAACAGCTTAGGGATTTGTTCCCGACAGCTGCAGACAGGCTCAGCTCATGCTAGAGCTCCATCTCACATAAAACCACGCACTCAGCCTCCAGGATTGATGAGGCCTACTATAGGAGTGGCTCACAGGTTTACATGTGTCCAGATATAGGTTTAGATATAGATATACTATACCTAAGCAAGGGGTGTTTACACCACCTTACCCCAGCTGAGTGATCAGCCAGTTGTGTCAATTTAAGAACCAGCCAGGGGTGGCAAAAGATATGCTGCAGCCCCTGGTAGGCCTTGGAGGCCCCTATGCCCTGGGCACCTATAGTGCATTATACAGGGGCTGACAAGGAGTCCATTTCCAATTGTGGTATGTACCTAGGGTACATGGAATCCATTTTACAGAGAGAGCAGATGGCCTGGGGCCCTGATTAGCAGGGAACCAGGTCAACTAAGTCAAAAAACCAGCTAAACACAGGCAAAAAATCTGGGGTAACCATAGTCAGGTAGCCACCTTCCTACATAACCCCCCCCCAAACGAAAGGAGATAAGGCTATCCTTGGCCAGGTAAGCCTAGATTGCCTGAGTGGCCATATAAGGAAGTACCTGCACTAGCATGGGTACCCCCTGTTTCATGGTCCACTAAGCAGTCCCTCACCCTTTGGGTATTAGAGGGTCTCCACCATAGGGAATCACTACCTTGGGTGTGATTATGCAAAGTTAAAGGCTGGTTTGGATATGGAGTATTGAAGTGAGGCTCTACTAAGTCAGGGCTTGGCTTCCTCCAATTATCTTCCACCATGTGTGCCTTTCTTCCTTTAACTGAGTTGCACTGTGCTCTCAGGGTCAACCTCTGGCTACCTAAAGCTGGAGGCTGGGTCCCTCTGTTTGGCTTGCTGAAGGGACAGTTCAGGTTTGGGCCCTTTGGGTCCCAGGTTTGGCTGTGCCCAACAGAATCCATCTGTGGGAGGTCCCTAACTGTTTTTAAGGGGGCTCCCTTAGGAGTTTTTAAAGTTTTCACCTTACTAGGGCTACTAGTTTTGGTGCACCTAATCTTTTGATGGGGGTGCTTTATTTGACAGGGGGCCCTCTGGGTCTCTTTGTCCTTCTTGTCCTCTGCAGCCCTGGGCTGGCTAAGGCAAGGGAGAGAGGGGCAGGTTACCTGCTCCAGACTGGGTCCCACCTGAGAAGGGTCCACCGCCATCAGAGGCTCTGTCAGGCCAGGCCTAACAACCTCTGGGGCAGTTCCTTCATCAGGGGTAAGATCAGTTCCCTGAGGAGGCTGATCCTGTCCTAAAGTCTGGTGAGGGGGAGATTTCTCTTCCTCCTCCATGCTCTCAGTTTGTGTGGAGTTATCCATCATTTCAGGCTTCACAACACACATATCAGTTTGAGTTTGGGCTGTGGCCATCACAGCCCCACCAACCTTTTCAGGAGGAGACTCAGTTTGGGTTTCTGCTGTTATCATAACAGCTTTGCTATTCTGTTCAGGAAGAGCTTTTGCTAAAGATGGGGCAGAGAGTTTCTCAGCCCTACCAACCTTTTCAGGAAGGACATCTTGAATTGGGGCTGTAGCCATTACAGCCCCACTAACCTTTCCATTGGAATTCACCATTCTAGAATGGGTTTCCTGTTCAACCTCAGCCCAGGCTGAGATTTCCAAATCATTACCAAGTAGGCAGTCTACAGGCAAGTTTGGTGACACTGCCACTCTCTTTGGGCCAATGACACCTCCCCAGCTGAGACTTACTACTGCCATGGGATGATTTGTTTGGATTCCATCAATGTTTGTAACCTGGTATGTGGCACCAGGTAAAAGTTGCTTAGAGGGGACTATGCCATCAGCCACCATGGTGATGCTAGCCCCTGTGTCTCTAAAAGCTTCAACTTTCAAACCATTGATGATGGGTTCTTGTCTATACTTGCTCAAAGTATTTGGGCAAGCAGAGAAGTTGGCAAACCCCATGCCAGTCTCATAAACAAGATCATTGGGTGATGGGGACCTGGATAGGCCAGGGTCCACCTGAGCTCCAACAGTAAACCCACCCAGATTCCTGGGTGTGCTTCCACTTCCTGGGGGATTACTGCTGACAGTAACAGGAGGTGTTGAAGCTGGCTTTGGAGGTATATTTTCTTTATTGTTATTCTTGGGACAACAGTTGTCTGTTTTGTAATGCCCCACCTGTTTACAGGCATAACAATAAGGCTTTTTCTCAGTTGAAGAAGTGTCTTGGGACCCACCCCCATTCTTGGAGTTTTGGGGCCCTGGGGAAGTCTTTTCTTTATTTTTATCCCCACCCTTATCTTGAGGCTTGGTAGACTCCTTCTTCTGGTTACTGTCCTGATTCTTAGGCCTAATCCTGGTTCTGACCCACTTGTCTGCCTTCTTTCCCAATTCTTGGGGAGAGGTCAGATCAGAGTCCACCAGGTGCTGGTGTAAGAGCTGGTTCTGACAATTACTTAGGATCTGCTCCCTCATAATCAAATTATACAATCCTGTAAAGTCATGTACTTTGCTGCCATGTAGCCAACCCTCCAGAGCCTTAGTTGCACAATCAACAAAATCAGTCCAGTCCTGAGTCTGTGTCTTCTGGGTGTCTCTGAACTTCAACCTGTACTGTTCAGTGGTTAAGCCCAACCCATCTATTAGGACACTCTTCAGGACTTTGTAATTGTTTGCATCCTCATGTCTAACAGTGAGGAGCTTATCTCTCCCTTTCTCTGAAAAGGAGTACCATAAGATTGCTGCCCACTGTTCCTCAGGAACCTGCTGTACCATGCAGGCTCTCTCAAGAGCAGTTATCCACTTGTGGATGTCATCCCCTTCCTTGTAGGGGGGCACAATCTTTGTCAGGTTTCTACTATCATAGGACCTGGGTTTCTCTTTAGGAATATTGCTGCCACCAGTGACACCTAAGCCACTTAATTTCTGCTCTCTTGCCAAGGCAAGTCTAGCTTGAGCCAAGGCTACCTCCTCCCTCTCTATCTGGAGTTTGACAGCCCTCATTCTGGCCCTATGCTCTAGCTTTTGAGAAGCACTCATGCCTCTCTGTGATTCTCTGGAGGCACTAGAAACATGAGAGTCCCCTGAGGGAGATCTCACTCTTCTGTTGCCTGGGAGAATAACATGTTGGGTTCTGGGGAGGTGCTGGCCCTCTCCATTCCCCAGTAGGTCCAAGTTGGCCTGGCTAAGCCTGGCAACTGGAACCTGGCTACCCTGATCCTGAACTTCTAAGTCCTCAACATCTGAGTCCTCATCTAAGTCATCATCATCCTCCTCCTCCTGAGGGGGATCAGTTTCAGGGGGGTTCCCTCCACTTCCTGTGTCTAGGGAAGCTGCCTTTGCCTTTTCTAAGTCATCCTGTTCTAGGATTTCTACCAGGATTAGGCAGGTGGGGCTTCTGCCCCTTTTTAACCCTCTTGCTTTGCACAAGGCAATCAAGTCTCTGCGGGTTAGTTTGTCATATCCAAAAGTTGCCTGGGTAGGGTCAACTGTCACAGGAGCAGACCCTGAGGCTTTTCCTGTGTCAGACATGGTTACTAGTGAGGTGTAAGTGGTGCACTTACCTACACTAAGTGTTTTCCTACTGTACCTTGCTAGTTAGTTGTAGTCAGGGTGTGCTAATCCCTTCAACCTACAACTACTAAGTTCAGTAGAACTTAATATGCTAAGCTTTTGATTTATATGTACCTAGAGGTACTTGATGTGATCTTTCAATTTGATATAAAGATTGCAATGGTAAAACAACAGCAAGCTCAAATCCGCACCGCTGCCACCAATGTGAGAAGTTGGCCTGGTAGGGGATGTTTCCAATTCTGGAACCACCTACTACCTGACCAAACAATCCCTTATGGTGTCTGGTTGTAAGTCAACCTTATTAGACAAGCTATCCTAGGGGTAGCATGGACTAAGCAGCCTAAAGGCTTAGCTTAAGAGGTCGTGTTAAGCGAGCTGTTTTACCACATACAATCCTGTAATACCAAATGAAAGGACACCACACAAGTATATATTATAAAAATATATGTGTTTATTACTAAAAACAATCCCCAGTATTCTTTATGAATAAAGGGGCACAAGCGTTAAATCAAAAGCACTGTTTAAACATACAAGTTGCACAATTATGGATGAGGGCGGGTGGCCACTCAAACCATATACTAAACAAGTGGTATAAGAGAGACCACTCGAACAGTGGTTAGGCCTAGGGCCTAGGGAATCGCTGGGAGCAGTCAGGACAAGCAATGCTGAAGTCGGGAATGGCCCTCGGGATTCGGGAGATGTGCGGAAAGCGCACGCATGCACCAATGTTAACCAATGGTGCGTAAAAGTCATAGAGTTAAAGTTTAAGGACACTTCTGCTGAACCTAGAGGAACAAAACTTAACACACAGACCCTAGAGGTGTGCACCAGTGTGGGAACACCGGCGGAGCAAAGTTACCTCACCCACAGGAAGTGGGTGCACAGGGTCGAAGTGGCGTCGGGTTTTGACACGCAGGCACTTGGTGCTTGAAGCTGAAAGGGCTGCAGGCGGGTTAAAGATGAAGTGTCCGGTGGAGTCCAAGGGTGGACTCAAGTTGTAGAGTACCTGAAAGCAGAGGGGATAGAGTCTGGGTCACTCAGCAGTGACCAGGGTGGAACCAGGACGGAACCAGGCAATGTCGGGCGCAATCAGGTGGTCGTCGAGGAGCTTCTCTCCGCTGTCACGTGGGCTCTGGGGCATCTGCGACGTCCAGGAGCAGGTCACGATCTGTCCCACGCAGGCTCTCACCGTCGGTGCAGTCGGCTTCAAGTTTGGAGCAAACAAGCCTTGGTAAGAGCAATCCACGCGGGATCGGAAGATTGCTTCTCACTCGGACCAGGAAGGTCAGAGTCGGGGCTCCTTTTCAGGGGAGCTGGTGTGGATCTGGAGCAACCAGATTCACGAGTCTTCTTTGTAGTTTCGTCGGCACAGGGACCACTAGCCAGCTGGCAAGTGACCGGGCCAACGCGTTGAGCCAAATAGAGCCAAAGGGCCCCACGCAGCACTCGTCGAGTGTGGAGGGCTGAACTTCGGCTCAGGAGCAGCTCAGGGTGGGGGCTTCTCAAACCCCGGTGCACAGCTTCGAGGGTCACTCGTGGGCTGCACGGTCAGCGTCTCGTGGTCAATTCAAGATGGCGTGCCCCACGCTTCCGGTCGCCTCCACGGGTCTCAGCTCTGCAGGGACTGTGGATCGGGCTGTTGGAAGGCAGGCAAGCTTGATCTCGTCGATCTCAGTCGCTCGAGTTCCGGCGGGAACTGCAACTAAGTAGACGTCGAGGGCTGGATGGTGCCTGCTGCTGCAGGGTGGTCACTCCTTGACCACAAGGGAGATTGTTCGGGCTTCCACGATGAGATGGAGGGCGAAGGGTCCAGAATTGCGTTTCAAATGTTTCTCCCAGGAAATCTGATGTGCATTGGCACTGCTCCCACTCTTATTCCAATCTGGGGGGCGTGATTACCTGCTAGGTCCCCTCCTATGGGTGGGACCCAGGAAGTGGGTGGATACACCCCCTTCCTTTGATCCAGGCCGCCCTGGCACGAGGGCTGGAGTGCCCCAGAACCGGTTTGGCCGGATTATGCAAGGGGCAGCCTTGTGCGCCCCAGGCAGTGTCTGGTTTCTTTCAAACCTCCCTGCTACAATACACTATCTCCTGTCTGGAGGGTGGTGACACCCTCCTGTGACAGGAAACCCTTTGTCCAGGCCCCATCTGCTGAGTTTCGGTCAACTGCAGGGGTCCAGACATTTGTCTGTGGCAGAGGCATCCATTTTGTGGATCTTAAGGTCTTTGGAGAAATTAACCGCATTTAGTAAAGTAACATGTCTTACCCCTCTAGAGGGGTGGAATGCCATCCCCGTCGCCAGAACTGGCGAGGGGATGGTATTCCAAATCGTATGACACCTTACACGACATGTTTTGATAAAGCCAAACCAAAGTTGCTATATAACCGCGAGGATTATAAGGCACTTAATAGTATATGGTATGGCATTATCCTGAAACAGCTTAGGGATTTGTTCCCGACAGCTGCAGACAGGCTCAGCTCATGCTAGAGCTCCATCTCACATAAAACCACGCACTCAGCCTCCAGGATTGATGAGGCCTACTATAGGAGTGGCTCACAGGTTTACATGTGTCCAGATATAGGTTTAGATATAGATATACTATACCTAAGCAAGGGGTGTTTACACCACCTTACCCCAGCTGAGTGATCAGCCAGTTGTGTCAATTTAAGAACCAGCCAGGGGTGGCAAAAGATATGCTGCAGCCCCTGGTAGGCCTTGGTGGCCCCTATGCCCTGGGCACCTATAGTGCATTATACAGGGGCTGACAAGGAGTCCATTTCCAATTGTGGTATGTACCTAGGGTACATGGAATCCATTTTACAGAGAGAGCAGATGGCCTGGGGCCCTGATTAGCAGGGAACCAGGTCAACTAAGTCAAAAAACCAGCTAAACACAGGCAAAAAATCTGGGGTAACCATAGTCAGGTAGCCACCTTCCTACAGTGCTACACTGATTTTACTTTCTAAAGTGCTATTTCTGAAAGTATTATTTCTAAAAGTGCTGATACCCCTGACAGTGGTCCCAGTGGCCCTGTCCTGTGCAATATCCCTTGTAAATTCCGCCCGTGCCTGTTGGCACAGTGTAACAAGATGTGTGTTTTATCTGATGTATATTTATTATAATACAAAGGCTATTTTTACATAACCTTGTGTGGAGTTTCCTTTGTGGTGGGCCTTTGGTTGTTGTTGCTGGGGTGCGTGCGCAAATACTTAACCTACATCGCCTCCAAGTTTAGCCTTGCTGCTCGCGCCACGTTACCTAGAGGGTGAGTAGGGGTTATCTTGGCGTGTAACTCCCTTGCCCTGACTTGGGAGTGGTGGTTGTTTTCTCCCTAGTATAGGTGGTGCTAGTGAGGTCCTGTTACCAGTGATTACTGGTTGTATGCTCTACGTTTATATTGTGTGCTACACTGATTTTACTTTCTATAGTGCTATTTCTGAAAGTATTATTTCTAAAAGTGCTGATACCCCTGACAGTGGTCCAAGTGGCCCTGTCCTGTGCAATATCCCTTGTAAATTCCGCCCGTGCCTGTTGGCACAGTGTAACAAGATGTGTGTTTTATCTGATGTATATTTATTATAATACAAAGGCTATTTTTACATAACCTTGTGTGGAGTTTCCTTTGTGGTGGGCCTTTGGTTGTTGTTGCTGGGGTGCGTGCGCAAATACTTAACCTACATCGCCTCCAAGTTTAGCCTTGCTGCTCGCGCCACGTTACCTAGAGGGTGAGTAGGGGTTATCTTGGCGTGTAACTCCCTTGCCCTGACTTGGGAGTGGTGGTCTCTGACTGACTTTGGCGAAAGCCCTGGCCAGCCAGGGATCCCATTTCCAACATTGGCGGCAAGCGGTGGGATAAGGATTTGTGTTTGCGTTGTACCTTAGTAGCGGCTGGCCGCACTTCAAAGCTCTACATTTGTTAGATAACCACATTTTGGGGATTATTGTTTTTGGTAAAATTCCATTGTTTCTTCTCCTGAAGAGTGTCATTTTATAATTGTGTCCTGTACATTTGTCCCCCGCCCTGCTTCCAGAGTTTGGTACCTGTGTCGCTTTTGGTCAGGTTGAGAAGTCAGGGGTGGTAGAAACTGCCTTACCGATCCGAGGGGAGGGTGTGTGTGGATGAATGGTGTGTTTCCGTGGACGCATGAGTGAGTTCTTTTTTAAGGAGAGTGTGGAAGTTTTGGAATTGTGTACTCCTACTTCAGATTGCTAGATCCCTTGTGTTGCACGTGTCTGTGAGCATCCTGTCAAGATGGAATCTCCTTTTAACCTTTGTGGCCTGTTTAAGTACAGTGTGCATGAGTTGGTACGGTTATGTAAGGAGAGAGACATCCCAGTGAGTGAGTCAGACACCCAGTCCAAGCTTAGGGATAACATGATCCTGTGGCAGAAGAGTGACTGGGAGCGTGAGCACAGTGAGAGGGAGAGGGCCCGGACCGCACACCATGAGGGTGGTGGGTCTGAGGGGAGCCCTGAAGAGTCTGATGTGGAGAGTGAGTGTGACAGTGGATGGGCACCAGCAGAGAGCGAGTACCCCCTAGATAGGGAGTCCCTTGCTGGGTCCAGTGTCAGATGTAGCACCCCATCCCTTTCCCTGTCCCCAGAGGAGTGGGTGGATAGGAGAGAAGAGAGGGAGCACCAGCTGGCCATGGAGAAGCTCAGGTTAGAGTATGCCAGAGAGATGGCGCAGCTGGGTGTGAATGAGCGGACTGCAGAGGCTGAGAGGGCCTTGGCCATGGAGAAGAAAGCCCTAGAGTGTAGGTTATCCCCTGACCGCAGTCATAATTTTCTGGATCCCCCAGGGAGGGTTGAGTCCAGTGGTGGCAGCTATTTAAATCTCAGTCTAGAAAGTCCCAGTTCCCAGAGTATGGTTCCTGTTTCCCCAGAGGAGGAGAATAGGTTGAGGTTTAGGAACCTTAGGAAACCGTCTCATCAGTCTTGGGTAGACTTTGAGGATGACTGTTGTGGAGCCCTGTGTGATTGGGTACGGGAGCCCACGAAATGTGATTGGGACATATTGTTCGATATGTTTCTCAGAGAGCAGTTGCTCAGTTGTTGTTCACCAGGGTTGCGCCAACACCTAGTAGGGTGTGGATTGTCTGAACCATGTGACCTGGCAGAGGAAGCAGACCGCTGGGAAAGGGCCAGAGGTTCTGTAGAGTCATTGGTGAGTGACCCGAAAGGAGTGGGTCAGGGATCTTCCAGCCCAGCGTGGTGGAAGAGGCTCAGTGTAGCCCAGCTAGGTCCCAGTATAGTGAGAAGGGTGTAGGGGCTGACTGCCTGGCTCAGTGGAGCAGGAGTCAGTGGGTGGCTGAGAGCCCCCAGAGGCCCAAAGCCCTGTCTCAGAACCTGGGTGGTTTCTTGAGGGAACACCAGGTTGGGGACCTAGGCTGTCCTGTTAGCCCATTTGAGGAGGATCTCCTAGTGAGTAGAGGACCTGGAGCGTCTGTAACCAGAGCTCCTGTGGTTGTAGAGGCTGGCAGTACCGCTCCGGTAGGGAGGGTACAGGAGTCCAGCGTGAGGAGTGATTGGGGGATGAGTTTCCCAGTGGATGCACCAGTGGACCAGAGACTAGCCAGTTGGGCTAGATCTTCTTGGAGGGACCCGGGTGGTGCCACTTCTGGTCGGGGGGATCGTCACGCACTGTCAGGTGGACAGAGGGCGGGAGATCTGCGCCAGACAGACAGTCACGCAACAGATGTGACATTTGTTAGCCTCAGGGGGATTGCGTGTGAATCCCCAGAAGTCCTGGAGTGCCAGGCAATTGTTCCACCAAAGGTTCTAGACCGGAGGTTGGATGGCCAGGTTCAGGATCAGCCTGACCTGAAGGGTAGGACGACTGTAACCAGTGTCCTGACCGGTTCTTCTTCCAGAGGAACTTCTCCAGTTGGGAGAGGGCAGACCTCTGGAAGGGGGTGCAGAGGGTGGGAGAGCCCACCTCTGACCCCGGTGCAACCTGAGGGGTTAAACCCTAGGTTGGAATGGCATTCTAGGTGTCCCCCTCGCACGGGGAGGAGAAACCCTAAAAGAAGAGGAAAGGGGAGGAGCGCCTTCCCTGAGACTCCTGGTCCACCTGAGGTTGTAGACCATAGGCTGGAGAACCAGTGGCAGTCTAGCCCTGTCTTGCAGACAGGAGGAGTGGAGAATGGCTACTATGGGCCTGGGGTTACTACCCCCCACTTCGTGAGTAGGCAGGAACCAGTGGCACCTGGGTGGCCTAGGGCCTGGTCCTGGCCGCGGACAGCTGAGGAGTACCAGTGGGGTAGCCCAGCTGGTCCTTACAGTAGCTTTAGAAGGAACCCTAGGGGTTCACCGTGGCATAGAACAGGAGAGTGTCCCGGCAGTGGCGGGCCTGCGTCCGTGTTCTATCGCCCCAAGCAGGGAAGTCCATCACGGTGGTGATTGTTCTCCCCTGCGTTTTGGCTGGAAGGTGGTTGTGTTGGACTTGGCCCGCAGGGCAGGTTCACCCCTAAACCTTTTGCCTTATCAGACCCCCCAGGATATAGCGGCATGGATAGGCAAATTTAGCGGCACAAAAATGAAAATTTAGCGGCACAAAAATGGAAATTTAGCGGCATTTAGCGGCATTTTATTTTGTGGTTTTTGCAACACCAAACACAGATATCTTACTGTTTGAGTTATTTGACAACATGGAGCTATGTACATTTTGTTTATTTACAATTCAGCCCATTTGTTTTAATTAAAAGGCATGTTAATCTTGGGCAAGTACGGTAAGTTCTTCCGAGCACTCCAAATCAAGACCAGTATTGTGCTGCTGGTTGTAGTGTACACAGAGCAGATACAGCACAGACAGCAGCAGTGCAAGCTTCCCTCACACACAGAGCAGATACAGCACAGACAGCAGCAGTGCAAGCTTCCCTCACACACAGAACAGATACAGCACAGACAGCAGCAGTGCAAGCTTCCCTCACACACAGAACAGATACAGCACAGACAGCAGCAGTGCAAGCTTCCCTCACACACAGAGCAGATACAGCACAGACAGCAGCAGTGCAAGCTTCCCTCACACACAGAGCAGATACAGCACAGACAGCAGCAGTGCAAGCTTCCCTCACACACAGAGCAGATACAGCACAGACAGCAGCAGTGCAAGCTTCCCTCACACACAGAGCAGATACAGCACAGACAGCAGCAGTGCAAGCTTCCCTCACACACAGAGCAGATACAGCACAGACAGCAGCAGTGCAAGCTTCCCTCACACACAGAGCAGATATAGCACAGACAGCATCAGTGCAAGCATCCCTTGCATAACCGGTACAGCACAGGCAGCAGCAGGGTGCGCGCGCACACACACACACACACACACACACACTCCCCCACCCCAACACCATCCCCTGCATAGAGAACAGTTACAACAAATAATGGAATGACATACATCACATTTTGTGATCGGGCCATGATGGTGTTCTTCTGGCAGTGTGCACAGAAGAGCTCAGCCAATAAAGATAAACTTTAAAAAATCCGCAAACATTTTCCCAGGTGCATACAAAATTTCCCACACGTAAAATTAGAGAAATATTCTTGGTATCTTTCCTAGCATGGCAGGGATTGCAAATGCTCAGAGCTTTCCCTGGCAAGAAAATCCCTTTGCAACCCTGATACCCACTGTGACTCATAGCGCGGACTTTACCCGAAGGTGTCAGAGCGCTTCACAAAAGGAACATAAATGGAACACAAATTGTGAGCAACCAAAAATACATGAGGTAGTAAAGGTAATAATGACAATTGTGAGCAAACTGAATACATGAGGTAGTAAAAATGTTGAGCAACCAAAAACACATGAGGTAGTAAACTAAAAGGTAATAGTAACAATTGGGAGCACACAGAATACATGAGGTAGTGAGAATTGTGAGCAGCCAAAAATACATGAGGTAGTAAAAAGTGCACAGGAAGAAAAAAGTGACAAATGTGCAGTTACAAGAACACAGTATCATTTGAGGCGTAATACTGCAAAAGGTGCTAGACACTCAGGCACGCGAACAAGCGTTATGTAGGCAAAGTGGCACTTGAGCAAGTATCAAAGATAAAAACATGTGCGAGCGCTTGTGGCACTGTTAATCCCTGCGCCTCCCTGCACTGCCCCCCTCCCACCCGGCCAGCGCTCTCACAGAAACACGCAGCCCGGGGCCGGTCGGCCACATCTCCGCAGCCCGGGGCCGGTCGGCCACATCTCCGCTGCCCCCCTCCCACCAGGGCAGCGCTCTCCCCTATGTGTGCGGCGGGGCCCCACCAGCGGACTGACTGGACTTACCTGTCTTCTGTTTGCCGGCCGGCTTTCCTCCTGCTCCGAGCCCCGGTCCTGCTGAGAGTCTTCGTGTCGTCGCTGCAGCTTCGTGCTCTCTCCTCCCCCTCTTGGTGTGGTGCTGGTCTTCTCCCTTCGCCCGGCCGCCGTCTTCTCCTTCTCTCGCCGCAAATGACTCGCCGCAAATGACGGAAACGGGGGCGACGGGCGGAAACGGCAAATTTCGCGGGCTTTAGGGCAAATATCGCGGCATTTGCGGAGATCGCGCGATTTCGCGATTTTTTTGCAAATCGCGAAATCGCGATAAGCTGGAGGGTCTGCCTTATGTGTGACCCTGTGTCAGTGATTTTTGGGTCTCTGCGCACTTTTCCCTGGGTCCCAGAGTGAAAGTGCGTGCGTGTAGCATGGCTGGCCTGCCCTCCCATAGGAATGCATGGGGAATGTGTGTGTCCCTGGTAGTTCCTGATGCGTGGGGAGTGCAGGCTCGAGTTTAGTATGTATAAACTCGTGAGAGTGAATGCTGCGAGATGGTGTCTGCGGCATGTATGTGTCTAGAAGGGAAGTGCTACTTCTGGACATTGAGATATGTGTGCATGTGCTGTGAGGGTGCTGGAGCGTGATTGGCTGGAGCTGGCTGGCATGCCAGGCTCCAGGAAGTCTGGATGGGTCTGCCCGGTGGTGAGTGGGAGATTAGCATGAGTGATGTGTGGGAGGAGTGTACCTGTGTCCTGGATGGGCTGGGTTTTCCCCACACAATGCTGGCTCCGCCCCCCTGTGGTGTGTCTAACGACCCTAGCCTCCCCAGTGAAAGAAATGGGTGGTTGGGCCATCAAGAGTGCTCCAAAGCCAGCTGAAACTGGTTTTCCCCCCATCCTGCACCTTGAGACAAAGGGAAATACAGTATAAAGAAGGGGCTGTGTCCCCATGAAAATGTTCTGCTTTTGGATCCTGCCAGAGGGGGCTGTTGCTGCTGCTGGGGCCAGGAGGACCGCCACTTGGGGTGTCTCCCTGCCTGGAGACCCAGTGTGCTGGCTCTGGCCCAGCCTTGCCCCCCTGCCTGCCTCCAGCCCCTGCTGGAGCCTTGTCCTGTCCTCCAGTGCTGGGGAGCACTGAGGATTCCTTGCCTGCAGCCTGAGAGCGCTGCTCTCTGCCCTCCAGCGCTGGGGAGCGCTGAAATCCCCTGCCTAGCGCTTGGAAGTGCTGGATTTTGGCCATAGCGCTGTGAGCGCTGTGTTTTGTCCTGTGGGCGCTGGGGAGCGCCTGCCCTTCGTTTCTAGCGCTGCTAGCGCTTTGAGAGCACAGCCGGTGCCCACCCGGCATCTGATTGCCCCGTGTGGCGATTTGACGGCGCGGGTGCCACCCCGCTCATTGCCGCTTTGTTTGCCCGTGATTTATTGGATTCACGAGGGAGCCCACTCCTCGGATCCTGGGAAGCCGCCTGCCTGCCTAAAAGCGAGCCGCCGCGCTGCCCGCGGCGACCCGGAAGTGGTGAGGCGGCCAGCCAACCCCAGCGCGGCCCCAGAGAGGACGACCGGAAGTCCCGCCCCGCAGCCGCGACCCGGAAGTCAGGCAGGCCGGGGGCAAGACAGAGAGGTAACCGGAAGCGGACGGGAGGCCACCCCGCGCTCCGGTGAAGAGAGAAGCCGGCGTCTTCCCTTGTCCTCCCCAGGCTCCCAAAGTGAGGGAGAGCCCAGGGAGAAGTGTCCAGAGAGCCCCGAGGAGCGGGAGCTCTCGAGAAGCAGAGCCTGCCGCGTCTTGCCTGCAGCGCCGCCCAGAAAGGAGCCCCGCCGCGAGAGGAGCCGCCCTGCAGCCCAGACAGCCGGTGAGTGACTGTTCAGGGAGAGGGGGGGCGTCGGGGCACATTGACGGTGCCCGCCCCTCCCCTCCAGTGCGAGGCTCACGGCGCCACATTTGTCAGAGCCACGAGAGGCTCTTGAGGGCATTTCGGTGTATAGAGTCCTGAGGGGCTCGAGGTGCCAGTTGTTTTCGAGTCCCCAGAGGGGGGACTCCAACGAAGGGGGCACCATTGTTCTAGGCCCTGTGGGGGGCCCGGGCATTTATTTGTGTTGAGCCCGGAGAGGCTCTGAGGGGGCATCTTCTTCCCGAGCCAGGAGGCTCCTGGGGGCCATTTTGTTCTTTGAGCCCAGAGAGGCTCTGAGGGTGCCATTCCCTCGTGTTGAAGCCCAGAGAGGCTCCAGTCCTTTTGCGTGGCGAGCCCCAGAGAGGCTCGAGTACCCATTCTTGTGAAGAGCCCAGAGAGGCTCCACAGTGCCACAGTGGTGGTCCTTGAGCCCAGAGAGGCTCCAACGTTGCCCTAACTTTCCCTGCACCAGTTGCCCAGCACTTTGTGGGCAACTGCTACGTTTAGGCCCTGACATTGGGACACAGGGACTGTCACAGGTGGTGACTGATCTAAGTTTTGCGCAATGTTATTGCTACACCTCTGAATGTTGATGCATCATGTGTTTTGTTTTTACACCCCTACAGGTATTGTGATGTGTAGGTGGTTGGTTTCTCCCTAGTACAGGTGGTGCTAGTGAGGTCCTGTTACCAGTGATTACTGGTTGTATGCTCTACGTTTATATTGTGTGCTACACTGATTTTACTTTCTAAAGTGCTATTTGTGAAAGTATTATTTCTAAAAGTGCTGATACCCCTGACAGTGGTCCAAGTGGCCCTGTCCTGTGCAATATCCCTTGTAAATTCCGCCCGTGCCTGTTGGCACAGTGTAACAAGATGTGTGTTTTATCTGATGTATATTTATTATAATACAAAGGCTATTTTTACATAACCTTGTGTGGAGTTTCCTTTGTGGTGGACCTTTGGTTGTTGTTGCTGGGGTGCGTGCGCAAATACTTAACCTACATCGCCTCCAAGTTTAGCCTTGCTGCTCGCGCCACGTTACCTAGAGGGTGAGTAGGGGTTATCTTGGCGTGTAACTCCCTTGCCCTGACTTGGGAGTGGTGGTCTCTGACTGACTTTGGCGAAAGCCCTGGCCAGCCAGGGATCCCATTTCCAACAGGGCAGATAACGACTTTGCAGTTTGAGGTACATATTGCCCACTCTGGGCTAAATTTCCCTGGGGACCGGCCTTTTCAGGCTGCTGATTAGGTTCCCTACAGGGAGATTTTGCCTTAGTGGTTAAGGATTCCAGGCGATCTAGACGCTTCCATAGTTTTGCAAAGCTTTTATCCACAATCCCTTTAACACGTTCATACAGTGTGTCTATAATAATATCTATGGCAGTGTCCCCAAGTGTAAAATTAGAAAAACCAGTCTGTGTGGACTCCGTCTGTGTGTATACAGAGTTACTTAAAACATCCAATGAAACTAAATCAATTGAGTCACTACTAGGGATTGGGTCTACTATGGCCTTCAGGCCTTTAATCCATGTATTCAATGTTGTGCATTTTGAGTTCAAGCGTGGAGGTTGTTTCCGTTTGGAGCAAACTGGTTTCGCCGCCTTCCTCTTCCTTTTCGCTCCGCATACCTCAGGTTTAGGGGATATGTCCGAATTAACCAAAACTGTAATGTCAATTGGGCAGCTCCTAGATAAAGAGTCCACTATTGCACCTATATGGTCAGAGCCTTCAACGTTCAGTAAGTTATCTCCAATTAATGGGTGTGGACAGTGGTCAGCCTCATTGTATACCATTATTTGAGGGTCACTTATATCAGTGTTCTCAACTTGTACTGCAGGTTGGGGTTTTGTGAGACCCAGGGATAAAGGTCTCTCTGTCAGTTCGATCTCAGTACTGACTATGTCCATTGCCCTTTCCAACATAGTATCTACAGACGTAGCATTACGAGCTGTGGCGGTTGGATTTTTTTGCCCATGGTGTGTTTTACCCCAGACATTCAATAGGTACTTTAAAAAAATACACCCCACTCACTGCTGCAGGGTCCAGCTGTCCTTGGAATGGCAATATCAGGGGGGTGGCCCTGCCCGGCCTCGAACGATCCCGGACGGGCACAGACAGGCCCGCCCTAGGCCTGGGCGAGCCCACTCACGTCCCGCACCGCGGGGTCTCCCTGGCAGGTTTATGTGGTGGTGACGCGGGTCCTCTTGTGCCTCTTCCCGCGAGACCGCACTGCCTTCTGGGGGATGTAGTTCCCCGGCAGTCCGCGGTCCGCGAGGAAAGCGCGTGGATGGCTTGATGTAAGGATTGAGCCCGCAAATCTCAAGAGGCTCTAGGCGGCAGCAATAACGGGCAAAGGAAGTACTTCAGAAGACCAGGTAATCTGCAAACAGCGTCCCGCGCCGCGGGGTCTCCCTGGCAGATTTATGTGGTGGTGACGCGGGTCCTCTCGCGCCTCTTCCCGCGAGACCGCACTGCCTTCTGGGGGATGTAGTTCCCCCGGCAGTCCGTGGTCCACGAGGAAAGCGCGTGGATGGCTTGATGTAAGGATTGAGCCTGCAAATCTCAAGAGGCTCTAGGCGGCAGCAATAACGGGCAAAGGAAGTACTTCAGAAGACCAGGTAATCGGCAAACAGCGTCCCGCGGGGTTTCCCTGGCAGATTTATGTGGTGGTGACGCGGCTCCTCTCGGGCTCTTCCCGTGAGACCGCACTGCCTTATGGGGTATGTAGTTCCCCGGCAGTCCGCAGTCTGCGAGGAAAGCGCGTGGATGGCTTGATGTAAGGATTGAGCCCGCAAATCTCAGGAGGCTCTAGGCGGCAGCAACAACGGGCAAAGGAAGTACTTGAGAAGACCAGGTAATCGGCAAACAGCGTCCCGCGCCGCGGGGTCTCCCTGGCAGATTTATGTGGTGGTGACACGGGTCCTCTTGCGCCTCTTCCCGCGAGACCGCACTGCCTTCTGGGGGATGTAGTTCCCCGGCAGTCCGCGGTCTGCGAGGAAAGCGCGTGGATGGCTTGATGTAAGGATTGAGCCCGCAAATCTCAAGAGGCTCTAGGCGGCAGCAATAACGGGCAAAGGAAGTACTTCAGAAGACCAGGTAATCGGCAAACAGCGTCCCGCGGGGTCTCCCTGGCAGATTTATGTGGTGGTGACGCGGGTCCTCTCGGGCTCTTCCCGCGAGACCGCACTGCCTTATGGGGTATGTAGTTCCCCGGCAGTCCGCAGTCTGCGAGGGAAGCGCGTGGATGGCTTGATGTAAGGATTGAGCCCGCAAATCTCAAGAGGCTCTAGGCGGCAGCAATAACGGGCAAAGGAAGTACTTCAGAAGACCAGGTAATCGGCAAACAGCGTCCCGCGGGGTCTCCCTGGCAGATTTATGTGGTGGTGACACTGGTCCTCTTGCGCCTCTTCCCGCGAGACCGCACTGCCTTCTGGGGGATGTAGTTCCCCGGCAGTCTGCGGTCTGCGAGGAAAGCGCGTGGATGGCTTGATGTAAGGATTGAGCCCGCAAATCTCAAGAGGCTCTAGGCGGCAGCAATAACGGGCAAAGGAAGTACTTCAGAAGACCAGGTAATCGGCAAACAGCGTCCCGCGGGGTCTCCCTGGCAGATTTATGTGGTGGTGACGCGGGTCCTCTCGGGCTCTTCCCGCGAGACCGCACTGCCTTATGGGGTATGTAGTTCCCCGGCAGTCCGCAGTCTGCGAGGGAAGCGCGTGGATGGCTTGATGTAAGGATTGAGCCCGCAAATCTCAAGAGGCTCTAGGCGGCAGCAATAACGGGCAAAGGAAGTACTTCAGAAGACCAGGTAATCGGCAAACAGCGTCCCGCGGGGTCTCCCTGGCAGATTTATGTGGTGGTGACGCGGGTCCTCTCGGGCTCTTCCCGCGAGACCGCACTGCCTTATGGGGTATGTAGTTCCCCGGCAGTCCGCAGTCTGCGAGGAAAGCGCGTGGATGGCTTGATATAAGGATTGAGCCCGCAAATCTCAGGAGGCTCTAGGCGGCAGCAACAACGGGCAAAGGAAGTACTTGAGAAGACCAGGTAATCGGCAAACAGCGTCCCGCGCCGCGGGGTCTCCCTGGCAGATTTATGTGGTGGTGACACGGGTCCTCTTGCGCCTCTTCCCGCGATACCGCACTGCCTTCTGGGGGATGTAGTTCCCCGGCAGTCCGCGGTCTGCGAGGAAAGCGCGTGGATGGCTTGATGTAAGGATTGAGCCCGCAAATCTCAGGAGGCTCTAGGCGGCAGCTACAACGGGCAAAGGAAGTACTTCAGAAGACCAGGTAATCGGCAAACAGCGATATCAAACTGTACCACGGTGGGCTGCAGACAAAACATGGGGACTGTATCAACCTAGAAAAACAATTGTATCAGTAATGACGTCCAGTACCAGCTCTTTGATGCAGTCATCTTTAGTAACAAATCTGTAGTGAATAGAAAATATGCGGCCCTGACCATGCATGGGGTCTGGTGGAGGAACTCTTCTCAGTCATTTTTTCACTTGTCGTTGATGTGTATTTCACGACGAGTCTGGATTCCTTTCTCTTTCAGGTGCTTTAGATTGTGCTGAAAGGTTTAACCTGCAGACCTTTCATAAGTGATCTCTCTTGTCACATGCATTTCTTTGCCCCTGAAGCACTGGGCATTGGTAAGACGTTATCTGCAGCAGGAGTAATTGCTATTCCCATTGACGTTGTCTGATGTGCTAGAATCTGGTTGCTTCCGGGACCCGGACGAGTGCAGATGGGTTTGCCTTAAGCATGCCTTCGGTACACCAGTGGCACATATGTGCTTTGAAAATCTTAAGAAGCGTTAGAAGAGAAAAGAGTAAGCTGACCCTTCCACTGCTAAACACTGGAGCGGGGAAGCGAGGCTTCGCAGTGGAGTTACACCACTGCCATTTGAGTGCAAGGGAAAGTGATTCAAGCAGATTCAAATTCAAGCAAATCCAAATCGTAGTCAAGCAAATTCGAATAGTATACCCCCCAGTAAATTTAAAAACAAAAAGTTACCCCAAACTTGTATGACAACATTGCCCTGTGGCATGAAAGTACAAATAAGCAATGTACAAATGAGTAAGTTATTTTTAAAATGAGAAAGGTAAAATGAAAAGCATTTGAAGGAGCCTCACAACACGGTGTGGAAGGCAAGAGGTGTCTCTTACTTTTGCTCTATTGTGGGAATTTATTGTTTCAACAATACCTTTTTTTTTTTTTGTAAGTGAATCTTTCTTGAGAGAGAGAGTTTTTTTTTTTTATTGGTCAACTATTATTGGTGTTGATGAGTGTCCAGTGATAGATGAAGTGGATATGGCGCCAATATAGGATTATTGACCATCTGGAGTGAAGCACAATAGATAGTTCAGTTTACTTATGATGTATTGCCTTTTATGAATTTGTTTAAGTCCATTTGTTGCGGGGTAACTGATCTAAAACAAGCTTAGTAGTGTTGTAAGATATTTTTACCCCTGTACTGGCACTATTTCATATTTAATGTCTTTTTATTAAATTATTGTAAATGTTTTATGTATTTTTTTAAACTTTTATGCAAATTAAAGTATTGAGTTGATTGAGAGAGGGAGGTGGTCAAGAAAGCAGCAAACAAAGAGACAGTCCCAAGTATCAATACCTGACAGAGGCCGCTAACTTAATATTTTAAGAGGCAATTTTGCTCTTAAAGCAGAAACTCAAAACCTAATCTGGACCACAATTTCAGTCTTGTTCAAAGATGTTAAACCATATTAAATATAAGGAATTTCCCACAGACATAGGAAAATTAGCAAGAGTTCCTTTAAATTTTTGCTTTGACACATGAACTATGCCATACACTCTATTTGATCTAGTGCATAAAACTGTGTAGTTTTTTCTCTGTTTACTTTGCTATAAACCGCCCTGTGCATTTGAAAAACCTGATAAAGTTCTTAAAAAATGCACCATTGACCAATATTCTCTTTTATTCCATGAAATACAATCTGTCACTTCCAGGTGTCATCTTTCTGTAAATACTTTTAGT
This sequence comes from Lissotriton helveticus, assembly GCF_964261635.1. Classification (NCBI taxonomy): domain Eukaryota; kingdom Metazoa; phylum Chordata; class Amphibia; order Caudata; family Salamandridae; genus Lissotriton; species Lissotriton helveticus. Next base: position 1,541,227 of record NW_027611687.1, on the reverse strand, counting down.
CCTCGATATCAGGTTTTGAAAGATGCTCATCTGAAGTGAAGCTATAAATACTTTTCTACAGCAGCAACCAAGTGTGAGGCCTGCACTTGAATGCACGCATCTTGAAAATATCCACTACCAGTACAAGGGGTTCGCCCTTCTCTGCACAAGTCCTCAGACCATTAGAGCAGAAGTTGGCATGGAAACTGTAATAGAAAACAAAGTATTTATTAACCTCATGAGGTGGAAGTACATTCACACCACACCCTTCGGTGATGTATGAAGTAGCACACTGAATAGAAGGAGCTTGGTCCTTTTATACCCACACAGGGGCTCAAAAGAAGGCGGTACAAGTACAAAATGCTGGTTTTAGGCACATATATGGCCATACAGAAAAGCTACAGTCAACAAGTGGGAGGAGTTAACAGTTGCTAGATCTAGTAACCCCATCCTGACAGTTACAGAATAGCAGCAGCTGCATGGACAGCTGCAAGTTCAACTGAGCATGTGCGAAGCAGAGGAAGCTAAAGATATATTATCTCCAGGCAGATTTCAGAGGCAAACAACAGTAAGGTAGGACAGAGCACTTGGCACGCACGTGGTAGCACATGGCAGCACATGGCAGACAAAATGGCTGCCAGAAATACAAAATGGATTCCACAAACGGACAAGATAGTCTCTAAATACAGGATGGCTTCTGCTAATGCTAACCAAATCGCTGCAAAATTACAACACACAGAGCTGCCAAGGTTTCAGATTGCTTATGTGCGACATTTTCATAATTTCAGTGTAATTATGAGTGACATTTCAATGACTATGAGTGACTTTTTTTGCAAGGAAAATCTAGCAATGAAACATATAGGGAACATAAAGATCAGAAATTACACCCATTTGAGCAACGAGAAACTCTAAGAAGTCACTGAAGACACAACATTCATCTCATATTTTTTCATGCATGTTTCATTCACTCTTTGTGGATGGAACAAGTGCACCTATATGCATAACATTTGTGTCCATTACAAATGAGTGAGATATAAATTAAGAAAACTATGCCTCTGTCTCATTTTGGTGTAAACTGATTGGAATTACGGCCTGCGACTGTTAAAACATCTGCCTGCAGCGGTCAGAGTGAACTTCAGTACAGACTCCGGGCCCGATTCACAAAGGGCAACTGAGACGAAAGTCTAACTTTACGACTTTCGGTATTCACAAAGGGCATTTACGAGTAGTAAAGTTAGACTTTTTCTTAGTTTAACTTAAGTTTGCACTCAGTTAGACTTAAGACCAAAACTTAAATGAAACTGAGACAAACGTCTAACTTTACTACACGTAAATGCACTTTGTGAATACCAAAAGATGCAAAGTTAGACTTTCGTCTCAGTTTACCTTTGTGAATCGGGCCCTGAGTGTGGGCCTCCCCCAGGCTGTCAGATCACAAGTGCGTGGGGGAGTGTGTCTGCCCATCTGAGTGCTTCACTGGTGATGTGGCGCTTGTGCAGAGGCCCCGGCTCAGGGCTGCTGTAAGTCCACCTGCATGAGAGTCTGCTGGCTGCAGACATGAAGTCGTCCGAGTTGTCACTCTGATATCTGGCGCTAGACTGCAGCAGACCGACTGCTCTCTTGACCTGACTATGGCAGGCTTGAGCACACCAGGAAAGAGTACATTCACTGCTGCTGCTAGCTGCAAAGCTAGTGGCCCTTTTGGGATATGCTGGAATGTCTGCCTCGCGGCAATTATGAGTAACCGTGGCAAGCTTTGCCAGAACATATCAACAGGCAAGGTGCAGCCTCATGGATCCACGTGTGCCTAGCTCTGTCTGCAGGTGATGGCAGTTATGTTATCCACATTTGAGGACCAGCTACGCACGCAATAAGACACGGGCTGACTCGGCTACTAATAATAATTTAGGATTTTTTTTGCCTGCGCCAGAATCCAGATCAGAGTAAAATCGACAACATAATGCAAGCACCTCCTCCCCTGGATTGGGGCTGTAGGACATAAATACCAGTTGTGGCAGGCACTATTGTGACAGAGCGAGCCACGACCGGACTGGAAACCGAAACCGGCCCTGGCAAACAGCTCAGCATTGGGCAAATCATTGCAATCTCACGTGACGGATTGGAGTGCCATGCCTGAATGTAACTGAACCAGAACCTCTAAACGTGCGTTGCCTGCTTTGCTCAGTTTTACTTCTAATTATTAGAGCATCGCTCCAGCACTTGACAGCTCAGAAAGCTATAAAAATATGTGACTGTGTATTTCAGTATGGTGATGCGGACCACCACATTGAAATGCATTAGTCTAACCCGTGATGCCTGGTACTTGGCAGGCCTGTTCTCCTCAACGCAGACACCCTTACACTATGGTGCAAGGCTGCCTGCATTGGTGCTCAGCAGCTAAATTTAGCACCAGCACAGGAAGAAACACAGGGCTGCACTATATTCTTGTAAATACGATGCACCCCTGCATTTCAGAAGTGGAGAGTGCGGGGTTAAACCAAGAAGGCTAACGCCGTACTCCTCCAATTGCTTGTAAATATGCCCTTAATGTCACCAGCCTGACCTTTTTTATCAAGAGGCAGAAAATCCTCTCATTTCAGAATTTGCACCGCCTTGATGTAGCATTGTTCCAGGAAACACACCTGTCACCTATTGAACATGATACATTCAGAAGGGTATGGATGAATACGGTACTACATGCCAGCAGGATCCTGACTACCCTTACACACCCATCTACTCCTTTGGAACAGGGGAAAAGTTGGTTGGACATCTTATTTCACAATTTGCTGGGGGTTTGCACACATCGGATATGGCGGGACCCCCCTTAGCAGATATATAACTTTGTCAAGATTCAGATACCCATTGAATCTTTGTGTGTGGGCTCTATCTATTCCCCGGCGGCTGACCAAACTCCTGCTCTCCTTTGGACAGCCAGGGTATTCATGTGGGGGGAGGGGGGTGCTGGTATATGGCACCTTGACAAGTCCAGAAACCATACGACCAGGCAGCCCGAGACCGGTTCATCCTCTCTGACATTATTAATGTTCATGCCTTGATGGATCCATGGTGATTGACGCACCTGAAGGACGTGGACTATACTTTCACCTCCTGCGTCCATTGTACCTCCCTAACAGTACCTCTGATCATGATCGTGTGCTACTCGACCATAAACTTCGACTGTTGCAAACCCCTCAACCCGTAAGGCCAACTCCTCTCCCCTAACTTGGAGGAGAACGTTGGGTCAATCTCCTAGGCACAGATGCTGTGGGAGGGCAGGAAGGCCTTTTAGAGGTAATTTGATGAATGATTTGGCTGCCTATAAGTGCCACTGTGAGGCATAACAGCGTTGGTTGACTGACCTCCTGCTTCACACGACAGACGTATAACCCATTGCTGACACCTGCTCTTCTCAAGGAGCTGCTTGGAGCCAAGTATGATCTGAACTCCCATTACACAGTGGAAGACCAGACGGATACGCTCTGATGACGATATAGTAAGGGATGGTGAGTTGGCCCCCTTTGCTACACTCATGCGTGATTATGGGCTGCCACAGTCGCATCACTGACAGTACCGACAGGTCCTGCAGAGCCTGCGACACATGCTGGGTGCTCCCTCTTACGATCTAGAGACTGACCCAATGGTGCATTATATCCTGATGTGGAAAGGATTCAAGGACACTGTGGTGGGATTGTATGTTACCACTATGGACAGCCTTTTTTCGAGCACCACTGCCCACACTTTATGCTGTTTGTGGGCGCAGAGGCTGTGCCTCTCACTGTCTGAGCAGGACGGACACGACCTTTGGAAAGACCACAGCAGTTTCCTCCAGGCAGTCAGGTTCAAGTTCCTACACCACTGGAACTGGATGCCGGAGTGGATCTATAAAGCACATACGACAGATGATTCCACATGCTGGAGGTGCTGACGGTGTGGCGCACCGGCCTGTGACATTTTGCATTTCCTGGGGACTGTACAGTACTTTGTGCTGCTATGGCTCCATTTGGGAATCCTTGATGACCAACCTAGGGCTGGCATCACAAAATGTCAGCATTCCAGTATTTAACCCACCAGTGTAAGAGTTAGCTGGCTACGACCTTGGTTTTTTGGGGGGCGACCTTGGGGCCTGGCACCCTGATTTTTTTTGTTCCTGTTCCCATGTCCCTTCCCCTCATGTTCTCCCTTATCCTCCTTCCCTCATCATCTGGGGGATTTTCTGAGCCACATCACCTCTATCTGGACGGGTTATGTTATTTATTGTGTTTCCTGTTTTCAATGTCTTCTCACAAGTTCTAGTTTACACAGTATCTTGGACTCTGCTGAATCGATAAACTTTCATCCCTGTAATATGCTCATTCTATATGAAAAAGACACAGGGAGTGTTGTCACTTAACATTTGACTTTGACAATTCCAAAGGAAGAGACATTACTGAATTTATAGACATGATCAGCACACATGTCAAGTGATAATATTGACAACCGAGTCTCACTAAAATAGACATTCAATGTAACATTCAACGGAACTGTGTGCAGTATTCATGGTGAAATATGAGAAAAGTTTTGCACCAAAATGTGGGACAGAGGGTCTGCTCTGTGTCGAATAGTCAAGTGTGAAGTTCTAGTTAATCCCCATAGTTTGGAAGAGTGGGCCAGGTTTGTGTGAGACCTCAGCACGACCTCCAAATGTGTTAGTGTCACTCGTGATGAGTGAGGCTTGAGGTCTCTGATGTATGCACCTCCGAATTAATGTCGCTGTCGAGGCATTCAAGACTGCTTGCATGACAATGCTACAAAGAGTTGACTCACTCACTAATCAATGGTGTATTGATGACGAGCGTACTATGATATAGGGGCCTCTTTGAAGGAGAACAATATTTTTGAGTAATGAAATGCCCCTCCCCTGTTCTTCAGACCAGTAATACCAACTCATTTTTATGATACAATGCAAACTGTGTGGGAAATTTCTAGTTCATACTTGGTTCCCCTATCTTAGGATTTAATTGTTTCAAAGATACATTGCTTTATTTTTGTCAGTGAATCTTTGTTGAGAGAGGATGGTGGTTACTGGAAACAAAAAAACAAAGCCTGAAAGAGGCCGCTATCTTAATATTTTAGGAGACAGTTGTGCTCTTAAACCAGAAACTCAAAACCTAATTAGAACCTACAATTCAGTCTTGTTCGAGGATATAAAACCGTATTAAATATAAGGAATAAGCCACAGACACAGGAAAATTAGAAATAAGCTCCTTCAATTGTCGCTTTGACACATGACCTATGCCTCATTGTCACTGATCTGGTGTCTTAAACTCCATGGAATTTACCTCTGTTTACTTTGCTATCTAGCACGTGTGGATTTGAACAACTGCAAATAAATTATTTAAAATAATACATAAATTGCCCAGTTTAATTGGAAAACTGACTGATATTCTGATTATATTCTTTGAAATACAGATATATTAATTGAAATACAGATATATTCATTGACATACAGATATATTCATTGAAAAAAAAGATATATTCATTGAAATACAGATATATTCATTGAAATAGAGATATGTTCTTTGAAATACAGACTCTCAAATTCAGTTGCCACCTTTCTGTAAATACTATTTAGTCCTTTATATCAGTGTTTGGAAGATGCTCATCTGAAGTGAAGCTATAAATACTTTTTTACAGCAGCAGCCAGTTGTGAGGCCCTGTACTTGAACTGTCTGACCCTTAAAAACATTCACCTCTTTGACATCTGGAATCCCAGGTCTTTACAGGCACCAATGCTTGTTTGTGTGAAATGTATTCACTGCTGGAGCCTGGAGGCGGCGGTTCCGTCAGCGGCCACCAGAGGGCGCTCCTCGCCTGCTGATGAAACCCACTGAGCTGCACATTAGATGAAAGAGAGAAGGGTTTCCCTCTTCCGGGTCAGCGGCGGCAGAGACAGCACTAGCAGCGGTGGTGACATCACTTCCGGCTTCTCCTGGTGTGTCCAGCCTGCTGCAGAGGAGGAAGGAACCCTGTCTGGTGGGCAGATACCTCCATCTTCAGACCCTCACAGACCCCCCCAGAGCCAAGATCTGACCCTTTCTGACCCCAGATCTGCCCCCTGCCCCTACACCCCCACACACACAGCCCCAGGAGGAGGAGAGAGCCTGGACAGGCTTATGATCAGGTAGGAGAGCTGCCAACTCACTTATTAATCCATGGGTCAGGGGTGCAGAGGAGATGAGGCTTGTCCAGGGTTGCAGAGGAGGTGAGGCCTGTCCAGGGGTGCAGAGGAGGTTAGGCCTGTCCAGGGGGCAGAGGAGGTGAGGCCTGTCCAGCGGTGCAGAGGAGGAGAGGCCTCTCCAGGGGTGCAGAGGCGGTGAGGCCTGTCCAGGGGTACAGAGGAGGCGAGGCTTGTCCAGGGGTGCAGAGGAAGAGAGGCCTGTCCAGGGAGCAGAGGAAGAGAGGCCTGTCCAGGGGGCAGAGGAAGAGAGGCCTGTCCAGGGTGCAGAGGAGGTTAGGCCTGTCCAGGGGGCAGAGGAGGCGAGGCCTGTCCAGGGTGCAGAGGAGGTTAGGCCTGTCCAGGGGGCAGAGGAGGTGAGGCCTGTCCAGCGATGCAGAGGAGGAGAGGCCTCTCCAGGGGTGCAGAGGCGGTGAGGCCTGTCCAGGGGTACAGAGGAGGCGAGGCTTGTCCAGGGGTGCAGAGGAGATGAGGCCTGTCCAGAGGCGCAGAGGAGGTGAGGCCTGTCCAGGGGTGCAGAGGAGGTGAGGTCTCTCCAGGGGAGCGGAGGAGGTGAGGCCTCTCCAGGGGAGCGGAGGAGGTGAGGCCTGTCCAGGGGTGCAGAGGTGGTGAGGCCTGTCCAGGGGTGCAGAGGTGCAGAGGAGGAAAGGCCTGTCCAGGGGTGCAGAGGAGGAGAGGCCTGTCCAGGGGTGCAGAGGAGATGAGGTCTGTCCAGGGGTGCAGAGGAGGCGAGGCCTGTCCAGGGGTGCAGAGGAGGAGAGGCCTGTTCAGGGGTGCAGAGGAGGTGAGGCTTGTCAAGGGGGAGGAGAGGAGCTGAGGCCTGTCGAGGGGTGCCGAGGAGATGAGGCTTGTCCAGGGTTGCAGAGGAGGTGAGGCCTGTCCAGGGGTACAGAGGAGGCGAGGCCTGTCCAGGGGTGCAGAGGAAGAGAGGCCTGTCCAGGGGGCAGAGGAAGAGAGGCCTGTCCAGGGTGCAGAGGAGGTTAGGCCTGTCCAGGGGGCAGAGGAGGTGAGGCCTGTCCAGCGGTGCAGAGGAGGAGAGGCCTGTCCAGGGGTGCAGAGGCGGTGAGGCCTGTCCAGGGGTACAGAGGAGGCGAGGCCTGTCCAGGGGTGCAGAGGAGGAGAGGCCTGTTCAGGGGTGCAGAGGCGGTGAGGCTTGTCCAGGGGGAGGAGAGGAGCTGAGGCCTGTCGAGGGGTGCCGAGGAGATGAGGCTTGTCCAGCGTTGCAGAGGAGGTGAGGTCTGTCCAGGGGTGCAGAGGAGGTGAGGCCTGTCCAGGGGTAGAGAGGAGACGAGGCCTGTCCAGGGGTGCAGAGGAGGAGAGGCCTGTCCAGGGGGCAGAGGAAGAGAGGCCTGTCCAGGGTGCAGAGGAGGTTAGGCCTGTCCAGGGGGCAGAGGAGGTGAGGCCTGTCCAGCGGTGCAGAGGAGGAGAGGCCTGTCCAGGGGTGCAGAGGCGGTGAGGCCTGTCCAGGGGTACAGAGGAGGCAAGGCCTGTCCAGGGGTGCAGAGGAGGAGAGGCCTGTCCAGGGGTGCAGAGGTGGTGAGGCCTGTCCAGGGGTGCAGAGGTGCAGAGGAGGAAAGGCCTGTCCAGGGGTGCAGAGGAGGAGAGGCCTGTCCAGGGGTGCAGAGGAGATGAGGCCTGTCCAGGGGTGCAGAGGAGGCGAGGCCTGTCCAGGGGTGCAGAGGAGGCGAGGCCTGTCCAGGGGTGCAAAGGAGGAGAGGCCTGTCCAGGGGTGCAGAGGAGGCGAGGCCTGTCCAGGGGTGCAGAGGAGGAGAGGCCTGTCCAGGGGTGCAGAGGAGGAAAGGCCTGTCCAGGGGTGCAGAGGAGGAGAGGCCTGTCCAGGGGTGCAGAGGAGGTGAGGCCTGTCCAGGGGTGCAGAGGAGGAGAGGCCTGTCCAGGGGTGCAGAGGAGGTGAGGCCTGTCCAGGGGTGCAGAGGAGGAGAGGCCTGTCCAGGGGAGCAGAGGAGTTGAGGCCTGTCCAGGGGTGCAGAGGAGGAGAGGCCTGTCCAGGGTGCAGAGGAGGTGAGGCCTGTCCAGGGGTGCAGAGGAGGTGAGGCCTGTCCAGGGGTGCAGAGGAGTTGAGGCCTGTCCAGGGGTGCAGAGGAGGAGAGGCCTGTCCAGGGTGCAGAGGAGGTAAGGCCTGTCCAGGGACAGAGGGGGTGAGGCCTGTCCAGGGGTGCAGAGGAGGAGAGGCCTGTCCAGGGTGCAGAGGAGGTGAGGCCTGTCCAGGGGGCAGAGGAGGTGAGCTCTGTCCAGGGATGCAAGGAGGTGAGGCCTGTCCAGGGGTACAGAGGCGGTGAGGCCTATCCAGGGCTGCAGAGAAGGTGACGCCTGTCCAGGGGTGCAAGGAGGTGAGGCCTGTCCAGGGGGTGCATAGGAGGTGAGGCCTGTCCAGGGGTGCAATGGAGATGAGGCCTGTCCAGGGGTGCAGAGGCGGTGAGGCCTGTCCAGGGGTGCAGAGGAGGAGAGGCCTGTCCAGGGGTGCAGAGGAGTTGAGGCTTGTCCAGGGGTGCAGAGGAGGAGAGGCCTGTCCAGGGTGCAGAGGAGGTGAGGCCTGTCCAGGGACAGAGGAGGTGAGGCCTGTCCAGGGGTGCAGAGGCAGTGAGGCCTGTCCAGGGGGGCAGAGGAGGAGAGGCCTGTCCAGGGGGCAGAGGAGGTGAGGTCTGTCCAGGGATGCAAGGAGGTGAGGCCTGTCCAGGGGTACAGAGGCGGTGAGGCCTATCCAGGGCCTCAGATGAGGTGATGCCTGTCCAGGGATGCAGAGGAGGTGAGGTCTGTCCAGTCCAGGGGTGCAGAGGAGTTGAGGTCTGTCCAGGGGTGCAGAGGAGGTGAGGCCTGTCCAGGGGTGTAGAGGAGGTGAGGCCTGCCCAGGGGTGCAGACGAGCTCAGGCCTGTCCAGGGATGCAGAGGAGGAGGGGCCTGTCCAGGGGTGCAAGGAGGTGAGGCCTGTCCAGGGGTACAGAGGAGGCGAGGCCTGTCCAGGGGTGCAGAGGAGGAGAGGCCTGTCCAGGGGTGCAGAGGAGGAAAGGCCTGTCCAGGTGTGCAGAGGAGGTGAGGCCTGTCCAGGGGTGCAGAGGAGGAGAGGCCTGTCCAGGGGTGCAGAGGAGGAGAGGCCTGTCCAGGGACAGAGGAGGTGAGGCCTGTCCAGGGGTGCAGAGGCGGTGAGGCCTGTCCAGGGGGGCAGAGGAGGAGAGGCCTGTCCAGGGGTGCAGAGGAGGAGAGGCCTGTCCAGGGTGCAGAGGAGGTGAGGCCTGTCCAGGGGTGCAGAGGAGGAGAGGCCTGTCCAGGGGGCAGAGGAGGTGAGGTCTGTCCAGGGATGCAAGGAGGTGAGGCCTGTCCAGGGGTACAGAGGCGGTGAGGCCTATCCAGGGCTGCAGATGAGGTGAGCCCTGTCCAGGGATGCAGAGGAGGTGAGGCCTGTCCAGGGGTGCAGAGGAGGTGAGGCCTGTCCAGGGGTGCAGAGGCAGTGAGGCCTGTCCAGGGGTACAGAGGAGGCGAGGCCTGTCCAAGGGTGCAGAGGAGGAGAGGCCTGTCCAGGGGTGCAGAGGAGGAAAGGCCTGTCCAGGGGTGCAGAGGAGGAGAGGCCTGTCCAGGGGTGCAGAGGAGGTGAGGCCTGTCCAGGAGTGCAGAGGAGGAGAGGCCTGTCCAGGGGTGCAGAGGAGGTGAGGCCTGTCCGGGGGTGCAGAGGAGGAGAGGCCTGTCCAGGGGTGCAGAGGAGGAGAGGCCTGTCCAGGGGTGCAGAGGATTTGAGGCTTGTCCAGGGGTGCAGAGGAGGAGAGGCCTGTCCAGGGTGCAGAGGAGGTGAGGCCTGTCCAGGGACAGAGGAGGTGAGGCCTGTCCAGGGGTGCAGAGGCAGTGAGGCCTGTCCAGGGGGGCAGAGGAGGAGAGGCCTGTCCAGGGGGCAGAGGAGGTGAGGTCTGTCCAGGGATGCAAGGAGGTGAGGCCTGTCCAGGGGTACAGAGGCGGTGAGGCCTATCCAGGGCCTCAGATGAGGTGAGGCCTGTCCAGGGATGCAGAGGAGGTGAGGTCTGTCCAGTCCAGGGGTGCAGAGGAGTTGAGGTCTGTCCAGGGGTGCAGAGGAGGTGAGGCCTGTCCAGGGGTGTAGAGGAGGTGAGGCCTGTCCAGGGATGCAGAGGAGGTGAGGCCTGTCCAGGGATGCAGAGGAGGTGAGGTCTGTCCAGTCCAGGGGTGCAGAGGAGGTGACGCCTGTCCACGGGTGCAAGGAGGTGAGGCCTGTCCAGGGGGTGCAGAGGAGGTGAGGTCTGTCCAGTCCAGGGGTGCAGAGGAGTTGAGGTCTGTCCAGGGGTGCAGAGGAGGTGAGGCCTGTCCAGGGGTGTAGAGGAGGTGAGGCCTGCCCAGGGGTGCAGATGAGCTCAGGCCTGTCCAGGGGTGCAGTAGGTGAGGCCTGTCCAGGGACAGAGGAGGTGAGGCCTGTCCAGGGGTGCAGAGGAGCTGAGGCCTGTCCAGGGACAGAGGAGGTGAGGCCTGTCCAGGGGTGCAGAGGTGCAGAGGAGGTGAGGCCTGTCCAGGGGTGCAGAGGAGGTGAGGCCTGTCCAGGGGTGCAGAGGAAGAGAGGCCTGTCCAGGGGTGTAGAGGAGGTGAGGCCTGTCCAGGGGTGCAGAGGAGGTGAGGCCTGTCCAGGGGTGCAGAGATGATGAGGCCTGTCCAAGGGTGCAGAGATGATGAGGCCTGTCCAAGGGTGCGGAGGAGGGGAGGCCTGTCCAGGGGTACAGAGGAGGTGAGGCCTTTCTAGCGGTGCAGAGGAGGAGAGGCCTGTCCAGGGGTGCAGAGGAGGAGAGGCCTGTCCAGGGGGTGCAGAGGAGGTGAGGCCTGTCCAGGGGAGCAGAGGAGGTGAGGCCTGGGGTGCAGAGGAGGTGAGGCCTGTCAAGGGGTGCAGAGGAGGTGAGGCCTGTCCAGGAGTGCAGAGGAGGTGAGACCTGTCCAGGGGTGCAGAGGAGGTGAGGCCGGTCCAGGGGTCAGAGGAGGTGAGGCCTGTCCAGGGGTGCAGAGGAGGTGAGGCCTGTGTCCAGGGGTGCAGAGGGAGAGAGGCCTGTCAAGAGGTGCAGATGAGGTGAGGCCTGTCCTGGAGTGCAGATGAGGTGAGGCCTGACCATGGGTGCAGAGGAGGTGAGGCCTGTCCAGATGGACAGAGGAAGTGAGGCATGTCCAGGGGTGCAGAGGAGGTATGTCCTGTCTAGCGGTGCAGAGGAGGAGAGGCCTGTCCAGGGGTGTAGAGGAGGTGAGGCCTGTCAAGGGGTGCAGAGGAGGTGAGGCCTGTCCAGGGGTCAGAGGGGGTGAGGCCTGTCCAGGATTGCAGAGGGGTGAGGCCTGTCCAGGAGTGCAGAGGAGGTGAGGCCTGTCCAGGAGTGCAGAGGAGGTGAGGCCTGTCAAGGGGTGCAGAGGAGGTGAGGCCGGTCCAGGGGTCAGAGGAGGTGAGGCCTGTCCAGGGGTGCAGAGGAGGTGAGGCCCGTGTCCAGGGGTGCAGAGGGGGAGAGGCCTGTCAAGAGGTGCAGATGAGGTGTGGCCTGTCCAGGAGTGCAGAGGAGGTGAGGCCTGTCCATGGGTGCAGAGGAGGTGAGGCCTGTCCAGGTGGGCAGAGGAGGTGAGGCCTGTCCAGGGGTGCAGAGGAGGTATGTCCTGTCTAGCGGTGCAGAGGAGGAGAGGCCTGTCCAGGGGTGTAGAGGAGGTGAGGCCTGTCAAGGGGTGCAGAGGAGGTGAGGCCTGTCCAGGGGTCAGAGGGGGTGAGGCCTTTCCAGGGGTGCAGAGGAGGAGAGGCCTCTCCAGGGGTGCAGAGGGGGAGAGGCCTGTCCAAGGGTGCAGATGAGGTGAGGCCTGTCCTGTGTTTGGGTGGTTCAAAGGAGGTGGGGCCTCTCCAGGAGGGATGCAGTGGAGATGAGACCTGTTCGTCCAGGCAGGGTGGTAGAGAGCTGAGTTTAAGTTTGTTCATTGTTGTCCCAAGAGATTTGTGGAATGAGTGCAAGTTGCTTGTAAACTGGCCAATTGAAGAGCCACAGAGTGAAGTGCCTCAAAATATTTTATTATATATCACAAGAGATTAATGCAGATTTACAGACAATATTTCAAAGTCGAAGACCGGGTGAAGGAGGACGCATCTTTTAGCGTTGCATCCTAGGTTAGTGCACATATCCAGCAAAATGTGAGGGGCTGCAGACCAACATTCCGGATGAGACTTTGATGTAACCAAAGTACTCTAGTGAAAATTTTATTACTAAGCAGAAGAAGATCAAAATAAAAATAATGATGGCTCAGACAAAATGTTTCCAGACGGGTGACGAAAGTGGTTCTCACGGATTGTATTCTTGTTTTGATTCTGGGTTTGTTGCTGGTATGAATTTGGATATGCACGGCATTGGTGTACAGAATAATGATGTTCAGTATGTGGAAGGAGGAAATGTTGTTCCTCTGGGTCAGGGGCGGACTGGGAACCCAAACCAGGCCTGACAATTTTGACGGACCAGCTCCCTGCCTCTTTTGTTGCTACATAGCAGCACCACAGAAAAACTAGCCCCAGTGACCAGTAAGTTTCCCAGCACTGAACAATCGGTCCCCACTCTTATAGCCTCCTGGGGAAAAATCGAAGCCCATTATGGCCAGTCCGTCTCTGCTTAGGGTATAGGGTTTACTAACAGTGGCAATTTAAATACCTCAAACACTAATAATGTGCAGAATAAGACATGATCTGTGCGATGTTTGTAGGAACCTGGGAAACTGGAACATGAATCAGATGGCACCAAATGGGATGTCTCAGTCAATGGTCCCAGCCCAACTGGCCTCTGTGCCGAGCATGCAGAATCAAAGGCAGGTATATTGGAACACACATTCAGTCCAGATAGTCCCACAGCCCAGTGCAGAATAGAACACCAAATTCTCAACACATGAGAAATTTCCTAGTTATCACAAAGGAAAGTTTCAATTCTATTAAGGACACAGAGGCAAGGGTTATGCATGACCTTTCTTCATTTTATTAACAGCAAGTTAGAAGAAACAGAAAAAACACAGGCTGCCAACTACATATCCCATGAGGCACAACAGTAACCATGGGAGCCAGTCCACCAATCATAGTCCAGCCGAATACATAAAGCAGCTCCCTCGACGAAGTCCGTCCTTTATCGTCGCTGCAGGAAGTTAAGTCGTCCCCAGATTAATCCGTCTTCTGATCAGATCCTAGGGCAACAGAAAACGAAGAGAAGAACCACAGAGCAAGATAAAATGCAAATGTAAAAGTACTATCAGTAGCATAACCAAAAGAGAAATAGAACGTGCAAATGTACAGAACAAGATCAATGCACAAAATACCATAAATATAAGAAAACATTACTCTCCTGATATGTAGAAATACTAAATCCAGCAAGACCTCCAAGCATAAGGGAGGGAGGCTCGAAAAGCCAGGGTGGGATAATCCTCGACTCCGTGTCCTTAATAGAATTGAAACTTTCCTTTGTGATAACTAGGAAATTTCTCATTCTATGTCAGGAAGCAGGGGCGAGGATTATGAAAGTTCAAAGCTTACTCTCCACCAGCGCAACGGCTTCATGAAGTGGTTTAATAGAATTTCTTAAAAGTAGATTCTGAAGACCAATCAGCTGCATTCATAATGTCCCCAACCTGCAACCTACCTGGACAGCCTTGGAGGCCATAGCTCTGTTTGTGGTATGAGCCCCAAGTGCCTGACGTCAATACCAGATTCAGTCATAATCCATTTGACCCATCTAGTAATGGTAGGAGAAGATACCGCCTGAAATGGTTTTTTAATGGCAATCAGAAGTTGCCGTTCACCCGGAGGACGAACCTCCAAAGTCATATCTTCATAAGATTTTAAACATCGAACAACACACAATTTTCGGAGAATCTGGAAAAGCAGGATAGATTACTGACCTCGTACTCGATTTAGTTCTCCTGGAGATGGTAAAGGTAACACCTTCCGGGGAAAAAACACAGGCAGAAATATCAAGGGCCTGACATCCGATACTCTCTTACAAGAAATAAGACACAGGAGGATAGCAAGTTTAGCTGAAATCTCTTTTTGGGAAAGGAAATCATTATCTTGCCAGGATAAAAGTAGACGAAGTACCACATTAAAGTCCCAGAAACCCAGGTAACGAGGCTCCGGCGGACGTGAAAGACGTATGCCTTTCAAAAGCTTACAAACCAATGGGTGCTCCCCAATCAGAGCCCCATCCACGAGAGAGTGACCAGCAGAAATGAGCGGCCTAAAAGAGTTGATAGTGCCATAGGCTAATTTCTGATGAAAAAGTTCCGATAGGAAGTTCACAACTTCTGTAACGCAGGCGCCCACGGGATCCAGGTGTTTCGCCACACACCAACGAACCCATCTTCTCCAAGCTGATCTGATCGCTTGGTAGTGCCCGGGGCCCAAGCGTGCTGATAAGGAGTTCAGCTTCTCTTGAAAGCGAGACGTCAGTCCAACGACTCCTGAAATCCTCAATGCCATAAGATGTAGATGGCCTTGGAGAACCAGGGGGTGAGGAAGTCCCAGAGGGTCTGAGGGGATGTTGTTGAAAGACGGCAACCGAAGAGGTCTGTCCCAAGATGATTCTAGAAGGGACGGAAACAAAATCTAGGCTCTCCAAATTGGAGTGATCAGGATCAGAGAGGCCCTCTGTCTGCGGACCTGGGCTGCAACCCTTTGGATGAAAAGGAAGGGTGGAAACGCGTAAGCTGGTATCCCCGACCAATCCTGAAGGAAAACGTCCACTGCCTCCGCTCCCGGATCCGGTGTCCAGCTGAAGAAACGGTGAACCTGAGCGTTCCATCTGGATGCAAAAAGAGCAATCAGGGGAAGGCCCCAAAGGGACACAATCTGAGAGAACACTCCGGGATCCAGTCTCCAATCGCTGGCATCCCTGAAATTCCTGGAATTCCAGTCTGCCACACAATTCTGATCTCCCGGGAGATACTCCGCCGTCACCGAAAAATGACGTTGGAGGCAGTAATGCCAAAAATCCTTGGCGAGATCCGCCAGAATCTTGGAATGAGTACCTCCAAGGCGATTGATGTACCTCACCACCGTCGTGTTGTCCATCCTGAGAAGGACACAACAGGACACTCTGTTGGTCGTGAAAGATCGAATGGCAAAGGAGCCCGCTAGGAGTTCCAGGCAATTGATATGGAGAAGGAGTTCCGCCTACCTCCACCGACCTCCCACCGATAGAGAGCCGCATCTGGCACCCCAGACCAGGCGACTGGCATCCAATTCTATCACTAGATCCGGATGGGATCCGAAGATCGCTCTCCCATTCCAGGCCTCCGTATGGTCCATCCACCAAAGAATTTCTGCCCTGGCCTCCGAGGAAAGGGAGATCAGCTCCGAGTAAGTGAGACCCCTGCGCAGGTAGGAGGCCTTCACGCTCTGCAGGGCCCTGTAATGTAGAGGACCCGGAAAGATGGCTTGAATCGAGGACGTAACAAACCAACAATCCTGGCCAGCTGTCGCAGGGATATCCTGTCTCTGCGGAGAACCTGTCGAATCTCCTTCTTGATCTTTGAAATCTTCTGAGAAGGAAGATTCAAGGAGGCATCCCTCGTGTCGATGCGAAAGATCATGCTCTGTTGGGGAACCAGGTCCGATATCTGGACATTGATGGTGAACCCCAGATTCTGTAATAAGGATATTGTAATCTGTAAGTGAAGGAGAAGATGATCCCTGGATTGATCCATGAGCAGGATATCGGCCAGGTAAATTATTAGTCGAATACCCTTGGTGCGGAGATGTTCCACCACAGGACGAAGAAGCTTGATAAAACACCAAGGAGCTGATGAGAGACCAAAGGGAAGGGTTTTGAATTCATAAGTTTGACCCTTCCACTGGAATTGCAGGAATCTGCAATGGGGGGGGGGGGGGGGGGTTAATTGGAACTGACAGATACGCATCTTTGAGGTCTAACCGGACCAACCAATCGTTCTGGAGAAGAAGGTCCCTGAGCAGATGAATTCCCTCCATCTTGAAGTGCCGGTAAACTAACCACTCGTAGAAGGACCTGAGATTGATAACCGGTCTGAAGCCTTTTTCTTTCTTTTCTACCAGAATAATATTGCTTAAGAATCCGCATGGATGAAGATGGGAGAGAGCGATAGCACCTTTTGAAAGAAGATCTAGAACCTCGTGATCTATCAGATCGGTCTCTGAGTCTGAAGAAACCAAAGGGCGAGGATGAGATGTTTGGATGGGGGACCCATAGAACTCTATGTGAAACCTTTGAACTGTCTCTAACACCCAAGGATCTGATGTTAAATCCGCCCAGTTTGCTAGAAACAGAGAAATCCTGCCCCCAGACGAACAGGAGAGAGGATTTTCAAGCTTACCATTGAATCCTCGTGCATTCTTGTTGCCACCACGGCCTCTCGCCTTGTCCCTTGCCTCCACGGGAAGGATAGAAGGTTCCTTTTCTGCCATCGTTCCATCCATTATTTCTTTTTGCCTGGGCTCTATTGGGACCTTGGTTTAATTGTCGGCCGGAAGAGCAACCCCTGCCTCGCCCGGCCCCCCCAAAAACCTTATCCAGGGCAGAAAAGGTGGCTATAAACTTTCCTAGCTCCTTAACGAAGGGATCACCAAAGAGCATACCGTGAGCTACTGAATCTGCCTCGGAGGAAGACAGTTCTCCTAATTTGGAATTAATTTTCAAAAGTAGGGAACGGCGACGCTCGGCGGAGAGGGCACAATTGGCATTGCCCAAGAGACACATTGCCCTTTGCGCCCATCCCGCAATATCGTCCGTCGGGAGAGGAAGGCCTGACTCTCTGGACCGTTCCGCTAACTCAATGATTTTAGTTAGGGGTCCCACAACATCAAGAAGCTTGTCCTGACAAGCCCTCCAGGAACGATCTATCCCCTTTTTTGGATCCTTCATGTATTTAGCAAAAAATTTGCAGAGCTTGGGGTCCAACTCTGGGGTACTAGCAACGCCGTTGGGAAAAGACGGTCTAGGGCATTCTGACCTAAGGTGGGATCTCACCTATTGAGAAAGAGGCTGCCTAATCTTTGCGGCAACATAATCCGCCGTCTTCTTATCAGGTATCCAATCAGAACTCCGAGGTCGAAAGATACAGGAAGGGTCAAACATATCCGCATGAACCTGAGCTCCATCACCAACATCAGAACAAGAAGAACGTGGATGCCAAAACCTGCCCGAATCAAACATATCGTCAGAGGAATTGTCATCATCCTCAAACACCTCCTCATCTTCACCCTCTCCGTCTTTGGGAAACCCTTCATCAGGGTCCAAGTCTGTGGTGGACTCACCACCAGTTTATCCGGGTAAGTCTTCCTCCCGGTAGGGTAATAATAATAATAATAATCCACATTTGTAAATCGCACAATCACCCGTAAGGGTCTCTAGGCTCTGGGGGCCGTCGGGAAGATTAAGCAAGCTATTGCCCAGAGTCACATGGTGCTGGGCTAACCTGCCGCCGGAGCCGAGGATCGAACCCTGATCCCCAGATTCCAGCGTCAGCCGCCCTGGCCGCGGCGCCACACCTCTTCTTAGCGTGCGCGCACTCTTATGGAAGACCTCCGCAAGCTTGCTGAAGCCTTCCAGGTGCCCCGCGTCATGCTTAATGGCCTTACGTGGCACCACAGGGTGAATGCCACTAGGCCCAGCCCCACTGTCTCCCAGGAAACCAGTGTAGTGTAGTTCCTATTTTCCCAATAGGCTCTGCGTATTGGAAAAATATAGACAGCAGTTTAGACGTAGGACTGAGGTTATCTAGGTCTCTACTGACTATATTAAATTTAATTCATTTTGCCAGCTAGCTCAGAGGTCACTAGAAACTTTCTCGAGTGAACAAGGAGGTGTTAACTTCCCTGAATAGACAAGAAGGGATTAGTTTCTGACAACCGTATAAACATGACAACTTTGCTCCCTCAGAATAAGAGTGTATCTCCAGAGTCGTGTGAAAACAATAGACAACTATTTCACTCAGTCAATCGTGCATGCTTTAGTTTCACCAGAGTGCAGAGAAATAGAGAGACGGGCGTTTTCAATAAAAGTTGTTATTTATTGAGCAGTCTTCTTTCTCATGCAAGAGAAATGAATTGCCACAGTTGCAATACTTATCATGAAGTAAATTGCGTACAGTAAAAGGAGTATTATGAAATAATACTGTAAAAGCATTGATATGGTTTCTTAGCCATATTATACTTTAAAATGGTTAAAATATATACATACATAAAAACATTGACTAACGTACTCAACTGGTGCTTCTAATATACGCCTACCCCAGTGTACCTGACCTAAGCCTAATACGTGGGAAGGAGTAAGTGAGTAGCAGTTTAAGTTAAGTTGGTTGTTTTGCCAAGAATCTGAATCAAGAATTCTCTTAAGGTTTTAGTCAGCTCCGTACCTTGGTTTTTAGAATGAAGGAGGTCTTGTATCTCTCTCTCAGGACTCGATCTCCCAGTAACCCGCAAGGGTGACTGGAAACACCGGATCTGGATTTCTCGGCAGGAGAAAAGACAGCGTCTCTCTCAGTGCGTCAATGGGAGGGTCGGCTTCCTTCGGCTCTCGCATCAGCTGGGCTTCGGGCAAGTAGATAGCCGCTCTGCTCCAAACCACCACCGTGTATTTGCTTAAGGCAACGTTGGTATATTTATACCTGGAAGGTGCCGTGTTTGACGCAAGGTTTGACATAAGACGTCACTAAGAACTAACAGTATGTTCTGGACTCCAGGAGTTCTTGCGCAAATCAAGACAAAAGCAGGGGGAATTCCCGGGCTGCTGGAGGCTTGGATTTGTTTAAACAACACGTTATACTTTCTAGGAATCCATGGGAGTAGCCTTGCCGTATTAGGACTGCATTGGCTATGACTAAATATGGACTTGATTCTTATGCCTTTATAAGGATATGTTTTGTTATAACCACATAAGGGCATGAATCGGGAATATGTAATTAGGGTCCTAGATCGATTCACAACACCCACTCCACGTATTATGTCAATCATTACTAAAAATACTAAGCAATAGTAAACATATATCGATGCATGTGTTTTCCAACCCACCCCAAAATACATTGATTGCATTTGAAATGGTATATGGTATATACACGAAAAATGAGTATTATATTGTACGTTTCTTAAGCAGTTGTATCATTCAGATAATGCATATATAAATATCGGCTGAATGATTTGCGAAAATTACATTTATGAAATGGCTCTGAATACAGAAAAGAAGGTCGAGACTATTTCATCACATATTTATATAATACTGTACATATGCTAGAGGCTGAGGTAAAATATTGTCTCTAGAGTTCCTAACAATAGAAGCTCTGTTCTCTAAGAATAGTTCTACTTTAAGCAGAGTACCATGTGCCAAAAAAAAGGTAAATATTTTAGAAATGTAAAAATAATAATTTCGTTTTCAGGGGAAAAATAGTTCCAATTGTTTTCAGTAGTGTTGTTTATCAAAACTAAAGGTCAAACTCAGAGTTCAGGGAACGTTGTGTGCTCGTTGTTTTAAAAGTTATTCTCGTTGCTAGGAGAGAACATCATATCAGACAGGCTTGTGAAAAATTGGTCTACAACAGTAGGTGAAAGTTTGACCAAGTCCGAAAAAGCTGAAATTGTGCATATGTGAGAGTGATTGCTATCATCGATGTCTGGATCAGCAATGCTCTCAGAAGGTTGTACCTGTGTGGTGCTGCATTCATCTCATACTTCACCGCCACCTACTCGTAATGGTGAAGTCTCAACGAATGCCGTCATCAGAATAGGTAGCCGCTGGGGACAATACATTGCATGAGTCGTTACCGGACCGAGCAAAGTATCGATATCCATTGATACTGCTGATGGTAGTGTAAGACAGATGTCCAACGCGCATTCTTCTCCGCATAGCAGACATCGAAGCACAGGTAAGATGCAATCTTGCCAGATTGGTCTGAATGAAAGAAACCAGGTTGCACTTAGATCTCTTAGCCGGGCTAATCCGAGCACTTTAGTGATTTGGTCCCGGTAGCGTATTGCTAGGATCGTTTCTTCCATTTTAGCTAGGGTTTTGTCTGTGGCTTGGCTTGCCATATCGGAGCAGAAGGAGCAAAAATAAAATTCCTGGGGGCGTGGCTAGCCAACAGCCAAGATGGCCGCACTTTGAGAGAGCTCTGTGAATAGCGAGCCTTCCTCTCGAAATCCGTCTATTCATCCGCACTCTTTGCAGTAGCTAACTGACACGACCAGAAGCATCTAGCTGTCTGGTGCGCTCGGCTGCCACCTGCATCTCCCAGCGTGCTTCCCCTGCGAAGATACACCGTGTGTAACACTGCGGCCTGGTCCGGCGATTGGAACCGGGGACTCGAGTGCGGGACGACCCCAGCGGCGCACCGGCACTGCAGCGGACACTATCTCCCACGAGCTGAACCCCGGACGAAACGAGGAGAGGCGCCTCCTACCTGCTCCCAACAAGGAAATCTACACTCGGCTGACCTCCGCGTCTTCCGACGTGCTTCCCCTGCGACGCTGCACCGTATAGGACACTACGGCCAAGCCCAGCGCCTGGAACAAGGGACTCGGGTACAAGCCACACCCAGCAGCACAACGGCACTGAAGCGGCCATCGTCTCCCACAAGTGAGCTGCACCCCGGGTGAAATGAGCAGAGACGCTTATAATTAACTGACAACAAGGAAATCTGACTCAGAGGGATTGAACGATGATATTCCGTGGTTACAGCTGTGAACATACTGGTTGTAGGACCAATCTTTGGTCTGGAAATGCTTAAGTTGAAGGTCTGTTAAGACATTAGCATCGCCCATAACTAGTGTAGCTTCCTCATTCTGTTTGCTGATGAGTCATTTAGGGTTTCTCACAGTTTTGTAAGACCAACCAGGAGTGGACCGTGCTTTGCCTTTCAGAACCGCCGGCCACTGTGGTCATCCAATGTCATCCTGGGTTTGTTAGATAGGGTATGTGCTACACTATGAACAAATGGTGTCTCGAAGATACACGAGATGATTAAATTGTTTATAGAGGGTTGTATATAAATAAGCGATCAACAGGAACATAGGACTGACCCGTCTTTTCATGTATTTAAATAAGTGATCGACAGGACCATAGGAATGACCCGTCTTTTCATGCCTTAGAACAGTCAACTCGGGCTACCCTGGTTTTCTTATATTAAGTACATACCATATTTTGAACAGATGACATCTTTATAACAGACGAGATGACTGTAATTATTTGCTCAAAATAATAGATTAAACAATACTTTTGGCAACTACTCTGTAATATCTTTTCCTCCTTGCACACTGCATACGAACGATATAATCAGTTTATACATCGATAAACGTTCAGTTGCAGTTAACAATGTACGCCTTTTGGCGAGAGTCTATTGGAGGTTTCTTGAATTTCCGGTCGGGATTTAAAGACCAATCAGGTCCGGCTGCCCTCTGTTCTCAGAGCGGTCCGCTCAGTGTGAACTGCTCGATGTAACGGGAAACAGCACGCGACTTAACATTTGCATGCGGTGCTCGCCAGTCGAAAGCATAGGATTGGTTGACGGAAGAACGTCAGGTAGAACCTATCAGAACGCAGGGAAAGACGTGTCTCTCTCTGGTCCGCCAGTTCACTTTTTAACCTCACGATCCGCACCGGGACAATACCTCCCCCTCGGCTTAGAACAAGCACGAGGTAACGACGGAGAGGTAGGTGTGCTGTAAGCTGCGGCATCAACTTTGTTTTGTCTACTCGTTTTGGCATTGTAAAATCAGGCGGGTAACACGAGGAGTGCATCATCGACAGTGATGACAGCGCTTGATCGCGTTGGTCCCTCAAGTTACAACTAGCTGACTTTGGTAGTTTTTTTGACTTATTTAAAGGTGCATAGAACTAGTATGGTTATGAGTACAACTGGTAATAACGCACCAAGGGTAACATGTGTTATTCATGTTTTTACTAGTCGAATGGATATATACTCTGCTCGATGTCACTTGACCGGCCATAGATAATTTTTAAATGATGAATCTTTTGAAATATACGTCACCTTTCCTATGGCTACCGTAGTCACCCACCTATATCTAGTCTGGGATATATTTTGATATTTTTCCATAAGATGAACTGAAATACATTATTTTAAATAATTCTTTCTAGTGCGTGGCCTCCTTTAGCCTGAGCCGTCGCCAGGTGAGGTGAGGTTCTTCATCCCAAAAATTTCGGTAAGTTGCTAACAAGAACACACTGTACAAATCAAGTTATATGCACATGATGATTGCTATAATGACCATAACTTTTTGTTGTGTGGTCTGTTTTGTGTTCTTCTTTCTTCTTGATATCTTTTGACAGGAGGGGATACACCACCCATAAGAATGTCTGTAGTTTGTCTTTCACAGCACATGAAGTAAGTGTTGCAGTAGTGATTCATAGGTCCTGACGAAAGCCTCTTAAGGCTGAAACATGTTGACCAGATAACATCTATGGTAAATAGCAAACCATTTTTTCTGCTACTATCACTCTGTTTTTTAATTATACCATCTTGATGGGCACACCTAATAAAGTTTCCTTTTTGACATCAAGATAGGCATTTTTAAATCACTTGGATTATTTTCCTTTCTGTTTCACATATTCCTATATATTTTCTTTGAGCACTGCAACTAAGCCCTATCAGCCTCAAACTCTGTCATCTCTTCTGGTTGAGGGTTCAACCATTGGGTCCTAGGCTAGCCTCAATATCTCCTTGAGGAAGTGCTTTTTGGACACCAACTTTTCAAGCATGAAATCCCAGATGACGAAGTTCCACTAGTGAGTGGGCTGATGGGTACTTTTCATTCTGGATAAAGCTTCTATTCTGGACTACACTTTATAGTGTCCTATCCCTTGTATCTCTCCTGTTCTTTATCTATCCTGTTATTCCAGTTCCTCCTGTGGAATACTTTATAGGTTCCTCATTGTTTCTGGATCGTGCAAAGACCTATGGCATCTTTCGTGTGTTTAAATGTATAGTTGGGGGACAAGATGCTAGTAGGTCTATAAACTATTTCCCCTCGGGCCCTTCTCCACTCTGTAGTTTTATGTAACAAGGAAATCTACCCAGGCAGAGCCCTTCTCGCACAAGCTGCGGCGAACATCGGGAGGACACCTGTAGGTACCGGAGCGGCGCCGGAGGGTGCAGGGGACCGCGACGGAGGGAGGAACTAAAGCACGGCGCTGGCCAAACGAGAGGGTCCCACCATTAGCTCCTCATCCCACTCACCAGCCGACTGCGACTCAGCCCGGTCTTTGCCCGAGGGCCCAATATTGACGCAATCTGCCCGCCACTGTGGCCTATTCCAAAGCATAAGCGGCAGCTTACCGCAAACCACGACCGTCCCTCGCTGGGCTCCTGGCCACAGGAAGAGGAGAAACTCACCAGGTGTGTATCAAGAAACACTACCCCAGCCACCCGAACGCAGCGGCCTCCGGGATGAGTGGCAGGGGGACCAGAGGCCAACAGGCCTCGAAACTAAAAAAATACGCCTATCATAAGGACCCTCCTGACACTGCGAGGGGGGATCCTACTCGAACACCACCACACCCCGCGGGGGACACGTCTACTACAGAAAAAATCACCCTTCATGACGTCATGGCGGCCCTGAAGACAATGCAATCCTCAATGGGCACAATCTCCACTGAGGTCTCCCTGATCAGAGCTGATTTTGCCAAAATGTCAGACCGTATGACGGAGGTCGAAAAAACAACTACCGACCTTGTGGGGGACACGTCTGACCTACAACGGAGAGTCCAAAAGCTAGAAGACGACAACCTCGTGCTGAGGGCGAAGCTGGATGATCAAGAAGGCCGCTCGAGACGCAATAATATACGCCTGATTGGCGTACCAGATTCCAAACGCGGCCCTGCTCTAGACCTCTACGTTGTAGACCTCATCTGCAAACAGCTGCAACCCAAGGGACTGTTGAACTATTTTTCAGTAGAACGCGCCCACCGCGTGCCTGGGGGACAGCCAAAACCCGGGGCACCACCTCGTCCCATACTAGCCCGCATTTTCAACTTCAGAGACCGAGACGCCATTTTACAAGCGGCGCGCACTAGACCACCGATCAAAATTGATAACGCGGAAATCCACTTCTATCCAGACTACACGGTGGCCGTAGCCCAGCAGCGACGGGGCTTCACAGAGGTAAAGAAAGAACTACGTGCTCGGAAACTCAAGTACTCCATGATTTTTCCAGCAAAATTGCGTGTAGAATCTGAAGGTAAAATATGGTTCTTCGACACGCCGCAAGCGACCCAGGATTGGTTGGAGGGATGGAGGCCGGCAAGGGGGCCTAGGAATCGCGACATGCAGTGGAACCACGGGGACAGAAGCCCTCAGACGCCAGAAGATGCAGAATAAGGTCAGAACAATGAGCTATAGACATTGAAGCCAGGACCCATCCCTTGAAGCCGATATTTTAGAATAAGACATTCGCCCACTCCTCTTTACCTAGGATAAGATTTCTCAGGCTCGCGGGGAGAAGGTGAGACAGCTAGCCACGACTGCGGCTGGCCGAATATAGTGAGACACTGGTCACGCACGTAAAGATCCATGCAGGTAGGACATCTAGTTACAAATGGCACTGCATGGCCGCTCTCAGAGGGGAGGGCTCGACAGCGGACACAGAAGTCTCACCCCCAGGGACAATTTTCATTAGTTGGGACCATAAGCACTCTGCTCAGTTGGGGAGGTGGAAGGTTTATGTCCGCCTGGCAGAGAGGCAGGGTGGGGGGTTTGGGATGTATATGTTTTGAGTTTACTTTGTTTTAGTTTTAGTTTCATGTTCCTAATCTGGTTAGCTTTTCCTAGGCACACAGCACATACACCACGGTTCCACACCACACACTCAGACACGCAGACCAGACTGGAGAGAATGCGCAAGTGCGGACGATCACGGTCGGCACGACGTGGCACACACCAGGTCTACACACCATTATAAGCCCCAGGAGGCACTCTAAGCACTGACGATGATTGGACCTCGGTCCGAGTGTTAACCCAGAAGGCATTAATATACTTACTTACCGGAGAATATGGCTGATCATGACCCCTCGGCACTCGACCCACAACCATTGGTGTCCCCCCCACTAACGATCATTTCATGGAATGTAAATGGACTGGGTAATAAAATTAAACGGGGGTTGGTCCTCCAATATCTGAAGAGGAAAGCACCCACCTTGGCACTGCTGCAGGAAACACACCTGGTAGGGACAGCATGCAAAGCGCTTAATCGGTGGGGCTTCAAAATGGTCGCACATGCAGAGTTCTCCGCTGGCTCCCGCGGGGTGGGTATTCTCGTCCAAAAGAGCGCTCCGTTCCTAATCAAACACACTTGGACTGATGACAGGGGGCGTTTTGCAGCGATCCATGATCAATGGGAGGGCAGGCCTTACAATATACTCGCAATATACATCCCCCCAGCACTACACCAAGAAGCTCTCCAGGACCTAGGGAAGCTACTGCTCGAACTCCCAGAAGGGGAACTAATCGTAGGAGGCGATTTCAATGCAGTACTGGACACAACAATTGATCGACAACCCCCTCGTGAGACTTCTAGATCTAATCACCTGTTTAAAGACTTCCTAGAAGCACTGGGACTGGTGGATATGTGGAAACGTAAGCATCCTCATGACCGCCAATGCACATTTCACTCGGGAGCCCATAATAGTCTCTCCAGGATAGACTACATGTTAACTCTAGCGGTCCCCCCATAGAAGATATCAGTCATAGAACACCTCCCCCGGGGGATATCAGATCATTCCCCGATACAACTCAGCTATACAACGCAACCCACTAGGCGACAAAGAATATTCCCGATATATCCGGGGTATCTCAAAAATAGAATGATTTTGAAGGCCCTAACAACCTCCACCACACACTACTTTGACGAAAACCCGAAATCAGTAGACTCCCCCTCAGTCCTCTGGGAGGCATACAAGAAAGTGGTTAGAGGACAAGCCATCTCCAATATCACTAGGCACAAAAGAGAACAAAGGGCAACCATCGAGTCACTAGAAACGGCTCTCCAAACCGCAGAACTGGCAGATACATCGGACACCACAGACGAAACAGCGCACACCCTAACACTGGCTTCACAAGAATACAGAGCATACGCAGAAGTCATGACCAAAACAAGACTGACCGACACACTGCATAGGGTCTACGAACTGGGGGACA
This sequence comes from Lissotriton helveticus, assembly GCF_964261635.1. Taxonomy (NCBI): domain Eukaryota; kingdom Metazoa; phylum Chordata; class Amphibia; order Caudata; family Salamandridae; genus Lissotriton; species Lissotriton helveticus. The sequence goes on along the minus strand of NW_027611687.1, from coordinate 1,514,868 downwards.
AAACGGGGAAAATGCTTGCATGGCTTGAGGGAAATGACAGGGCGAATAGGTGGATTGCTACATTGGAACTCCCAGATGGCACACACACGACTTCTCCCACACGCATAGTAGAAGAACTAGCCACCTACTACGAGACCGTATACATCGCACGCTGTGGGGTGACGGAGGAGGACAGCATGGCATTCCTCCAAGACATACCCCTGACCACATTGTCTCCAGAGGACGCACAAGCGCTTGAGGATGAATTAACAGGGGAGGAATTAGGGAAGGCCCTCGCGGCACTACACACTGGAAAGGCCCTAGGTCCAAATGGTTTACCAGTTGAACTTTATAAAACACTGGCTCGACAGCTCATTCCATACATGCTTCCCATGTATAATGATTGTTTGGAAAAAGGCACACTCACAACTGACCAAAGACTGGCCACCATTGTCTCAGTGCACAAACCTGGCAAACCGCCTGACCAACCGTCCTCATATAGACCTATCTCCCTAATGAACGTAGATGCAAAAGTCCTAGCAAAGCTCCTAGCCCTCCGACTACAGCCCCACCTCACGACATTAATACACCCGGACCAATCGGGCTTTATGCCCGGGAGAAATACATCCCTTAACCTGAGACGTATCCATGGAATCATACACCGCATTCCAATGCTACGGGAAGATGCGGCCATTCTGTCCCTGGATGCGACAATGGCCTTTGACCTTGTAGAATGGCTATTCCTGTTTGCTGTACTTAGGAAAATGGGGTTTGGTCCAAGGTTTTGTGGCTGGATTAGACTCCTCTACACTGCCCCCCTGGCACAAGTAGTTGCAAATGGCCATACATCACATACAATTACATTGGGGCGCGGAATGAGACAGGGATGCCCTCTATCCCCACTCCTTTTTGCGCTAATCTTGGAACCATTAGCGGTGAAAATCCGTCTTGACCCTCAAATCAGGGGGATAACTTGGGGGACGGGATGGGAGGACCGCATCTCTCTATATGCGGATGACGTATTGATCTATCTAATGCCCCCTACCGCATCCCTGACAGTCCTAATGGACATACTCAACTCCTACAGTGAGGTGTCAGGATATACCATTAATTGGACAAAATCACTCCTGTATGTCCTACTAGGTCAGCCACCCATACTACCCCCAGACTGTACCCTACAAACGGTCACCAGAGGTTTCAAATACCTAGGAATATACATCACGCCTCAGGAATCGACTTTTATAGAAGAAAACTTGATGAAACCTCTACAGAGGCTGAAAGCAGATGTCACCCATTGGCGCTCTTTGCCACTGACACTGCTAGGGAGGGCAGCACTATTTAAGATGTTGTCACTCCCGAGATTCATATATATTTTACAAAACACACCCCGTCTGGTCCCTCTCACATATTTCAAATCAATAGACGCAGAAGTTTCTTCTTTCCTTTGGGACGGAAAACCGGCTCGCATATCACACTCCAAACTGTCCCGCTCCTGGTATGATGGGGGAATCGCCCTACCCAATGTTAAACTATACTACTGGGCGGCGCAATTGATGGTAGTGAACCAGTAGATACATGCTCCACAACAAGACCCAGCCTTCCGCCTTGACAGGACTGTACTGCCCCCAGACCAGCATCTGAAGGCGCTCTATACCAACAAGCGACGCCACACGTTTACAGGCCCAACAGCCCACACGGTCAAGATATGGCACGCAGCGCAGAGGGCCCTGGGTTGGGAGGGAGTGCTCACACTAGCCACACCGCTTTGGGACACGCGCCGTCTTGGTACCCTGGCAAATACTAAGGGTTTCAGGCAATGGGACCTTATTGGCATCTCTAAGATAGGTGACTTGTGGAAAGGGGGGGCAGTCATTACGTTCCCCACCCTTCAAGAACAATACGGGATGGCAGACATGGAGCGGTATCGATACGCGCAAATCAAACACGCATTACAGAGCGCCATTCCGACAGGTACAACACTCGCAGAATCCTCCCCACTAGAGGACAGACTCCTCACTGACCACCTAGACAAGAAAGCGATCTCGCTCACATACCAGAAATTAATCAACAATCTCCCAGACCCCACGGTAGTTCTCCGTAGCAAATGGGAGGTGGAATTAGGAGACATAGAGGATGAAGACTGGCTACATGCCCTAGCATCGGCCAGAGAGGCCTCCATACCATCACGGCTTAAACTAGTCCAACTAAAAATATTACACAGAATATATTATTCCCGCACAATCTTACATAGATTGGGCCGCACACCAGACCCAAATTGCATGCGAGGATGTGGCTCCTCGGGAACATTCTTTCACATCTTATGGGACTGTCCAAAGATACAGCTATACTGGGACCAAGTTCTGTCAGAAATCTCAGAGGCATCTGGGGTGGAACTGCAGAGAGAACCTAGATGTTGTTTGTTAAATATTTGGTCACCGACTGATCTGAATCGAGGATTGCAGATATGGGCTACACTGGGTCTAGCTCTGGTGAAACGAAACATCGCCAGAAAGTGGGGTTCTGGAATGGTGCCATCATGCGCACAGTGGGGAAACAACATGGACACAGCTATGGTAGCGGAAAAGGCGGTGTATGTTCATAGGGGTTGCCTCAAGAAATGGTCCAAGATATGGGGGAAATGGAACGAACACCGAGGACACATATTTGATTCCCCACCAGAACTGTATGATCCTGAAGCAAGTCCATAAGGGGAGAGACCATAGCATATTACGATTGTATTGAATGTTTGTTTTTGTTGGAGGGGAAGTGAGGTATTAATTTTTGGTTGTTGATATCAATGATTGAGGGGAGCACTGAGTTCAGACCTGTAAGGCGAGAGGAACATCCTCGGAGGAACAAGCACTTCCAGAACTCACACTGCGAGATACTACGGGAACCAAATGAATATACGAATAATCTGATAAATAAGAATGTGATAAATGGAATGTAATGATATATTTATGATCATACGAACTGTATACTTTTGCGAACTGTACTTAAATAACAATGGTGTTGTGTAACTTGATGAAAAGCTCAATAAAATGTTAAATAAAAAAAATTAAAAAATTCCTGCTACGAGTCCCAAAAGAAGAGGCAGGCCGCCAAATAATGAATGCACAAAATTCGGGAAAATGTTCAGGACTGCTTCAAATGGTGCTAATAGCCCTGAAAAATTGTCTTAAATATATGTGCGATGCCACTGGTATCAGACATATTAAAAATCTGACCTAATACTTCTTCGAAATGTACGGGGCAATTTGTTGATAATAGGGAGTGTATCTCTGCCGCTGTCCTTGCAACCTGCAGATCATACGTCTCTTTGGACGAGGTTAAAGGCACAGTTGTCTGTAAAAGAATAGACTTCATCCTGCTTAAAGTATCAATTTGAATAGAAGAGATATTCAGAGAAGGCCAAAGTGTTGCCTCCATGTCTGGATTGCTGATAGGATACAATACTTGCATACAGCAAACGACCCTGGATGTGACGGTTACGATATAGGCTTTTCCGAGCACCATGCCACAACAGCTGTGGTCACTTATTAGAACGTAACTGCAGTTGGAAAGCTGTCTGAAAAAAGGTTCTATCTGTGTTGCAGGAGTGCCGTGCAGATGACATGAAAGGTTATTCGATGAACCTTCGCAGGCTCCATGCAAGTTAATACCTTGACACATAAGTGTACCGCTTAGTGATTGTTTACAATTGTTACCACTAAGGAATACCTCTTTATTTCTCCCACTCCAACATCTATGAGTGTAAGGTAATTTCCAGGTTGATTTGATGTATCCTTTACCCAACCTTTCATACAAGCCGGCTGGTATATATTTTTGGCAATACTTAAACTGGAAAGTTGTTATCGGAATTGTAATAATTCCGTGTATTATCCATTCAATGACAGGTCTCTCTGACATTGTCATTGGTAATCTCTCAAGTTTTTCAATGCTCAGAATCATATAGTCTGCTCCTTTTTGTGCCAAACTGAATTGTTTATCAGTAAGGTTAAAGATAGAGAATAATGACGTTGTGTTGATTAGACGCCATGGCACGTAGCCTGAACGCAGGTTTTGCAACGTCCAGCCTAGCTGTACAATAGAACGTAATTGGGACTGACCATGTAGTAACATTAGCAAGTCCTGCTCTATTATATCAATAGCAGATGATACAATACTGTCCAATGAATAAATCCTGGAGGACAGAGTCGTTAACCCATTGTCCACTACAGAAAGTGATTTTTCCAAATTTATACGATCAATTTCTCGTATTTATTCTGCAGTTTCAATTTGTATTACTTTCCAAGCTTCGTTGTAAGCAGCGTATATACCGGCGTATATGAAACGTTTTTGACGCTGTTTGCGAGGTCCCATTATGAAATCTCGCAAGTCAGCACCGTCTTTAAGTAAAGTCAAGTGTTGCTTAATTTCTGGCAGTGTGGATTTCTGTAGCCTTTCAAGGCAGAGTTTTCCTACACTATATGTTGTAACTATCCCTGGATGTTGTCTCTGGGAATATCTTGGGTCTGACCTGTTCTGTTTGAACCCCTGTGTTTTGTTCAGGAATTTATCTTGACAGTTATTAGTGTCTGTGGGCCAGATCAACCATTTTTTCCAATCAGGATTTGTTCTGTTTTGGTGTAAAATATGGGATACGTCTACCTCCATATCTGTAGTACTACTATCATCAGGTATGGGTGTTGGAATAGATGGTTTGTTTAAATCTTTAATCTTGGCTAAACCAAGACAGGTTGTCTGTTGAATGGTGTCATTCAGGAATATCATTTGTTCTGGGATCACGCAGGCTCTAAATAATGCTTCTAGACCTTGTACCTGCCAGTCTTTTGGCCCCCAGATAGTTTTTGTTTCAATGTTATTTTTTCCAAAATTCAAAACCAATTGTAGACATTTTATCATAAAATTTTTCAGAATAAATCATTTTAGTATTTGTCAACATTGTTTTCATTCCTGTCTTATTTGTCATTTATAAAATAAAACGTTTCTGAATCACTGTTGTTAAACCCTGAGAAGTATGTGAATTTCTCAACAAAATGTTTTCGAGCTGCCCTTCGGCGGTGTTGGACAATATTCCCATTGATTATAAGTTAAAACCTTTCTAGGTTGAGCAGATTTATGCAAATAGTGATGACCATAGTGGTTAAAACAGTACATTTCTTCATAGTTCGATGAACCCTGTAAATAATCATGTTCTGTAAATTTTGCTGACATTACCAAATCTGACATCATATTATTAATATTTTCAAGGTCCCAATCAACAGAGAAAGTACTTGGTGTCACAAAGTCACTTAAGGAAACCTTAAATTGATGAGGATATTTCAAGAGCTCAATCGGGCCATAGATGTCATACTCCGTTTTGTCCCATGCTACCCCACCGGGTATTGGATTGGCTGTGATGTTTACTGGTGACAGTTCTCTTTTCTCGATGTGAGAGGATCTGTGAGGCTTTAGGACCAAGTTGATGTTCTGACTTGCTGTGTCCATTGTACTATATTTTCCATCAATAAATCTACCCAAACATAAAACCATGATGAGCCAAAGGAGGAGGAAAAGTACACCTAACACAATCCAAAATTCAATCCATGGTGAAACCAGATATGTTTCTTTTAGTTGATGAAAAAGTTCAGTTATTTTTTCTTTGAAAGTTTTTGTTGCTGGCATTTCTTCATGCTCACTTGGATTATAAGAAAAGTCATCGAAGTTGACGAAGTAGCCAGATGCAGTTCTGTCAATTGTTGGAATTGTTTCAGGATTTTCATTTGTCTTTGCATTTTTTTGGTTTCATTAGCATAGTCTGAAGCTACATCATTGTAGACTGGTGTTTCTTGACGAACTGTTGCAATTTGGGTTTCAAGAGGCACAAGTTCCATGGCGTTGTTGCATAGTCCATTTTTGTTCACTGTAGGTTTATCAAAGGTGATTAGTCTCTCAGTTTGAACCTCTTGGATTGTAGCAAGATTTGGTCTTCTACTATTTCTTGGGAGTCCACTGGGCCTACTACTTATTATTGGCCACATGATTGTGGTTTTACCAGGTCGATGGATACAACTCTGTTCTCCTTTTTACCAGCAAGGGGCGGTAGTACTACTGATCTTGTTCAGCTGACAGCTAAGACAGGTACTGCTGTTCTGTAAGAAGGCCCAAATACCTTCTTCACCGAAACCTTTTCTCTGACTAGATCCCCAATCTTTGTAATCCAGACAGGTCTTGCTGGGAGAGGTGGTTTCTCTTCAGTGGCTGTTGGCTTTAACTTTATGTTACTAAGACTTCTTCTTGTTTCATTTAAGTCCTGTAAAACAGCCAAATGATCTTTGATATCAAAAGCTTTTTCTTTCACCACTGAAGTCTGACAATCTAAGTCCTGGACTTTCATTCTAGTGCCGAACAATAGTTCGTAAGGAGTGATACCTTGTAGAGAATTTCTTGGCAGATTGTTAAGACCAAGTTGGACACTTATTAGATGTTTGACCCACCCATCACCCGAACCTAATACCCTCGCCGTTATAGATTGCTTTATGTCACGTTTTTTTCTTTCCACTACCGCATTTCCCTCAGGATGGAAGGGACTAGAGTACCGCAATGCAATGCCCATGCTGGCCATGGCCTCTTTGTAAGCTCGAGAGCTAAACGCAGGACCCTGGTCAGAATGTAGCATGCCGATTGCGTATATGCCGATAAAGACTCGCAAATCTTTTATAACAGTTCTGGCGTCAGCCGAGTGCTGGTATCTACATCTTAAGGGAATCTAGTCTTAATAATTATGGCATCGCTGATATCTTTCTGGACGTTTGCGTATAGATAGCCTTATGATTTCTAATAGTGGTATCTGGGCTGGTTTCTGGTCCGGTTCACAACTGCGATCTCTATTGCAGTTGTGACAAGCCATTGCAAAGTTAAAAACATGCAGGCTCATTCCTCGGCCACCAGTATTCTGATTCTAATTCAATCAGGGATTTTAAGATCTCTTGGCGCCTCAGACCCTGTCCCATGTGTGCTTCTTGAATCAAGTAAGCCCTCCGGTTCGTGTTTGGAATTGCTCTATCCCCCACTCCAGGGATTTGAGCAAAAGGAACGGAGTTTGCATCAATTATGTATGTATTATTGAGTGGATAGCCTAGAGGTAATGCCGCATAGTCGCCTTTTAATGAGGCTTTTACTGCCAGCCTGGTTTCTCCATCTATGTCTTTTTCAGAACTTTTTTTGTGGCTACGGAAGCCAGTTGAACTGCTGCCGCTGAGGCTCTATCATCCAATGAATTCCCTGCAACGTGAACGCCATCACGTCGATGACTCAGTGTATGTATCACGTGAGTCTTTTGTAGTTCTTTCTGTAAAAGAACTACTTGTTCCCAAAGCTTTCTATGTTTTATTGTGGCACCTGTGTCATCTTTGTAACCGTTCTTGATCCATGTCTGCATGTCATTATTGTAAGACCTGACGCAGAAATGCGAATCACACTATGTTAGTGTCGGGAATTCGCGATCAGCATTTTCAAGCGCCATCTTTAAAGATTTTATTTCAGCTCGCTGAGCTGTACAGTTTCTGAGTGATTCAGTTTTGGTGATCATTGGTCTAAATTTACCTAAGCGCCAGCGACCTTTAACAATCGCGCACGTGTGATAGTAAACTTGTTTGTCCACAACGTAGTGTTGTGCAAATCTGTCCGTGTAGATTACACAGGAATACTGTTCTAGAGGCAGAATTTTGATTGGCAGAGGATATTCCTGTTCATATTCTAGATGATCTAGTTTTTTCATTTTCGGATCAAAATAGTGTTTCACGTCTTCTGCAGCAAGAGAATTTTCCTATTGTATCCATTTTGGATCTAATGCCACAGCATTTAGATTGTGTGGGCTTGTTAATGCCTCAAGGGCTGATTCTGCTGTTAAAAAAGATATGTTTCTCCCTTGGACTAGGGCTCTTTCTTTTGCTACAGCAGTTTGAACCGCAGTTAGAATTTTTTCAGTAAAACTGAATTTCATTTCCGCTTGTGTGTACAAATGTGATTTGTAAGCTATTGGTACCGTTTCTCCCTCATTAGAGGTCAGGTACGTGAATCCGCATCTTCCTGGGATGACTCGGAATACAAGGTTGCGTATGTTTTCGCGTGTTTGCAGTTTTGTTTTTGTTAACATGTCTGTTTGTAATGATCTTAAGATTTCTGTGTGTTTTTGAGTCCAATTATTTTGTTTGAAATCAGGTTTTATTAATTCGTTGAGAGGTTTCACCCTCTCTGCATAATTTAGAATTTATGTTCTTCCGAACTTCAGAAAACCTAGTATTGATTGTAAGTTCTTCAGCGTTTTTGGAGCTTGGAGTACAGCACACTTCTCTAAGAAGTTGTCTGCTAGGCTTTTGCCTTCACTTGATAATTCATATCCTAAAAACAGGACAGTTAGATGGGCAATTCGAGACTTCTTAAAGTTGAATTTGTACCCTTCAGCTGCGAACCCAAGTATAATGGTATTCACTCTTTTCAAGTGAGTCTCCAGGTCGTCGTCTGTAAGATAGATGTCATCGACATATGACAATGCTTCATCATCATATATTTGTAGTAACTCTGTTACCCTGGCTGAGAATAATCCTGGGCTATTCTTGAATCCCTGTGGGAGTCGACAGAATTGTTTTTGCGACCCCATTGTTGAGAAAGCGGTCAAATACCTGCTTTCAGGTGCAATGTTTTAACAAAAGAAGCCATTTGAGATATCTAATGTCGTCTTATATTTTTTGCGCACGATGTTATTCATTAGTGCTGCACTGTGTGAGTTTTGTACTGCAAATGTTTTGCAACATGAGTTAAGGTGTCTGTAGTCCAAAACTAGACAATATGAATCGTCTGGCTTGGAGACAGGAAACAAAGGATTGTTCATTTGCGAGGTGCATGTTTCAATCACCCCCTGATATTCAAGTTGATCTAAGATCTCCCTGACTTGTTTTTTAGCTTCTTGCTTAACAGGATACTGCCTTTGTGCAGTAGGTTGATTTTTTAACTGGATTTTATGGTGAGGAGAATCCTCATCCCATCCTACGTGATTTTTATATAATGCAGGAGCTTGTGCCACTGCCCATTTTCTTGCCAATGTGTATTTTTTATGAATTGGAATGTTATTTGAGAAGGCAGGCATAATTATTTCTTCGCCATGAGGGCACTCCCTGACAAACTCTGGTGGCCAGTTTTTCTCAGCTAACAGGATGTCATAGCCTTTCGAAAGGTTATCCCAAAAGAGACCCCTTACTTTCCTAGCTTTGTCCCCTTCTATACGTAATGTTATTTCGTATAACTTATGGGGTTTGCTAACTCTGGTGTCTGCAGTTTCCACTTGAATGTATTCATTCGTGTTCACTGTCTCCAGAAGATTCATCAGGATCTTGCGAGCTATGGTCACTTCTGCTGCGCTGTCTAGCATTGTCTGGGTCCACTCTCCGTTTTTCAGTTGTGTCCTCAGAATCCTCGGCATGTTTTATTTTAACACTAGCTACCTTCTTCTTTGGAAATTTTAATTTCTTACTTTGATGAGCAGGTTCCTTGTCTTTGGACTTGACGTGCTCTTCTTTCTGTTCTGACCGTCCTCTTCTTTCCGATTTCTGTGAGGAAGTCTGAAAAGATCGAGAGGGACGTGTATCAGTGTCTTGATATCTGTCCGGTTTTTTCAAATTATCCCTATTCCTATAATTGTATCTTTTCTCAGAGGGCTCCATCTGGGGAGACTTGCCTCCTCGTTCTATAGATCTATCTCTTCGTTGAGGAGACTTTCCTCTGGACTGGAATCGTTTTTCTCTGGGAGTGGATTGTTTATTACCCTCCCAACTCTTTTTTGGAGTGTTGAGATTATTTTTAATAAATCTTTTTTCAGGATTGTCAGTTAGTTGGGGTTTTACTGGTTTCCCACCCAAACTATCTCTACCTAATTCTTCATAGGATTTTTCTAAGATTTTGGCAAGTTCAAATGGTTGTTCTGCTATATCTGTTTCTTTCAATTTCTGGTGGATCGCCAAAGATGCTGCTTCTCCTTTTATGTTGGCTAGTAGTATAGCCGAGACTTGCTTAAAGTCTTTCAGTAATTTCATACCTAGATTTAAAGCAGGCTCTGGACCGTATTCATTTTGAATTTGGCTTAGTACGTCTGGTATAACCGCCATAGACGGAACACCATGTGTTTTTGTGTAAATTGAAGCAAAGACTGTGCCCCAAGTGTCACAGTCCTCCACATGTGGTGCGATCCTCATTGGAAGACAGATAGTCAGAATTCTGTGTTTCTCATAAGGTGTAGTATCAGGAAATACTGCCTCTATTTGAGTAATTATCTGAGCTAACCAGAATGGAATCTGTTCCCGTTTTGCGGGAATTTTGCCAATCGCTGATTGTATATTTTGTGGAGTTATCATATTTATGTTCCCCTGCTGAGGGGTGGTCTGTGGAATTTTTATTGCTGTTTGGACTGTTGAAGTCCGCATTACATATTGGACCAATTGTCTATGTATTTTAATTAGCAGTTTTAGCTGAGCTAAAAGCTCTCAGTCTGACATCTTTTCAATGTCAGGATGTGGTGTGTAGCTGGCTAGAACCGGCCACGTGGCTCCTGGTCTACCTAGTGGACCGAGCCTGGTGATGTGATTTTGATGTTTTAGGGCGCCATTAAACCAGAGCAGGTGCTCTTGGTAAGTTAGTGGGATTTCAACGTCCTCGAAAGGAGCGTATTCATCCGGAGGTTCCTCTATTTTGTAATAGTCGAAGACTTGTGTTACAGCGTGTGCTGCTGGAAAGTGTATCCATGAATAGAATACCTCTGTCTGCCGATATTCATGGGCCTCTACCACGAATATGACTGTAACACCTCTCGATGATAGTCCATTGAGTTTAATAGTTATGGTTCTTCTTACATTGACCGGAATGATTATAGCATTCGGGTCTTCATCTTGAAGACTTGTGTCCTCAGTTAGTAGTTGAGTTGCTAAAGCAGCTTCTCTTTCTTCATCACTTTCTGGCATTTTTTGTGACAGAAAGTTTTTTTTTTCTTTTATGCAGAACAAGTTTCAAGGGAAACCAAGATTAGGTGCACAATATTTTGGAATACTTTATCCTTCAACGTTGACTAAACCAAAAACTAATACATAGGATTCTCATCCTACTATGTTTCAGCGGATATTAACCTTTTACCCACTCCAGACGTCTATTGGAGTTTTTTACGGGAAAAATGGGTCTGTGTGAAAAGCACGACTGAGTTACTCTAGCGTCTTGCGTCTTGCGTTAGATTATCGCCTTACCAAACGTTGGGCGCCATGTAGTGTAGTTCCTATTTTCCCAATAGGCTCTGTGCATTGGAATAATATAGACAGCAGTTTAGACGTAGGACTGAGGGTATCTAGGTCTCTAGTGACTATATTAAACTTAATTAATTTTGCCAGCTAGCTCAGAGGTCACTAGAAACTACACTACATGGCTCCCTACGTTGGGCGCCATGTAGTGTAGTTCCTATTTTCCCAATAGGCTCTGCGCATTGGAATAATATAGACAGCAGTTTAGACGTAGGACTGGGGTTATCTAGGTCTCTACTGACTATATTAAACTTAATTAATGTTGCCAGCTAGCTCAGAGGTCACTAGAAACTTTCTCGAGTGAACAAGGAGGCGTTAACTTCCCTGAATAGACAAGAAGGGATTAGGTTCTGACAACCGTATAAACATGACAACTTTGCTCCCTCAGAATAAGAGTGTATCTCCAGAGTCGTGTGAAAACAATAGACAACAATTTCACTCAGTCAATCGTGCATGCTTTAGTTTCACCAGAGTGCAGAGAAAGAGAGAGACTGGAGGCTTGGATTTGTTTAAAGAACACGTTGTACTTTCTAGGAATCCATGGGAGTAGCCTTGCCGTATTAGTACTGCATTGGCTATGACTAAATATGGACATGATTCTTATGCCTTTATAAGGATATGATTTGTTATAACCACATAAGGGCATGAATCGGGAATATTTAATTAGGGTCCTAGATCGATTCACAACACCAGAACCAGTCTTGAACACATGCGCAGACAATTTGTTAACGCTGTCCTGCAGAGGGGCAAGCACCTGGGCAATGGCCGAAGAAAGGCGCTTGTCAACTTCTGCAGGAGTGCGTGCCTGGGGGGTGCGGCATCTCAGCAGAGTGAGCTGATACATAGTCATGGTCAGAAGGTGACTACATATTTAATGAGGGCCGAGCACCCATAAACAGATACACCCCACTAAATTATAAAAGGCTCCCCCAACACGAGTGCCTCTAGAAACAGGTGAGTAACCAAAATGTTAGACTTCAATGTACTACAGAAGTGGCTGTGAAGACTTTCACATATATTCAAACTTTTTTTTTTTAATACAACCAGGCCACGCTTATTATTAAAGGGCAAAGCCCGTAAAACAGACCGCCATGCGGTGTCAGTGCTGGGGGGGAGGCAGAGCAACACAACAGACGAAGCACCAGAAGCCTCGGAGTGTTTCACCACACGCGCGCGAAGAATGCTGTGGTGAAGCTGAAGCACCGGCCGCGCGTCTACGGAAAGACAGCACCGCACGGCACACTGGCTAAACAGAGACGCTCAAGCCAAGCCTACCGCGTCAGCTACACAGTGGGAGAAACCCGCAAGCAATACAATATAAATAAAAGCTGTCACACAAGGAAACTGCCCCCGCAAGTCCCAAATTCGCAGTTAAGAATGTGCAAAGGGACTTAACTGAGGGCAGCAATGAAGAAAGAGGACGGACTTCGTCGAGGGAGCTGCTTTATGTATTCGGCTGGACTATGATTGGTGGACTGGGTCCCATGGTTACTGTTGTGCCTCATGGGATATGTAGTTGGCAGCCTGTGTTTTTTCTATTTCTTCTAACTTGCTGTTAATAAAATGAAGAAAGGACATGCATAATCCTCGCCTCCGCTTCCTGACATAGAATTCAGGATTTCAACAAAATCCTTTAGTGATTAATAAGGATTTTCCATAACTTGCATCCACACTAGGAGTTTCTACTGGACTGAATCAGACACAATGACAGCGCCTGAGACGGGAGAAGGATTGCATGGTTGGTGCAGTCCTAGAGGTCACCCAGAGTGGCCCTTTTGTAGAAGAAGTAAATGGGAATCCAGCATCACTTTTAATCATTAAATGTGCTACCCGTTCCACAGTCAGACTGACAGGAGCTCCCAACCCACCCCTCTTGGGAAAGGAGTCCAAGTTGTAGGCATTTCTAATAAACAACTGATGAGCGGTCAGCAAATGTTCCCGTACAAATTGGGTCAATGATGAATGGCCAGAAACTTGTTAGGGAATAACCGTGTAAATTGACTTGAGCAATTTACTGTACACCGGATGGTGTTGGTATTCAAACACAATGTGAAGACTCTAAATTACATTCGGCAACTCGAGAGTTAATTTGTTTCCAGGCTTTACATAAGAGTATTTAACTCCAGATTTAAATTGCACAGTAAATCAAAAGGCTTGGAATTTTACAGGAAAGAAATGTGAATTTATTGAAAGTGCAGAGCCAGCTTAAATCACGGCGAAACCGAATGCAGTGTGTCCACACACTCCTCAGTACAACCATACACGTGAAGCAGAGGAGGGCATATACCTGTCATTGATAACATTTTTAAGCAAGGCATTCTAAAAGAAGAGATATGGAGCCCATGTAACTCTACTATCACGGGAATTAAATAAACAGGTAGAAAAAGGAGGATAGTAAAGGACCTGAGAAGAATTAATACTATTGTTGTCCCATGTTGCTGTATTGTATGGTAGAACATGCAAGATCCAATTCCAATCTCCTGCTTTAAGGTGAAGAGTCATAATTAATTATTCATTTTGTAGGTGTGTTTTATTAAATTACATTTTGTTGTGCTATGTTTTCATGAACATTCATTAGTTGTTGTCATTTTTACCTCATCATGAACCATGTCAATAATGTGTTCTCTCTGTCTAAAAACTTATAAAATGTACTGTTTTGGGATATTTGTTGCAATTGTTTTATTTTACCCTTTTCCAAAATGCAGACTACATGTCACTCCTCTTACTGATTTTGTACGTAAGAACTTTTCCTTGATTTTGAACTAAGCAGATTCTATGTCAGTTTGCTATTTGATATTATAGAAAAAGGTTTTCTTATTTCTTATCACACATGTGTTGTGGTGGTCTGTCTATTGACTTTACATCTAGAGTTATATCTGAGTCTGGCTTTTAATATAATTTAGAGGTTAACTGAATGTGATCCTTCTGCAAATATTATGATGATTATTTCTCTGACTAAGTAACCATTACTTTAAATCTTTAATATGACCTTACTGCTTGCTGTAACTCCAAAGCTAAATGCAAGTGCCTTTACCAAGGGAACGGTCCTTTAATGGGCAGTTTTGCCTGCTACGGCTGACTATAAGGTCATTACACTGTTTGCCCATGAGGGCAGAATGTGTTAATTAATATAATAAAGGTGTCCCAGAGACCGAGGGGGTCGAAACACCTCCGGTACTCCGAAACCTTTGTTTCACAGTTGTTGCTGTGAATGTGAAACAGTTAAAAGCCGCATGCAGAACCACAGGGGTGAAATGTTGAACAGTCACAGCAATAGCTGTGAAAGGAGGCTGAAGTCAGACCCTGGTTCTGCCTGGGCTCAGCTAAACTGTTTTCATCATTCAGTTGAGCCGGGGAGATGCAGGAGATGAGCAGACCCCCCCTCTTCCTTCTTAGATACCAGTGACACTACGAGCTATGAGAGGAGGAAGGGGGGAGGCTCCTGTGTGCCCCGCTGCAGGCTCTATCTTCTGCCTTCTCCTGCTCAAACCATATATTTCAGAGAGGCAGAGGCTGTGTATAAGGACATTGTAATGTTGAGAGCAGCGGGCCTATATCAGGTTGAATAGGCTGCTGCTGCTCCATTGTCTTCAATGGAGGTCTCAACATTTCAATGTTCCAAGTTTTGTCTCGTGAAGGATTTATTTATGCTGACCCTCCGCATCATCCCTTCAGATAAGTTATCGATAAAAAGCACCAACACGTTGATGCTTTGTTGCTTCCATTGCTCAGCATTCAAACTCTGCATCAGCTTGAGCTTGAATTACTGTTGCCCAGAGAGCATGGTTTGTTTAAATCTAAGAGTCTGGTTCACTGATTTATGAACGGTGGACAGAATTATGTACAAGGACATTAACATACCTTTGTAAACCAGATTGTTTTGATTTGCAAGTTTCATGGTCTGTAAATGGAAAGATGGGGGTTATGAAGACGTGGACTGGGTTGTTAGGGTTTGTTCTCTGAGACTGTGGGTGCACTCTATATTCACAGAGACCTTTTCCAGTGAGGGATCATGGCTCTTGAACCAAAAAAAAAAAATGTATTCCTAACCAGAGTTGCTTGACAATGGCATCCAGAGAACAAGAGATTCTTTTGTTTTGTAAGTTCAGGACGGTTATTTGTAAAATGGGATGAAGTGTGATTGTCGTCTGATGCACAACCATTTCTTTCCTTCCTTTCAAGGTATTCTGGGCTGACCAGGCAGTGCAGCGGGCTGCCACCCTTCGGAAGAACAAAATATAATATAACTGTCAAGTAAGGATTCCTATAACTCTACATTTCCTCTACCCCTGTTTCTTCTTTCTCTATTCCCTTTCTTGATCTCTGTTTTTTTTGTCTCTTCAGCTTCCACATTTGACTCCCTCTGTGCACTATTCTTGTTGTTATCAAACTTCTGATAATCACCTGATGGATCCACATTCCTCCTGGTACATGTTGGGAGTGTAGTGCAGCTCCAGTTCATTTTAGGTCAGTTTTACCCACCAGTTCCTTAACAATTGGCACATCTGTCTCCTCTTCCAGACCATATGATACCATCCTCCCTCTGTCTGTTCTTTCTGCGTATTTTCTCTCTGGATCTGACTTCCATCTCTTGGCGTCCTCCCATCCTTCCCTTTTTTGTCCTGTCTACTACACGCAAAAGACACAGTACATGTGTGTGGACACACATGCACACAGGGCTTGCTTTAGGGTGGTGCGACCGGTGGAACTGCACCTGGTGCTGACCTTGGAGGCACTGTATTTAGAAGTAACTTATGGGTTCACAAGCATCTGCTGAAGAGTAGGGGTGGGAGGAATTTGAGTAGTCGCGCTACACAAAGCTTGGCGAAACGGTAAAAAATCTCTGCGAGCACGAAAAAGTTCTGCAAACACACGGAATTGCTTGTTCCGCCCGTTCGCATCGCTTTTTTCCTGTTCGCGAATGCTGTTTGCGTGCTCGGGGAGAAATATCTCGCAAACAAGCATTTTGAAAGCGCAAGCAAGCAAAAAATTCCTCAAAACCATCGAATCGCAGAATTTTTGGCAATTCCGTGTTCTCTGCAGAACGCGAAATTACCCAGATTCCGCAAATTCCACGAGCAGAATTTACCACCCAGGCCTACTGCGGAGTTTCCTACGCCTGACCCCTGTGGTGAAAGTGGAAGATAGCCTTTTTTCTCTTTCCTCTGTTTTGTGTTTTTCTTTTTTTTACCCTTTTTGGTTTCCTTTGCTGTTGTGCTGTTCAATAAAATGTCCCTTCCTAGGTCACTGGAAAAAGGATTAGATTAACAGTCTAGGTGGGCAGGGGAGTAAATAACATCTAGTAATTTATTACAAGAATGACAAATATCTCACTATGTTCACAGCCGTTGCCACAGAAATTGCAATTTGATAGTGTGGCTGCTTCTGAGAATCTGTGTTTCTTTCTTAAATATTTACTTCTTTTGCTCTCACATCCTTGATTTCCAGTGATCCCAAGCTCCCGATCAACACTGTTTCACCACTATCAGAAATGCAACTCAAACTGATTTCCTATCTTGTTTTTGTTAATGCTTTCTTTGTGCAAAGTATACAGTCACAAATATTTTGTCTTTTTGTTCATTTACAATTTTTGACTCCATTTCTACAGGCGACAGAAGCATGAACAGAAAAAAGAAGGTTTAAATTTAGTGAAACACAACGAAAAGGATTATTTCAAGGAAAGTTAAAACATTCTCGAGCTCTAGAGAAGAAACACATTCTATGTGCCAGGAATGGTGAGGATGTTGGAGCGGAAGAAACTGGTGAATGTGAAAGTTGTCAACTCCCTAAAGCAAAATTATCATAAATGTTTACCAAGTGTCAGTAACTGAGAGTAAGGAGAACATTGGCCACAACTGATACCCACACAGAGCACTTGAGAAAACTCAGTGTTGTAAATTCTGTTTGATGGTTTATGAGAAAGTCATTGGAGACTTAAACCCTCCCCAACAGATTAGCATCCGTAGACGTGTTGTGATGTGACAGAACTGTCAAAAAGACTAATATCCCCGATTTACAAGTGCAAGCTTTTGACTCCGTCTCCTGTGATTCAGAGGAGATTAAAGATTGTTTAAAAGAAACAAATTGTAAATGCTCTTTCTTAGATATTGTTTCTGCAAAGATGCCGGATTATCATTTCCAATATAGGAAGATTTTCCCCCACCAACTCTGTCTCTTGGGTTGATCCGAGTAGTTTCAAGTTGTCCTGTAACTTCCAAAGTGGATCATGTACCTGTCTTAACCATTGAACAAAAAAAGCATATACTGGCACAGAAAGTATAAAAGAGGTCAGTGTTACACTATTGATAATTCATAAACCACCCTGGCATGCCCTAATTACCTGCCATTACTTGTATGAACAAACATACTTAACAGGCAAACACTAAAGCCCAAAGACCTTATCAGTGCCTTTAAAACTCCTAAATCAAATGTGATAAACTAGAATAACTAAATGAGACAAATTAAACTAGATAGAATTCACCCGGGCATAACTTGGAGAAAATGAATCCATGAGGGGCCTCTTAATCAATACAAGGGGTTCCTCAGTGAAAGTTTATAAGACAAGTTAGATCGGTGCCTTTAAAGGTAGGAAAATGATCTCCAGGAAAAACTATAATTAGTTAAATACATATGTTAAGAAGAGCATCTGAAATGTATTTTAGAAGTTAATGCTGAGTTGTAACAAACAAGTACATGATCAGAAATCAGAGTCAGTCTTAAGATGGCATGTATCCAGGAACAAACCCAACTTGGAGAAACAAACTACAAGAGCAATGACTGTGAGAACAGCTTTAGTCATCAATCCCACCTCACTAAACATGAGAAAACTAGCTCTGGACGAAAACCCTATCAGTGTCCAGAATGCCAGAAAGGCTTCACTCGCAAATACAACCTTACTGTACATGAAAGAACCCACACTGGGCATAAACCGTATCAGTGCTCTGAATGCTGTAAAAGCTTCAGTACCAAATCCAATCTCACTTTACATGAAAGAACTCACACTGGACAAAAACCGTATCAGTGCTCTGAATGCTGTAAAAGCTTCAGTACCAAATCCAATCTCACTTTACATGAAAGAACTCACACTGGACAAAAACCGTATCAGTGCTCTGAATGCTATAAAAGCTTCAGTACCAAATCCAATCTCACTTTACATGAAAGAACTCACACTGGACAAAAACCTTATCCGTGCTCTGAATGCTGCAAAAGTTTCACTCGCAAATCCAGTCTCACTTTACATGAAGGAACCCACACTGGACAAAAACAGTATCAGTGCTCTGAATGCTGTAAAAGCTTCAGTACCAAATCCAATCTCACTTTACATGAAAAAACTCACACTGGACAAAAACCATATCAGTGCTCCACGTGCCAAAAAAGCTTCAGTTTTTGTGGCAGTCTGATTCGACATCAGCGAACTCACACTGAACAAAAACCTTATCAGTGCTCTGAATGCTGTAAAAGCTTCAGTACCAAATCCAATCTCACTTTACATGAGAGAACTCACACTGGACAAAAACCATATCAGTGCTCTGAATGCTGTAAAAGCTTCAGTACCAAATCCAATCTCACTCTACATGAAAGAACTCACACGGGACAAAAACCACATCAGTGCTCCACGTGCCAAAAAAGCTTCAGTTTTCGTGGCAGTCTGATTCAACATCAGCGAACTCACACTGAACAAAAACCTTATCAGTGCTCTGAATGCTGGAAAAGCTTCAGTCATAAATCCAGCCTTACTGTACATGAAAGAGCCCACACTGGGTATAAACCGTATCAGTGCTCTGAATGCCAAAACAGTTTCTATTACAAATCCAGTTTAACTCAACATCAGAGAATCCATACTGGGCTCAAACCGTATCAGTGCTCTGAATGCTGTAAAAGCTTCAGAACCAAATCCAATCTCACTTCACATGAAAGAACCCACACTCGGTATAAACTGTATCAGTGCTCTGAATGCTGTAAAAGCTTCAGGCAGAAATCCAACCTTACTGTACATGAGAGAACCCACACTGGGCTCAAACCGTATCAGTGTTCTGAATCCCAGAAAAGCTTCAGTCATAAAATAACTTTCACTCACCACGAGGGAACTCACACTGTGAAAAAACCTGATTAGCTCTCTGAATGCTGAAAAAGTCGGAAATCTGGTCTCACTCAACCTGCGAGAACTTACCTGGAAAAAACCTTGTCATTGTTCTGAATGCCTGGGAAGCGTCAGCTGGAGATTCAATTTCATTCAACAAGAGAGAACACACAATGAGAAAAGAAATGACCCGTACTCTCAATGTGACAAAAACTTCAGTTGTAACTGTAATCTTTCTACATAAGAGAGACAATGTGGGAGAATAAAAGGTGCTCACTGTGAACCCTGAGGAGGAGCTTTCAGCATCACAAAACATCTACATGAAGCAGCCACAAAGACACCGCTCCATTGATTGTCCAACAAACCGTCTACTGGGAAAAACACACAGCGAGGGATGGAAATGCTTGAATTAAACTCATTCCTTTGTAAACATTCAGTGTGTTTTGCTCCCTGAGTATTTATAAGCAGAGCTCTGACCCACAAAGGCCATTTGATCCTGAACTTTGAGGCCACGCTGCTAGATTCAGGAATTAATGTAACCTCAAACTGTTTCCAGCATTAATGAGCCTCACCAGGGGGCTGCAGCAGGAGTCCCTGTGTCATAGGTCTCTATGGGACCAACATCTGTTCTGTGCCACGTAGGGCTGAAAGCTAAAGGTGATAGATGGACTGGTAGTTAATCTCTGCAACATCCCGCCACATCATTCTCCAGTCTCTGTGCCACTAAAGACAAGGCCAACCATATGCAAACCATTCTTGGGCCACCCTAGATAGTCCTAATGACTTCTGTTCCGAGGAGACATGGCCTCATATTACAAAGATCCACTTTAGCTGCCTCTTTCCATGTTCTTTTTGCTACTAATGGAACCTGCTTCCCATCTGCTGAGGACAGTTCCACAAGCTTTACAATCACATCAGATACACCCAAGAGAGTCTCACAGATAATCAGGCCTATTCAGAAACTACCGTAGCACGACTACAATACAAGAAAATGCGATTCACAAACTACGTGCAGTCGTTCTGCCTCTCCTTGGATATTTGGAGGGGTATTTATAAAGCGCTGCGTTCGCTCCGAAAGGAGCATCATGGCGCTGAGTAATCCTTGAGGCCAGGTCGCAGAGGGTAAAGGAGGGAGGCTAAATGGAAGCTTTGGAGCGTTCGTCGGGGAGATTGAAAATCCATGTTTTGAGAAGTTTTCTAAACGGTATCTCAAGAGTCTGATGTCTTAGGTGAATGGGCATGCTGTTCCAGGCTTTGATAGCCAGGGAGCTTAGGGTTTTACCTCCTTTAGACTTCAGGTTAAACCTGGTAGGGATCATGAGATTTTCTTGGGCAGAGCGGAGGGAGCGACTCGGATTGTAGTGTGGGAAACGTCTAGTGAGGTAAGCAGGGCCTGTTTTGTTGTAGGCCCGAAAAGCAACAATGAGAATTTTGAAAAGTATTCTCTTGTGCAGGGGGAGCCAATGTAAGGTCTTTAGGGCTGCAGAGATTGAGGATTTGCGAGGTAATTTTAAGACCAGGACGGGCAGCAGTATGTAGAACACTTTGGAGTTTGGAGAGGGTGTACTTCTTGGTCCCTGCAAGGAGGCCGTTGCAGTAGTCCACGCGCGAAAGAATGAGGGCCACTGCAACGGTTTTTCTAGAATCTAAGGGGAGGAAGTCAAAAAACTTTCTGAGGGATTTGATTATGCCGAAGCATCTGCCGGCCATGGTCGTGGCATGATGGTCAAATGAAAGATCAGAGTCGAAGAGTACCCCGAGATTTCTAGCGGTAGAGACGGTCTGGGGGGGGCGGCAGAATTCTCAGGCCACCAGAGAGCAGGACAGAAAGAGGCGTTCTTTCCGATGGGGAGGATCTCTGTTTTATTTGAGTTACAGCGGAGGTGGTTGGAGTCCATCCATTGGAATACAGCAGTTAGGCAATGTTTAAGATTGAGCTCAGCATTGTTGGAGTTGTCGTCCAGGGGGATGATCAGCTGAGTATCATCGGCATATGATGTGACAGTTATGCCGAATGATTCAATCAGGGTGAGGAGAGGGATGAGATAGACATTAAAAAGAAGGGGACTAAGGATGGACCCTTGGGGCACTCCGGAGGAGACTGTTTTCTCTTTAGATTGAAAGGGGCCCAGGGCGACAATTTGGGACCTGTCACTGAGAAAAGATCTGATCCATGATAGGGCTGAGTCTGAGATTCCGATATCCCTTAATCTGTTGATCAGAATGGAATGGGATATGGTGTCGAATGCTGCCGTGAGGTCGAGAAGGATTAGAATGGCCTTCTTCCTTTGATCTTGCAGCGTTTTGATGGTGTCGGTTAGTTCAATTAAAGCGGTTTCGGTTGAATGTTTAGGCCGAAACCCGGATTGTTGAGGGTGAAGTAGGTTGTGGGTTTCCAGAAAGGATTTAAGTTCTTTGTGGACTAATTGTTCTGTTATTTTTCCCAGAGCGGGGAGAAGGGTGATAGGACGGAGATTGGTCAAGTCCACTGGGGATTTATTAGCCTTTTTCATAAGCGGTTTGACAACACCCCTTTTCCATAAGCGAGGGACGGATCCAGCCCTGAGAGACAGGTTGATAATGTCATTGATGATGGGGTTTATCTCATCAATGATCTGATGGAGGATCTTGGGAGGGCATGGGTCGGAAGGGGAGCCGGATTTGCACGAGAGAATGGCATCTCTGGTTTGGGCCAGGGTGACCGGGGTGAAGTTTTTGAGACTATCCGCTGTCGAGCAAGGTTGATCTGAATTGGGAGGTGCATCAACCGTTTGGGGGGGGGGGGGGAAAGCTTTTTTGGATAGCGGTGATTTTTTCATCAAAGTATTCAGAGATCTTGTCGCATAGCTCTTGGGAAGGGGGGATTTCGGGTTGGAGGGTTTTGGGATGAGTGAAAGTCTTTACTATCGTGAATAGAGTTTTTTGTTTTTGACTGGCTTCATTGATGGCTTTTACGTAAAACACCCTCTTGGCCGTTTTGATGGCAGAGAGATAGTTTTTCCTCTGGAGGATATAGTTGCGGCGGTTGTCTTTGCCATAAGTTCGACGCCATTTGCGCTCGGCTTTCCTGCAGATTAGATGTGCGGAGGCTAAGTCAGGTGTGAACCAGGGAGCGTTGTTTTTAGTAATTTTCTGTACTCTGTCATGGCGGCTGGTGGGGCTCCGTTTAATAATTTCTTGTGAAAGACAGTTTTGGAAGAGGTCGGCATCACTTTCGATGTTACCAGATAGAGGGGGGGAATGGGCTTGGGAGATGGGATTGGTGATGAGATTTTGTTGGACGGTTTTCCAATTGACAGAGTGACCGCGGTGGGAATTGGATTTATTGATAGATGGAGGGCAGCTACTGGGGATGTGGAATGGGATCAGGCTGTGATCAGTCCATATCTGGGGCAGGGAGGGCAAGGTGGTGAGAGAAGGGAAATTAGTGCAGACACCATCTAAGGTATGACCTAGTGAGTGGGTAGGCAGCGTGACAATTTGTTGTAGTTGGAAAATTTCAAGTGTTTGAAGAAAATTTCTCGTTTGAGGATCGATGGGGGACTCAAGAGGCAGATTAAAGTCTCCTAGAAGGGTGAAATGTGGGTAACGAAGTAGGAAGTGGCCCAGAGCATCGTTGAGGGAGTCGAGAAATTTAGAGGCGTTGCCGGGAGGGCGATAAATCAGACCTCCTGATAGGGACAGGGATTCGCTGAGTTTGATGGAGAAGCCCAATCCCTCTGAGTCTGAGAGTGGGTCGAGGCTGAAGGTGTGACAGTTAAACGTGTTCTTCAAGATAAGTGCGACACCTCCTCCTCTTCCTTTCAATCTGTCCTGTCTGTAGAAGGAGTAACCCTGGGGGAGAGCTACGGCTATGTCAGGGTTGCTGTCTTCTGTGAGCCAGGTTTCCGTGATCATGAGACAGTCAAAGTCATGTTCTATGATGAGGTCATGAATATCCTGGCTATGTTTGCACATAGACCGGGCGTTAATCAAGCCACATTTGAAGAATGGTGGCTGGTTCTTAGGGGGAATTGGCTGATCAGGATCGATGGTAGGTGTCCAGCAGCATTTGGGGCAGCTGGCAGAACCGACTACCTTTGAAAGGTCAAGTTTGTGGGAGCAGCAGGAAGAACCTCGGAGTCGGAGGAGGTCGATAGGGGTGTACCTAATAGGTGGAGTGAATAGGGCAGGGTTACGGGCAGGGTTTCCTGCGCCTGGCGCGGTCTTGGCGCGGACGGGCGCAGACGCGGAGGACGTGGAGTTATCTGCCTTGACTGCAGAGTTTCCGCACAAGTTAGTATAGTTTTAGTAGTAAATGTGGGAGTGACAGAGGGAAGTGGCTTTGAAATGTGAAATAATTATGAATAAAGGGGAGGGGTAAGGCAGGAGTAAAGAGGAGTATAGGGAGGGGTTTAGGGAAGGACAGGCACTCACTAGGGAGTAGGCCCATTTCTATTTATGAACCACAACTATAAAGTCACTACAGCCATAATGTACCTAAAGAGTCATAAATGTACTCCTGCTCAGAGCCGGAGTAAGTCCAATATCACACATGGCCATCCACTGGAACTGCAACTAGTTAAAAATAAAAAATAAAAAATTAAATGACAAAAAATATCTCAAAAGTAAACTTTTGATTATTTTAATAAAAATGTGTTATTTAATTTAAACACAGATATAACATTCATTTTTAGTAAGGTTTAATTACACTTGTTACAATTAATTCTCTACCTCACAATGAATAATTATAAATACATAATAAAAATGTTGCTTACTTTTAATTTAGGCTTTAGAAAAAATACAACTTTATATATATTCAACTTAATTGACTTGGGTGAAGCTTTCCCTGTGTAAAAAATGTAGGGAACATGTTACAAGTTTATCAAACTTGAAAAAAATTAAATATTTGTATGTTAAATATGAATGTAAATTTACTTTATAACAAATACAAATGATGCAACACTATTAACTTGAAATTTAATTCATTTTAAACATCTTTTTTTAAAGGTTTGTATGAGAAATCCCACCTAAAGTAAAATCATTCTTTTTTTTTATGTACTCATAATTACTACATTTCCTTTTGCAACTCTGTTCAGAGACGGAACTGCCTTACAAAAAGTTATAGATAGAATTAATTGAAATGTACTTAATAGTTTAAACAACATTATTAATTAAAAGCTCAACATATTATATCATGCAATAAATATTTTTAAAATATAGGTAATTTTGTAACATTCTTTTGAATGTATATGCAGTTTTAGAAGGCATTACCAGTGGCTGGTTATGTGTGGTACTGCACTTTCTAGTGCTCCATTTATGCTTCAGTAAGTTACATTTGTACATTTTGCTCCACATCTATTTAAGGGTGTGCAGATGTGCAAGCCCACACTTTTGAGTAACGTTATCGTAATAGTGAATAGATACAAGTAGTAAAGTTACTCTACGAGCATCCTTGCATGTATAGATTACTCACAGGTGTAAGGTACCTTTGTGAATAGCCTTCGAGGTGTCCAACTCCGCCTGGGTGTGTCATTTTTGTGGTAACTCTAAAGTGGACACGGGCACTTGGTCTGTTATTAGAGTGAATTGGATGATCCTGCGCGAACACCAGTGCAGTCGTCCGATGTGTCTGTTTGGGTGGGGAGCGGTAACAAATATCTTAAAGTAATTGTCCTGAATTTGCTACATCATTCTGCCTCCTGAGGGGCTCGTGTAGCAGTGATGTATCATTACCGTAGTAGGATCAGGTAATTTCTCTGTGTTGTTAGCCATGTTATCATGATTTGCTTTTGTTTTTCCCTTCTCCTCTTCCTTTTACCAGATTTTGTTGGTTTTACCACAACATTAGCACAGAAATGTACTTTTCTGTTAATTGGTTCTGAGGTCTTATCCTTTGTGTACACTTGTATACGATGAACAGTTTTTACCCTCGCTGTACGGCTACAGTGTAAGCCCAAACCCTGAGATTCCTGCACCTTGATCTGCTTTTATTGGTATTCTATCTTTCCACTTGGATAAGTGAGATATGGGGTTTGAATCGCTGAACAACCTTTGAACCTGCTTGACACAACTTGGCGGTTACAAGTTTCGTGTTTGAACTGCCAGCGTGAACTCCAGTACGCTGCTTGTCTCACACCGCTTTCCATAGTTTGACTCCTATCATCAACCTTAACCATCTCCATAACTTGGAAGCTCCGAAGTCTTTGCAGCTGTTGTTACTGCCTGAAGTTTCATAGATTTTGATAGCTGTGAATTCAGGTTCAACTGGGAATGTTGCCCTTAAAGCCACATCTATGCAGCTCATCACCTTCTGAGACTGATTCACCCAAAAACCTCGCATCAAATTCAAGTGTTGATCATCACCAGAGACTAAACTTATCTTTGTCATCTCGAGCATAGCTACCAAAGTCAGCTACAATTTTGTAGGTGACTTCCTGATTGATTCAGTGGAACTGCTTGTTTTTTATTCATTTACCTTTTTGTTTGTTTTTGACAGTTGTTTTTGCTAATTAATAATCCTTAAATCACAGCCCACCTTTAGATTTTGCTTCTGAATAAATATTAAATATTCTTTTTAATCTAAACTTGGTTTGAATCTTAAAGTTCCTTGTCTATTTTTAATAAACTGTATTGAAATTTGTGACTTCCACTGTTTTGCTTTACCTTCGAGCGTGCCATACTGCTCAGGCCACGTTACCAAAAGCGAGCTAAGAACACTTTAGTAGAAGACACATTTACCTTTGCTGACCAAAGTTTGGGAAAAGTAAAGGAGGCTGACTCTAGAAAGCACACTACCTAGCTGGAAAGGTTACTCTCTTAGGTGGCATCTGCACCAACTGTAGATGCAAAAATCAAGGATTATGAGGGAAGCTGTTGGGATCTGTGCCCCCAGAATTTGAGACTGCCACCCTCTCTCAAACAGTTGAAAGAGTTAAAGATGCACCTGTCAGAGATTCATGTCTCAGCAACTAAGACTGCCCGCTCCGGTCATACAACACTCACACTGTTACCTGAATCCCACTCCCTGTGCAATGTACAAACTGTTACATAAACAAGTTTTGTTGTGCTTTGTGAACAGGCTTTCACCCCACTTTATATGTAAATGATTTTCTGTGATCAGACACCCCAGGCTCCCATCTCTTCTAGTGTAACGAGATCACAAACAAGGGCTGTATTGAGAAATAATTGTCTTCAAGTCACATAGTAGTTTGTAGTTCTTTATTAGTCTTTTAAATGTACATCCACCCAGCCCGTTCCAAGGTAGAGTATAGTTTGCGAAGCGCGACTCTCTTGTTGTCCGCTCCCCAGATTAAGTCCATAAAACCAGAAACAGAGTCCAATTTCCTGAAGAAGCGCCGGGGCGGGTAAACTGAGGGCGGTCGAGAAGCAGTATAAATGTATTAACAGCATTTTTGCAACTTCCACTCTACCCATGGGTCGATAGTGGCAGGGAGCCCCAAAACGATAGGGAGCTGCAAACATTGGACATCACCTAAGTTGCCCTCTATAAGTTCTTCGTTGGTGTGGTAAGTTCCCTCATAAATACCTGAAGATGTAATGGTGCCACCCCAGTGCTAATTGGGGCAGCACTTCCTGTTCTAAGTTGTGAGTTTGCGCATGGGATAAAGCTGGATTTGGGCCAATTTAGCCTCAGTCCAGAATCCCTACCAAAATCGTCTAGAACCTTGTTAGAAATGGGATCTCTGGTTGGCTAAGGCTTGCGCCAAAGCCAGGCAGAGGCCACCACTCTAGTTAGGGCAAGGGAGTTACACTCCAAAGATATCCCCTGCTCACCTCCTTCGTAGCATGGCACGAGCAGTCAGGCTTATCCCGGAGGCAATGTGTAAAGCGTTTGCACACGCACACAACAACAACAATATCCCAGGCACAAGCATCCGCAGAGCCACCGTGGGAGGAAGATCCTTCTCCTACCTGGCGGCCAAAAGATGGAACTCCCTCCCCACCCACCTACAGCTGACCCAGGACCACCTCTCCTTCTGGAAACTACTCAAGACCTGGCTTTTCGAGCAGTAACGGACCCCCCCACCCGCCCCCAGCGCCTTGAGACCCAATGGGTGAGTAGCGTGCTATACAAGTAGTATTGATTGATTGATTGACTACAAAAGGAACTCCACACAAGGTTATACCAAAAATAGTAATCACATCATGTACATTGTACCACCTGGCATGGGCAATATTTACAAGGGATTATGTACACCTGACAGGGCCACATGGACCACTGTCAGAATCATCACAGAGTGAACTTGGTAAAAATGAACTAGATCATAAGCATACAAGTAAAATAGGTCATAGAACGTACAACCAGTAAACACTGGTAATCACTGTACTTTGCAACAGTCTGTGGCATGAACTCCATCATGCACAGTATCCCACAAGTCTAAATACATTAGATCCTAACCACCTAAGTAAAAATTACACTGGGGGCGTAAATCACACAGGGAAGTATAATCTCCCTAACTCATACCTAAATAGGTAAAACAACCTCATAAGCATAAACCATATCTAGAGGTATCAAACAGGGTGCGCAAAACATACTATACACAGTACATTTCCTAGCACCCAAAAGCATTAGCAAATAAATCATATTAGGGCCTGGCGCTCTATAATAGTAACCATCCCCCTGGCCAACTGGCCATCTCCAATAGGGGGCTCAAATGCCCTATGTCCACAGAGTCAGGGCTGCTGCCTAGGCAGCGAAAGTCAAGGTTGCGCCACCGCGTAAAACCTAAACATTGCAGCTGCCCACTACTTACTGGGCAGCTGAGAACAACAACATGGGGCCTAAACAATGCAGCTGGCACTAAATGCTGCGCAGCTGTGCAGGCCAAGGTAGGGCGAATGAGTTCGTCTCATTCCTAGATTCAAAAGACCATGTTCCCTGAAAGAAATACCTAAACGGTGCAGCTGCCCACTAGTTGCTGGGCAGCTGTAGAAGGTAACCTGTGGCATGGGCTCTCACTGGCCCTCGGAACGGATTGCGCCAAAGGTTGGAGCCCACTAGGCTATAGAACAAATCAGGCGCACAATGGAGCCCTCTAGGCTCTGAAAACAACCATGTCCCCTGTCGTGGGGCAGCCCTCTCTCAAGCGGGGCTGCCCAGACGCCGACAATGCGCCTCGATGTGGCCTTAGGCGCGGGAATCAGCACGGGCCCCTCTGGGGATTTTCACATAAACATGGCCCCACTGGGGCTTGGTAAATAAACTCTAGCCCCAGGTTGGAGCCACGCACAGGCGCTAGGAATAATGGGCAAAGTGTTGGAGCGGCCCGCTGCCATCTGGGGCCGCTCTGAAAAAGGGCACCACTATGGTGCCTGGGAAGTAGGGGGGGTACGGGCCCCTCGGGCCCTTCAATGACCATGGGTTCCCCCCTGAGGCAACTGCCCGCAACTGCAGCGCAGCTGTGTAGCACAGCACAGGGTAGGGAGGATAGGAGCATTACGAGTGCTCCCAGTGCAGCCCCAATCACCGGTACCTTCTCGGAGGTGTCCCGGCGGCGTCCTCCTTAACTCGGGCGGCGACAGTACTTCTCCTGCGGGGCTCCCCTGGACTCCTGGGAGCCCCGCACTGAGCCATTTCTGATCCACCCGGGCCCCCTCCTGGGACCCGTCAGAGCTTCCCAGCGTCACGTCCGCTTCCATCCGGCAGCCCCGCCCACAACCAGGCGGGCCATGGATGGCGGCAGTGACCTCTGTTCTCCCCCGCCATCAGGGGTAGGCTCCCTCCGTAACTGAAAACCGGCAAAGTCGTGGGGTTGGCACCGCGCATATAAATAGAAAACGAAGATGCAGGGTGGGCACTTGCTTAAATTAAATACATAAAGCTGGGTGGGGTCCTGCTAAATCAAAGCATAAGTAGACATAAAAGTGGGTGGGCACCCACAAAAGCCCACAAGGAGGGGGAGAAAAAGCCCACAAGGAGGGGGAGAATCCCTATGAGGGGCATTCCCTCGGCAAGGGCCGCAGCGTCGCGCTGCTCAGCCCCCTGACTGCCAATGCATCATCAAACCTTGGCAAGAGTAAGCACAAAGGGAACAAGGTCCAAGAAGTCCTGGGCATCAAAGAAAAACAGCTCCCAGCAGGGGAGAAGTCCTCCAGGTATCCAGGGACAGGGCAGGGCCCAGAGAGGCAAGCCTTCCCCTGGGCCCCAGCAGCTGCACGCCCCTGGTTGTTTCAAGTTAAGCACTCAAACAAATTCATGGGGCCACAGCCCTTTATTCAAACTCCTTTGTTACCCAGCACAGGATTTAGGGAAAACCAGATGCAACTGGTTTGGGAGCACTTGAGCACTTTCTTTTGCTCAGCTCCTCTTCTCCTATTCACAGGATGGGTCAGGGACATCAGACGCACCACAGGAGGTGGAGCCAGCATTGTGGAGGGAAGGCCCAGCCCTATTCAAGCCCCAGGTGCAACACCTCCCTCCCATCTACATGCAGATCTCTCCATTTACCACCGGGGCAGACCCATCCTGGATCCTGGAGCCAGGCACACCAGCCAGCTCCAGCCAATCACAAGCCAAACAGTCAATTCACATTCACTGCACAGACATGCCAACTTCTAGAAGTGGCACTTCTCCTAGACACAATAAATCTGCGCAAACTTTCGCGCAGCATTTAATCTCACGAGTTCGCACATTCCAAACTCGAGCCTGCACTCCTCTCACATCAGGAACTACCATGGACACACATATCCGACATGCATTCCTATGGGAGGGCAGGCCAACCTCTCCACACGCACTCAGAGAGCACATGCACTTTACACTGCGCCACAGTGCTAAAGTGCGCAGAGGCCAAAAATCACTACCATCATGTCAAGAGTTCAAGGCAAAAAGTTCAGGGGTAAATCTGCTAAAAGGGCCAAGTCCAACAAACCTCCATCACCTGCGGTAGATACGCATGCACTTAGCTGAGATACACAAATGCATCATCAGCATACAGTGAAATGACCTCCCACTTTGGCCCACTCTGTATACCAACTGCTGGGTCCTGTGAACGAAACAGGCCAGCGAATAGGTCCATGACTAGGGAGAAAGTAATTGACAGCGTGCATCTTTGCCACATGCTTTGAAAGAAACTGAGATCTCTGCCTGTCCGAATGCAGGCCATTGGGTTGGTGTAGAGGAGATGTATCCAGTGCAGTATTTCTGGGCCTACTTTCATTCACATCAGCACTTTTGTTAAGTAAAACTACTCCAGGGTGTTGAAGGCCTTCTCTATATCTAGTGAGAGTGCTGTGTAAGGAGTCAATTCATGAAGATTCTCTTCCATCAGCCGCAAGAGGCGTCATAGGTTTAGACACGTTTTTCTCCCAGGTATGAAACCATTCTGGTCTTGGTGCCAATGTAGAGAGGCAGGGGAGCAACCTGTTTGCAAGGACCTTCCTGCGAATCTTGTGGTCGGTATACCGTGGCCAGTAGGAGCGTAGCTCCAGGGGGTCCCTGTTGGGCTTAGGTAGGACCAATATCATAGCTTCTGTTGGAAGGTGGTCTGACACTCTGGGATGCCCGGATTTTTCGGTTTTTGAGCACCTATTTGTTGAGCTTCATAAGTTGGGACTCACCCACAGTGAACTCATGATGAAAGAGACTACATGCAGGTTTTACTGGTGTCCCCCTAGCTTGACCAGGCCGTTGCGTAAGGGCACCGGGCTGGTTACATGCAGACAGAAGTGTACTTGCTTGTGCACACGTTTACGGGCTGCGCTGGGGAGATTTCTGGCATGCACAGTCCAGGAGCAGCTACAAAGTGAATGGTGTGGCAGGACTTATGCAGAATTGGGTGGTGACATGGAATAGGCTTTATACACTGGGAAGAAACATGTCAGGGAAAGTCAGTGTGTTTTACTGTTTTCACTTCATTATTCTGCTATCGGGATGTGGAGCCCATGGGCTAATGACACTTTCCTAAGGCCTACAAATTCCAGACACGCACTAAATTCCACTGTAACTTGTGTGAGAAGAAGTATTCTGTAGAGTCCAAAGTCATATTTGTACTGCTTCTGGGTCATCCAGAAAAGTTATATTTCTCTATGTAGCTCATAACCAGGGCCTGGCTGGGGGCTAACTCTGCCAGGCTGATTTAATGACCTTCCTCTCCAAGCCGTGGCCTCAGAGGCCCAGTCCAGCACAACAAGCATTCCAAGGGCGAGGGCCTCCACCCCAAGAAGAGAAGATGGGTGGAGCAGCTACATGTTCATCCATCAGTAGCTGACAGCTGGTGCCAGGCACCAGGCCCTCTGGAGGGAAGGCAGCCTGGGGGGAAGGGGCGCTCAGAGACCATGTGGCAAGAGACCCTGGATGATGCAATTTTGAACAAACCCAGAGGCCTGGGCAGGAAGGAGGGAGCAGGGGCAGAGAAGTGATGTGTTTGCTGTGTGATAGGGAAGAGACTTCCGGCCAGCCCCCTCCACAATTCTTTAAAAGTGTTTACACAGGAAGAGAAGTTCTCTCTGGGGTGTGGTCTGCCGAGGCAGAGGGTGCTGGAGCCGGGCACAATGAGCATTTGGAAGGAAGAACCCCCTGACTGTCCCAGGATCCTGAACAGCGCCAGGAGAAGAGACCAGGACAAGTGCGCAGAAGCAGGTGCCTCTGTGCAGGGAGAAGAGAGGCCTAGGAGGAGAGCCAGGCGAAAGGCTTGCGCAGGGAGCTAGCGAAGACAGCTCCCTGCTGAATCCACCCTCTTGGAGACCAGGAGGGTGAAGGAAAGTGCTCCCAGTGGCTGGGGTGAGCCACCAGGAGCAAGAAGAGGCCAAGATCACCAAGATCTCGAGAACAACAACGACACCAACTTCACCACCCTGATTGAAAACCTTGCCAACCTCGGACTCACACAGCTCGTCACAACGCCCAACCACTCCGCCGGCTACACGCTCAACCCCATCTTCAATGCAAGCTCCCAAGTCACCTTCAGCCACACCACCGAACTCCACTTGACCGACCATCGCTGCATCCACTCCACCTTCCGGAAACCCACCATGCACCACCGCACTCAGCAGATCCCTTCTCGCCGAAGACCAACTAAACACCACCCTCGTCCGAAACCCACGCGCCGACCCCACCGACACGTCACGCCACCCGCAACCTCAGGCGATGGATCAATGACTGTGCCAATACTCTCGCCCGATCAAGAAACCCTCCAACAGTCGCACCAAGAAGAAAGCCAGCTGGTTCTCCGCGGGCCTCCAGGCCTCCAAGGCAAACCTGCTGAAAACTAGAGAAGAAATGGCACTGCGAACAGACATGGGACAGCAACGTGGCCCACAAGAATGTTATCCGCAGACAACATCACCACATCAGATCCGCCAAAAGGGCCTCCTTCAAGGACCGCCTCGACAACAATGCGCACAACAGCAAAGAGCTCTTCAACATTGTGAAGGAACTCTCCAACCCCAGCTCCAACCCCAACAACATCCCACCATCGCAAGACCTGTGCGACTCCCTTTCCACCTTCTTCTATCGCAAGATCGCAGACATCCATGACAGATTCAACAACCTGACTGCCCCGACAGCCGCCCACACCTCAGACCCCACGGCCACCACCCACATCGAGCCCCTGCTCACTTGGACCAACATAAACAACAACGACACCATCAAAATTATGAACACCATCCACTCCGGCTCTCCATCAGACCCATGCCCACACCACATCTTCAACAAAGCTAGCGCCACCATCGTACCCCATCTCCGCAAGGCCATTAACATCTCCTTCAAGACCACGACCTTCCCGGAGAGCCTGGAAGCACACCGAGATCAACGCCTTACTTAAGAAACCCAAGGCGGATCCGAGGGATCTCAAGAGCTTCCGGCCCATCTCCCTGCTCCCGTTTCCGGCGAAGGTCATCGAGAAGACTGTCAACAGACAACTGACCAACTACCTCAAGGAGAACAACATCCTGGACCCGTCCCAGTCCGGGTTCTGCAGCAACCACGCGAAACTGCCCTCATCGCCGCCACCGATGACATCAGGGCCGTGCTGGACAACGATGAAACCGCGACCCTCATCCTCCTGGACCTATCAGCCGCCTTTGACACTGTCTGCCACCGCACCCTACGCACACGCCTCCACAGCGCAGGGATCCGAGACAAGGCTCTAGAATGGACCACCTCCTTCCTCTCCAGCAGAATCCAGAGCGTCCGTCTTCCCTCTTTCCGTTGGGGTACATCATCTGCGGCATACCCCAAGGATCATCCCTCAGCACGACATTATTCAACATCTACATGTCACCGCTCGCCCAAGTCGCCCGACTGTACGACCTCAACATCACCTCTTATGCCGATGACACCCAGCTGATCCTCTCCCTCACCAAGGACCCCGTCACCGCCAAAACCAACCTCCACTAAGGAATTAAGGCCGTCGCCGAGTGGATGAAGAACAGCCGTATGAAGCTGAACTCGGACAAGACGGAGGTCCTCATCCTCGGATCCACCCCCTCCGCCTGGGACGACTCATGGTGGCCGACTGTACTGGGAGCAGCACCGACACTCACACAAGCAACCTGGGGTTTATCCTCGGCTCAACACTTTCCATGACAAAGCAAGTCGACGCCGTCTCGTCCTCCTGCTTCAACACCCTCCGCATGCTCTATGAGATCTACAGGTGGATTCCCACCTAAACAAGAAGAACTGTCACCCAGGCCCTTGTCAGCAGCAGGCTGGACTATGGAAAAGCCCTCTACGCAGGTGCCTTGACCAAACTCCTGAAACGACTACAACGCATATAAAACGCCTCTGCACGCCTGATCCTCGACATCCCTCGCCACAGCCACATCACACCCCACCTGAGAGACCTGCACTGGCTTCCCGTAAATAAGAGGATCACCTTCAGGCTCCTCACCCATGGACTCAAGGAACTTCACAACACCAGACCGGCATACCTCAACAGACGACTCACCTTCTACACCCCGAACCGCCAGCTCCGCTCCGCCGACCTCGCCCTCGCCACCGTCCCCCGCATCCGAAGAGCGACCACCGGCGGTAGATCATTCTCCCACCTTGCCGCTAAGTCCTAGAACACACTCCCCATCTTCCTAAGGCAGACCCAGGACCTGCTAACTTTCAGGAGGCTACTCAAGACCTGGCTATTCGAGCAGTAGCAGCACCCCTCCCCCCCAGTGCCTTGAGACCCTCACGGGTGAGTAATGCACTCTACAAATGATTGATTGATTGATTGAAGATCGAACCCCTGGGGGGTTGAGATATGCCCCCCCAGAAGGTAGGCGACCTTTGACCTCTGCCATGACTGACGATGAAGCACGTGGGGCTCCACCACCTGTCCAGAAGATGCCCCAGTAAGGATCAGGTCCCGGGGGTTGCCCCCCAAAGAAGTGAAGTCGGGGTGAGACGTCGCACACCCCGTGAAGGTACCCCTGTGGGGTGCCAGGAGCCCACCATGGCCCCTGCCGAACGTGAAGTCGGGAATCGCTGTTGCGCTCCCCCTGAAGATGTGTGAGGGGGAGGGGCTCAGGATCCCAATTCTGGGTCCCGTGTGTGGAGGAGGAGGCGGGGGAGCGCCATCTCATGAAAATAAAAGTCGTGGAAAGCCATCGCACTCCCCATGAAAATGTGCCCAGGGGCCTGGGACCCCATCCCCAGACCCCAGAGAGAAGGTAATGGTGCTCGCGGGGTGCCAGGAGCCCATACTGGTCCCTGCAGAAGAGTCATGGAGCGCCGGCGCACTCCCCGTACAGCTGGTTCGGGGGCACGGGACCCCATCCCTGGGTCATGAAGCTAAGCAGGGGGTGCCATTGCGCCCCCTGTGAAGATGGCCCAGGGGCCTGGGACCCCATCCCCCGGCCCAGGAGAGAAAGAGGAGGCCGGGGGAGGGTAGCCGCACTCCCCCGAGGACTGACCGTGCCAGCGCGAGACTTTGGGTCTGCCCGCTGGAGCGGGCATACCAGAAATGTGGTGCCAGCTCCTGCGGCAGCACGTGAGGGTGCTGCCCGTGCAGGGAGCCGGTGGGGACAGCCGGGGGTGGGCTCCCCAGGTTGCCCTCGAACGTGTAGGCATGCAGGGGTCCTGGCTGGAACCGGGACTCCGAACGGGGTGAGAGGTATGCAAGCGGCCCTGGTGGGACGGGGCCCCCCAAAATGCACAGATCGGCTGGGGATGGCTCCCCGAGTAGTAACACTCACCTGGGGGCTCCAAAGGGGTATAACCTGTTGTTTGTTTGCTCTGGGTAATGAGATGATTAAATTTCAAGATCGTGAGTGTACTCAAAGGGCGCATGAAAAGTAATGTCTCCGGGCTACTGCGATCTTCTCTAATGAGATATAATTTGGAAATGAGGGTGGTTAAAGCCCCTATTGTTTCTTTTAGGGCTAGAATTTCCCTCTGAAGTTCTAGGTTAGTTGGTATTGTTTCAGTACTCCCCACCCTGCAACCACCGAGGGGAAGAGTCGTATCCATCCCACTAGGTGCTGTGCCCATAGGTTGCGAGCTCTCCTTGTGAATGGGTGTGTGGACGTAACTGGTTGTTCCTCGAGGGATGAGATTCTATTGCTCAAGGTAGGTTTACTAAAATCCCACCTTGGGCTTTGCTATGATTGCCCGGGGAGTCGATAGGGAACGCCTCGATATCTTCAGTGCGATACCAAAGGGGATGATGGACGGAGCGTTGGAGCAAATCAAACACTCACCTCCAATCAACTGATCTGGGTTTAATCCATCATCATTCTTTAGCTCACTCCGCCACCCCAGTTCAGACATGGCCATATGCAAATCAGTCTGACCCTGTGCTTCATATCTTCAGTGACTTTCGGCAGTCGTTTCTTGTTAGCTACCTTTTTGAATAGGCTTGGTATACTGCCAGGGCCTGGAGTAACAGATGTAGCGGTAGAGGAGGTGGAGGTTTGGTGGTCCCTTGGGGAGAGAGCAGATGTAAGAGTAGATGGTATAGATGTCATAAGCAAGCCCTCACAATCAAATAGTATGGTTTCTAGTCAGTCCATCACATTTCCCCCAAGTTCCCCCTCTCAATCCCAGGGCTAGGATTCCGAGTCTTTTTCTTCAGAGCGCCGCCCAGCACTCCCTCAATTACTTTCCTTCCCCCATAAGTTAAGCAGGAGCGCAACACGATGAGAGAAAAAGACCAACAATAAAACTAGCTGGTCACTATTAGGGGATCTGTTTTATAGCTTGGTAGAAGTCAAAGTCGGTCACAGTACCTTTAGAGGGAGGGTCAAGCCTTCAGTTGTAGGTTTCAGGGGGTGGGCCAGCCCAGCCTCTGATGGGCGCACACTGGCCCACCCACGCTTGTCCTGCGCTGCGGGAGCCCTGCCGCAAATTTAATCGACTACTAGCGTGCTCTGCTGCCGTCTTCGGCCTCAAGGGATACTGGGCACTGTAGTCCTGTGGCCCAGGAAGTGCAGTTGCAACGAGGTCTGCAAAACGGGCTTCCCGCGCTGCAGGAGCCCTGGCGCGAATTTCAGCACCTCCTGTTCTTTTCTGCAGTCATTGTCGGCCACAAGGGATGCTGGGCACCGTAGTCCTGTGGCCCAGGGATGTGCAGTGGCAACGAGGTCTGCAAAATGGGCTTCCCGTGCTGCGGGAGCCCTTCCGCAAATTTAAACACCTCCTGGTGCACTCTGCTGCTGTCATCGGCTCCAAGGGGTGCTAGGCACTGTAGTCCGTGGCTTAGGGAAGTACTGTCAAATGGGCTTGAGGTGCTATGGGAGCCCTGCCGCACATTTAAGCACCTCCTGGTGCACTCTGCTCCCATCGTCTGCCCCAAGGGATGCTGGGCACTGTAGTCCTGTGGCCCAGGGAAGTGCGGTGGCAACAAGGTCTGCAAAATGGGCTACTCACGCTGCAGGAGCCCTGCTGCGAATTTAGGCACCTCCTTGCACACTCTGCTGCCGTCGTTGGCCCCAAGGGATGCTGGGCACTGTAGTCCTGTGGCCCAGGGAAGAGTGGTGGCAACAAGGTCTGCAAAACAGGCTTCCCACACTGCTGGAGCCCTGCCGCAAATTTAAACGCTTCCTGGCGAGCTCTGCTGCTGTCGTCGGCCCCAAGGGAATCTGGGCACTGTAGTCTTGTGGCCTAGGGAAGTGCCGTGGCAGCAAGGTCTGTCAAATGGGCTTCAGGTGCTGTGGGAGCCCTGCCGCAAATGTAAGCACCTCCTGGCGCGCTCTGCTCTCATTGTCTGTCCCAAGGGATGCTGGGCAATGTAGTCCTGTGGCCCTGGGAAGTGCAGCGGCAACAAGGTCTGAAAAATGGGCTTCCCGCACTGCAGGATCCCTACTGCGAATTTAGGCACCTCCTTGCACACTCTGCTGCCGTTGTTGGCCCCAAGGGATACTGGGCACTGTAGTCTTGTGACCTAGGGAAGTGCCGTGGCAGCAAGGTCTGTCAAGTGGGCTTTAGGTGCTGTGGGAGCCCTACCGGAAATGTAAGCCCCTCCTGACGCGCTCTGCTCCCATCATCTGCCCCAAGGGATACTGGGCACTGTAGTCCTGTGGCCCAGGGAAGTGTGGTGGCAACAAGGTCTGCAAAACAGGCTTCCCGTGCTGGGGTTTTCCTGCTTTGCAGAGAGCGTTTAAAGGGAGCTTCGAAACCAACCTTCTGCACCATTGTTTACTATATTTTCACTGTGGCCAGTATCGCCAAGACCCTTGCTGCTGAGGTAGTTACATATACCCCTATTCTGCACATTCATGCTCTCTTTTGCTCCCATGCTCCTAGCTGTAGTGTCTATATGCGAAGGCTCACCCCCTCATCCCTGCTGTCTGGAGCTGCCAGGCTCCATCTGGCTGTGGACTACCTGGGAGTCATTTACCTTCACAGTTTCTCCCATTGCTGTCTCCGGAGCGTCTTCGGTCAGGCCTCTCCGCTCATCCTGCTCCTCATCGGGTCTCTCCGGGAGTCCACTAGTTATGTTCTCATCTTGGGGCTCCTGCATCTGCACGGTCCCAGTCCCAGGGCCCAGTCCAGGCCGCACTACAGGGCCTCTGAGCAAATATGCAATCATAGGACCAGCGAGGCGCTGCTGGGGCGCAGCTCCTCCCTTCCCCTTCCTCTATAGAGCAAATATATATTTTTCCTAAATTTGGATACAATTTTACTACTTCCAATTACTCGTTTCCCAGGAACCAATTCAAATTTTTTCTGATCATACATCCTTTATCACAAAAAATCATAACTTTGCTTTTTAAAATATGTATTTTTAGATAATAATCCTCTGTGTACATAATTAACTCACCAAGTCGTCTTTGCAGTCCAGTTAGGGTTAAATCCATTATTATGGCATCATCTGCATATAGAGCATCTTCCTTCCAGGCTGTTGTCTGGCCTAGACATCCATGTTGCCAAGTCGTTGTCTCTGCTCCAGCTCCCATCTCCACCATGACACGTGCGGCTATCCCATCTGCTGTAGGGCTGTTCGTGTGCTGGGTCGCTCTTCCTCGAGCCACCGCTGTTTTTTTTGGCTTCATCCCAGTTGATGAGTGCACCCCCAGACGGCAGCAATTGGGGTAAGTCAGAGCGCTGTACAGCTTTGTGCATGCCAGTAGTAGCTCCTGCTGTCTGGTCGCGATCTTACATGCAGGGACAGAACTGCCTGTCTTTTTATCTAAAAGCCTCAATAAGTTCTCCAATATGTCCGATAACATTATTCACATGCTGCGGGGGGCTAATGACAGGGGGGAGCCAACTGTTCAAGGTGTGAGTAGCTGCAAGCGGTTGCCTCAGCCGACCGCCATCTTACTTCCCTGCATGAGTCCACTATGGG
Organism: Lissotriton helveticus; assembly: GCF_964261635.1. Taxonomy (NCBI): domain Eukaryota; kingdom Metazoa; phylum Chordata; class Amphibia; order Caudata; family Salamandridae; genus Lissotriton; species Lissotriton helveticus. The sequence goes on along the minus strand of NW_027611687.1, from coordinate 1,475,767 downwards.
ACACTCTTAGAAGGGAGTTGTTCCTATGTAGATGGCATAATCCAGGAATAAAGTGTGGAATGCTTACAGTTGGTACACAAGAAGAGTGTACTCGTCGAGGGCGGGTAGTTATGAAACTACTACAGCAGACTAACAAAAGTAACGTAAAGTAGGAACCAATAAAAATATGGTTGTCAGCTGTACGAAAGAGTAGTTAACTCTTTAAGAAGCATTGGCATAGCCAATAGGTCTCGCTTTTGGGACCTTACAAGTATTCAGTTATGCAGCACAATATCCTTGGTGCAACAACATCAACTGTTGCGTGGCTAAACACTTATAAGGTCCCAAAGGCGACCTATTGGCTATGTCAATGCTTGCTTTTTTTTTACCTCCAGCCAATGCCGAAGTTAAGGGGCCATCAGGCAACCTTTTGTTTGAATCTCGTGACTGGAGGCGGCCTGGAAACGTCACACATATGTAAATACCACTGAAGGGAAACACAGGCACACAGCTTGCTATCTCTTCACAGGTACTTAAGAGAGGCTTGTTTTTGCCTTTGTTCGGTTCCTGTATAGAAGTGCAGACACTGTAAAACTCATATGGGGTGGTCTGTCCCAGTATTTACACAAATAATTCAAATAGCACTATTTTATTTGTTTTATAGCTCAACGTAGAAAGGTCATGTGCTGTATTGCATGCGTCATGATGTCACTTGCATAGTGTCTAACTTGGTGAGTCCCCCCACTTCTTTTCATAGGACTTGTGCCCTGGCAGCACCTGCCAGTTCCGTAACGGGTCCTACCAACATCCTCGATCCCTTAATTTGAACAAGATTGAATTTTACCCAATAATACATTTTATATGATAGCATGTAAAGGACGGGCCCTTGTTTTTATTTTATGTTTAATATCTAAGTTTATTAGCAAAGTTCAAAATAATACATTATATAAAAACAAAGTATTTGTTACATTAAAAGAACGTTATATAGAAGCAATCAGATATATATGAGAAATATAAAAAAAGAGAAAGGGAAGGAAAGGGAAGGTAAAGAAAACCTAAAAACGGGAGAGGAAGGGGGTAAGGAAAGGAAGAATATCCATACTACTATAATCTGAACTCTATAATAGCTTTAAGTAAAAAGAATTACACATAAAAAACAATTCTATATACATAAAAAACAATGGTAAGAAATATAAATATCAAGTTACAGTAAGGGTAAATATCTAAGGGAATAAAAACAGTATGTGTTTAAATAAACAACAACAACTAGTAAATCACAGAGGTTTTTGAACTTCATTAGAGAATTGAACTGAAAGAGTGCTATGTGAGGCAATGTAAGTTAAATATGTGGATATAAGGTGCCATAAAAGATCTCTCTTGATAGATAATCAGGGGGAACGTAATTAGTGTCAAGTCTATGATGAAAACAGACTGAATTCCACCAGGCTGTAAAGGTGATTTTGTCAGCTTGTTTCCAATTAGAAGTAATTAAGTGAAAAGCTATTGCCAATAGCAAATCTATGATTTTGGAACTAGAGGGTAATTGTGGCCAACAGGGTGATAGCGAGCCTTGAAAAACATTGGAGGGAGTAAAGGGAACTTTAGTTTTAAAAATATTGTTAATTTGAGACCAAACTAATTGCCAAAAACAATGTATGGGAGGGCAGCCAAAAAGCATATGGTATAGATCTGCGTTTGTGCATGGACAAGACCAACAATTAGGGGTAAGATTCGCAGAGAAGGAGGCTAATTTTGCGGGGGTGAATAAAAGACGTTGATAAACAAAATAGAGTGTTTGAGAGGTATTAGCAGTGTTACATTCCGGTATTCTGTTTACTTATGTTTTCTATGTTTATTAACTTGTATAGATCTGACACCTGGAATGTGTGATGCGTGCCTGCATCTTACATCCTAGGTTCCAAGTTCCATACTTAGCAGTTGGACTAGAAACCTGGAGATAACTGACGTGCTGTGCTCCAATCTTGTATTCTGGAAATAAATCTACAATATTTATATACAACCAAGTTTCATTTGTATTTAATATTGGCGACGAGGACATCGTACTACTTCTGCCACGTTTAAGAGGAGCACAGGAGCAGAAATTAAAAAAAACTTCACGAACCCAAAACGGAAAAGGATTGAAAACGACCCGTTTTACCTTCGCAAGCCAAGCGGTATACTTCGCAAGCCAAGCGGTATCCTGTTCTCAAGGGACGTCTTGATCCGACGTTGTGAGGAAGAAAGAATCAAAAGTTGTGGATTTTAAGGTATTTTGGCTGTTTAGCGCTGTCGAGAGCTCGAGACGAGAAAAGCTTGGAGCGCTCGCGACGGGGAAAAGCGTCATTGCCTCTGACGACGCTTCCATCACGTGTCAGTGCGCATCACACACCTCTGTCATCGCGCACTACGCGGCAACGCCATTTTGGATCTCCATGGTAACAGTTTACTCGGAGTTACCGGAGATAGTGAAGCCGGATTGAGGTGTGCTGCAGTGCGCGTTAAACAAAAGGTACTGTGTCACACGCCGGAAAACCAATTCTTTAAAGGGCGCTTGGAAATTGTGGCAAACCTTATTTGGGAAAAGGAAAAAAAAAAAAAAATTGGATGTTTATTCGAGATAATTTTTCAACTAACACTCTTCGAAATATTTCATAAAGTTTCTGATATTTTGGAATTCAAACTTCTCACGTGACTTCCACCTTGTGGATCTTTGTGGTATTATTTATGTTTAAGAGATATTTTCAGTGCTGGAGTTAATTTTTGGAAGGAACTCTCTACTTTGATTGCTGGAGTATTTTTGGAAGGAACTCTCTCTACTTTGATAATTTCGATTTGCAGTTTAATGGCAGTTTATGCTGCTTTATTAATTTTAGTTTGAAGAACTTAAAAAAATATATATATATATTTTAAATTAAAACTTTAGTGATATCCATAGTATAGGTTAGGATCTTAAACACTAAACATGCAATTCGATCCTCCGTCCAAGTTTTTGCAGACAAAAGGAGACCCGCCAATTCCATGGACTAGATGGAAAGAAGAATTTTATACGTATCTAAAGGCTATGGATGGAGAAAGAATGTCAGCGGAGAGAAAAAAGAATATTTTTTTACATTGTCTTGGGTCAGAGGGACAACTGGTTTTTAGAACTTTGCCTCCTGTCAGGTCTGGGGGTGACATTAATGTGTATGATGAGGCGGTGCAAAGGATAGAAGGTAGATTTAAACCTGTGACTAGTGTTGCTTTGAATAGATTTAAATTTTATACTAGAGTACAGGATGAAAGTGAGTGTTTTGACGATTTTCTGACAGCTTTACGGGCACTTTCTTTACATTGCAATTTTTGTCTAATAACTGATGAGATGATTAGAGATCAAATTGTTGTACATGTAAAGAGCAAGAAGGTACAGGAACAGTTGTGGATTTTGGGGGATCCTAGTTTAGAGACAGCTATAAGTACAGCTAAAGCTCTGGAACAGTCAGATAAGTGGATCAAGTCTTTGGATAAGGTTTCTGTTAATGCTGCTCCTTCTACTTCTAGCAGTGAGGTTTGCGTTGTAAACGCGCAAGGAGCAAAGACTCAAGGTCCTAATAAGTATGATAACAAGGGAAAGCAATTTCATTGTTTCAGATGTGGGAATCCTGATCATATTGCCTCCTTTCCACAGTGTCCTGCTATTAACAGACAATGTAATAAATGCGGACGTACTGGACATTTTTCAAAAATGTGTAAAACTCCTAACAAACCTTTTAATGAATATAAGAAGCCTTCTTTTACCAGTTCTAAACGTTACAGTGGAAATGTATCCTATGTTACTGAAGAAGGGAAGGGTGATGACTCTGGTCTTAAAGAATCTGGGATTGTGGTCTCTGTACAAACTCCATTTGATGTGACACAAGCTGATAATTTACCATCTCCAAAAAGTTTGGTAAACATTTTGGGTAAAGTCCTTGAACTCATGGTAGATTCTTGTTCACCGTGGACTATAATCACTCGTGATTATTGTCTGGAATCATTTGGAGATTTGGTAGATCTAAATTCTTTATGCGAACCAGATATCATTGCTTACAATTTTAGTAAATCAGAAATAAATGTTATGGGCTTTAAGGAGGTTCTCATTACGATAAAAAGTAATTCTGCTATTATCAAAATGTACGTTGCATGGGAAGGTGTGAATGTATTAGGATGGAGGGATCAAGCGAAATTAGGAATTACGTTGAATCCTAGATTAAAAGATCCCGTGTCTGTTCTTGCCATATCGGATGGAGAATGTGATATTTTATCCATGTCTAAGAGAATTTCAGGCTCTTTCCCAAACGTTTTTTCTGACAAATTAGGAAAGTTATGTGGTTTTACTCATAGGATTAAAGTCAAACCCAATGCAGTCCCTGTTAAACAAAGATTAAGGGGTGTTCCTATCAGTGTTAGGGAGGAATTTAGGATTATGTTGGATACTATGGTGAAGGATGGTGTCATCGAAGAGGTAGAGTCCTCGGAGTGGGTTTCGCCTATTGTTTTGGCAATTAAACCTGACAAAACTATTAGGTTGTGTGTGGACCTGAGAGCCCTGAACAAGTGTTTGGTTACAGACTGTCACCCGTTACCTAACATCAATGAAATGTTGTGTATGTTGGATGGGGCATGTGTATTTTGTACGCTAGATCTTCGATCTGCATATCATCAGATCGAACTCACGGAAGACTCTAAGCAATTTACAGCTTTTATCACTCCTCATGGGTTATTTCAGTTTAAGAGAATGCCATTCGGTTTGGCTTCGGCTGCTTCGGTCTTTCAAAGGGCTATGTACCACATATTTAAGGATCTAGGTGTTTTCGTTAAGTGTTTCCAGGATGACATACTTGTTTTTTCTAAAAATGTTGCAGAACATGATGTTCATCTTAAAGAAGTGTGTTCCAAGTTGGAGAAATATGGTTTGACTATTAAGGCCAGTAAGTGCAAGTTTTTTTGCAAAACTGTGGAGTACTTAGGACATTCTCTTTCAGGAGAGGGTGTTGTACCGAAAAAGAATCTTGTGGATGCAATTGTGAAAGCTCCCTCTCCAGATAATAAGGAAAAACTACTCTCGTTTGCGGGATTATGTGAATACTATAGCAAGTTTATTCAGAATTTTGCTAGCAAAATGGAGCCTCTTAGGGAGTTAACAAGGAGTTCTGCTGAGTTTATTTGGACGGAGAGACAGGAACAGGCTTTTAAGCAAATTAAGGAGGAGATTGTTAGTGCACCTACATTAAAATCTTACTGTGTTAATAAGAAATGCATCATTACTGTTGACGCTAGTTTATATGGCATTGGTGGAGTTTTGAGTCAGTCATCTGGTAAGGATTAATGGTGTGTTGCGTTCTCTTCAAGGACTTTGTCCCCTACAGAAAGAAGATACTCTGTTATAGAAAAAGAGCTTCTTGCCTGTATTTGGGCTGTTGAGCACTTCAGGAATTATGTGTGGGGAAATCGGTTTATGCTGAGGACTGATCATAAACCATTAGTAGGGATCCTGTCTCCTGGGGGTGGATGGAATTCTACAGCGCGTATAGCTCGTTTGTCTTCACGTCTTCAAGAATATGACTTTGACATTGTGTATGTTCCTGGTAAGAATAATGTCACAGCTGATTTTCTGTCGAGATTTCCCTGTGACAATGCTCATAGTGTGGATGATGAGGTTGATGTGGTAGCTTCTATAAGTGATTGTGTTTCTGAGGAATTTCTTACTTTGAGTGAAGAGGAATGGTTTGCTGAATTGAGTAAGGATCTGGTTTGTCAACAAATGTTTGATTTTGTAAGAAAAGGTTGGCCAGCCAATAGAGGTATCTCAGCTGACTTAGCTTCATATGGTCAGGTGTCAACTGAGATTGAAGAGTTTAGTGGTCTGTTGTTTAAAGCTGGTAAACTAATTCCTCCCCAGTCACTACAGAAGAAGATTTTGCTACTCTCTCATCAGGGTCACATTGGCATGTCTTCGATGAAACGCCTTATTAGAGAAAACTTCTGGTGGCCGGTTGTTGACAAGATGGTCGACAGGCTAGTAAGGGATTGTTCGCACTGTATCAATAGTGATAAAATGCTTCATTTGACTTCTGCTCCTCTCAAACCTGTGAGTTGGCCAAATTTTCCTTGGCAGAAGGTGGCATTTGACATATCTGGCCCTTTCAAACAGTTACCCTGCAATGCTCGTTATGCTTTGGTCCTAGTGGATTACCACTCAAAGTGGCCTGAGGTGAAATTTGTTAGCACAGCTTCTTCTCAAGCTGTTGTTCTTTTCCTAAAAGAAGTGTTTGCGAGGGAAGGTTTTCCAGAGACCTGTGTTACGGACAATGGCGCTCAACTTATTTCTGCTGATGTTGAGAAGTTTCTTAGTGGTTGTGGTATTAAACACTACACTACATCCTTGTATGAACCCAGGGAAAATGGCCAAGTTGAACGTTTTAATCGTGTTCTTAAGGATTGTATAAATGGTACGCATACCTCTGATGATGGGTGGTTGGATGTAGTAAGGAAAAGGTTATGGACATATCGCATCACAGCTCATTCTGTTACTGGTGTCAGTCCCTTCAAACTTCTTAAAGGAAGAGAACCGTCATCTGATATATGCCCCTGGTGGATTAAAGAACTTGACAAAGGGAATAATTCTGTTCTGGATCTTGCGTGTGTGGCCAAACGTGTGGAAGACAAACAACAAAAAATGATGACTTTGTTTGATTCCAGGATGAAATCCAAGGTTAATGATTTTGTGGTAGGGGAATGGGTGCGAATTAAAAAACCTGGTTTTCTTGTTAAAGGTTTTTCCAAGTTCTTTCCTCCCATCAAAGTGGTCAAAGTTTTTAAAAGTAGTGTAGTCACGCAGGATGGTAGGGTATGGAATGTTCGTAGAGTAGCAAGATGTAGAGATTTAGGCAATGTACATAATTCTCCTATTGCTGCTCCTGGGAATAGCCAACGTGGACCAAATATTGGTTCCTCAAATTGCTCGCAGAATTTGGTTCAAGGTGACTTATCTGTTGCTTCCAGAGTCAAAGCTTGCAATAGACAAAAGAAAGTTCCTAGCAGATATTTGGATTAATGTTCTTTTGTTTAGGGGTAAGATGTGTTACATTCCGTTATTCTGTTTACTTATGTTTTCTATGTTTATTAACTTGTATGGATCTGACACCTGGAATGTGTGATGCGTGCCTGCATCTTACATCCTAGGTTCCAAGTTCCATACTTAGCAGTTGGACTAGAAACCTGGAGATAACTGACGTGCTGTGCTCCAATCTTGTATTCTGGAAATAAATCTACAATATTTATATACAACCAAGTTTCATTTGTATTTAATGAGCAGCTCTGGAAGTTTTATGAATTTTGAGCCACAATTTATCCCAAAAGGAGAGGACGGGCCCTTGTTAAGCATTTAAATGCCTAGAAAGCTGGTAATGTGTGAGGCAAGGCTATTAACATGTCTCCACACACAGCATCAACATTTGCATTGGTCAATACCGTTCTTATTGCTTAACAGTGTCATGGACGGACAGACTACAGGCCTCTTGTTTAAGGAGCGTTTTCTCTGCAGCTAACCTGTACTGTAAGGAATAAGCTGCCATAGCGTTGAAAACAACTCACAAGCGGCAACACACAAAATAAATACATGATGTAGAAGCACCAGGCGCTACAGCTTCCCTTTTGGAAGACAAAATATTCTTTACAAAAAATCATCACAGTTTGGCACAGCCTAAAAAATAGATGTTCACCATTTAGGCCAGACACTACATTCATCATACATGAGCCCTTAGGGGGTTCAGGAGCAGGCTCAGTGGTGTGTCGCTCTTCTAGATCTTGTTTTCAATAAGGGCAATAGGTGTAATGATCCATTAGACTTTTGCTGCGCATCGCTCTGGGGTCATGTTGCCCAGTTCTCTTACTGAGCCTCAGAAGTACTTTTTCACATACTTTGTAGTGCACTCTGCTAATCCTGGATTTTGGCAATATTTCACTTCACAGAAAACAGGGCACTACGGGCCAGATGTAGGTAAGTTCCATTTACCGATTCTAAAATACAGAATTTTGCCGATTCGGTATTTCAGAATCGGTAAATGGTATGTAGGTAAGTATTCGGTAGAGTTTACCGAATCTGTAATATTCGGTAATTACCGATTCGGTAAATACCGAATCGGTAATTCACATTCGTTCCTATGGGCCTGGAGGCCCATAGGAATTAAATAGAATTACCGAATCGGTATTTACCGATTCGGTAGTAGGGGGAAACATTCAAGGGTGGCAGGGTGTCACATTGACACCCTGTTGCACCCCTGAATAGTGTATGCCACATGGCACTTTTGAAAAAGGCACAAATTTGCTTTTTCAAAGGTTTTCGATATTTACCACCAACTTTTATTTGGTGGTAAATACCGAATCCTTAACCATGCAATGCACTCATTAGAGTGCTTCCTACATTTCAGATTCAGTAATTTACCGATTCGGTATTTTAAGGAATCGGTAATTTACCGAATCCTTAAATTACCGATTCGGTAAATTACTGAATCTGAAATGTAGCCACCTACATCTCAATATCCTAAAACCGGTCGGTAACGGCAGTAATTCGGTAATTTCAGCAGTTACCGACCGGTATTGGGCTACCTACATCTGGCCCATGAGGTAGTACGTAGTAGTGGTGGAGCATGCATCTAGTACTTTGCGCTGCTCTAGGCTCGACCTAAAAAACTCTAATCCTCCCCATTATTTGTGACTGTCTCAGTTACAGACATGACTGGATTTGTTTGCCAGTGCTCTGTATCGGCATGGATCAAAGCCAACTGAGGTGTTTTGAACTGAGAAGACACCAGAGTGCTCTTTCAGGACCATTCAAAGTGCCCATGAAAAGAATGTCTAAAGGCTTGCATTGGTGCTGAGCCCTGTTGGGTTGGCACCCAAACCTAGTTATGCTTCCGATGCCTGCCAGTCTGCTTGTAAAGTGCTGCAGTAACACTGAACCCATTCGGAATCCTTTTAGAAAAAAACAAAGACCTACATTGGGACTCAGCCCTATGGAGAACACTGTTGCCAGACTTGGGTTGATCAGATCTCAATCCCCTTTACCATCTGTTCTGTGTAACTGCCTCAATATTTGCGTTTGTTATAGGACTATTCTTAGACAGCCATCCGAATGGACATTTGTGAATGCCTATTGTTTTGTAAAGTGAGGTCTGGATACTGCAGCACGTTTCCCATCGAGGAGTCCAGGAAATAAAGGGAGTCTTGGCTAGGAGTTACAACCAAACCTCCCCGGGGCCTGGAGACAATGGGCAGAAATGCCAGTACTAACCACAGATTCTGCCCAGTATTTCTAAACGGCTGGTAGAGGTACCTGCGCTTCCTTTTCTGGCAGAGAAAAGGCATGATTTGCTGAATTGTGAGGTGATGGCGTATGGCTGATACTGGGCTGTGATGGCGTTTGGCTGATACTGAGCTGTGATGGTGTATGGCTGATACTGGGCTGTGATGGCGTGTGGCTGATACTGAGCTGTGATGGCATGTGGCTGATACTGGGCTGTGATGGCGTGTGGCTGATACTGAGCTGTGATGGCGTGTGGCTGATACTGGGCTGTGATGGCGTGTGGCTGATACTGAGCTGTGATGGCGTGTGGCTGATACCGAGCTGTGATGGCGTGTGGCTGATACCGAGCTGTGATGGCGTGGGGCTGATACCGAGCTGTGATGGCGTATGGTTGATACTGGGCTGTGATGGCGTATGGCTGATACTGGGCTGTGATGGCGTGTGGCTGATACTGAGCTGTGATGGCGTGTGGCTGATACTGAGCTGTAATGGCGTGTGGCTGATACTGGGCTGTGATGGCTTGTGGCTGATACTGAGCTGTGATGGCGTATGGCTGATACTGGGCTGTGATGGCGTGTGGCTGATACTGAGCTGTCATGGCGTGTGGCTGATACTGGGCTGTGATGGCGTGTGGCTGATACTGAGCTGTGATGGCGTGTAGCTGATACTAAGCTGTGATGGCGTGTGGCTGATACTAGGCTGTGATGGCGTGTGGGTGATACTGAGCTGTGATGGCGTGTGGCTGATACTGAGCTGTGATGGCGTATGGCTGATACTGGGCTGCGATGGCGTGTGGCTGATACTGAGCTGTGATGGCTGATACTGGGCTGTGATGGCGTGCGGCTGATACTGAGCTGTGATGGCGTATGGCTCATACTGAGCTGTGATGGCGTGTGGCTGATACTGAGCTGTGATGGCGTATGGTTGATACTGGGCTGTGATGGCATGAGGCTGATACTGAGCTGTGATGACATGTGATTGATAGTGAGCTTTGATGGCATGTGGCTGATTCTGGGCTGTGATGGCGTGTGGCTGATACTGAGCTGTGATGTCCTGTGGCTGATACTGAGCTGTGATGGCGTGTGGCTGATCCTGGGCTGTGATGGTGTGTGGCTGATACTGAGCTGGGATGGCGTGTGGCTGATACTGAGCTGTGATGGCGTATGGTTGATACTGGGCTGTGATGGCATGAGGCTGATACTGAGCTGTGATGGTGTGTGGTTGATACTGGGCTATGGCCAGTTGTGGCTCATACTGGGACTAGGTGCGGTGGCTGCAGCCAGGCTTCACCTCTGCCGCACGTGATGGGCACATCTTGCAGTATGGTGAGGTGATGGTGCATGTGTATGATACTAGATTGTGAGCTGTAGCCGCAGCCAGGTGCCTGTCCCCCATGGCACATGATTGACTGTTAATGATACTAGCCCATGGTCACTTGTGGCTCATACTGGAGGTAGGAGTGGTGGCTGCAGCAAGGATCCCTTCTATGTGGCACGTGATGGGCACAGCTTGCAATATGGTTAGGTGACGGTGTCCCGAAGTTGTGGTATGCACTACCCTAGTTTAAGAGGCTGTTCCTCTCAGACTATTTTTCACAAAAATCTGAAGATCTGGATGTTCTAGTCCTGGCGGACTTGTCTTCACAAATATAATTTTCAGCTGTGGAGGTTTGGAGACACTCCTGTCACTTACAGTGATCATCACGCTCGTCTCACACGGCCATCATGGGAAAACCTGCGCTCTTCCCTGATGTGAAGGCCCCCAACTAAGGCGAGAGGGCACTGGGAGAATCTGGGTTTCCGGCAGAGTGAGCTTGTGTTCGAGGGGCATTGGCAGAGCTCTCAGGTTCCCAGGTCCATGCCGTAGTAGAAGATCCAGTCCAGCTTTCTGCTTTGCATTCTGGGATTGGTAGTCTTGAGAGACAGATAGGACTACAAGTCTCAGAACACAAAGCTAAAACATGGACTGGATCAGCTGCCCACCCAGAACCTGGGAAATCTGACAGCTCTACCACAATCTCCCTATCGTTGCCCCTCTCTGCCAGGAGCCCTGGCATCTGGAATACTGAGTGTAAACCATGTCTGAGATTGTTGGTGTGTGCTGTGGAGTGGAAGACAGGGATACAGATGCTTGGAGGGAGGAGTAAGCCCTGACAGGACCCACCTGCTCTTTCTGTGTAGTAAGGAAATTAAGACTTGCCTCTTATCTGAGTGGCTCTACCTTCAACATTTTGGCTTCTGTAGGGCCTACCCGGAGCATGCAGCAAGACTCTGATGGAGGTTGAGAACCATTTCTGGCAGTGGAGGAGGCATGCTGGAAGAAGGAAGATGGTCATGGGACCATCGAGGTCTAGTTTGGGAATGCCTGTTGGCAAGTTGTGCCAGCTCCAGCTGCTGGGCAGGAGGAGCCCAGTGATGAGGATGGGCAAGTTTTGGCAACAACAATGAGACCGCTGAAGGGAGTTATAAAATGAGGTGATGTGTCCCAGTGAATAGTCTAGCTTAAGGATAATGGTGTAGAGACAGTATTATAAGGACAGAGATGTAGAGACAGAACTCTGAAGACCTTGACCCCTGACTCATGGAGCTCCAGGCAGTAATACATTCAGTGGTGACTGTGACATTGGTAAACGCATAGTGTGATTTCTCAGTGAAGATGAATGTGGCACAGGCTAGTCCATGCCTTTGGAGGCTGCTTTGAATGGGTGTATATAGAATACTACTGATCCAGGAGCCCCGACAAAGGAGACATGCAATCACACAGAGGGTGGTGATTGTGATTCTCTTGTGGCACTGATGGCGTCCAATCTCCTGCTACTCTGTAAAGTACCAAAGGTAATACTTCAGGGGTATCCAGTGTAGGCCCAGGAGGCCCAGACTCATGCCAGAATATCAAGATATCCACATGAAATACATTTACAGATCCGCGGATCCCACGACAGGCACAACATTGGACTAATGGGGCAAAGCCTCATATTTAAAAGAAAGTGTCAGTAAGGACATTACGCTACCTTAGGGTGGGCTTCATCGGATGCGTTAATACAGAAAATGCCTATGCACACACTCGCAATGGTCATTTACATTCATAACTGTACACAACAAAAGCACAATTGTCTAACCAAAGACAACAGTATTAATCAGATTCCTTGACACTAGGTATCCATGAATTTCAAGGTTTTAATCGTTCCACCAGCCGACACGTGTTTCGTCGCGTTAGGAACAGTTAGGAACAAAGTGTTCGCGACTCCTCAGGGCTTGTCTGTACAGCGTAAACCAAGTGAAGGTCACTCCACCGGTGATATTTCCGACTGGGCGGGGCCCGTGACCGTTCTTTGCCAGTTAGTAACGTCTAAAATCGTAGTGGTAAAAGCCAGTGCGTGTGCATCTTCTGGGCTTCCTGATAAAGTGGAGACTACGTAGATTAGTAGTTCCGGTGCTGCTCGAGGTAAGTAGCGTTCTTGCAATACGTAAGACTGTTCGTAAAACCCGGGAAACTCCTTGCACAGCCGGGAGCGGATAACCCTCAGTCAGTGCCCAAATAGTGTCAAGACGCCGTGTGTGCCACGTCTTGTCTCTCCGGATCACCGTGTTCCGTGTATCGGATCCAGTGTAGGCCCAGGAGGCCCAGACACATGCCAGAATAATATCAAGATATCCACATGAAATACATTTACAGATCCGCAGATCCCACGACAGGCACAACATTGGACTAATGGGGCAAAGCCTCATAATTAAAAGAAAGTGTCAGTAAGAACATTACGCTACCTTAGGGTGGGCTTCATCGGATGCGTTACCCTATCTGTATGCCATCCTCCCTCCTGGACTACTCAGTGTAGCTTTATTAATGCTCAGTGTGTGTGTCTGTCTGGCACATGCTCCAGTGGGTGCTCTGTAAGATGTATGGGTGGTACACCCCTGGATTGCTCAAAATCATTCTACCAGTGTTGTGCACTACCCTGAACTGCGCTGTATACCTGTGTTGTGCTCTCTCCTGCAATAAACTTAACAACTGTGAGGGTTTTACAGCCACCTTGATTGCTCAGTACAGTAAAGTTTGTTAATAATAATCACTAGGGGATTCATTTTCAGGGTAGCATGGTATCCCTCACAATTACTCCAGGAGTCACAGTCCAAACAATGCACATGCTTTGTCCCCCCTACTTCCAACTTTACATATACCCTAATCACCTGCCCAAACCTCTCCCTGCTGATGCCAATGTGGTCTTCCGTCATCCCACAGACCATATTTTTGGCCCCTTTGAAACTGCCCATACAATAAAAATGCTGCAGTTGCAAATACATATCAACTACCATTTGTTGTGTTTGAAACATTTTATTGAATAATAAAACCTAATAAACATAAGCTGATTATTAAAGCAAAACAAAACATCAGTTGCCATACACATAAGAGACAAAAGTAGTACATAAAAATCAACAAACTGTAACACAGCAAAGTTATGTAGAGCACAATTCTTAATTTTGGGCAGTCTTTAAAGTTCAACAATTGAAACGTTCATAAAGAACAGGAAAGGAAAGAAAGAAGGTGGGATACAGTGATTTCATGAGTGTAATGCTTCCTACATATAGAAAAAAAACTAATTATTTTCCTTAAGCAATAAAGTCTGCAAACTAAAATACTAAGAGAAATATATTGAACAATGAACATTTCACGTGTAATTTGAATTTAATTTGAATATTTTAACCTCCTCAGCATTATTTGACTCATGATTACAACCTGAATGCTTTCTGGAAAGGAACCGCCTCATGGGGTTCAAAATCACATCTTTTCCAACATTAGGATTAAAATGATAAACTTGAATTTCAATTCAATTCTTGGAGATCAACAACTTTAAATATATACAAAAACCATACACTTTGGTAAAATTGTCACCTAAACTTGAATTCAATCCACCTTTTGATTAAACACTTTCTATTACAGCAAGCATCACAAGACCACTTGTTGTTATCTTCGCAATTAGTGATAATGTTTCGGTTGGCAACAACAATAAATATGTTTAAAATTTTACCTCCAAAAGCAAAAACATGCCATTTCTGAATCATGGTGCACAATAAAATGTAGGAACAGAAGGGCATATTTTGGTGTAGCATTCATTAAGGTTTGACCAGGCTAGAAACTAGAATTCCTGAACATTTGGAAATTTAAATGTCATATTTTAAAAGAGTTCAAACAGACCCAGCACAAGCTCCACGAAAAATAGAAGATGAGTGAATTGTACTTAGAGAAAATGTGCTGATAAGTAATCTATTGATGTAAAATACAGTGGTCAGGCAATGCTTGTGGATCTAATCTATTCAGATATTAACTCCATGGTTTGTTCAATAAATTGACTGAGCATAATACTTGAAGGTCCATCTCTCAGATAAGTTCTATTACAGTTTTAGTTTTGATAACACTAATAGAGATCATTGATAAATAGATTTTAAAAGCCATGGGTGGAATTGATCATTGGTCTAAATCTAGATGTGAAATAATTTCTATTAAAAAAAAGAAGACTATAAACTAACTAAGCTAGACGTGACTTTATAACTGGTTATTTTAAAGTTTCTGGAGATTTAGTATATATAAACAACTCCTTTTTTCTATGGTGTGTCATAAAATTGATGCTCAAAATTTGGGTAAGAGTACATAATGTCAAAAAATTCAATACTGCTTTTAGATCAATTTATTTTTGAAAGCTTGAAGTGAATGACAATTCAAAGTGGCCTTTGCTTATGAGTAGGCGATAATGACTATTGCAGGATGACAACGTAATTAGCATTTTTTGTATAAGATGTGTTAGAAGTATGGGTAGGGAAAATGGCTATTTTGGCCAAAGGCTCCCCTTTCTATATGCATACTAGTTTTAATTTGTAAACAGAATCACAATTTTTTATGTGGTACACTGTAATGTTAGATGAATCTATTTTACCCTTCTGATAAGCAAGGGATGACGATTAACCATTTTTTCGTCCCTAGTTTTAAATGGATTCAGGTTGGAACAGACGAGGTGTTGGTTGACTTTGCCTCAGAAAATGGTTGTTTCCCGCATGCTGCTTTCATGCGCCTTAAATCCCTTCAGTGGAAGAGGCGGCTGCATGCCTGCCTATCAGGCCAGATCAGTACTTGGCTGTTTCGGTTCTCCAGTGGGGATAGAATAGAAGCTGTTAAGGGCAAGGGCTTAGCTTCCCATTGGTGCAGCAGGTGCAGTGGCACCAGGTCCCAGATGCCTTAAAGGCCCACTGAACCCTGATAACTGCTGTTTGTCACAGTTCAAACAGAGGCCTGAGGGGCCCACAGAACAATGATTATTGCTGTTTTCCACAGTCCAAATAAAGGGCAGGGGTCACATTTCCTTTCTTGCCTTGGGGCCCAGGGCACACTGGCTAGGCCACTGGTTAAGGATGCAGTGGGGAAGAAGTGGCGAGACAGGTGGATTATCTAAACAGCTCGACAATGACTTCATGCCTGGGTACTAAAGTATTCATTACAATTAAAGACTTAAGCAGGAACAGATATCATAATATAGGAAGGCCTATGTACAAATGCAGCTCGATTAGCGGCTGCCTTTAACTTCTGACTTATCACCTCTCCTAATTTACAGTTTTATATTAGATGCAGACATAAATCGTGACCTATGAATATGTTTATCTATCTTTAGGTTCAAATGACCCATCTTTTCCATATGCAAGTATCAGACAGGTCGGAAACGCCTAATGGCTTTGAACTTGATAAAGTCACATTAATCACTGGTCTTGAAATGCAAATAGCAGCATTAGGCACGCAGAGGTGTATTCTACGTAATCTCATTATGTTCAGGGTACGGGAGAGTATTTAGGGCATAAAGCACTTTGACAAAAACATTTCTGCCACCATAGAAATTCAATCTTCCTTGTCCTACCCTAGTTATGTTATGTTATGTTATAACGTTTTTGAATAGCGCACGGCTACTCGAAAAGAGTGTCCCGGCGCTTTCCACCAGCAGCTCACGATAAAAATAACACAACACAGCAAATACAAGAAAAGATCTAAACAGAAAACGGTGAGAACAGCCTAAAGATTAAAAAGCCAGGTCTTCAGGCTCTTCCTGAACTGGAACAAATTGGCAGTGCTGCGAAGCGTGAGAGGGAGCGAATTCCACAGCTGGGGAGCTTTGCAGCTGAAAGAGCGCCCTCCCGCGCGAGCCTTCCTCACCCGCGGGACCACCGCTTTATAAAGGGATTCTGAACGCAATCAGCGGACTGGTCGATAGAAGGCGAGTCTCCGCCGCAGGTATCCAGCCCCTGATCCATGCAGGGCTTTGTGCATCAGGGTCAGGGATTTGAACTGGATCCGCTTCCGGATGGGCAGCCAGTGTAACGCCTGTAGCAGCCCGGAGGCTCGGGCTCGTCTACGCAGGCCAAAAATAGCCCGGGCGGCCGAATTCTGTACCACCTGTAGGCGCTGGACTAGGTAATCAGGGAGGCCAAGAAAAAGGGCATTGGCGTAGTCTAGCCTTGAGCCAACGAGAGCCTGCACAGTAATCCGCCTGTGCTCCTCAGACAACAGGGGCAGGAATTTGCGGAGCATTTTCAAAATTCCATAGCAGGTGCCAGCCAGACCCAGAATGTGAGTTCTCAGCGACAGCTGGTTGTCTAGCTTGACACCCAGATTTTTTGCTACCAAGGAAGACTGTGCAGGAGGGCTCATGTCAGACGGCCACCAATGCTGCCACTCCGGATCGGCTACGCAACCAAAGAATAGAACCTCGGACTTGCTTGAGTTGGCCCTTAGACTGTTCCGTTGGAACCAGTCAAAGACCAGAGCAAGACAGTCCCGAATTCTCCCTCCGTCAAACTCCTGGTCTTTCCCGCAAGTGAAGAGGAGTTGCGTGTCGTCGGCGTAGGAGACGATCTGGGCCCCATATGCTTCCACCAAGGCCGCCAAAGGGGACATAAAGATGTTAAACAACGTGGGGCTCAACACAGAACCCTGTGGAACCCCAACTCCCAGTGGTGGCATCTCGGCAGAGCTCTGGGAAACCCAGACCGTCTGGCGGCGGTCTTCAAGGAAAGATGTAGTATACAAGTAGTACCACATTCTTTGTATACCTGAATTAAATAGGCACACAAAATAGTACCGTATTTAAAGGTCCAGTTCAGAATTACAGGGAAGGTGCACTGTCCCAGACTACACAACGGTGCAGTTTTCAGTGGGTGCTATCATCCCAAACAGGGGGGAGATTATGCTGGAAAAAACATGTGGTGCCCCAACATAGGCGCAGTTGTAAACCACCAGTCTGCTTACATAGTAAAGCGTCTGGCAGCTATTAAGTGAGGTGGCACGTTTCCCCTGCAGGTGGTTGGGGTCTGTCACCATCCTGTCAGGTGGGGGGTATACAATCAGTGCGCCTCCTGACTGCTTGTTTGCCTTTTCGCCCGTGTCAATAATACAGTGCAGTCCTTGGAGGAGTAGTCAATTTGTATTCATGGAAGACACTTGAGTTTCTCGGATGTGTAATCCCCAGATGATGCCTGAACTGTTCCCCAATGGGCTATTTGTACATGGTATTGAATTGTATGTTCTTATGAGGACTGTTAATAATAATAAAAAAGATTTAGTGAGTGTTTATTGCCCTCTATGTCACTCTACTTCTAAGCACCTAATACAGCTTGTACAGTGCTTACTGTCATCTGCTCACTTACATTATGCTTATTATGCTTAATATAAATAGTGCACAATTTAGGCGTTTGTGTCTGCCTACAACGTGGACCTGATACAAATAGCAGTACCTACAAGGTGGATGGTACAATTCAACAAGAGTCTAAGATACTCCAGCACAGATGACTTTGCATCAACATTACAGGGCATCAGTCTTGATGGCAAGCCAACTTAAAACTTATCAGTATTGTATACATTATTATCAGAGACTATTCTTGCCTCTTGGATACAACTTTACAACGGAATTTTATTAATTTGTGTACAGTTGTGTGTATACAATAAAACAACCTCCCCACCATAATTGATCTGTCTATTCATCTTTTTGGGATCTAGAGTAGCATGCTTCTCGCCGAAAAGCACTTCAACACTTCATCAGGGGTAGCAAGCGCTATATAAATGCAAAACCTTCCCTCTTCTATCCCCCCACAATCTTTTTTAACCCAACTAACAGACCAACATGTTCAGCTCTCATATACATTTTATATTTCCCTATACTAATTCACCACTAATCATTTTTGGATCCTAGAGTAGTGTGCTACTCGCCGAAAAAGCGCTTCAAAGTTCGTATGGGGTAGTAAGTGTTATGTAAATCTAAATACATGACAATTACTGTTTACATCGGGCTGCACTAACACAAGGATAGAAGTAGAGTGCGGATTAGAGTTTATCTGCCCAGAACCAAGGATACAACAGAAAGTGTGTGAACAGTCTATATGTTGTGCACCTGGCAGAGAAAAACACAGCAGAGGTGGGAAGAAGGTATGTAATCTGATGGTCAGACTTATGTGGAAAGAGGCTATCACTTTGGGCAGAAAAGAGGGCTTACACTTTGTTTGGATGGACAGCAAGAAAGGGAGGTCTGGAAGATAAGCCTGAAGCTCACACATCCTGCAAGCAGAGGTGATGGCAAGCAAAAAACTAGTCTTCTAAGGAGGCGAAGAGGACAATTATGTAGGCGCTCAAAGGGAGCACACATAAGATAAGTGAGGTCAACTCCCACTAGGGTATTACGAAAGGAGAAGGAGGAAAGAGATGAGTAATGCACTTCAGAAATCTGTATAGGATTGAAGGCCATGCTCAAGAGCTCGGGGTACCAGACTTGGGACTGATCGCGTTTGATCTTCTTCAGCAATCTTGGCAGAAGTGGTACAGGAGGCCGCAACTCCACTCGCAATGAAAAGGGTCGCCGAGCGAGAGCCACTTTGGAAACTCTAACACGCAGAACTGCTGACATTGAGCGTTCTCTTCTGTGGCAAATAGATCTAACCAAGGCTCTCCCCACTACTGAAAGAGACCTAGCACGACCTTTAAGTGAAGATGCCATTTGTGATCCATCATGCACTGGTGGCTGAGTTTGTCCGTCCTTGCGTTCAGTGAACCTGTTAAGTGTTGAACTACCAGAGATATGCCCTGATGTTCCAGCCATGTCCAAAGGCGAAGAGCCTCTTGACATACGGTCCACGGCCCCACCCTGCCCTGTTTGTTGCAGTACCACTTGGCGGTGGTGTTGTCCGAGAACACCTGCACCACTCTTCCTTTGACAGAAAGAAGGAATGCCTTCAGTGCAAGACGAATCGCCCGGAGCTCCAGAGGGTTGATGTGGTGCCTGGACTCCGCCAGAGACCAGAGGTCTTTGATCTCCACCATTCCCAAATGGCCGGCCCATCACATGAGTGAAGCATCCGTCACTACTGTGAACTCAGGTTGAGGAAGGTAGAGGGATCTGCTGTTGACCCAATCCTTGTTCGTGAACCACCACTGCAACTGACTTGCAGTCCCCTCCGAAATCTGAAAGTCATCGGAAAGATTCCCCTGGTGCTGCGCCCACTGGAACTTCAGGTCCCACTGCAGTGCACGTATATGCCATCTGGCATGATGCACCAGCAGGATGCAGGAGGCAATGAGGCCCAGCAGCCTCAGGGTCATTCTCACAGAAAACCGGGTTGGAGGCTGAAACATCGGTATCATAGCCCCAATATACTGGACTTGCTGCTAGGGAGGATAGACCCAAAACTGTGCTGTGTCCAGAACCGCTCCGATGAAAAGGAGCTTATCGGATGGAATCAGGTGTGACCTCAGCACGTTAACTGTGAACCCCGGCAAATGATGGAAGTCCGTCGTAGTCTGGAGGTGGGAGCCTTCAACAGCCAGTCGTCGAGATAGGGGAAGACTGGAACCCCTGATCTGCGCAGATAAGCTGCGATCACCGCCATCCCTTTCGTGACCACCCGGGGGGGGGCTGATAAGGCCAAAGGGGAGCGTGGTAAACTGAAAATGCATGTGGCCTACCGGGAACCGTAGGTAATGCCGGTGGGCAGGCAAGACGGGGATGTGAAAGTAAGTATCCTGCAAGTCCAACGCTACCATCAAATCTCCAGGGTCGAAGGCAGACAAGACCTGAGCCAAGGTTAACATCTTGAACTTCTCCTTTCGGAGGAAGCAGTTGATGTCCCTGAGGGCTAAGATAGGATGCAGGCCTATGTCTTTTTGGGTACCAAGAAGTAGTGGGAGTAGCAACCCCGACCTACTTCTGGCACAAGGACGCGTTTGATAGCTCCCTTGGCAAAGAGATCCATAACTTCCTGGAAGAGAAGGGCCAAATGATTCTCCGACATGGGATGAAATCACCACAAACGGCATGACCCTTACGCACTCCGCTGCTCGTGGAACTCCGCGTAGACAGCCAGAGTTTTTTTGTCACTTTGCGGAGTTCCTCACCGAGGAACTCCGCATAGGCTTAAGCTTATCATGGAAAAATAGATATCAGTCATATGTTAAGAAACAAGGGCGAGTAGAAACCTTTTGGGTGGATATTTAAGACATTATTATTGTGATTTTGTTGGCAATTAGTTGATTTTTGCAAGCACTAACACTTCTCTGTGTAAAGTAAAGACCTTGAAAGTTTTGTAACTTTCAGATACTCAAATTGTGGATTCTGTTGCAATGAAAAATATTTCCAGGCCTGAAATTTCTTTGGAGGTTGCATGCGGGCAGCCTAAGTTATCCTGCAAGTGTTTCTTGATGAATCCTATTGCAACTACAATATGTGCTCTCTCATGGAAAGTCAGGTTGTTAGAAGCTTTTCTGCAACTCAAGATACGCCTTACTTTTCACCTCATGTGCATGCATTTCTCATGTTTAGTGAGATCTCCTTTCTGAGTATAACGTTTCTGGCTTTCCCCACCTATATATGGCTTTAGTCCAGTGTGAATTCTCTTATGTGAAATGACATTGTATTCAAGACTGTGCTTGCATTTCGAGCACTCATAAGGTTTTTCCCCAGAGTGGGATCTCTCGTGAACCTTAACTCTTGTCTTTCAGATTCAAGCTTTTATGGCATAAGGATTTTCTCCAGTGTGGAGTTTCTCATGGTGAGATAGCGTTTTTCTCATGCAGCTTTTCTGGCATTCAAAGCACTCATAAGGTTTTTCATCAGTAGGGAGTCGCTTATGGTTAGTGAGGCTGTGCCAATCAAATAGGAATTTCTGGCATTCACAGCGTTGGTAATGTTTTTTCCCTGTGTGCGTCTGCTCATGTAGCGTGAGATTGCGTTTAAAATTAATGCTTTTCTGGCATTCGGAGCACTGAATTATTTTAATGGTGTGTTTTCTTATGGTGCTTGGAACCATCTCTACCTCTGAATCTTTTCTGACATTAAGAGCACTGATAATTTTATTCACCAGTGTGGATTCTCACATGTTTACTGAGTTGAGATTTTTGGCAGAAACATTTTTGGCATTCAGAGCACTGATAAGGCTTTTCCCCAGTGTGGATTCTTATATGGTAAGTGAGACTGCTTTTTTCACTGAAACATCTGTGGCATTCAGAGCATTGATAAGGCTTTTCCCCAGTGTGGGTTCTTACATGCTGAGTGAGAATGAATTTTTCACTGAAACATCTGTGGCATTCAGAGCATTGATAAGGCTTTTCCCCAGTGTGGGTTCTTATATGCTGAGTGAGACTGATTTTTTCACTGAAACATCTGTGGCATTCAGAGCACTGATAAGGTTTTTCCCCAGTGTGGGTTCTTATATGCTGAGTGAGACTGCTTTTTTGAATGAAACATATCTGGCATTCAGAGCACTGATAAGGTTTTTCCCCAGTGTGGATTCTTATATGCTTAGTGAGACTGCTTTTTACACTGAAACATTTGTGGCATTCAGAGCACTCATAAGGTTTTTCCCCAGTGTGGGTTCTTATATGCTGAGTGAGACTGATTTTTTCACTGAAACATCTGTGGCATTCAGAGCACTCATAAGGTTTTTCCCCAGTGTGGGATCTTATATGATGAGTGAGACTGTTTTTGTCAATGAAACATTTCTGGCATTCAGAGCACTGAAAAGATTTTTCCACAGTGTGGGTTCTTCTATGCCAAGTGAGAATGCTTTGGTAACTGAAACATTTCTGGCATTCAGAGCACTGGTAAGGTTTTTCCCCAGTGTGAGTCCTTGTATGTATAGTAAGTGCTCTTTTGTCACTGAAACATTTCTGGCATTCAGCGCACTGATAAGGTTTTTCCACAGAGTGGGTTAATGCATGTCGATATAGACTCGTTTTGATACTAAACCTTTTCTGGCATTCAGGGCACTGATAAGGTTTTTCCCCAGTGTGGATTCTCAAATGCTCAGTGAGATAAGATTTACGGCTGAAACTTTTTGGGCATTCAGTGCACTGGTAAGGTTTTTCGACAGAGTGGGTTAATGCATGTCGATATAGACTCGCTTTGATACTAAACCTTTTCTGGCATTCAGAGCACTGATAAGGTTTTTCCCCAGTGTGGATTCTCAGATGCACAGTGAGATAAGATTTATGCCTGAAACTTTTTTGGCATACTTTGCACTGAGAGGGGTTTCCCCCAGTGTGCATTGTGTCAAATTCTGTGAGATAAGATTTATGGCTATATCTTTTTTGGCACATGTAACTTTTTTCCCCAACTTAGGTTATTTTGCCTTGATTGAGGCGGTTATGAACACTGAATTTGTTCTCACAGTCCGTGTTTTTATAAGGTGTATTCCTAGAGTTAATATCTCTACGTTTAGTTTTCTTTTGCTTATATGCCACAGTAAGAGTGAACCCAATTTTAGAGTTGGGCTTGTTTAGATAATGTTCAGCATTTATCTCTAAAAGAAATTGTGTGTAATCTTCTTAACACTTCAATTGAGCAAAATATGTCTGAAAGCAGCCCTGTAACACCTGTCGAAATATTTCTAGCAGATAATAGTCTTTAGGTTATAGCCTATCCTGCAGAAACTTATTTTGTGACTGAAGATTTTCTCAAATCTATTTGTATAGGTTCTTAGCAATGCAGTGATAAGGTGTTAGTCTGATATTTATTAATTAAACTGATAAGTACCTTTTTGCACTGACGTAATGGCAGTAACTGAGGGCGTTAGAACGTGCACAGTACTATTGTGGATCACGAGTCTCAGAACATCAGTTCCTTTTACCCTTTCTATGTTTGGTGTAAAGTTAAGGTTTGTAGTTCTGAAGACGAAGATTTATTTACATTACCTATAGCGCAACTGTGCTCATTTAATCCATTTTTATATTGAACAGTTTTACATATCACTCATTCACAGCAGATACTGTTGAGGCGATTTACATAGAATTACAGAACAGTACACAATAAAAAACAAACAATCTGAGATGGTTATGGACACAATAAAGTGGTGAATTTTTAAGGTTTTCACAAGAGTGAGCAGAGTGGGTCGTGGTTTTCTACCCAGAGTCAGATAGTCTCAAACTTGTGTAACTGGTTAAAAATGGTTGTTGAACAAAGGTGATTTTCCAATCTTTTGGTTGTTAACGTGTCAGCTTCGGAGTCTTCTCTCAGCGTCTTTTCTTTGATGGTCTGCAGAAGAAACCTTTTGTTATAACTTTCTTTTATGCAATGTGTGCTTTCTCTCTGGAATTACATGATGTTTTAGATGAAGGTTATAGTGTGCACAGATTTGGCTTTGCTCTGGGTTAATGAAATGCTAAATTAGAGACTTCACTTACAGTATAGTACTTTCCTCAGCTCCCACTTCCTCGCCACACCTAGATTTTGGAATTGTTTAAACGTAGAATGCTGGATGTCCTTCAGTTTTTCAAAATAATCCTTCTTATGGCACTGACTTCAGTTGCCTGGTGCTAAATCTTGCTTTCTTCGTCAGTAATTTCAATCACCTATAGTATTAAAATTAAATACTTAATACTTGAAAATTTCCCAAAATATAATTTACAAGCCAAATCAATGCAGAGTTGCAGAATTTTGAAAATGTTGAGGTGTTTTTTATACAGAGCAGAGTGTAGAATTGTAGCCTGAGAGAACTTGGATGTAGGAGTGAGGATTTATAGAATTTTCAACATTTTATTAAGCTCACAAAGGATACATGCACCCTATTGACTTGTAACATAGAATCCCAAAGGCAGAAATTAAAGTCATATGCACTGGCACCAAACAGATATTTAAACAAGCATTTACAATGCAATGGTTTCGCCTTTGCAAAAGTTAGAGCTATTGGCATTGTAAATGACAACATTTTTATTTATGTGTTGGTTTTGAAAACATAAATAAATGGCATTGTCATTTACAATGCCAATAGCTTAATCTCTCGCAAATGCCACCCACACCCACAGAGAGCCACACCCACAGAGAACCCCCCTCAGAGCCCCCCCCACACACACACACACAGAGCCACCCACACCGAGCCCCCCCACACACCTACACAGAGCCGCCCCCCACACACCCACACAGAGCCCCCCACACACCCACAGAGCCCCCCACACACTGCGAGCCCCCCCACACACCCACACAGAGCCCCCCATACACTGCGAGCCCCCCCACACACTGCGAGCCCCACACACTGTGAGGCCCCCCCAACACACACTGCGAGCCCCCCACACACACTGCGAGCCCCACACATTGCGAGCCCCACACACTGCTGCTGTTTACAAGGAGGGGCCGCATGTAAAGGTAAAGTTGGACACAAGCGGAAACAGTTGGAAACAGAAGAATGGTGAGATGGTTGGAAGTTGGTTCTGCTTAGGTATGGAAGGTGACACTAAAGTTACTCCTTTCCTTGTGCTCAAGATGCCTTGCACTGTCTTATGAGCTAAGATGGACCTTGAACACGAAGCAAGAAGTGTACAAGCACCTGCACTTAGCAACAAGGCCAGTGATGTGAGACTACAGGATCACGTGATACACATAGATCTGGCAATACAGAGAAGGTTGTGAGCGAAAGGATGAAACCAGAAAATGAATGCTGTCAAATAAGAAAGCGCATCTGGTAATCCGCGACAGGCAACAGTTAAGTTTATCAGAAATTGAGGTTTCTTTTTTTTTACTTGTCTCTACTGCTATGATTCTTGGTAAAATGTAAGAGTTGTTTTTCTACCGCTCTGAGCTCTGTTGGGGCCGCTGATCCCCAGTTCACCGCAGGCGTCAGCTCACTGCCGCCCATCGCCTGTAGAAAGTGATTTACAAGCTGCTTGTGCCAATTAGCGTCTGCGTCTTACAACGAGGGGCTCACCAGGGCACCTCTGAAGTACAAATCGGCCGGGAGGCGGCTTAAAGGTGTCCTCCAGGTGTCTGGGGCTTCTGGACAGGCAGTGTTGTCCTGCAGCTAAATCCACATGGGAGGGTCCTGTCCACCCCGAGAGCCTGGCCTGTCAATACAGCTGCTGAGCCCAATCACAACACGGCTTAGGCGGGATTTGTTTATTACTGGCGAGGTTAAGTAATTGTCAAGGGATATGGAGAGCAGACAGGACTGGTTCGGGTGGGCCAAGTGGGGTGGATTCTATAGATGCCCTTTCTGGAGATAGGTGTCGACCTACATTTCTCACTTCCTAACTTCTGAGAACTTAAAAACGTGACGTATTTGTACACCATGTACCAGTGAATTCGATGCGTGTTCTGCACAGTTGATGGTACTTTTGGCAGCCACCCTTCAGTACGTTTTTCATGAAGCTTAACTGATTTCAGAACTAAACCTAAACGCTCTGCGTAACGGGTGACATTACCTCCAATGTACCTTCTTTAAATCTGACGCGGTCTGGCTGGAAGTCGAACACTTGAGTGACAACTGCACGGCTGAGACAGCAATGTTACCCAGGGCGGGGTCCAATTTAGTAAAATTGTACTTTAGAAAAACAAATTGTTGGTAAACACCATCATGAAAACTATATGTGTTTTTGAATGAAATAACAGTTATGCATCATAAGAATGTCACCCCTGTATGTCCCTTATGTCCTTGTACATAAAGATGCTTTGGAAATTAAAGATCGTAGGTGCTACAATTTATACGAATAACTTTCTATTTTTATTTCAGAAGGAATACTTTTTTGCTTCGTGCGGACAGTGGTCACCATAGCACAGTTAAAGAGCGGAGAGTTGGTAGACGGCCTTGTCGAAGAGGGCAGGGAAGGGGCAGGCCGAGGGGGTACTTTGTGGGGCCTTACATGAGGTCAACATCTTTTTCCCCTCTCTGCAGGTAGTTGTGCACCAGCCAGCTAAGAAACAGTGGACTTGTTATAGAGGAATCTAAAATAAAGTTTAATTTGCATGTAACAAGGACTGGCAGTCGTGTACTAGAAGCCCACAGTGTCGTTGCGCTTTGGTCTTTGCTAGCCCATTGTCACTTGAAATAACCGATTGGGCCATGAACTCAGTATAATTCAAATACACATCCAGGCCCACTCGAGCAGGAGTTTTGTTTTCCTGCTGAGTTCCACCCGTGGGGGGGCTCTATTACTCCTGGAACAGACTCGGTTTGCCTGTGGCCTCCATCTCTGCTGCTCGCGTCCGACAGGTGAGGAGGGCTCGGTGGAGTGGTGGGGCGGTGTCCAGACGCCCTAATGAGATTTGGAAGCTGCCGAGCTTCTGAGTGGGGATGAGGTCTCAGGGCGTAATGGCCTAGCGTTTATGCAGACTCCATGTGTGGGAGGATTATTTTTTTTATTTTTTTAAGGGTTGGAGATGTCAATGGAGAAGGCACGGATGCAATATTGAGGAATAAAGATTAGAAAGGGAAAGCACCAGAGCCCTAACGTTTTAGGACTACGGATGGAGTGGGCAGAGCAAAAACCAATTTGCAGACTCGGTACCTGGCAGCAAAGCTCAAACTTCTTGTCTGGCGCGAGGATGCAGAGCAGTGGTTATCGATGTAAAGGGTCCGGATGCCCCGAATTTCCTGGTACACCTACGAGGAAGGGACACTGGTGGGGCGGAGTAGCGTGGTGGCGATCCAGCAGAAGGCAGATGTAGTGACACACGAAACCTTCTTGCGGAAGGGAAATTCTAAAGGGGAGACAAATAACCTAAAACATTCGATCTATACAAAAATACCCAACGCGCAGCTTGGGTGAATGGCAGACCCTCCCAGGGGCCCTGCGGTATGCACCAGCCCCATCCCGGCACCAGAGGCCATCAGGCCAGGGGAAGAATGCGTTTCTGAATTGCATGCTCCTCGTTTGATAAGAGACCGATATGCGAGGACTGTATACCCCGATTGATTGATTTTGTGGGGGCGCAGGCACGGTCTGCCACCCACCCCCGCAGAGCAGCAGCCGTGCCTCTCGCCGCACCCCTCCCAGGTCTCACTACTCAGTCCCACCTACACGGCTCTCGCCCTGCACCCCGTCACTGTAGCCGGTGGCCAACATTAAGCCTGCAAAGAAAGAGCACCACACTCACCGCGGCTCGGGTACACCAATGCTCACGAATAATTACCGAAAGCAGCCGTAGCTTTCCGTCCTCGGGCAGCCTTACGGTTGTTTTCTTACTTCCGTTCAGTTCGTCACTTCCGCTTACCTGCAAGGAAAGTGACATCGCGCAGCCCACCCCAGCTCGGAGTAGGGAGCGGGTCGGGTCTGCGTCCTCACAGGGTGAGCGAGCAGGCTGGTGTGACGAAGGATGCCGAGTCCCAAAAAAAACAAAGAACCCGCCCACCGCCGCATGACGTGGGCAGAAAGCCTAAAAATCGCCGGAACGCCCACGAATCTGCTCCGGCATTGATGGACAGATCTGTCTTCCAATGGCTAGCCTCCATTTATGGAGCTAGCCAATTGAAGACAGAGGCGGGACTAGGCCAACATACTGTTGACATAAGATTTCGCCTGCGCGAAACGCTGCTTGCGCAGCTTTCGACAGGCGAAACCTAAAAAGACATTGTTACATGTAATCCACTTGCACAAAAGACAAACCATACTGTCTTGAGCAATAACTTCTTAATTTTCTTGGACAGGGTGGCCGGTTCCTCAAGGATAACTTGTTGAAGGTAGGGTAATATTTTTGCTTGGATAGATAAACAGTCTATGGATTCAAATACACGCTCATAGGGTAGGACAGACAAGAAGGTTAGGATCAGGATAACATTTAGGAACGTGTTTTTAGTTTTAATGTAAAATGTGTTCATGCTCAAGACTGATTTCTATACAATGAACAAGATCAACTGGTAGCATCCAGGGTGATCTTTGTAGATGGATGGCGATGGTTACCACCTTCAAAAGATCCTAGAATCACACTGTTATACAAGGGGCATATGCTTTGTGTAGGCCGTTGTCTAAAGTGTAGTTTTCTATTTCATCCCATCAGATGTATTTAATGTTATCATTTAATGCAACTTTAAAAAAACCTTTGGTTGTAAAGTACAAGTTTGATGACTCTGATGGTTGTATTTTATACCTGCTCATATAGCGAGGAACAATAAGGCTTACAAGTCAAAAATAAATAACGAGGATCCGTATGTAGCTTTTCCTGCAAAAGTCACACGTAAGAGAAATCTCCGTATTTGGATGGGCCAACAAAGGATGCTGTGAAAACAGATTTGAATAATCGTGCTCCAATATTTTCTGGGCCCAAAAGGTTTCAAGAAATGGTCCTCTTCTGAGGAGAAAAATGGTGGTCTCGTCAGTGTGCTAAATAACCCTAAAGAAGTGTGAGGATTTTGAAAAGATAAACTAGCGTAGAATAATAGGTAGGCTAATTCTGTTCTGCAGAACTTCTGAAAAGGGCAGCTCTGCATATGACCACTATATTTCAATAATACGGTGTTTAAAGGACTTCCTGAATGAGGTATAAATAGGTAAAAATAACTGTCCTGTTAAGATTGGCTTTGCAAATTCTATCTCAAGACCATGCCTTTTTCAGTGGCTCTTCAATGACATTGATGTTATTCTTCAAGAACTCAAAGGGGGCACCCCTTTGTCGTCTCTGTTCCCACCTACTCTCTTTTCAAGTGCACGCTTTCCTCTGTTCTTGGTCAGCCTCATCCTACTGTGGAGTAGTGTGGCTCACTGGTTAGAGGCGGCAGGCCTGAGAGCAGAAGTCAGCCTGGGACCAGGGTTCAATTCCTGACGCGGCAGGGTCGTGGACCTTGGTCAGCGGACTCGATAATTCTCGCTTCGGTGCTTACTCTAATCAGGGGTTCCACTCGGCAACTCTGGGCAATAGCTTGCCTAATCTCCACAACGGCCCCACCAATTCTGGGGATGCCTGGCTCCACCTTGGGGACTCCCAGCAAGGGACCATCCCACAGGGAAAGCCAGGACGGGTTCCCCAGAGTTATACAGCGCCGGGACACCCCGTTGCTGGGGCAGCTGTGCGCTTTACAAGTATACTACTACTACTACATTCCCATCCTTTGGTGACCGAGAATAATAATCTCCAAGGTTCAAATGAATCCTTCTGTAAGGAGCTGAAAACATTGAGACACTAACTGTTTTCTTGGTGATCTAATTTAATTAAATTAAATGATGAAAAAAATTAATGCAATTGTGCATTATAAACAGACTCGGTGCCTTTTAAAAAGAAACCTCTGTAAAGCATGTTAGTCGACAGGCTCATCAAATTAATACCCTGAAATTTAGATGTAAGAGTTGCCGCCTTCAATTGCAAGGAAAGATCAAACTGGTAGATTGTAAACAGTACAAAGTCCTCTGTTACCAAGGAATAATGTGCTCTACAAAGTACCCAGGTGCCTGCTGTGACACCAGGGATGGTGTTAGCCTGACAGTCTATCTAAGTTGATGGGACATCACCTGCAGGCTGTATTACTTAATGGAGAAGCTGTGTACCTGTCCTGAAGAGCCTAGCAGTCTGCCTAGAAGCCTGCCTGTCTGGTAAGAAAGGGAAATGAGTTTGACTATCCAGCAGGAGGACAAGGCTGTCCTTGAAGAAGCAAGGTCCGACACATCCTCGTTATTTGTAGGGCAGGCAGGAAAGCCATCCAGCAGGACCAGCTAGTCTGGGGGACCCCCTCCTCCCCCGCCAAGACTCTCCCAACAGTTCAAGGCAGAAAATAAAACTCCACGGCAACGTGATTGTTGAGGCCCAGTGGGACGATTGTGTGCTGCCAACTGCCCGTTCAAGGTTGCATTTGCCAAATTTCTAACACATCAGGGTCTGAATCTACTGGCTTCCTGGAGAGCCTGTGTTGGGCTTTTAGCAGCTGAATTTCTGGCTACTCTGTGTCAGAGGCCCATGAGGGACTACAACTACTCCAGTGTCGAACGCCCTGTCTGAGCTTTCGCCTGTGGTCCAGCCGGCCACAGTGTGGGCTTAATTGCTTACCAACAGGCCAGGTGTGACTGCTACCTTGGGACTGCTGATCTTCAGGCAAAGGCAAAGAAAAGACAGAGTGGGTGCCCTACTGTATGCAGCCTTACATCCAGGACAAAAGCTCTCCACAAAAGCCTGCTGGTGGGTCACTGCTCTCTCGAGTGTTCGGGCGTGCCATTCAAGTGCCGGGAAACAGGAAAGAGACCCAGACAAGACTGACTCATCCAGTGGAAGGATAAGACGCTTACGACAGAGCATATACGCATTGGGGTGACTGGAGTGACAGAACTGCACCTATACTATATTCATGATACTCCTAAATGCCCCTAGAGGGGAAGAGGGTATCAGAACCGGACACACTTATCTGCAGCACATGGTAGTCTGGCATGCCTGCACCATCCTTTCACCCAGACTGTCCATAAAGTTGATTTTAGAGCTGTTACGCACATAGCAGGGGGAATCTCAGACCATTCGCTGGTGGAGGTGCAACTCGATGGTCCAGTTGTGGACTTCATCCTACCCCCAAGGGTTGATCCGTGATATTTAAAAGACAAGACGTTCAAAGCTTGTATTCGAGATAGTGGTACAAAAGGGGGTGGTGATGGACGGAGCATCTGAACCAATCAAACACTCACACCCAGTCAACAAATCTGGGTTTAATCCATCACCGTTCTTTAGCCCACTCTGCCACCTCAGTTCAGACATGGCCATATGCAAATCAGTCTGCCCCTGTGCCTCATGGGAACAGTCCAGCCCAAACTACCAAGCCATGCCTTCCCTGGACCGGAAACAAGCTTCCGGGGACCGGTTTCTGGCATTTCAGCCGTCTTTGGCCCGGCTTGCTTGAATCCAGTGGCAAAGTGAGCAAGGGACTCACGTCTGAGCATACCCTGCCACACTTATGGCGGCCAAAAGTAGTACAAAAGGGTGGGGTGATGGACGGAGCATCTGAACCAATCAAACACTCACACCCAGTCCACAGATCTGGGTTCAATCCATCACCGTTCTTTAGCCCACTCTTCCACCCCAGTTCAGACATGGCCATATGCAAATCAGTCTGACCCTGTGCCTCATGGGAACAGTCCAGCCCGAACTGCCAAGCCATGCCTTCCCTGGACCGGAAACAAGCTTCCGGGGACCGGTTTCTGGAATTTCAGCCGTCTTCGGCCCTGCTTGCTTGAATCCAGTGGCAAAGTGAGCAAGGGACTCACGTCTGAGCATACCCTGCCACACTTTATGTATGAGAGATAGAGCAGAATTATATTTTAGGGAGAATGGGCGGCCTGTTGAATTAGCTTGCGTGCTATAGGGTGAATTCAAGGCAGTGATTTGAGGCCAGACACAAGCCTTGATTGGGAGAATGTCGAAGGAACGTAAATTGAAGTGCGAGGCTCAGGACAAGGAATGTGCTTTCCTGGAGGTTCGCTTGGCAAGTGGGGAATCAGTTTCTCTCCCATTACACCATCAACTGAAGCAGCACACATTAAGAGCACTAATGGAAAATAGCGTGCACTCATGCGCTGGCTACCCAGCATTGTCTCTATGATGTCGGTGATAAAGCCAATGAGTTGCTTACATGGTTAGAGAGACAAGACAAAGAACGGAACTGGATCCTTGAGGACACAGACAACAAGGGGACAGAAATACTGGGAGAGACTTCCTGAAAGACCTGACCCTGCCAATGCTAACAAATGAGGACCGAGACGCACTAGACCAAGACCTGACAGTAGACTAAATAAATAAGACAATAAGAACCTTGCAAACAGGGCAAGCGACGGGGCCTGATGTTGGATAAAATCAGGGAGTACCTCCAGAGTATGTTTCAGACTGCCTGAAAATAAGGATGTCTCCCGGAGGACCAAAGAACGTCTGAGGTGGCGGTCATCCCAAATAGGACGAACCAGCAACTGAGTGTGGGTCTTATAGACTTATCTCCCCGCTTAATATTGAGACTAAGGTACTTGCGAACGCCATGGGGATCTGCCTGCGGATAGAAATTGCAACAGTGGTTCATCCTGATCGATCGGGCTTTATGCCACATCAGGGAACGCGCTTAAATCTCCGACACCTTAATGGAGTACCACATGCAATAGGGGATTCCTTTGCTGAACCAGTGGCGCTGCTGTTAAGCTCTTGTATGTGGCTCCTCTAGCGAGCATGCGCATCAATAATATAGTCTACCGAGTCTTTGCCGTCCGACAGGGATGTTTCTTGTCTCCTATGCTCTTCACACATGTTTGGTTTCACCAGGACCTCTCATATGGGGTATTCCTGTTGATCAGGATATAATATCAACTGGAAGAAGTCCTTAATATTCCTGCTGGTGGCAGGGGCTCTGCGGCTGCACTCTAGGTGCACAGTTAGGGTGGCACTACATGGCTTTAAATATTTGGTTGTGTTCATTACAAAAGAGCACAGGCAGGAACATACTCCCGAAATTAGACCGTCTTCGCTGGGATGCCCCACACTTGCGGGCGCTCCCACTCTCCTTACTGGGCCTGGTGGCCCTATTTAAAGTCATGGCCCTCCAGGGTCTCCTGTACATTGTGCAAAAAATGTCCTTTAAGATCCCACCAGACATTTTTTTTTCAAAAGGTAGTCTGAGAACTTCGGCTCCTGTTGTGGGATGGTGGCACGTCACGCTGAGTAAGGTGCAGAGGGGAGTTTATTAAGGTGGACTGGCGGTCCGGAGTATTCACAAGTATTACTGGGCCTCGCAGCTGGTGGCAGTCAACAACTGGGTTTTTGCGGACCGTGAGGAACCTGCTTACTGGTTAGATAGATTGGCCATGGGCAAGAGAGGTTACCCCACCCCGGTGCTGTATCGAAGAAAGTATGAGTGCACCCTGCCTACTCATACCCAAACATTGGTAAGGGCGTGGAAAGAAGCTACCAAGTGTTTAGGCTGAGAAGGTAAGCTGACTGAAATTACTCCACTGTAAGATGGTGATCTCGTAAGTGCAGCGGGAGGATTGCAGGGCTTCACAAAATGGGGATTGATTAGCTTAGAGTGGCTGGGCGATGTGTGGAGGGGACAGGCGCTTGTGTCCTTCACGATCCTACAACAAAAGTATACATTAGGTGACTAAAAACGGTTCTGACATTTGCAGGTGTCCACGCTCTGCAGAGTCACATCCGGGAAAGGGGGGCAGTTGCCTGATGCATCCCTACTGGAGGACCAGCTACTAATTGATCTCCTGACCGAAAAAGCAATCTCAACCATCTATAGGAAGTTGATCTACAATTCTCTGGATGCCTTGGGGACACGGAGAGCTGTGTGGGAGAGGGATCTAGGCACGCTTGGCGATGGCGATTGGGTTGAGGTCATTCAGGGTGTCAGGGAGTTGGCAATTAGAACTAATTTTTGTCTAATTTAACTACAGATACTGATACTGCCAAATCAATGACCCTGTTTACATTAAAGGGCAGCTTGAACTCAGAGCTCAACAACAGACTCGATTGAATAAATGACCAGCACACTTCTTATCTTGCCAAGACACAGGTACTTTGTAAATCTCTTTTTATTGAACAAGTGCTCAATCGATGGTGTTGACACCGAAAATATGGTGCACATTAATGAGAGTGATTAGACCAAAAACACAAAGTCTGCAAATATAGAGTGAGTAGCATAGCTTGGCTTGTCCTGACACTCCCTGGCCAAATCCCACTACATAAAACTAGATTGCCCTTTATCGAAGGCAGGTAGTCCTCCCAAGGTTCTGGAGGTCGCTGGGCTGCAAGACGACTTGACTTTTGGTTCTGGATCATCCAGGGATGCAGACAGGCCAGTAGGACTGGGACCAAGCCAATAGATCTCTACAGATCCTCACCAGCAGAGAAGGCTGCAGTGCCCTTAGGTCGCCAAGAACTGAAATTCAGGGTCTGGGGATGCCACCTAAAATCTTGATTTAAGGGTGTTACAAGGGAGTGACAGGTAGAGGCTAATGGGCCCTTTCCTGGGGTGTCTACACCCTCTATCATGCCCACCTCCTGTGGGAAGGGGACACAGTCCTAGCCCTGATTGGATAAGTCCCATCATCTTCAAGACGGTGGGCACTGCAAAGTGTACTTCACCTCGCCTCCAGCACCTGAGGGATGGAGTTAACAGAGGGGGCGGGGGGCACACCTCCTGTTGTATCTAAGGTTTCCACCTGTCCTTGCGCCTAAAAGGGGGTGAGGACAGGAAGATCGCTTGCTCCCTCTAAGAGGAGAGGCTGGGGCCGCATTACAAAGGCGGCAAGGCCTTTGAAAATCCTTGCCACCCAGGAAAGGCATCGTTATCGACCTCGAAGTACACAGGCACTCTCCCCATGAGGACAGAACACACTCTGGTGGTAGCAGGCTGGCTTAGGCCAGTCGGTGACCACAATAAGGATTGGTAGATTTTAGGGGACCCCTCTAAGGGGTACTCTGTGTGCAATTTTTAATAAATCGGACACTGCAATCATCGCAGGTATATTTCCTAGGACAGCGAAAACTCTACAGCAGGTCTTGCTCATAGTCCTTATACTGTGACTGCCACTACTGAACATTAATCTTGAATTGTTAAAGCAGGGCCAGGATCTGGATGGGAGCCAATGAACAGGAGGGCAACTCACCAGATAATAGAAGTCTTCTGTCTTCACACTCACTCAGAGAGAACAATGCCATCCCATGTATTGCATGACAAAGAGGCCACAACCCTCAGTGAAACACTCACCTCTCAGATGTGATTCGTTAATAAGAATAAAATGAACAAAACGCCTCCCTGGGGACGCCACAGACACCGTTCCTACCAGTACCATAAATGCTTGGGGTCCCGCAGGTAAACCTAACAGTGCTACAAAGGCTTAGGGGCCCTACAGGGAAACCTTTCCTAACCCAGTGCTACAAATTGCATGTGCTCACTGCAGAAGGACTGGGCGCTCTAGGGCAGCAATTAAGTTGCTTGGCATTCATCTACCCTTAGCAAAGCCACGTGATAAAGGCAGTAGATCAGGATGATTCTCCTCGATCAGAAGTAGCTCTCACTATCGAAAAGATGAAGACCCTGGTATAACACAAACGCAGACTTGCGGTTCGGCTCTACCAGGACGTGTAGTAAACTATTCATTTATGTATCTGTAGGATTAGATTGCATTGCAAGTTAATTCTTATGTCACTATTTTCTGCATACAACATAGATTTCTCACGACGCCCCCTGATGAAGGGAGAACCCCCAAAATGAATTGGGCAGACTGAATTTGAATTTACTTGCGGAACAGTGGATTTTGAAAGTGATTCTATGAGAATAAATATGCTTAAACTGGAATACAGGTGGATTTGCTTCCAAGGGAAGGAGACATTGATGCACTTTTACGGGAACAAGCTGTGGTGCAGGAGACACAGACCAGATCTAGTCTGGAGCTATATAAACAACTGTAGCCAAATACATCTCCCTTTTGGCACGCGATTAGTGGATTACATAAATACTACAATAATGAATGAAAAATACACGGCATGCATAGACAAGGTTTGCTATGTAACCTCTGGACTCCTGTAAACCTAAACAAACACCAGTAAATCAGACACTAGGGACATCACCTGAAGCTCCTAAGATTATCCTTTTGTTGGTATCTTGTTTTTGGATGGTGGGTTTTTAGGATAAGCTATTTTTAGGTGTGTCTTCTTTTATTCCAGGATGGGGATTAGTTTTAGCATTGTCAGCTTTATACTCTGCATACCAAGGCAGTACATAAAATGCAGCCTGCATACCACAATCCATGGCTGTATCCCATAAAACATCCTTACCTTTTAACAAAAAGGACCCAAGACCTTCTGGACTTTATTCAGTTAACCCCTTCGACGCTGATGACGAGCTGGGCTCGTCATGAGGTAGCCTCCTGCTACGCTGATGACGAGCCCAGCTCGTCGCGTAAAGTGCGCTTTGAAAAATCTCAGCGTACGAGCGGAATTCCGCCCGCACGCAAGCGGTTAACCAGACGCATCTCCCAGTCGATTGACATTAGTTATAGGATCATCGTTAAGAAACAATTGGTGAAATGCCTCATAGTAGCCAACAATCTAGCACCTAAAAAAAGAGCGCAATAAATGTGTCTGGTCTCTGTCGCAAGGGTTGGTAGTTAAATGCCACTCTAGATTTTTACATAGTGACTTTTCCGGGCTCAGCTCTGTAGGATACCAAAGGGCGCGAGTCCTGTGTGTATTATTAGAATACGTTCTAAAAGGAGCAATGTTATCAAAGGCAGAATTTAAAGCCATACACTAGTCCACCAAGGCGTGCTTTATGTCTTGTTCCTTTGAGGTTACAGAGAAATCCAATTTTTCAGCGATAGGAGTAATGCGCTGCCATTGACAAGAGACTCTTTTGCTCAGGTCTTGTTTCTCAGGCAACCCAGCTTTAGGAATTTGAAAAAAGAGTAATGAGTGGTCAGTCCAATCAAGGCATGGGCTTCACAAGTCAGTGCAGTAGAGGTGGTGAAGAGTAATGAGTGGTCAGTCCACGTCAAAGGCATGGGCTTCACAAGTTAGTGCAGTAGAGGTGGTGAAGAGTAATGAGTGGTCAGTCCACGTCCAAGGCATGGGCTTCACAAGTCAGTGCAGTAGAGGTGGTGAAGATTAATGAGTGGTCAGTCCACGTCAAAGGCACGGGCCTCACAAGTCAGTGCAGTAGAGGTGGTGAAGAGTAATGAGTGGTCAGTCCACGTCAAGGCATGGGCTTCAGAAGGCAGTGCAGTAGAGGTGGTGAAGATTAATGAGTGGTCAGTCCAGGTCAAAGGCATGGGCTTCACAAGTCAGTGCAGTAGAGGTGGTGGAGAGTAATGAGTGGTCAGTCCACGTCAAAGGCATGGGCTTCACAAGGCAGTGCAGTAGAGGTGGTGAAGATTAATGAGTGGTCAGTCCACGTCAAAGGCATGGGCTTCACAAGTCAGTGCAGTAGAGGTGGTGAAGAGTAATGAGTGGTCAGTCCACGTCAAAGGAATGGGCTTCACAAGTCAGTGCAGTAGAGGTGGTGAAGAGTAATGAGTGGTCAGTCCACGTCAAAGGCATGGGCTTCACAAGTTAGTGCAGTAGAGGTGGTGAAGAGTAATGAGTGGTCAGTCCACGTCCAAGGCAAGGGCTTCACAAGTCAGTGCAGTAGAGGTGGTGAAGATTAATGAGTGGTCAGTCCACGTCAAAGGCACGGGCCTCACAAGTCAGTGCAGTAGAGGTGGTGAAGAGTAATGAGTGGTCAGTCCACGTCAAAGGCATGGGCTTCACAAGTCAGTGCAGTAGAGGTGGTGAAGATTAATGAGTGGTCAGTCCACGTCAAAGGCATGGGCTTCACAAGTCAGTGCAGTAGAGGTGGTGAAGATTAATGAGTGGTCAGTCCACGTCAAAGGCATGGGCTTCACAAGTCAGTGCAGTAGAGGTGGTGAAGATTAATGAGTGGTCAGTCCACGTCAAAGGCATGGGCTTCACAAGTCAGTGCAGTAGATGTGGTGAAGAGTAATGAGTGGTCAGTCCACGTCAAAGGCATGGGCTTCACAAGTCAGTGCAGTAGAGGTGGTGAAGATTAATGAGTGGTCAGTCCACGTTCAAGGCATGGGCTTCACAAGTCAGTGCAGTAGAGGTGGTGAAGATTAATGAGTGGTCAGTCCACGTCAAAGGCATGGGCTTCACAAGTCAGTCCAGTAGAGGTGGTGAAGATTAATGAGTGGTCAGTCCACGTCAAAGGCATGGGCTTCACAAGTCAGTGCAGTTGAGGAGGTGAAGATTAATGAGTGGTCATCCCACGTCAAAGGCATGGGCTTCACAAGTCAGGGCAGTAGAGGTGGTGAAGATTAATGAGTGGTCAGCCCACGTCAAAGGCATGGGCTTCACAAGTCAGTGCAGTAGAGGTGGTGAAGATTAATGAGTGGTCAGCGCCCGTCAAAGGCATGGGCTTCACAAGTCAGTGCAGTAGAGGTGGTGAAGATTAATGAGTGGTCAGTCCACGTCCAAGGCATGGGCTTCACAAGTCAGTGCAGTAGAAGGGGTGAAGATTAATGAGTGGTCAGTCCACGTCAAAGGCATGGGCTTCACAAGTCAGTGCAGTAGAGGTGGTGAAGAGTAATGAGTGGTCAGTCCACGTCAAAGGCATGGGCTTCACAAGTCAGTGCAGTTGAGGAGGTGAAGATTAATGAGTGGTCATCCCACGTCAAAGGCATGGGCTTCACAAGTCAGGGCAGTAGAGTTGGTGAAGATTAATGAGTGGTCAGCCCACGTCAAAGGCATGGGCTTCACAAGTCAGTGCAGTAGAGGTGGTGAAGATTAATGAGTGGTCAGCGCCCGTCAAAGGCATGGGCTTCACAAGTCAGTGCAGTAAAGGTGGTGAAGATTAATGAGTCGTCAGTCCACGTCCAAGGCATGGGCTTCACAAGTCAGTGCAGTAGAGGTGGTGAAGATTAATGAGTGGTCAGTCCACGTCAAAGGCATGGGCTTCACAAGTCAGTGCAGTAGAGGTGGTGAAGATTAATGAGTGGTCAGTCCACGTCCAAGGCATGGGCTTCACAAGTCAGTGCAGTAGAGGTGGTGAAGATTAATGAGTGGTCAGTCCACGTCAAAGGCATGGGCTTCACAAGTCAGTGCAGTAGAGGTGGTGAAGATTAATGGGTGGTCAGCCCACGTCAAAGGCATGGGCTTCACAAGTCAGTGCAGTAGAGGTGGTGAAGATTAATGAGTGGTCAGTCCACGTCAATGCATGGGCTTCACAAGCCAGTGCAGTAGAGGTGGTGAAGATTAATGAGTGGTCAGTCCACGTCAATGCATGGGCTTCACAAGTCAGTGCAGTAGAGGTGGTGAAGATTAATGATTGGTCAGTCCACGTCAAAGGCATGGGCTTCACAAGTTAGTGCAGTAGAGGTGGTGAAGAGTAATGAGTGGTCAGTCCACATCAAAGGCATGGGCTTCACAAGTCAGTGCAGTAGAGGTGGTGAAGATTAATGAGTGGTCAGCCCACGTCAAAGGCATGGGCTTCACAAGTCAGTGCAGTAGAGGTGGTGAAGATTAATGATTGGTCAGCCCACGTCAAAGGCATGGGCTTCACAAGTCAGTGCAGTAGAGGTGGTGAAGATTAATGAGTGGTCAGTCCACGTCCAAGGCATGGGCTTCACAAGTCAGTGCAGTAGAGGTGGTGAAGATTAATGAGTGGTCAGTCCACGTCCAAGGCATGGGCTTCACAAGTCAGTGCAGTAGAGGTGGTGAAGAGTAATGAGTGGTCAGTCCACGCCCAAGGCATGGGCTTCACAAGTCAGTGCAGTAGAGGTGGTGAAGAGTAATGAGTGGTCAGTCCACGTCAAAGGCATGGGCTTCACAAGTCAGTGCAGTTGAGGAGGTGAAGATTAATGAGTGGTCAGTCCACGTCCAAGGCATGGGCTTCACAAGTCAGTGCAGTAGAGGTGGTGAAGAGTAATGAGTGGTCAGTCCACGTCCAAGGCATGGGCTTCACAAGTCAGTGCAGTAGAGGTGGTGAAGAGTAATGAGTGGTCAGTCCACGTCAAAGGCATGGGCTTCACAAGTCAGTGCAGTTGAGGAGGTGAAGATTAATGAGTGGTCAGTCCACGTCAAAGGCATGGGCTTCATAAGTCAGTGCAGTAGAGGTGGTGAAGATTAATGAGTGGTCAGTCCACGTCAAAGGCATGGGCTTCATAAGTCAGTGCAGTAGAGGTGGTGAAGATTAATGAGTGGTCAGCCCACGTCAAAGGCATGGGCTTCACAAGTCAGTGCAGTAGAGGTGGTGAAGATTAATGAGTGGTCAGTCCACGTCAAGGCATGGGCTTCACAAGTCAGTGCAGTAGAGGTGGTGAAGATTAATGAGTGGTCAGTCCACGTCAAAGGCATGGGCTTCACAAGTCAGTGCAGTAGAGGTGGTGAAGATTAATGAGTGGTCAGTCCACGTCCAAGGCATGGGCTTCACAAGTCAGTGCAGTTGAGGAGGTGAAGATTAATGAGTGGTCAGTCCACGCCCAAGGCATGGGCTTCACAAGTCAGTGCAGTAGAGGTGGTGAAGAGTAATGAGTGGTCAGTCCACGTCAAAGGCATGGGCTTCACAAGTTAGTGCAGTAGAGGTGGAGAAGATTAAGTCCAAGATTATGGCCCGCCGAGTGAGTAGGGTCCGTAATCTTTTGTTGCAGTCCTCAAGTCTTAAAGTATGATAATAGTTTTGCTACTTCCATATCTAAAAAATCTTCTCCACGATAATTATAATCCCCAAGCAGAAGAAATGTTTGTGATGACTACACATAAGTCGCTAAATAAAATAGTCAGGTTCCAAACAACTAGTCTGCTAATTTGCCCCTACAGCTCTGGATGTGGGGCTTGAAAGACTTACTCTGCTCAATCGGGGAAGTCCTGCTGCAGATCGGGATGTCAAAAAGATACAGCACAGTCTATAAAAAAACAAAGATGGCATATACAATAAAATCAGAAGCAGCCAAGTTTTTGTGTTTAAAAGTATTAAGAAGTACTAATGCTCTATTTTCATTTGCCTGCAAGGTAAGCTGTGTATTCCTTATATATTTCTCTGAGAGAAAGCACGAGTGACTGAGCGAAAGGGCTATAGATTTGTTACCACAATTCCTGGAGGGAGACGGGGTAGTCATGTTCGGTGGCTGCCAAAACCATTTTCTACCTTTCTAGGTTAGGGATGCTTATAGTTTTGTTGCTTGCTGTTGCATTATTTTTCTGCTTTACCGAGGGTGTTATACTCCTTTTTTTCCTGCACTTGTACTTTGAGGAGCTGTTCCTGCCCGGGTGGCCATTTTGTTCGGCTACACTCTCCCTCCGGGAAGCGCTCTAGTCGCTGCAGGCGTCCTGCCTAACCCCTACTCAATGGCCCCAGATCGGACGCGTGCAGCTCGCTTAATTTTCCCAATGGCCCCAAGCAACGGGATGCCTCCAGGTAGCTGTGCGCTTTACAAATACTGGATTTACAAGTTACTATTTATTTTACGCAATGTTTCTTACTGAAATATGGCTGCACATGAGCTCCCGCCCTGATGTAGCTGCAGCTTTACTGTTTAACTATGCTATAGTCAGGAAAGACAGGAACTCCAAGACAGGTGGTGGCATTGCTATAATTTATAAAAAGTCCTACATGTGCAAATTTGAAGACCTGCCATTTACGAGCTGTGAGGCAGCTTTATTCAAGCTTGCCATGACCCCTAAGTTCACCTTCTCAGGCATACTAGTTTATCGTCCACCAGGGCCATCCGGTCCATGGGCTTCATCCTTTCATGACCTAATAACCCCTTTTCTCTTAAATGCCACCAACTTCTACTTCTTGGGCGACCTTAACTTACGCTTGGATGACTCTGCATGTACTAATAGCGCTACTTTTATCTGGCAGCATTGAATATTGCACTTTGCAACTCCGGTCCCATTCATGTGGCCGGTCACCCTATTTTCTCCAGTTTATCCAACATTCAAAGCCCACCAGCTCTTCCCTTATGTTGGTCTGATCACTTTGCGATCGGCTTGCGTTTCGAGATCTCAATGAACTCACCTGTAGCCGCACCTAGCATCAGGAAACCAACTATGAACT
Organism: Lissotriton helveticus; assembly: GCF_964261635.1. NCBI lineage: Eukaryota > Metazoa > Chordata > Amphibia > Caudata > Salamandridae > Lissotriton > Lissotriton helveticus. The sequence continues at coordinate 1,433,680 of NW_027611687.1, read as the reverse complement.
GGGGAAAACTGGACATTGAAGCTCTCAATAAGATTCTGTCTTCCAATGCTCCTATCACAAAACAAATGTCTGTCACTCTTTCGGGTGGCGTCCAAAAGTGGCTTTTACATGCCATTGATACCTGTCTCCCACCCTCTATTAAGAAGGTGAACAACCACAGCCCCCTGCCCCTTGGTTCACTGAGAATTTAAAAACAGAGAAAGCCAAATGCAAAGCTTTGGAAGGATGCTGAAGGAGGAACTATGCACCTGACAACAAACTTGCATATAAAAGGGAAAAAAGAGAATACCACACTCTCTGTAAGTCAGCTCGTGCTGAATATGTCTCCTCGACCATCTCTAGTGCGCTGAATTGTTCCAAGACATTATTTAAAATGGTCAAAGAACTTTCTGGATCTGAAACTCAATCTACTCCCCCTTCCCTGAATGGTTTACAATGTGAAGACGTGGAGAAATTCTTCCTCCATAAAGTGGAGAAAATATACTCTGAAATGAAGGGCATAAAACCAGGTACCCCCCATCAGCAAGCACCTACATCCCCTCAAGCAGCCAGAACTATCTCTCACAGTGACAACAGGATCGCTGAATCCACGAATAAACTGGAAATGTGGGCTCCATTAGATATGAACTCCCTTATACGACTCATAGCCAGGATTAAATCTGGCTCACCCTGTGACCCTCTTCCGATCTCGGTGCACCAGCAGCTTGAGTCACTTTCACTCACAATAATCATGGAACTCTTGAATGACTCCTTACAGGAGGCAATGGTTCCACCTGAGTGGAAACCCGCAATGGTGCTTCCTCTTCTGAAGAAGGCTAACTACCGGCCTCTTTCATTGCTCCCTGCAAAAAGAACAATGGATGGACAGAATGCAGAACAATGTCATATATTCACCCCAGTGCAGCGATCTGGCCTTAAATCCATCGTTTTATTCCTCACTATCCCATTCCAGTTTGGACCCAGCCGTATGGAAATCAGTCTTGAACCTGCACCCAATGGGAAAAGTCGAGCCCGAACTGCCAGGACAGGTCCTCCCTGGAATGGAAACAAGCATCCTAGGACTGGTGTCGAGCTTTCAGCCCCCATCAGCCAGGATAGCTTGACTCCAGTGGCATGGAGAGCACGGGACCAACGTCTCGGTATACCTGTCACACTCGGGGTGACAAATGCAAAAAGAACAATTAATGGACAGAATGCACAACAATGTCATACATTCACCCCAGTACATCGATCTGGGCCTAAATCCATAGTTTTTTTGCTCACCATGCCATTCCAGTTTGGACCCAGCCATATGTAAATTTGTCTGACCCTGCAATGAATGGGAACAGTCCAGCCCGAACTGCCAGGCCGGTCCTCCCTGTACTGGAAACAAGCATCCATCAGCCAGGATAGCTTGACTCCAGTGGCATGGAGAACAAGGGACCAATGTTTGGGCATACCCGTCCCACTTGGGGTGACAAATGCAAAAAGAACAATTGATGGACAGAATGCATAACAATGTCTTACATTCACCCCAGTACAGCGATCTGTGCCTAAATCCATCGTTTCTTTTGCTCACCATCCCATTCTAGTTTAGATCCAGCCATATGCAAATCAGTCTTGACCCTGCACACAATGGGAACAGTACCGTTCTGAATTCCGTCCATCAATTGTGTGTCTTTTGCTTTCTCGCCCTAAGTGCGCCGGGTATGCCCAGAAGCGGTTCCAGGCTCACTGTGCCACTGGAATCAAGCTATCCTGGCTGATGCGGGTTGAAAGCCCAAAACCGGTCCTAGGATGCTTGTTTCTGGTCCAGGGAGGACATGACTTGGCCTCCCATGAGGCACAGGGTCAAGACTGATTTGCATATTGCCAGGTCTAAACTGGGGTGGCATGGTGAGCAAAAGAATGATGGATTTAACCCAGAACTCTTGACTGGGGGGTGAATGTTTTGATTTGTTCTGCATTCCGTCCATCAATTGTGTGTCTTTTGCTTTCTCGCCCTAAGTGCGCTGGTAGTATGCCTATGCCTAGACATGGGTCCCAGGCTCAATGTGGCAGTGGAATCAAGCTATCCTGGCTGATGGGGGTTGAAAGTCCAAAACCGGTCCTAGGATGCTTGTTTCCGTTCCAGGGAGGACCTGGCTTGGCAGTTCAGAGTGGACTGTTCCCATGAGGCACAGGGTCAAGACTGATTTGCATATGGCCAGGTCTAAACTGGGGTGGCATGGTGAGCAAAAGAATGATGGATTTAACCCAGATCTCTTGACTGGGGGTGAACGTTTTGATTTGTTCTGCATTCCGTCCATCAATTGTGTGTCTTTGTTTTTTATTTCATTGCTCCTGGCCTTCTTGAAAATCCCAGAAAGACACATTAATTCACAGCTATCTCAGTTTGTCGAGTCACAACATTTTGTACACTCATCTCAGTCGGGCTTTAGAGCCAGCTTTTCAACTGAAACTACCCTTCTTGGAGTTACGGAAAGACTGCAACATCGTTTAGATTCTCGAGAAACGATGGCCCTCATATTACTTGATTTGAGAGCAGCTTTCGGCACGGTGTCTGACACCGTGTTAGTGAAAGCCTTACGATCTTTGGGTGTTACCAGGCCGGCACTCAACTGGCTTATCTCTTTTCTCACCGACTGAACGTTCCAGGTCTTCGCCCCAACGGCCAGTTCTGTTACTCATTCCTCTCCCTGCGGGGAACCCTATGGCTCCATTCTTAGCCTTTTGTTATTTAACATGAGTGTCAGACCTCTGGCTAACATTGCAGAGGAGGCGGGCTGACCCTGTTCTCCTATGCTGACGACACCCAGATAGTCGTCTCTCTCTCTATGGAGAGGGTGTCTGAGACATCTGCTCTCCAGATGGGGTTGAGTAAAATTGCATACTGGATGCAGGCCAATTTTCTCAAACTCAGTGGAGAGAAAACTAAGGTCCTGATTCTGGGGAAGAATAAAGAACTTTGGGGTCCCTAAAACTAGCCTACTGAAAAACTTCTTTTTACATAATTATATTTTCATTTTATATAATGAAAACGTAGCTGAAATAACACCTGTACTTCACTTGATAACTTATCCCCGATTCTCCTGCACTTAGAAGCATGATCACAGTGCACGCACTCTTCAGCAATCACCATCACTGGGAAGAGATCGGCTCAACCAATCAGCACGTGCTCCTCAGTCATCACTGTGAATAGATCGGCTCAACCAATCAGCACGTGCTCTTCAGTCATCACTGTGAAGGGATCGGCTCAACCAATCAGCACGTGCTCTTCAGTCATCACTGTGAAGAGATCGGCTCAACCAATCAGCACGTGCTCTTCAGCCATCACTGTGAAGAGATCGGCTCAACCAATCAGCATGCTTAGAATGCTGCCACTAATACTGTCATTTGTCTGCATTATAGGCCCTGTGAGAGTGAGAAGTATGGACATCGACCGGAAAGTAAGAGTGTGCCTATCTGGGTGTGGTATGATGAGGGAGAACGGATATAAACTTGTTTTTAACATGCCGTCTGGCATTAACAGTTGTTAATTGTCTGTCCCCTTGTTGCATTCCCTCGCCTTTGGCTCTTTCACTTAACAGCAGTTAACATCCTTTGCAGGGCGTTAATCTTGTTTGTTAATGCCCTCAGAAGCAGGCGATAAGGCTTAAGGGATAAACTGTGATAAAAGCAAATCGAAAGTCCTCCCAAGAGGCTTGATACTATAGTCAGTTCTTTTCAGCCGTGAGGCACACTCATTCACACATTCAATGTACACTTATGTCACTCATGCCTTCAGTCATTCCAAGGGGCCCTCGAAGGTAAGCTTTGTATCGCTTCTACATGGTACAGGAAGGTATGCCAATAATTTCTTGGGTATTTAAAAGAGACAAAGTTTCAGAGGGTTAGGTGATTCTGGTCACACCTACACACCCATATCTAGGTGCTTCCAGGCGCTACAGCAGGGTCCAGTTATTTTATGTAGCCCTTAATACTGGCCTTCAGACAACAGTTCTCTGCATTCAGACAAATAAAGAAGCTAACACACAGGAAATAAACACCAAGGACGTCCAAAAATATATAAAAGCCTGCCCAGTGTGCGCACGACAAAAGTCCTCCCATTCATCCCCTAAAGGTCTTCTACAACCATTGCCCATACCTCTGCTTCCCTGGCATACTATCAGTTTGGACTTCATCACAGATTTGCCTAAATCCCACAACTTCACTGCAATTTTAGTAGTTGTGGATCTTTTGTCTAAAATGGGGCACTTTATTCCCTTACAAAAACTACCAACAGCTACAGAATTTAGTGAAGTGTTCTGAAACCATATTGGAAAACTACATGGCCTTCCCAGTAAAATAATTTCCGACAGGGGCCCTCAATTTGTTTCAAAATTCTGGAGTCAGTTGTGCACACATTTAGGAATTGAAATAGCATTATCCTCCGCTTTTCACCCACAGAAAAAGTTAATCAATACCTTGAACAAAGTCTACGGTGCCTAACCTCCATTATATCGGCTCATTGGGATGAGGTCCTACCATTGGCAGAGTTTTCATACAACAATAGCTATCATGCAGCTTTAGGCTGTTCCCCTTTCTTTTTTATAACTGGCTTACATCCACGATCTATTCCTGCCATCCTTCCAGATTTATGCCTGCTGTGACCAAAAGATTAACAGAATTGCGGAAATTTCAAGAACAAGCCAAGCGTAGTTTAGCCAACAATAAACAAAAAGGTCAAATTATCAGTCGATAAACACAAAACACCAGCATCACCCTATAAAGTAGGGGATCTCGTCTGGTTATCAACCAGAAATATCCAGATTGAAGGCCCCAAGAAACTAAAACCTAGCGTCATTGGCCCCTTTCCCATAAATAACATTTTGAATCCAGTTTCAATGAGATTAACTTTGCCCTCGGAATATGCCAATCACCCAGTTTTTCGTGTATCTTTGCTCAAACCACATGATCCGGTGTAGTGACTGAGGTATTGGTGCTTTTTTGGCTCGGTTATGACCGTTGCCCACCACCATCTCAATATATGCTGCTGTCAATCGAACATGTATGGTGTTTTGTCCATTCCCGACCTTTATTTCACCTAGTTGGTAGGGCTTGCCTATAGACTTTGACAGCTTTATGTCCCCTTATATGCTGCTTTTTGCTCTTTTTCGGGCCTAAAGGCCTATGCTCGAGCGATGCTATGTTCTTTTCTGACACCATCCTGCTAAGCCTCTTTAGGTGAAAGGCAATGTTTTAGTTTCAATGTGTTGTTCGCTAGTAGTGAACCAGCAAGCACCGGTTCTTGTCGGAGAAATGTACTCTCTTCGCGCTGGACCCATAACAAAAGCTTGGCCAGCTGCTGTTGTGTGCCAGGTACGGAAAGGTACAGGAATCTCATGAGAACGGTAGGCGGGTTCTTCTAGAAGCTTCGAGAGAGAGCTACATTCTATATTAGTGAAAGCGGGTCCAAGTGAGGGTGAGAGGATTGTCTGGTGGTTTTGGCGGTCTGGTGAAGCATCACGGTGCAGACGTGCAGTCGTGTTTGTGGAACAGAGAGTCCTGACCCAACCGAAGAGGGAAAGAGAGACGGACCTGTCTTCAGATTGCAGATGTCTAATAATATGGTGAGGTGTTCCATGTATGACTCATTTTATCTAATTATTCCTTTATTTTCAGGTTCTATATGTGTGTATGTATATTAATAAGTCATTTCTTTCTATGTCCTTTCATCATTGTGTAATAAAAGACCCCAATTTGCATTAATTCCATTTGTTTGTTGTTACTAAGAGAGAGTGTGGGTTCTTCTTAACCAGGTGCTGTAGTATAGAAGGAGGGGTGATTCCCTTCTTACAGGTAACTGATGATGGGAAGGTGTGCTGCTCATGATTAGGGATGACTACATGGGAGAATATATAATTTGTCCTTATTCTCTGTGGAGGAAGGTCGGGCCCCTTTTTTACCAAGTGCTTACAGAGGGATGTGCTAGTTCCCCTCTAATGAGTACTTGTAGATACGGAAGGGAAATCGGCTCCAAAGCAGGAATACCTAAATTGCTGGTAGACCAACCCAACATAGCGTAAGAGGTATGTACTGATTTTCACCGGAAGGTGTTGCTGATTCGCATAAGTGCGCGTTGAACGTCGGAAGACGCTGCTGACTTGATTTGATATTTGATTCGTCGGAAGACGTTGCTGATTTGATATTGATTCGTCGGAGGACGTTGCTGATTTGATATTGATTTGTCGGAAGACGTTGCTGATTTGATATCGATTCACACCAGGGTGCGTTGCTCGCGTAAGTGCGCGTTGATCATCGGATGACGTTGCTGACCTGATTTGATATTTAATTCTGATTCGTCGGAGGACGTTGCTATACATACCCTCTGAGCTTTGATCTATAGTATCTTTAGTTATTTATGTTACTCCTTTCTCAGATAGGTAGTCTTAATGTGGTGTTTTGTTGTTAGGCATTCTGGGAAGGGACTGTGATGAGTAATTACTTTATAGCTAACTAGCTGAAACACCAGAAAAGTAGGAAAATATCAGTCATTACATCAGTCCACATGAAAAGACAACCCTCCTCCACCTGTTGTAGTTGGAGACAATATTGCATATGAAGAAAATCGCATTATAGATGCAAAACTTAAACATGGTCGATTACAGTATTTAATTAACTGGAAGGGTTATGATGCGTCAGAAAGATCCTGGAAACAGGAACACATGTACATACTACAAGATTGGTCAGATCTTTCCATGCCTTGCATCCGGAAAAACCCTGTCACATACGAAGACCTTTGGGGGGGCAGGAGGCATTTCCTGCATGTGTAAACGTTCTTGGCATGTACACGTGAATTACTTGGGAAAGATCTAAGGCCCAAATCACCTTCACATGCACACGTGAGAAAACCTGAGACCCAAAGCAATTTAAACCCCACCCACTTGGTTCCCGATGCTTCGCTTCGTGCCTAAACACTCACCTGACTCCGGACCTTGGTGGCAGATCATCCGAAGCTCTTTAGCGCTCCACCCTGCTTCCTTCCCTGTCTTCACTCAGTGTCTTCGGCTGTGTTCTTGCTCCCCGGAGCACATTTCAGACATTCCTTCCTGTTTCTGAATTTCCGGCTCCAGATCCTCTCCCGGCACTGTTTCCGATTTCCTGCAAAAGAGAAAAGAAAAGAGAATCAACAAAGGGATGCCAAGCAACACCTCGCTCTGAATGGTAAAGCGTTAGCATGCTTGAACACATACCAGTAAGAATTTAAACTTTATGAAAACTGTGGCAGACCTCTTGACCTTCTATAAATCAAGAGAACGTTTTGAAACTCTTCCTGAAACAATCCAAGGACTTTAAGGACATTGAGTAAGTGAAGAATGTTAAAGTAAAACAGACATTTGTGTAAATACCTTGAGTCTGATTAGAAGACTGAAAGGAAACAGAGAGCTCGATTGTTATTATTATTTATATATATTTAATGTGAAATTACGGAGCAAATATTGTAAAGGAAATCAGTAACTCTTGAGATAATTTGAGCAATCACAGATTATTAGTGCACCTGTAGTGTTTTTTTTGTTTATTCTTTCTTTTTAGTTTCAAGAATCCTTTTGAGAAAAGGTCAAGGGTAATTCAGGTATACCTAATTAATAGTTCCAAAGCAGATGTTTGACCTAAAAAAGTGATTTAGGATGTTCAGATTAATCGGGTACATTTATCAGATTATACACGAGCTGAAAACTGAAGCCCAGTAACACTTTGCCTTTCTCGAGAGACATTCTACACGACTGAATTGTCAAGTCGGTCTAAAAGAATCCAGTGTGTCTTCTCTTTTCTCTCGTCCCTATTCCCCCCTCCCCCGGTGTTCGATCAGGGCAGCAAGTGAATCCTATCCTTGCCTCTCTGGTGGAGTTCAGAGTGAGTTGGGTAATAGAAGCATCAAGGAAGGAACAAACCGGAGTACAGGCGGGTGAATTCATGACACCATGGGCCCCAGGGACCACCACCTCCAAGGGGCTTTGTACTCGTTGGGAGGGGGGGCCGCGCAGCCCCCATTCTAGAGCCCTTGATGGCCTGGGGAATATCACCCCCCGAGGGCCAGCTGCAATGTCTCCTGCCATGCCATAGAAAACTCTGCTTTGCTTCTTGGAAGCGAGAGCAGGAAACCTGCTCTCGCTTTCAAGAAGCAAAGCAGAATTGCTTTTGGGCAAGGGGAGCTGCATGTTAGCAGCTCCCCTTGCCCAAAAGCAATTATGGCTCCCGCAGGAGGCGAGGAGCCGACAGGGACCGTGGGGGCATTGGGTCTCCCCCTAAATTGAGGGTCGGCCCCCGGGGTGCTGGTTTCCTTCACAGCGGGCTCTTCCCTCAAGGCAGATTGGTATCGTAGCGCTGCTGCGCCAGACACTGATCACATTTAAAATTGTGACGATTTATTTTGGTATTACTGCGCAGAACTGTGTAAATTGCCTGCATACATAGTGAGCATTTTGTTATCGTAGCACTGCGCTGGTCAGCTTCATTAGTAGCATTTGAAGTGTGCCACATCGTAGCGCTATATCGTAGCGCTACATCGCATTGCCTTAGTCACTCGCCTGGTTTCGCTTTTGTCTCAGCCATTTTGTTGTTTGTTTGCCCCCCAGCCCGCCCCTCCACCCCGCCCCCGCCTCCCAGCTGATCCTCCCCCACCCCACCCCCCCTCCACTATTCACTTATGACAGATGCTTTTGCGCCCAGCGTTTACGCGCAGCGGTTGCGCCCCATGCACGCCGAAGGCGCGCCAAAGGCAAGCCCGTCTACGCCCGTCCGTGCCTGGACCGCGCCCAGCGCCATACCCCCTGGTCCTCGCAAAACCCACTCCTCCCGCATTACGTACGATTCCGCATCCCTCTCAGCACTCAATCCCGGCCGACTCCACGACTGCTACCAAGCCGCCCCTGGAATCACCCATGGACCCTTCACCTGCCACTCCTGCAAACTCGACTGCATCAGGACCAACCCTAAATCCACATCCTCCAAACAGAGCTCCAACACTAACCACCTGTGGTGCATCCTACTCAACACCCGCTCGGTCCACAGACACGCCATTGAACTCTGGAACCTACTCGACACCACTTCGCCGGACGTCGCCTTCCTTACAGAAACCTGGATGAACGCCTCTTCAGCGCCCGACATCGCCATAGCCATCCCGGACACTTACAAGATCATCCGAAAAGACCGCACCAACCAAACAGGAGGAGGCATCGCCATCGTCCATAAGAACACCATCCGAATCACGACCAGCTCTAACGACAAGCTCGCGACCGCCGAACACCTTCACTTCCAGATCCACCCCGACCCCAGGACCACAATTAGAGGCACCCTCATATACAGACCACCAGGAACACGCACATAATTCAGCGAAGACATCATTGACTTCATCAGCCCACATGCCCTTGCCTCCGAGAACTACATACTACTGGGAGACCTCAACTTCCACCTGGAAAAGAATAACGACAGAAACACCACCAACCTTCTGGCCAATCTCGCCAATCTCTGACTCAAACAACTCGTTGACACCCCCACCCACCTGGCCGGACACATGCTAGACCCCATCTTCACCTCCAGCAAGCACATCTCCTTCGATCTCACCACAGCTCTCCATTTGACGGACCACAGCTGCGTTCACTTCAGCTACAAAAAGACCACGTCCCACAATCCCCCACAACCTATTCCTCGAAGAAACTGGAACAAAATCACCACCGACCAACTCTTCACATCACTTAACCAAAACCCTCCTACCATATCATCGGACCCAAACCTAGCTGCTAACAAACTCACACATTGGATCACCCACAGCGCTGACGAACTAGCACCCTTGAAAAACCTCCAGATCAAACAAGGCAGCAAAAAGGCCCCCTGGTTCAATGATGACCTTAAGAAATCCAAGAAATGATGTCGTACTCTCGAGAAAAGCTGGCGAAAAAACCCAACCACTGATAACATGACCACCTTCAAGGACGCCACCCGCAAACACCACCAATTGATCCGATCCACAAAGAAATCAGCATTCAAGGATCGACTCAACAACAACGCCCACAACAGCAAGGAACTATTCAACATCGTCAATGAATTTACCAACCCCACCGCCAGCACCAACGACATCACTCCCTCCCAAGACCTCTGCGACTTGTTATCCTCTTTCTTCCACAACAAAATCGCCGACATACATAACAGCTTTGAAAACCATTCTGAAGAAAAGTCCATTCCACCCACCTCCGAACCAAAAGAGCACTCTCACAACCTCTGCGCCTGGAACCCAATCACTACCGAAGACACCATCCGCCTGATGAACTCCATCCACTCTGGCTCACCAACCGACCCATGTCCCCACCACATCTTCAACAAAGCAGATTCCATCATCGCACCCCATCTCCGCGATGTCATCAACTGTTCCTTCAACTCCGCAACCTTCCCGGAAAGCTGGAAACATGCCGAACTCAGCGCCCTTCTGAAGAAACCCACAGCAGACCCCTCTGAACTTAAGAACTACCGCCCCATCTCACTCCTTCCATTCCCTGCTAAAGTCATTGAGAAAGCCATCAATAACCAGCTCACCACCTTCCTTGAATCCAACAACTCCCTCGACCCCTCTCAGTCCGGCTTCCGAGCCAAACACAGCACCGAAACCGCCCTCATCGCTGCTACAGACGACATCAGAACGCTACTGGACAACGGAGAAACAGTTGACCTTATCCTACTTGACCTCTCCGCCACCTTCGACACAGTCTGCCATAGCACCCTCATACAACGCCTCAGCAACGTCGGAATACAAGGAAAAGCTTTGGACTGGATCATCTCGTTCCTTGATGGAAGAACCCAGAGAGTTCGCCTCCCGCCTTTTAGATCAGAAGCCACCAAAGTCATCTGCGGCGTACCACAAGGATCATCACTCAGCCCCACCCTCTTCAACGTCTACATGAGTCCCCTCGCAACACAACCTAAACATCATCTCCTACGCAGACGACACCCAGCTGATCCTCTCCCTCACCAAAGACCCAAACACCGCCAAAACAAACCTACACGAAGGAATGAAAGAAGTAGCCGAATGGATGAAGAACAGTCGTCTAAAACTAAACTCTGACAAAACAGAAGTCCTTATCTTAGGATCATCCCCCTCTGCTTGGGACGACTCATGGTGGCCACCGGCCCTGGGTACAGCACCCTTACCTACAGACCACCACGCAACCTGGGCTTCATCCTAGACTCCTCCCTCTCAATGACCAGACAAGTCAACGCTGTCCCATCTTCATGCTTCAACATCCTACGCATGCTCAAAAAAATCTTCAGTTGGATCCCCACCGATACAAGAAAGACAGTCACCCACGCACTGGTCACTAGCCGACTGGATTATGGAAATACCCTTTACGCCGGAACCACAGCCAAACTACAAAAAAAACTCCAACGCATACAAAACGCCTCAGCCAGACTCATACTGGACATCCCCCGTCAAGCTCACATCTCCAGTCACCTGAAAGACCTCCACTGGCTCCCCGTCAACAAGAGAATAGCATTCCGCCTCCTCACCCACGCACACAAAGCCCTCTACGACCTAGGACCCGAATGCCTCAACACACGTCTGTCCTTCTACACACCCACCCGCCAACTACGATCGTCCAATCAAGCCCTCGCCGTAATTCCGCGCATCCATAGATCCACCATGGGAGGAAGATCATTCTCCTACTTAGCGGCCAAAACCTGGAATTCCCTCCCCAATCACCTCCACCTTACACAGAACCACCTCTCCTTCAGAAAGCAGCTCAAAACCTGGCTTTTCGATAAGTAATGCACCCACCCTCCCTTAAGCGCCTTGAGACCCCCTGGGTGAGTAGTGCGCTATATAAATTACTGAACTTGAACTTTAACAAATGGCATGGGAGGGGGGCCACAAAGCCGCCTCCCCTTTAGTTTATTGCATTTTTTTTAATGGAAGGGCAGCCCTGGGGGATGTGGTCCCCGGGGGCTAGAGGTGGCCCAGGGGAGTGAGGCCACGCTGCCCCCCTACCGGCAACAGTTTTTTACCACAAGGCCAGGTCCTGGGGGATTGGGTCACCGGGGTCAGAAATGACCCAGGGGCATGGGGACCCCCTCCCTGCAAAAAAATAAATAAAACAAAACCAGGCCCCGGGGGATGGGGTCGCTGGGGCCAATAGTGGCCCAGGGATTGTGGATTTCCTCTCCAAGGTACATAAACTCTTTAATAATTTTATTTGGCAGGATAAGAAACCGAGAATTTCCCTGAAAAAACTTCAACTGCCAAAGGACAAAGGGGGTGTAGGTCTACCTAACTTTAGATGCTACCAAACGGCATTCTGGTGCAAACAAGGAGCAAATTGGTTCCTTAACCAACAAAAATACACTCCTGTGTGGGTTCATGTTGAAAAATCCATCATTCACAACCTGCCTCTCTCCGCTATAATGACTATGGACTCTTCAGCCTTTACTCAATCAAAATATATATTTCTCAACACTAGGCGGGCTCTACTTAGCCTTAAGAGACACTGTAAAGCTAAAATAAAATTCTCCAAATCAAACCTAGCATCGTTCTGGTTTAACCCGGCTATAAAGGATGAGTGCGGAATTCTCTTTTGGGAGGACTGGGCTAACAAGGGTCTGAATTTGATGCGGGACCTTTACGACAGAACTTCCCTGCTACCTTTTGCCACCTTACAATCGCAATTTGATCTCCAACCGCTCACCTTTTACAGGTTTCTACGCCTTAAAGCACTTGTCTCTGCCAGAGCCATTGTCCCGCAGCAACCCACTCTATGCACCAAGCTATCTCATCTTATGTCACAAGGCCACATGGTATCAAAAATATATAAACTCATATCACCGTCACCACAGAAAATACATAGAAAGTGTGAGAGGGATTGGGAAAAGGAAACAAACTCCTCTAACCTGGTTTTTGATTGGGACAAGATTCCTCTCACCCCTTTCTACAATAAAATATCCCCGATATTATCCCAGACCAAACTTATGTTGATAAATAGATCCTACTGGACACCTGAGAAACTCTTCAAGCTCAAACTTCTGGACAGTCCCCTTTGCTGGCACTGTAAAGCACACGCGGGTAACATGGCGCATATGATCTTTTATTGTCCGTTGCTCCAAACATTCTGGGATAAGATCTATGCCTACACCCATCGCACCTTCCACTTCAGTCCACCTAGGGACTTCTCATATATTCTCCTAGGCGCGATTGATCCGAACATTACTAGGGAACATGACAGATACCTCCTAGACCTTATGCCAACGCTGGCTAGCAAAATTATCCTGAGCAAGTGGAATAACGCTTCTGACCTCTCCTTTGTGCACTGGCAAGAATGGCTAGCTTCATTGAGGGGTGCGGATAACGACGTTTTACATTCCTCCCCCTGGCAAAAGCCTCACGCCAAACTCTGGAGTTTGCTTGACTCCTTGGAACTCTGTTATGACCCACCTTAGATGCACTGACAAAGGGCTTGCTATGTCTCTACATGACCGCTGCTGCTACATTGGGCATTACTCCCGACAGGTATGACGGATGTCCGGACACAAGCAATTTCTACAAACCTTGTTGCTGTCATTCCTTTCTCCTTGTCTAACCTCTCTCCCTCTTCTTCCCTCTTTGTCTTCTTTGTCTTCTTAGTTCCTTCCGCTCCAAGAGACGGAGAGGTATGTTTGGATATCTGAAACAATGCTTCCTCTGCTTGACAATTATATGACTCGATGGTGTATTTCCCACGGATGTGTTATGTTACTGGCATCTTCTTATTTCCTGCTGACCACATTGAATGTAATTATCCAGGCATTGTTCATTGTACCTATCTTGCGAGCTAATTATTGTATGACGTCCTTCCTTTTCTTTGTACTGTTCTGTTTTTGTACTTTAATAAAAAAGATTTGAAATAAAAAAAATATATATTAAGAGAAGGCGGGCCACACAGCCCCCTCCTAAAAAACGAAAAAGAAAACCGAAGCTGGATCTCGCCGTAGGCCCGCCCCCTCCCTGTACCACTTGAAAAAACGCCTTCTGGCGCGTTTTGGGTTGGGGGATGAAGTCCCCTCGCATCTTATGGGTCCTTAGGGGCCAACTAGCCCACTAGGTACCTGCAGCAAGCACCACACAGTGGGATTGCTGAGAGGTGGTCCGAGGCCACTTCCTTTTTTACACCACTTTGCAAACGCGCTTTGTGGCGCATTGCTGATGGGGCAATGAGGTCCTGTTGTGCCCTGAGGCCCTCAGGACTAAAGTGAACTTCATCCCCTGAGCAGCAGTGCGCCAGGAGTCGCGTTTGCAGAATGGTGTAAAAAGGTGGCGTGGCCTTTGAACACTCTCAGCAGTCCAGCTGTATGGGGCTTACTGGAGGTAACAGGAGGGCTAGTTGGCCCTGAGGGACAGGGCACTGTCGCAATTAAAACTCACATGTGATCAATGGCAGTGGTCTGCATTTTCTGAGACTCTGGCTCTACTGCCTCACTGATGAGTGATCCTATCCACTTTCGGGTACTCACTGACACCCAATGTGCTCCTCAGCCCTTACCTCTGAGAAGTGTGGCTCAATGATTGGAGCGCCAGACCCTGATGCAGAGGTCTAGCCCGGGACCAGGGTTCAATTCCCCGCCTCGGCGGGACTTGGGCTCAAAATTCCACTGACCTGATAATTCTCGCCTCGGTGCCTATTCCAATCATGGAGTCCCACTCTGCAACTCTGGGCAATAGCTTGCGTAATCTCCACAACGGCCCCCACAACGCTAAGGATGCCTGGCCTCCACCTTGGGGGTGCCCAGGAGTGGACGCCTCACAAGGAAAGCCAGGATGGGTTCCCCAGCGGTTTTCGTACAAGCGCCTTGAGACCCTTGCAGGTGAGTAGTGCGCTATACAAGTATCAATTTACATTTTAATTTACATTTACCTCTACGCTCAAAGATATCAATTTATAATAGTATCTTCCAGTTAAGCCGTAGGCTAGTTAGTAAATTCTCTTTCTCTCAATCTATGCAGCCTCCATTTGTAACTGCTTCGACTGCCTACTCTTTGGAGTGCAGCACGTTGGCAATCAAAGTCTTGTATAGATCATGATTACTGGACTATTTATACTTCACAGATGTGCCTGCGATTACTCTCTGGCATACTTTTTCCCTAAAACAGCAGTCTTCAGATAGTATTTCCTTGTGAGAACTAGTTGGCACTGAAAGTCTATGTACTATTCTATTGTGAGGTAACTTCAAAACTGTTTATCCTGAATTTTTTTAATGGATCAATATTGCTGATTTTTCTTTATTCCCACCACCTACAAGTAATGTAATTGTTTTGATTTTGATTAGTAAATCCCCGTGCAAAAGACATTGCTACCTGCGCCTGGTTATAGTTTTTATGAAAAGTACGTCCAGTTATGAGAAAAAAACCTTTAACATCACAAATTCCTTCACTGAGCCTTTCTTCTCAGTCCACTTTACTTTCTCTCCTAACATGTCTCTCACAAATGTGGTCCCTCTTCTATCCTTTTCAGCCTCTCATTCCCTCACTCAAGTGGACCTTCATGGTCTTAATTTATCTCTTACTTTCTCTTTCTAGCTTCTCACTTTCTTTTTCCCGTATTATCTCACTGTTTTCTTTTAACGCTCTTCCTCTTTTTCAACACCCTTTTTTTCTTTCAATCTTGTTTTTTTCTCACTTTTTTTCTTGCTTTTACTTTTTATGTCTCACTGTCTGTTGTATTTTCGCTCTCTTGATCTTGTTCTCTTCTAGCTCTGCTGCTCTTTTTATCCCTCTGTTCTTCTCTCATCCTCATCTTTGTCTCCTTTTATCTCTCTCTTTATTTTTGCCTTATTTGCTCTTCTTCTCAACCATTGTCTGCATCACCCTCTTTCTTTCCTCTTTTTCACTCTGTTCTCTGATACCTTTGGGTTTCCTCTTGCTCTCCATTCTCATCTTTCTCTCTCTCCACCCTACTTGCAGAGTGTGCACCTTTAAGCACTCTGAATAAGGACATCATATCTGACAATCTCTGGCTGATATCCATCATCTCACAAATTCTAAATGATAACCTTTGACTTTTTCACTCTATTCTATAATTCCCTTGATTTTGCAGTCACTTTCATGTTAATTTGTTTCTCTTTTGCTCTGGTTCTTACCCTATTTCATTCTCTCATGCTATTTCTCATCTAAATGGTACATTGACGGCTCCCTTCTCACTTTCACGCGGAATGAGACAGGGCGGCCCGTTGTCGCCTCTGTTGTTCATTTTAGCCACGGACCCACTAATACGGCACTTCCAAGAGAAACACCTTCATAGGTGTTTACACTTCACCACCGGCCCATTGTTAGTATCATTTTATGCCGATGACACGATTTTATATGTATGCAACCCCCAGACTAATTTGGATCCCCTGGGAGACCGACTTGAGTATTCCGATCACAGACGAACAGTGGGCTGCCTGCTGTGCAGTTACAAAAAATGTCTCCCTTAATAGCCGACACAAACTAATACACTTTAAGTTTCTTCGTAGGATATACATTACCCCCTCCAGACTCCACAGGATAGACCCTGCCAGACTGCACCATTGTGCAAGATGCAACGCTCCAAATGCAGACTTCGCCCACCTTGCCTGGACCTGTCCACGCAAACACTCATACTGGGTAGGAATACATAAGATAGTGAGTGGCTTGGTTAAGGTACCGATGACCCCTTGCCCGAGATTGCTCTGTTGGGATATGTAAAGCAGTTCCCACCGGCAATTCGCAGGTTTGTTGCCATAAGCTTACTAATGGCCAAAAGGGAGGTATCCATTCATTGGGGTGGCAGAACAGCACCATCGATGAAGGGATGTCTGAAGAGCATGGCGTCCTGTTCCACAAACAGCGACCTATACGCAATAACGGTCCCCCCCACCTCCAGGCCCAAAGATATCTGGGGACCTTTCAGAACATACCTAGAGGCGCAGCGACAAGACCCCCTACCCAGAAAGAACAGGGCATAGTCCCAACAGGGGTGGGTTAGACTGTCCCGAGATACATGTCAATAATCAACTACACCGGATGCTAAACTCCTTTTTTGATGTCGGTACAGTTGATGTATCCCTATGTCAGGTTTGTAAACACCGTTTATGTGAATTAGAGTCAAGAACGATTGTAACAGAAAATATGTTAGCAGCCGAGGGACTTGCTTTATGTAACATGTGATCACTCTGCGGCATTGATTGAACCCTTGACAGTGTGTATTATGTCTACCTGTACTTGCCAAAGGATTTTACTTGTCCTAGTGTGCTTCTTTACTCACACCTAAACGCAAAATAAAGTTTTAAAAAAAATAAGGGGTAAGAGCTCACTGAAGCCTACCCTACGCCCACACAGGAGCAGCAATCATTAGTGAAGCAGGTGCAAGGAAGCTCACCAAGGTGCAATTTCTGTAATCAGATGTAGGATAGATATATAGCCAATCACCGCTGCATGCAAGACCGTCTGTCTATCAGATCGGATAGATGGCTTTGCATACCCGACGAGACTACATGCTAGGACTTATGAAAGGCAATAATCCTTTCATGATTTTATCTGACTGGATGCGATGGTGATTACCAGCTTATTGATATTGCATCTCTTAATAAGAATAAGCGACTTGGTGTTCTTCAATAAAACTATTTCAATATGGATCGAAGGAATTAAATCAATCATGAATGATACGGTGATTGCCTATATATCTATACTACATCTGATTACAGAAATAGCACCTTGGTGAGCTTCTATAAAAGACTATTCCAACCCTGATGAAGTCCATGTTGGACGAAACACGTTGGCTGGGCTGATGCATTTGAGTACAAATAAAGAATACATTGAAAAAAAGAAATCTCAAGACTCTGCGCTGTATTTTCTGATTTGGTGGAACTTATAATATTTTGTATAGTTTGCAAAGGAAATGAGGTTTAATTACAATTCAATTCAAAAGTGCTTTATTCGAGTATTACTCATAAAAGCAGACATACAAACACATAATAAAATGCAATTAAATTACAAAGATCGAATATGACATAAGCACATTGAACATAAAAGAAAAATACAATTACATTTCAGCATACTTCATACAATCACAGGTGCAAAGTTCATTTGATAAAAATCAGGTTAAAAAACAATCCAGTATCACTATTAAAAGTCAGTAACATTTTTAAAATTATTCATCCGAGAAGACACCTCACGTGGGACGGAACAGAGAATAGATAATCTAGCAGTCTCTGTTCAACTAAGCAGAGAGTAGTTTCCCTACTAGCATTCTCTGCCTAATTACCCACGCCCACCCCAAGTACTTTGCAGTCGCTATTATAATCCAGGTTAGGGAGGTTGATTTTACAATACGCAAGGCTACCATACTACTTTTAGTACCCAGATTTCTACACATAGGAGCCAACCAAACACGTCTAGGAGCGGAATATACATGACATGAGAACAAGAAATGACCTAGCGTTTCCTTTCCTTCCCCACATACTGGGCAAGTGGCTGGATCTCCATCTCTCCACTTTGATGTTAAGTTGCGTAGAGGTAGAGAACCAGCCCTCATTTGGAAAAACAGTTTCCTATCCATGGGTTTCGTTATACAATCCCAGTACATTTCATACGTAGGAAACAGCTTAACTTCAAGGAAAGCAGTAGTCATAGACCCATTGTTAGTACTAAGCAAACTCCTGTTTTCAACCCGTTCCCAAAAAAGATTTTTTATGAATAACTTAGATGGGAAGGATGACCCGGCTGGATCGGACCACAGTACATTTAGTCCTAGTTCACATAATGCTAATTTTAGTGATTTAAACCATCTAATTTTGTTAAATCGGTCCGCTTTGATAACATCAGCAAACCCTTCTGCATAATGTGACAACTCAGGGGTGGTCCAGATTTAACGCCAATATAATATCGGACGAAGTTTACACATTGCCGAGATTTCTTTCCTGCCAAGGTCATATCTAAGAGGCAAAAGGGGACTGCTCTGTGGGGTGCCTGTCAGTTTACGAAGGAAGTTATTCTCCGATGTCTGTAACTCCTGGAGGTTTTCTTGCCCCCACAACTCAGCCCCATACAATGCAGACCCTATTGCCTTAGCCTCGTATATGATCAAGGGAGGTTTGATCGGTTTGGTCAATGATTTACTGTGCTCCTTAATGATGGTACCAGCCAATTGCTTATGTCTTAATACTGCAATATTTAAATGTTGGTTCCATCTATTGTCATTAGAAATGTGAATCCCCAGGTAAGTAAAAGAATTGACTACTTCAAGGTAACGCCCACTCATGGATATTTTAGATTTAAAATTTCTATAAGGATTAAAAACCATGAGTTTTGTTTTAGCAGCGTTTACCTCCAAGCCGTGGTCACTACAAAACTTGTCAAAAATTACCAGTGCCTTTTGCAGACCGCTAGGGGATTTCGATAAAATTAAGGTGTCATCGGCGAACATTAAAATAGGAACTTTCACACCTGCGAGAGAGGGAGCATCCACAGCCTGAGATTGCATGCGGGAAACAATGCCGTTAATAAAAAGGGTAAACAATGTTGGTGCCATTGAACAACCCTGTCGAACCCCACGCTCAACAGGAAAGTCGACAGTGTCATTTCCATAGCCACCCCATTGGATGTTAGCGTAAGTACCCTCATGGAGTCTCATGATCAAGGTCAACAGGGTCATTGGGACCCCCAGAGCTGCCAGCACCTCCCACGATGTTGCCCTTGGCACCAGGTCGAATGCAGCCCGTAGGTCAACGAATGCTGCGTAAAGACTACCGCCACCCAGTACCACAGTCCTCCACTGGATCAATTGAAAACGGAAGACCTGGTCCACAGTGCTGGTTGCTCTGCGAAACCCAGCCTGAAAAGGAGATAGAACATTCTGGTCCTCTGCCCAATCGAGCAAATTGTTAATAATTACACGCCCTACAACCTTTTGAACAGTGTCAATTAAGCTGATAGGGCGGTAATTACAAGGTTGGGCACGATCTCCCTTTTTATATACCGGAATAATGACAGCACCCCGCCAGGATACCGGGATTTCAGCACCCCTGGCAATGTGATTTAGTAATAAGCAGATGTATTTGCTCCACCTATCGGTATCATTTAAAAAAACATCCGCAGGGACTCCGTCAATGCCCGGTGCTCGGCCACTGTGAACGGATTTCAGGGCAAACAGTACTTCACTCTGAGCAAAGATGTCATCATCTGCGAACAGGTAAGTAGGGCAGGAACTGTTACCGAATTGGTCCCTGGAAGAGTACTGTTCACTAAAAAATTTGACCCATGCATCATGAGAGACATTGTTATTGGGAGCTTCTGGAGACCTTTCGTGACCCCATTTGACAATGTGCCAAAATAGTCTAGAGTGTTTGCGATCACTTGCACACTTCAACTTCTGCCAGTGGGCTTCGTCCCATTCTCTTTTTGCCCTAGCAATACAATTTTTATAGTGCTTCCTAGCAGATCGAATCTCACCCAGGTTGTTGCTCTTAATGGCAACTCCTAGGTTGGATCTTGCCGCCCTACAGTCATGGTTATACCACTTTGCAGCTTTATAAGGACAGACCCTCTTGTTATGTACAGGTTTTAGGAAGTAACTTTTAACTTCATTAAAGAGAGTCGTATGTGCTTTAGTTATGTCTTCATATCCCTGTGAGGTCCCAGCTACGCTCTCCAGGGCCGCAATGGCCTTGTCTGTCGCTGCTCCTATTTTTTCGAGGACCTGCTGGTCTGTCCTGACACCTGACCACCTTAACCTGCGCATATCGTTAGTTGGAACAATCGTCGGGAGCAAAAGTTGGTCACAAGGGGTCGGTGCTATTACTTTAAACGACCACCAATTGTGAGAGACACATAGAGGGTCATGGTCGCTTTCTGGCCTTACTGTTACCACCATGTCCCTAACAGATGACCATATAGATATGCTACAGATGACATAATCAATGCGACTTTTGTTTCGCCCGTTGTTAAAAGTCATGGCAGGGACTCGATCTGACTTGGTTCGACCATTCAAGGCTCGTAGCCCGTACTCCAGGCACATTGCATTTAAGCCTAGTATGTCAGCCGTCCAGCGAGTTATCGGAGGAGTGTTTAATGTGGGGATATCCCATAGCTTATCTTCCTCTACCCCGAGAGGGGAGTCACCAGTGATGAGAGGTTCAAAAGTGCGATTTAAATCGCCTGCAATTAGTATGTTTTTCCCTGCAGAGTGTATCTCTAGGAGATTAAAGAGGCTCAAAAGAACCTCAGATTTACCTTTGTTTCCACCTCTAGCATAGATGTTATAAATATCTATGGAGATGGGTAGATCACTAGTGAGTCTGATGAGCTGGATATCTTTTTGGTCAAGCTCCACACATTTTACAACAGTTTTTAAAGACTGCCTGATCCATATAGTAAGACCCCCCATCGGACGCCCTTTAGGGCCCTTAGAAGCAGGAACATGAAAATTTATGTACCCCAAAGCAAAAACAGGGTCACACGCCCAAGTCTCTTGGAAGATGCAAAGATCGTACTTGTTAATAAATCCAAACCAGTCAGCACAATCCAACTTGGAACATAGTCCAGCCACATTCCAAGACAAAAGATTCCCCGTGTTAGTTATCATGACAGAACTAGGGCTTGTAATAGTCTCATGCATCATCTTTCCACCAGTATCATTACAATTAATATTTTCATTGGATGGGCCTGCTGGATCCTCAAAGGGGGACCCCTTAGTTCGATCTTTAGTTAAGTAGCTGGCCTCTCCAATAATGCTTTCATCACAGACAATTAGTGGCATAGAGTTACAAATAGGTGGTTGTCAGTCACAAGCATTCAAGTTTGATAATGCAGAGAAACGATTTTCCAACCCCAAGCCCCAGTCCACCGAGGCAACATCCTTCCTCCCCCTCTTGGTCACAATGTTCCATTTGGTTCTCAGAATACTTGAATTCGGACCACTTCCCTTCCTTGGGTAGAAGAAGTCCAGAGTCAGTGGAACTATTGAAGTTGATCTCCGCTGTGGTGGTAAAATGTTGGGCAAGATATTAGGCAAGACCCCAGGGTCAGAAAAGTGAAGGACAACACACTCCCCCTTAAACTTTTTGACCCTGTCCCCAATCCACTGAACCCTTCTCGCATTTACGAGCTCTTCCGAGAGTTGCTGCTTTCCCCATGGAGAAATTACCATGTTGTTGGTCAGCCATGATAAAGATTTATTTATTAAGGAAGATGTTGTTTCGTGTTCTCCTTGGGCCAAGGGAGGGACGTTAGCAAGGACAAGAACCAATGGGGAAGCTTCAACTACAAGCTCCAAAGTCCCTTTCTCAGTGATTGGGTCAACAACAACGGGAACTGGAATCGAAACATTAGGAGCATCACCAGGGAAGTTAATCTTGGGTGCCATTGGAGGATTTGATGCAGGGATAGGGATAAGTCCACTATTAACTACAGTGGCTGGTTTGCTCAGAGTAGACTCGATCCTAGAAAAAACAATTTCCGGGAGTTTACCTACTTCGCCCAGAGTTTTTTCTAATAAACCTTCTAATCGGTTAACCTCGGAGGTTAACTTATCTATTTTACTGACCAGAGGTTTAACTACACCTTTGATTTTTGTTTCCATCAACGACAGTAATTTGTTAAATTGGGCATTTGAAAGTGTAACATAAGCCTCACTAGTCAGATCAGCCTCCTCTTCCTCTGAAAATTTCCTCGGAAGGTTTGCTACTTTATTCTTGGCTGACCTTAAGCCCTCCCGTTTTGTCGTAGCCTTTTGGTTTTCCCCATTAATCCTCGGGACTAAAATGGGTGCTGCAGGGGAGATTGGGGACTCATTACTAGTGGATATCTCAATCAAAGCTTCATTAACACTAATGTCTTCAATACCAGCGACAATACCACTAGGCTGGATGATGATAGTATCAGGAAGAGAATCAAGTATTTCACCATTTAAACTACTGTTTGTCTGAAGCGCAAAAG
Source organism: Lissotriton helveticus (assembly GCF_964261635.1). NCBI lineage: Eukaryota > Metazoa > Chordata > Amphibia > Caudata > Salamandridae > Lissotriton > Lissotriton helveticus. The sequence continues at coordinate 1,410,753 of NW_027611687.1, read as the reverse complement.
GATCATCTGACTCAATATCAATGAGGGGAGATTGGGTAGGTGAATCTATTCCCAAGGAAGATCTCCTATCACTATTGATTCTGTCTACAACATGTACAAGATAGTTGTCAATAGTGTTATTAGGAGTAGCTTGCTTTTTTGGAGGCATATTTCTCTAAGCACAACAGTTACAATTGGATGCACAAAATAATGATAACCGAAGTGAGCTACAAACTGCAACTCAGTATATATCACATCAAACAAGGAAACCGGGCCCAACCCAACCTTGGCCAACCTCGGACGGCCTTTGTCCGGGCTTCGTCCGGCGCGTCCCGCGCGCGTCCCGCGCGCGTCCCGCGCGCGTCCCGCGATGCGGGAGGAGTGTCGAGATTTTAAAGGCCTCCTGGCGCCTTGTGGGCATGCGCAGAATAGAGGCTCCTGGGAGATGTAGTCTCCGTTCCCCCTCTCGGCGGCCGCGCCTGATCCCAAATGGCGGCGGCAGCGGGGGAAACGGCAGCGGGAGTCACAAGCAGCAGTCAGGGCACAAGACAAGGTGAGCACACACCAAAACGCCAAGGTCCGTAGTAGATTATGGGTTTAATTACATGCTTGAGCATAATTGATTTAGGAATCTAGTAATAACTGTATGCTCCTTTTCAGAATTTGACAATCCTAGTCAGTATAAGGCACAAGCAAACCCCATATTTAAACTGTGGTCAACCCCCTGGTAGCTTGGCACAGAGCAGTCAGGCTTAATTTAGAGGCAATGTGTAAATATTTGTGCAACACTTCAAACAGTAAAACAGCGTAAACAGCACACAAAATCAACACCAGGTTAGAAAAATAGAGCTCAATTTAATCAACAAATCGGAACCCAAAGACAAAAATCCAATCAGTATAACCGGAGATATGAATTTTTAAAGTATAAACTTCTATACAGCACCTAAAAACATAAAGCGTCAACCGAGGCAATCTGGTCATGCTGGACCAGGTTAAAGTAAAAAGTTCAAGCTAATCATGATGGAGCGCGAATTAGATAGAGCCCCAGATTAGTTCAGCTGAAGGTTTTACCCTCTCAAGTTTTGAGCCAAGAGCCCCGTTCGCATTGGAGAGGGTTGCAGGGAGTAAGGAGAGAGTTGATGGCGGTGGTGGACATGGCACAAAGAGCAGGCCAGGTGTCGCAGAAGGTCGGGCTGGAGCTTTACGTTGTTGGTCTTTGTAGGAGAGTAGGGTCTGCTATCCTATGGTCACCCCAAATTTTTGCTTTTTGCTTCACTGGATTTCGACTACTGAGGCTGTGGGCCTGCTGATCAGACCCCCAGCCTGCTGTTCTCTCACTAAATTACTGACACATGTGCTATAGGCACATACCACAATTGGAAATGGACTCCTTGTCAGCCCCTGTATAATGCACTATAGGTGCCCAGGGCATAGGGGCCACCAAGGCCTACCAGGGGCTGCAGCATATCTTTTGCCACCCCTGGCTGGTTCTTAAATTGACACAACTGGCTGATCACTCAGCTGGGGTAAGGTGGTGTAATCACCCCTTGCTTAGATATAGTATACCTATATCTAAACCTATATCTGGACACATATAAACCTGTGAGCCACTCCTATGGAAGGCCTCATCAATCCTGGAGGCAGAGTGCGTGGTTTTATGTGAGATGGAGCTCTAGCATGAGCTGAGCCTGTCTGCAGCTGTCGGGAACAACTCCCTAAGCTGTTTCAGGATAATGCCATACCATATACTCTTAAGTGCCTTATAATCCTCGCGGTTATATAGCAACTTTGGTTTGGCTTTATCAAAACATGTCGTGTAAGGTGTCATACGATTTGGAATACTATCCCCTCGCCAGTTCTGGCGACGGGGATAGCATTCCACCCCTCTAGAGGGGTAGGACATGTTGCTTTACTTAAATGCGGTTAATTTCTACAAAGACCTTAGATCCACAAAATGGATGCCTCTGCCACAGACAAGAGTCTGGACCCCTGCAGCTGACCGAAACTCAGCCAAATGGGGCCTGGACAAAGGGTTTCCTGTCACAGGAGGGTGTCACCGCCCTCCAGACAGGAGATAGTGGATTGTAGCAGGGAGGTTTGAAAGAAACCAGACACTGCTTGGGGCGCACAAGGCTGCCCCTTGCATAATCCGGCCAAACCGGTTCTGGGGCACTCCAGCCCTCGTGCCAGGGAGGCCTGGATCAAAGGAAGGGGGTGTATCCACCCACTTCCTGGGTCCCACCCATAGGGGGGGACCTAGCAGGTAATCACGCCCCCCAGATTCGAATAAGAGTGGGAGCAGTGCCAATGCACTTCAGATTTCCTGAAAGAAACATAAGAAACGAAACTCTGGACCCTTGGACCTCCTACTCAACGTGGAAGCCCGAAGAATCTCCCTTGTGGCCAAGGAGTGACCACCCTGCACCAGCAGGCACCATCCAGCCCTCGACGTCTACTTTGTTGCAGTTCCCGCCGGAACTCGAGCGACAGAGATAGACGAGATCAAGCTTGCCTGCCTTCCAACAGCCCGATCCACAGTCCCTGCAGAGCTGAGACCCGTGGAGGCGACCGGAAGCGTGGGGCACGCCATCTTGAATTGACCACGAGACGCTGACCGTGCAGCCCACGAGTGACCCTCGAAGCTGTGCACCGGGGTTTGAGAAGCCCCCACCCTGAGCCACTCTTGCAACGAAGTTCAGCCCTCCACACTCGACGAGTGCTGCGTGGGGCCCTTCTGCTCCATTTGGCTCAACGCGTTGGCCCGGTCACTTGCCAGCTGGCTAGTGGTCCCTGTGCCGACGAAACTACGAAGACGACTTGTGAATCTGGTTGCTCCAGATCTACACCAGCTCCCCTGAAAAGGAGCACCCACTCTGACCTTCCTGGTTCGAGTGAGAAGCAATCTCCCGGTTCCGCGTGGATTGCTTTTGCCAAGTGTTGTTTGCTCCAATCTTGAAGCCGACAGCGCCGACGGCGAGAGCCTGCGTGGGACAGATCGTGACCTGCTCCTGGACGTCGCAGATGCCCCAGAGCCCACGTGACAGCGGAGAGAAGCTCCTCGACGACCACCTGATTGCGCCCGACATTGCCTGGTTCCGTCCTGGTTCCACCCTGGTCACTGCTGAGTGACCCAGACTCTGTCCCCTCTGCTTTCAGGTACTCTTCGACTTGAGTCCACCCTTGGACTCCACCGGACACTTCACTTTCACCCCGCCTGCAGCCCTTTCAGCTTCAAGCACCAAGAGCCTGCGTGACGAAACCCGACTCAACTTCGACCCTGTGCACCCGCTTCCTGTGGGTGAGGTAACTTTGCTCCGCCGGTGTTCCCACACTGGTACACATCTCTAGGGTCTGTGTCTTAAGTTTTGTTCCTCTAGGTTCAGCGGAAGTGTCCTTAAACTCTAACTTTACACTTTTTACGCACCATTGGTTAACATTGGTGCATGCGTGCGCTTTCCGCACTGCTCCCGAATCCCGTGGGCCGTTCCCGACTTCAGCATTGCTTGTCCCGACTGCTCCCAGCGATGCCCTAGGCCTAACCACTGCTCGAGTGGCATCTCTTATACCACTTGTTTAGTATATGGTTTGAGTGGCCACCTGCCCTCATCCATAATTGTGCAACTTTGTATGTTTAAACAGTGCTTTTGATTTAACGCTTGTGCCCCTTTATTCATAAAGAATACTGGGGATTGTTTTTAGTAATAAACACATATATTTTTATAATATATACTTGTGTGGTGTCCTTTCATTTGATATTACAGGATTGTATGTGGTAAAACAGCTCGCTTAACACGACCTCTTAAGTTTAGTCCATGCTACCCCTAGGATAGCTTGTCTAATAAGGTTGACTTACAACCAGACACCATAAGGGATTGTTTGGTCTGATAATAGGTGGTTCCAGAATTGGAAACATCACCTATCAGGCCAACTTCTCACATTGGTGAGCAGCGGTGCGGATTTGAGCTTGCTGTTGTCTTACCATTGCAATCTTTGTATCAAATTGAAAGATCACATCAAGTACCTCTAGGTACATATAAATCAAAAGCTTAGCATATTAAGTACTACTGAACTTAGTAGTTGTAGATTAAAGGGATTAGCACACCCTGACTACAACTCACTAGCAAGGTACAGTAGGAAAACACTTAGTGTAGGTAAGTGCACCACTTACACCTCACTAGCAGTCATGTCTGACACAGGAAAAGCCTCAGGGTCTGCTCCTGTGACAGTTGACCTTACCAAGGCAACTTCCAGCTATGACAAGTTAACCCGAAAGGACTTGATTGCCTTGTGCATTTCAAGAGGGTTAAAAAGGGGCAGAAGTCCCACCTGCCAGATCCTGATAGACATTCTAGAACAGGATGACTTAGAGAGGGCGAAGGAAGCTTCCCTAGAGTCAGGAGATGGAGTGAACCCCCCTGTAACTGATCCCCCTCAAGAGGAAGGAGAAGAGGAAGAAGAAGAGGAGGAGGGGGACTCAGAAGTAGAGGACCCAGAAGATCAGGATCAGAGGGGTAGCCAGGTCCAAGTTGCCAGGCTTAACCAGGCCAACTTAGACCTACTGGGAAATGGAGAGGGCCAGCACCTCCCCAGATCCCACCATGTCATTCTCCCAGGCAACAGAAGAGTGAGATCTCCCTCAGGGGACTCTCATATTTCTAGTGCCTCCAGAGAATCTCAGAGAGGCATGACTGCTTCTCAAAAGCTAGAGCATAGGGCCAGAATGAGGGCTGTCAAACTCCAGATAGAGAGGGAGGAGGTAGCCTTGGCTCAAGCTAGACTTGCCTTGGCAAGAGAGCAGAAATTAAGTGGCTTAGATGCCACTGGTGGCAGCAATTTTCCAAGAGAAAAAGACAGGGGCTATGATAATAGAAACCTGACAAAAATTGTGCCCCCCTACAAAGAAGGGGATGACATCCACAAATGGATGACTGCTCTGGAGAGAGCCTGCATGGTACAGCAGGTTCCTCAGGATCAGTGGGCTGTAATTTTATGGTACTCCTTTTCTGAGAAAGGGAGGGACAGGCTCCTCACAGTTAGACCTGAGGATGCCAAAAACTACTCTGTTTTGAAGAGTGCTCTTATTGAAGGGTTTGGCCTAACCACTGAGCAATACAGGTTGTTGTTCAGAGACACCCAAAAAGCACAGACTCAAGACTGGACTGATTTCGTTGAGTGTGCCACTAAGGCTTTGGAGGGTTGGTTGCAGGGAAGTAAAGTTTCAGACTATACAGGATTGTACAATCTTATAATGAGAGAGCAGATCCTTAATAACTGTACAAACCAGCTGTTGCATCAATACCTTATTGACTCTGATCTGACCTCTCCCCAAGAATTGGGAAAGAAGGCGTACAAATGGGTCAGAACAAGGATTAAGCAGAAACCCCAGAACCAAGGTGGTGACCAGAAGAAAACAGACCAGAAGGGTGGAAATCAGAAAGATAAAGAAAAAGACCAGAAGTCTTCAGGCCCCCAAACTAATAGTAAGGAGGGTGGTTCCCAAAATGGAAACAAGAAGAAGAAGAACAAAGGTCCAAAGACACCTTGGTGTAATACCTGCAAATCAGTTTCACACTGGGGCAGTGAATGCACTAAGACAAATCCAGTCCCCACCACTCCAGCTCCTAAAGCAACTGCAACCCCTAGTACAGTAAGCAGTGGTGGAACACAGTCCAAGGGTGTAGCTGGGTTGACCCTGGGTATTGAAGTAGGATCTGGCCTAGTCAGAACCCCTACACAGGCAGTTCTCCTATATGATGTGGACATAGATTTGCCCACTGCAGTAAGTCCCAGTAACCTGGGAAAATATAGGCAGACGCCTTTAATTAATGAGAAACTGGCTCAGGCCTACAGGGACACATGTGCCAGTGTCACAATGGTGACACCTGACTTTGTGGACCCTGGACAGATTGTACTAGGTGAGAGTTACCTAGTGACCAATGCAAGCAACTGCACTACTTCCCATAGTGTGGCAGTTGTGAACTTCTCCTGGGGAGGGGTAAATGGCCTAAAGAAAGTTGTTGTGAGTGCAGACCTTCCAGTAGACTGTCTGTTAGGCAATGATCTTGAAAGCTCAGCGTGGTCAGAAGTGGAGTACAGGACTCATGCAGAAATGCTAGGGATTTCAGAGCATGTCCTTGCAGTGACAAGGTCTCAGGCTAAGAAGTGCCTTCCTGAACCAGTGGTGGATCTTGGAACAATAGACCAACCACAACCCAAGAGAAGGAGCAAGAGAGGAAAGGCTGAGCCTTCCACCTTGCCCCAGGTTGAGGATCAAGTTTCACAGGAAACTGATTCTGCAGTCCAAGAGGAGACTGTCTCTGAGGAGCTTGAACCTGACCAGGTTGAGTTTCTGGGGACAGGGGGACCCTCAAGGGCAGACCTGAGGCAGGCTCAATTAGATTGCCCTTCCCTTGAACCCCTCAGACAGCAGGCTGCTGCTGAGGCTGCTGGGGATGCCCAAGGTACCCATACTGTGTATTGGGATGATGGACTCCTTTACTCAGAGGCTAGAGACCCCAAGCCTGGCATGACCAGGAGGTTGGTTATACCTCTGCAGTTTAGGGGGTTCCTTCTTACCTTGGCCCATGATATTCCCCTTGCAGGACACTTAGGCCAGAACAAGACGTGGGACAGGCTTGTTTCACACTTTCACTGGCCTCATATGTCAGAAAATGTCAAGGAGTTTTGTCGCTCCTGTGTCACTTGCCAAGCCAGTGGTAAGTCAGGTGGCACAACAAAGGCCCCCTAATACCACTACCTGTGGTGGGGGTTCCCTTTGAAAGAGTTGGAATTGATATTGTGGGTCCAATGGACCCCCAAACAGCATCTGGGAACAGATTTATACTGGTGGTAGTGGATCATGCCACCAGGTATCCAGAGGCTATTCCCCTGAGGACCACCACAGCACCTGTGGTGGCAAAAGCCCTCATTGCAGTTTTCTCAAGAGTGGGCTTCCCAAAGGAGGTACTATCAGATAGAGGCACGAACTTTATGTCTAGCTATCTGAAAGCAATGTGGAAGGAGTGTGGAGTAAACTATAAGTTTACCACCCCCTATCATCCACAGTGCAATGGGCTTGTGGAGAGATTTAACAAGACCCTTAAAGGCATGATAAAAGGATTACCAGAGAAGCTCAGGCGGAAATGGGACATTCTTTTACCTTGCCTGCTCTTTGCTTACAGAGAGGTCCCACAGAAGGGGGTTGGCTACAGCCCTTTTGAACTTTTGTTTGGCCACCCTGTGAGAGGTCCATTGTGTTTGGTGAAGGAAGGATGGGAGTTGCCTCTCAAAAAGCCCAAACTAGACATAGTGGACTATGTACTTGGTCTCCGCTCCAGGATGGCTGAATACATGGAGAGAGCATCCAAAAACCTGGAGGCCAGCCAAGAATTACAAAAAGCTTGGCATGACCAAAAGGCTGTACTGGTAGAGTTCCAACCAGGACAGAAGGTGTGGGTACTGGAGCCAGTGGCCCCAGCAGCACTCCAGGACAAATGGAGTGGACCCTATCCTATCGTTGAAAAGAAGGGAGAAGTCACCTACTTGGTTGACTTTGGAACACCCAGGAGCCCTCACAGGGTAATCCATGTGAATCGCTTGAAAGCATTTGTGGACAGGGAGGACATGAGCTTGCTCATGGCCACAGATGGGGATCAGGAGGAAGAGACTGACCCTCTCCCAGACCTGCTTTCTCAGAACCCTGATGATGGTTCAGTTGATGGAGTAGCCTTGGCGGGCAGCCTCACTGACCAGCAACAGATGGACTGCAGACAAGTTTTGCAGGCCCACAGGCATTTGTTTTCACTCACACCCAGCCAGACTGACTGGTGTACCCATGTGGTGGACACTGGTGACAATCTGCCTGTGAAAAATAAGATCTACAGGCAACCTGACCATGTCAGGGATTGCATCAAGGCTGAGGTGCAAAAGATGTTGGAGCTTGGAGTGATTGAGCAATCAGAGAGCCCATGGGCCAGTCCAGTAGTCCTGGTGCCAAAACCTCATACCCAAGATGGAAAGAGAGAAATGAGATTTTGCGTGGACTACAGGGGTCTCAATGCTGTCACTAGGACAGATGCTCATCCCATTCCAAGAGCAGATGAGCTCATTGACAGATTGGCTTCTGCCAAGTTTCTGAGCACATTTGATTTGACAGCTGGCTACTGGCAAATCAGACTAGCTGAAGAGTCAAAAGCCAAAACAGCATTCTCTACCCCTAGTGGACATTATCAGTTTGTGGTAATGCCCTTTGGTTTGAAGAATGCACCTGCCACTTTCCAAAGGTTGGTGAACCAAGTCCTTACTGGGTTGGATGACTTTTGCGCAGCATATCTAGATGATACTGCTGTCTTTAGCTCCACCTGGGAGGATCACCTGATCCACCTGAAGAAAGTTTTGGAGGCCCTGCAAAAGGCAGGCCTAACTATCAAGGTTACTAAGTGCCAGATAGGGCAGAGTAAGGTTGTATACCTGGGCCACCTAGTAGGTGGAGGCCAGGTTCAGCCACTGGAGAGCAAAATCCAGGCCATACAGGACTGGGCTCCTCCAGTTACCCAGACACAAGTCAGAGCCTTCTTGGGCCTGACTGGGTATTACAGAACGTTTGTGAAAAACTATGGGTCTATAGTGACACCATTAAATGACTTGACATCCAAGAAGATGCCAAAAAAGGTTCAGTGGACAGTTAGCTGTCAAAAGGCATTTGATGACCTGAAGAAGGCCATGTGCTCTGCACCTATCCTGAAGAGTCCTGACTACTCCAAACAGTTCATTGTACAGACAGATGCTTCTGAGTTGGGGGTGGGAGCTGTGCTCTCACAACTTAATCATGATGGTCAAGACCAGCCCATTGCTTTCATTAGCAGAAGGCTGACCCCTAGAGAGAAACGTTGGTCAGCCATTGAGAGGGAGGCCTTTGCTGTGGTTTGGGCCCTGAAGAAGTTGAGCTCCTACTTGTTTGGAACTCACTTCCTAGCTCAGACAGACCATAAGCCCCTCTTGTGGCTTAATCAGATGAAGGGTGAAAATCCCAAACTGCTCAGGTGGTCCATTTCCCTACAGGGGATGGACTTTACAGTGGAGCACCGCCCAGGGACTGACCATGGTAATGCAGATGGTCTCTCCAGGTACTTCCACTTAGAACATGAAGACTTATCTGGTCAAGGTTAGTTTAATGTCCCTGCGTTTGGGGGGGGGGGGGGTTGTGTAGGAGAGTAGGGTCTGCTATCCTATGGTCACCCCAAATATTTGCTTTTTGCTTCACTGGTTTTCGACTACTGAGGCTGTGGGCCTGCTGATCAGACCCCCAGCCTGCTGTTCTCTCACTAAATTACTGACACATGTGCTATAGGCACATACCACAATTGGAAATGGACTCCTTGTCAGCCCCTGTATAATGCACTATAGGTGCCCAGGGCATAGGGGCCACCAAGGCCTACCAGGGGCTGCAGCATATCTTTTGCCACCCCTGGCTGGTTCTTAAATTGACACAACTGGCTGATCACTCAGCTGGGGTAAGGTGGTGTAATCACCCCTTGCTTAGATATAGTATACCTATATCTAAACCTATATCTGGACACATATAAACCTGTGAGCCACTCCTATGGAAGGCCTCATCAATCCTGGAGGCAGAGTGCGTGGTTTTATGTGAGATGGAGCTCTAGCATGAGCTGAGCCTGTCTGCAGCTGTCGGGAACAACTCCCTAAGCTGTTTCAGGATAATGCCATACCATATACTCTTAAGTGCCTTATAATCCTCGCGGTTATATAGCAACTTTGGTTTGGCTTTATCAAAACATGTTGTGTAAGGTGTCATACGATTTGGAATACTATCCCCTCGCCAGTTCTGGCGACGGGGATAGCATTCCACCCCTCTAGAGGGGTAGGACATGTTGCTTTACTTAAATGCGGTTAATTTCTACAAAGACCTTAGATCCACAAAATGGATGCCTCTGCCACAGACAAGAGTCTGGACCCCTGCAGCTGACCGAAACTCAGCCAAATGGGGCCTGGACAAAGGGTTTCCTGTCACAGGAGGGTGTCACCGCCCTCCAGACAGGAGATAGTGGATTGTAGCAGGGAGGTTTGAAAGAAACCAGACACTGCTTGGGGCGCACAAGGCTGCCCCTTGCATAATCCGGCCAAACCGGTTCTGGGGCACTCCAGCCCTCGTGCCAGGGCGGCCTGGATCAAAGGAAGGGGGTGTATCCACCCACTTCCTGGGTCCCACCCATAGGGGGGGACCTAGCAGGTAATCACGCCCCCCAGATTCGAATAAGAGTGGGAGCAGTGCCAATGCAGTTCAGATTTCCTGAAAGAAACATAAGAAACGAAACTCTGGACCCTTGGACCTCCTACTCAACGTGGAAGCCCGAAGAATCTCCCTTGTGGTCAAGGAGTGACCACCCTGCACCAGCAGGCACCATCCAGCCCTCGATGTCTACTTTGTTGCAGTTCCCGCCGGAACTCGAGCGACAGAGATCGACGAGATCAAGCTTGCCTGCCTTCCAACAGCCTGATCCACAGTCCCTGCAGAGCTGAGACCCGTGGAGGCGACCGGAAGCGTGGGGCACGCCATCTTGAATTGACCACGAGACGCTGACCGTGCAGCCCACGAGTGACCCTCGAAGCTGTGCACCGGGGTTTGAGAAGCCCCCACCCTGAGCCACTCTTGCAACGAAGTTCAGCCCTCCACACTCGACGAGTGCTGCGTGGGGCCCTTCTGCTCCATTTGGCTCAACGCGTTGGCCCGGTCACTTGCCAGCTGGCTAGTGGTCCCTGTGCCGACGAAACTACGAAGACGACTTGTGAATCTGGTTGCTCCAGATCTACACCAGCTCCCCTGAAAAGGAGCACCCACTCTGACCTTCCTGGTTCGAGTGAGAAGCAATCTCCCGGTTCCGCGTGGATTGCTTTTGCCAAGTGTTGTTTGCTCCAATCTTGAAGCCGACAGCGCCGACGGCGAGAGCCTGCGTGGGACAGATCGTGACCTGCTCCTGGACGTCGCAGATGCCCCAGAGCCCACGTGACAGCGGAGAGAAGCTCCTCGACGACCACCTGATTGCGCCCGACATTGCCTGGTTCCGTCCTGGTTCCACCCTGGTCACTGCTGAGTGACCCAGACTCTGTCCCCTCTGCTTTCAGGTACTCTTCGACTTGAGTCCACCCTTGGACTCCACCGGACACTTCACTTTCACCCCGCCTGCAGCCCTTTCAGCTTCAAGCACCAAGAGCCTGCGTGACGAAACCCGACTCAACTTCGACCCTGTGCACCCGCTTCCTGTGGGTGAGGTAACTTTGCTCCGCCGGTGTTCCCACACTGGTACACATCTCTAGGGTCTGTGTCTTAAGTTTTGTTCCTCTAGGTTCAGCGGAAGTGTCCTTAAACTCTAACTTTACACTTTTTACGCACCATTGGTTAACATTGGTGCATGCGTGCGCTTTCCGCACTGCTCCCGAATCCCGTGGGCCGTTCCCGACTTCAGCATTGCTTGTCCCGACTGCTCCCAGCGATTCCCTAGGCCCTAGGCCTAACCACTGCTCGAGTGGCATCTCTTATGCCACTTGTTTAGTATATGGTTTGAGTGGCCACCCGCCCTCATCCATAATTGTGCAACTTTGTATGTTTAAACAGTGCTTTTGATTTAACGCTTGTGCCCCTTTATTCATAAAGAATACTGGGGATTGTTTTTAGTAATAAACACATATATTTTTATAATATATACTTGTGTGGTGTCCTTTCATTTGATATTACAGGATTGTATGTGGTAAAACAGCTCTCTTAACACGACCTCTTAAGTTAAGCCTTTAGGCTGCTTAGTCCATGCTACCCCTAGGATAGCTTGTCTAATAAGGTTGACTTACAACCAGACACCATAAGGGATTGTTTGGTCTGATAATAGGTGGTTCCAGAATTGGAAACATCACCTATCAGGCCAACTTCTCACAGTCTTCCAGATCGATTGATGCTTTCCGTGCAAGGGGATAGGCGGCAGGGGCTTGTGCTGAAGTTCCGTGCGAGCAGTGGGATTCCGGTGCGAATGGGCTCGTTTCCACTCATGAAGAGTTCAAAAGCTTGATTTAGGAGCCCACTGAACCAAAAGATGCTTATGTGGACACACTTGTGTCAAAAACTTATTTTATAGATGCGGTCAGCAAGTGGGTAAAGTCTGTGGTTGCGGTGGCTCAGGAGAAAGGTAAGAATGTGCAACTTGAGATTCGCGGACTACGGCGGCACTCAGAATCATGCCTGAAGCCTCCAAAAGCAGCCCGCCGGAGCCTGAGGAGTTGCCAGTTCTGAGTTGCAAGCTGCAACAGTCTTTAGTCTACAGACCTGAGGACATGTGACTGGGAGCCCCAAGGCCACGACGAGCCTCCAACAGCCGGGTCGCAGGGCATTGGATTTATTTAGGCATTTTTTATAGCGCATACTTTACCCAGCGGAGTCAGAGCGCTTTACAATAGAGCGAAGTATATAGGATTAGATATTATGGTAACATATTTACAGAGTATAAATCCACCAAAAATTACACAATACAAACTAAAGTTGGAGCGATTAGGGTTCCAAAAAAACACATTCCAGAGTTGAAGCGTAAGGACAAACTAGTCTCCAGTGAGGAACACGAAACAGTCAATGCCTCCAGGCTGTGTAGGTGTATTGTTTTGACCCCGCCCCCAGCCACTGACCACGCCCACGTGCCCGCCCCCAACGCACAGACCCCCGCCCCCACTGCCACAGCCCCGCCCCCACACACACCACACACACAAGCCCCGCCCCCACATTCACTGCCCCCGCCCGAGTAGGAGCATTCACACCCACAGGCCCCGCCCTCACATTCACTGACCCCGCCCCCGGCAGAGGAGGAGCATCCACACCCACAGGCCCTGCCCCCACAGGCCCCGCCTTGACACCCACAGGCCCCGCCCCCTCTCAGGAATCATACGTTAATGCTCTTCCACCACTGCCTCGAGTCCTTGTCTCCCCTTACCTCTCTTGTGGTTTCGAGGGGGCAGTGTCGGCCTGGTGGAGGGGACACACCGAGGGCCCCACGTGACAACAAAGAGCGCGCTGGACAAGGGCCGCCCTGATCTGTAGCTGCGCATGCGCAGGACACTCAGTTTGTCACAAGTGCGCATGCGCAGGATGTCTGCTTGTTGTGGCCGCGCATGCGCTGAGAATAGCGGAGCCCATGAAACATAAAGAGTGTGTAATTGAGCAGCCTGCAGGGAAGCACGGCCTGGAGAGTCCAACCGAGAGGGGATACAACTGGGAACGTCCACACTGTCTTCCATTCAGAAAAACTGAAAACCCCAGGACTTAACTAAGAGCGCGGGTTAAAGAGGTCTTGATGGGTTAACAACTGCGCATGCGCTGGTGACAGACACTGCGTCCCGCAGCGGAGCACGAGCTAAGAAGGGCCTTGGATTAACAACTGCGCATGCGCTGAGGACAGACACCTTCAAGAGGGCCTTGTATTAACAGCTGCGCATGCGCAGAGGACAGACACTGCTCCCGGGCCTTGGATTACCATGAGCTCCTCACTGCCATGCCAGGGACACTGCAGCAGCAGCTCCAAGCAGCAGGTAGAGGGAGCACAGAGGGGTGAGACTCTGAGACACACATGCAAACAATCAATCAATACAATCTGTATTCGATCTCTTAAATACAGATCATAAAAGCACAATTTAAATCAGTGATCAACAACCAGCCCCAGTTCATAACAAGTTAAAATCCTATAGCAAGTAGAATTATCTAAAAAGAACATCAGATACTTTTTACAGGACATTTTATCCCATAAAGTGCATCATGTGCCTCATAGACCGAATCCAGTTAGTTTACATCAAATTACTCATTTCTGCATATAATTATTAGTTAAAACCAACCTCGCGCCTTTCTCCTTTTCATACAGGCCCACAAAAAGGTGGCTACCACAGACAAAGGGACCAGGCAGAGATTTAAAGAAGTAACGTGCCACCTGGCATTGTTTAAAATTGTGGCGCTTTAAAATCGAAAGGATAAATTCTTCTCTTCCTGTATTATAAAACACACAGAACAAGACTAGGTGCAGGTCAGATTGGGGGGAATGGTTGTGGGTGGGCACCGGCCTCCAGCAACAAAGCGCTCCCAGCGCTAGAGGTAAAATAAAGCGCTCCCAGCGCTATAACCAGAAAATAAAGCGCGTCCAGGGGCAAATAACGCGCTTCCAAGCGCTAGGAGGCAATTCCAGCGCTCCCAGCGCTAGAGGACAGCACAAGTCCAGAGAAAGTCCTTGGAATGCAGCAAGATAGGGGGGCAAGGCTGGGCCAGGGCCCAGCTCACTGAGCCCTCCAGGCAGGAAGGCAGTCCCAAGTGGCGGTTCCTCCTGGCGTCGGCAGCAGCAGCAGCCCCCCTCAGTAAGATCAGGAAAGAACAACTTGCAAGGGGACACAGACCCTTTTTATACTAATAAATCCTTTGTCTGTGTGCAGGGTGGGGGAAGAACCAGTCGCAGCTGGTCTGGGAGCACCCTTGATGTGCTCAGCCCCTCACTCTATTCACTAGGCAGGCTAGGGCCGTTAGACGCACCACAGGGGACGGAGCCAGCATTGTGTGGGGATAGCCCAGCCCTATTCAGGACCCAGGTGCACTCCTCCCCAGCCATCAGCACGCTAATCTCCACACTCACCACCGGGCAGACCCATCATGACTCATGGAGCCTGGCATCCCAGCCAGCTCCAGCCAATCACACGCCAGCACCTTTAGAGCACACACACAGCCATGTCTAGAAGTGGCACTTCCACACTAGACACATACACGCCGCATACATCATTTCGCAGCATTCAATCACACGAGTCCGCACATACCAGACTCGAGCCTGTACACCCCACGCATCAGGAACTACCAGGGACACCTACATTCCCCATGCATTCCTAAGGGAGGGCAGGCCAACCTTACTCCACGCACTCAGAGTGCGCACGCACTTTCCACTGGGACACAGTGAAAGTGCGCAGAACACAGAAATCACCATCACTAGGTCACCATTAAAAGCAAAAAGTTTAGGGGTGAACCTGCTAGAAGGGCCAAGTCCAACACTAACCATGAAGAAAATGCTAACCACCGAAGGGAAAGAATGGGACATGTTGTTGCCACTCGCCCTCTTTGTTATTTGAAGCCAGGTTCAGAGAAGCTTGGGTTGTTCTCCCTTTCAACTTCTTTACGGGAGACAGCCACAAACCTTGCTAGAAATGACAAGAGAAGCGTGGGAACAAGAGAAACAAGAAGAGACACAACACCATCTAGAATACACCCAAAGCCTAAGAAACCGCATACAGAAATTGCGAGATTTTGCTCACAAAAATCTAGAAAAAGCTCTATGAAGCCAGCAGATGTCTTACAATAAAGGAAAGAGGTGACAACAGTTACAGGTCGATGACTGGTGCTCCTATTCCTACCTTCCTCTATACGCCAAAAACGGGCAGAATGGAAGGGACCATATGACGGTGCTGAAAGGGTAGGCCTCACTACTTACCGGTTACGCCTTTCCTCAACCAAAACCCAGATATACCACATAAATCTACTAAAGAAATGGTTGGGACCCCTCCCCAAAGACACCCATTACGTTTTGCCTGACTCAAAACCCATTCCTTCAACATTGAATAAATTGCCCATAAACGAACATCTAACAGAGGAACAAAAAGTGTCTCTTCAGACCCTCTTAGAGTCCTTCTCCTCCATCTTTTCCGACCTCCTGGGAAAATCAACAATACTCGAGCATGCCATTGTTACCCCACCAAATAAAGTAATAAAACAAAACCCATACAGAATACCAGGCGTTAGGCGGGACGCAGTTCCTGACGAAATAGAGAGCATGTTACAACTAGGAGTCATAAAACCTTCCAGCAGTAACCGGTCTCCCCCATTGTCATAGTTCTGAAACCTGATGGTTCCATCCGTTTTTGAATAAACGTCCGAGCAGTCAATACCATCTCGAAATTTCACTCATACCCGTCGATGAATCGAGAAATTAGGCTTAGCCCAATATATAACCACATTCGATCTTACAAAAGACTATTAGCAGGTACCACTTAAACAGGAAGACCAAGAAAAATCGCCTTTAGCACCTTTAATGGGCTATACGAGTTTACTGCACTGTCTTTTGGGTTACACAGAGCACCAGCGACGTTCCAAAGACTTATGAACAAAGTTTGCTCCCAACATCAAGAGTACTCCTTAGCCTTCATAGACGATATCATAATATTTAGCCCTAACTTGGAACTACATCTCGTCCATTGTGGGAAGATATTCCAAGCACTTAGGACTGCAGGGCTCCACGTGAACTCCAAAAAGACCAGGATAAACTTCACCAAAGTCAAATATTTGGGCTATTTATTGGGAGATGGGGCTATCGCTCTGCAACAAGAGAAATTGAGAGCAGTCTTAGACACCCCCTTCCCTCCCACCAAAAAAGGCATTAGATCCTTTTTGGGCTTACAAGGCTACTACAGCTGGTTTAAACCCAATTATTATGAAATAGCAGCACCACTAACCGACCTACTGAAGAAAGAGAAAAGGAACTAAGACTTGGTAAATCCTCCCCAAGCCGCCAGAAAGGCATTCCACGAGCTCAAGTGAGCCATAACCTAAGGCGGAGAAACCAGCAGGGAAGACCGGAAAAACGGAGAACACCGAACAGCCTTCCGAGAGAGAGAACTGGAGCCTTGGGCAGGTCACAGCTTGTTGGCGAGGAGGGAAAGTCGAAACAGAAGGAGACCAGACCTCACTGAAGGACGTGGAGTTACCACGCCATGGCCCCGGAGTGACGTGGCTCTTACAGGTGAGTGGGCGTCTATGGGGCTTTAGGAAAGGGGCTGAGTCAGAGAGGGACTGGAGGGGAGGCCGAGGGGTGAAAGGGACTCAGGGAAAAGGAAATAAGTGAGATGGAATAGGAAGACAAGAGCAGAAATCATTGGCTACTCTTCTTGTTTTGGTTGCTCCAACCCCCTCCCTTCACATTTATGCATAGCTATTATTTATCTCTCACATCCTCCTTTGATTAAATCATAAAGCAAAAAAAAAACTTATCTGAGTCTTTTCCTTCTGTCCGAGAGACAACGGTGGCCGAGACTCACCTAAAGGACTGAAGTGTAAGACCCTGTGGGAAAGAAGAATACAAAAGAGACAATCAATCATTGTGATTTCCTGTAATAATAATAAAAAGTGCATACCAAGAAATTATTCAATGCAGTGTGCTCCTTCTTGACCGACTCTTCTACAACGGGGAGCTACATACTTTCCCTACAGGGAATGGGAGACAGACACACAGAGACCAACAGACACACACACACACACACACAGACTGACACACACAGAGACCAACAGACACACACACACACACACACAGAGACCAACAGACACAGACACACAGACACACACACACACACACACACAGACACAGACAGACACACACGCAGACACACACACACACAGACACAGAGACCAACAGACACACACTCAGGAAAGCAAAGTAGAAAAACGCTACATACAGTTGTTCTATGCTGGCATATGTACATTGTTTTATAAAGATAGTGGAACTGTTGCTTTGAATGCACTTTCTTTTCTTAAGTCACACATGTATGACGCAGTTCAGAGTCTGGAGACCACTGCAGCCCCTGCCCTGAATGTTGCCTCTCAGTGTCCTGAAGATGCCCCCGGGCTCGTGAGTCACCCTGGGGTCAGAGGCCTCCCTCACCTCTGCTGGAGCCCCGGGGGCCCGGCTGCCTGTGAGGAGTGGGGCCCGGTGTGTTATTCCTCCCCAGGAGTGACGCTCGAGCTCAACAAAATAAAACAATGCGTCTCACTTCTGGGCACGCGCAGGACCGCGCGTCACGGCTGCGCACGTGCGGAGCAAAGACACGACGTCCTATCGCCGAGTTAGGACCTTGCACGGGGTACGGACTGTAAACCGCACTCCACAGAGAACACTCAGCCTTACTGCGCATGCGCAGAGAAAAGACATTTCCCCCAGAGGAGCGGACCGAGGAGCTTTGCATTTACATACCTCTCACCCTGTGCTGTTGCGCGAGCCGCCTCGCGCTCCGCGGCGGGAGGCAGTTATATCTCATTCATTGTGTCCCCGCGCGGACACTGGAATTCTTGTGCTTCTTTGAGTCCCACCTGTGCTGGCTCTGAGCTGTCGCCCTTTACTGCGCTCCGTACTGTGAACTAAATGAAATCTTTCTTGCACCGACTTCTGGAGTTGGATTGTAGTAACATCGGCGTCTATTCTCCGCGCATGCGCAGTTGTTCTTCCAAGGCCCTCTAACCTTCGTTCCGCAGCGGGAGGCAGTATCTGTCCTCCGCGCATGCGCAGTTGTTCATCCACGAGCCCTCTAACCCTCGCTCCGAAGCGGGAGGCAGTCTCTGTCCTCCGCGCATGCGCACCAATCCAATGCCCGATTAGCCCGCGCTGTGGGAAGCAGTGTCTGTCCTTGGCGCATGCGTAGTTGTTCATCCACAGGTCTTGTAACCCGACCCACAACAGAGAGCACAGGACCCACATGAAACCCCAGGTGAGGTCATTTATTTAATGCATTCTTATAAAGCGCGGACTTTACCCGAAGGTGTCAGAGCACCGTACAATAGAACCAATAGAACCAGTGACGTTACATGAGAGAACTGTTACAGGATGGAACAAATAAAAATAGCAGGCCATAGAATCAAAACAACGCAGGCAAAAGGAACACAATCTCAAGCACAGCAAGCTCAGACTGTACAAGAACGTAGACATTGGGAGGACTCTGGTTCAGACATGCCAACACTCCCGATTCAGGCGTGAGACTACCGATTTCAGGGCTAGTCTCCCGCCTCCCGATTCCTGCAAGCCAAAACCCGATTCCTCGGAGTTTCAGCTGACAGGGCTTGGTATTGTGTAAAGTGCCAATTGTTCCAGCGATAGTCAGAGTGACCATGCAGGGGCTCTAGAAGGGGTGAAAAACAAACAAAGCGCCATTAACAAGGGAATGGTCTTTTAAGGATCTGTGAAGTAGGGGTGGGCATCTGTGTGTATGAACAGGAAGCTGTTTCAGCGGGGCGGGGGGGCTGTCACACAGGGGGGGGGGGCGCGCATGCACTGCCAGCAGCCTGCCAGGCCAGTGCACAACACTTGCATCCTCCTCTCTCTGCCTGCCATTGCGCTGCATGCTTCGGAAAGGTAAAAAAAAAATCGCGCATTTGTGTTTCAAATGTCCGATCCTGCAGCAGCCACTTCCAAAGCCCATACATGACAGTAACCCGATTCAAGGCCCCATTCTCCCGAATTTTTTTTTTAAATCTCCCTATTTGCTCTTCTGAAATGTTGGCATGTATGCTCTGGTTGGGAAGGCTTGCTAGCCGCAGCAAGGGCAGGAGATCAATCACTTTTTTTGCGGATTGTTGCAAACGGCAATAAGTCGAGCAAGCCAGCCCAGGACTACCATCTAGATCCTAAAACATGGTTCAGACACTTTGCACATTTATATGCATGTCCGGGTTCACCTTCAAGTGAGAACTTATGCATAATTAAAGAGCTGACAATGTCCAAGGAGTTTGAACCACTGTATTTTAGTATCTTAGATACTAAGCAGGCTATAACCGCCATTAAGCCGTCCAAAGCGCCAGCCCAGATAACATCCCGGGAGACCTCTTAAGACATGACCCAGAGGTATGGGCACCGTTTATCAACTTACTGTGCAATGCAATTAGCAGAGGGCAGCCTATCCCTATATCATGGAAGGGCGCGGAGATCGTCCCTATATACAACAAGCATTTACAATGCAATGGTTTCGCCTTTGGAAAAGTTTGAGCTATTGGCATTGTAAATGTTAAAATTTGTATTTATGATTTGGTTTTGAATACAGATAAATAAATGTCATTGTCATTTACATTGTCATTAGCTTAATCTTTCGCAACTGTGAGACCTATTGTACCCTACGAACGAGCTCAGCAGACAGCAATTACTACTACACACACACACACACCCAGAGCCACACACACACACACACAGGGACGTCCTGGATCTTTTGTATCCCCATGATAGTGAGACATCTGGCAGCCTGGGCATGACCCCGCAAGTCTGATATTCCTCTCAGTTCAGGTGTCAAGGTAACTAAATTCCTGACCCGAGAAACGTGGTGGGGGTGGTATTTCTAATCCCAGCGTTGCCACTGCACTACAAAATTTGTGTTCTGGGCAAAGACATTTAGTACAATATGGCTGAAATTGAAAATATGTAGGTTTATGTAGCTCGGTCCCCAATACTCCATTGCATCATAAGCCACATCAAATAAACCTCTGTATCCATCAGAAAGCATTAGACAGAACACTGATTCCACATCCAACATAGTGCATACATACTATGATGGTTGGTATTACTCTGCTCCTCTCAGCAACAAGCACACCGGACAACACATTAAACACTACTCTGCCTATGCAACCAACACAGCTCACATATTCCATATAGTTTGGGATCAATGCACTAGTAACATCGTGCAGTATAATAAATAACAGAAGTAGCCATGCATGCAACCTACATGGGGATGCACTTGGATGTACAGAGTCGGGTGGATTCAAATAGTACTTAGAAGCTACATTAGATAACTGGGAAAATGCAACATAACACACTGGAAGGAACACTACGTATTTGTATCACACACTGACATTCCATAGTTGGATAACGCAACACATTAGTCAGAACAATGCACATATATCAAACACTGTTTGAAAACAATGAATAACACCCTACACCAACACCTGACAGCTAACAAGACTAAAAAGGATACTGTGGACCTTAACAAGACAACATAGTCTCAGTTTCCTCCTGCAGATACCTCAAGCTGAGTAATACCCATATCAATCTTCAGGTGGCACATACCTGAAACTGAGTAAGATCTCTGGTTACCCACACTATAATCAAATATAAACACTTAGCATAAAGCATGCCTAAACTGCCAGTGTTGGTGCTGACACACAAAACATACTATAGTGTGTGATGAATTCTCAAAACCTGAGGGAGAAGTTACCCGAACCTGAAAATGCTACATGGCCATACTAAAGGCTATACAGCACTATACAAATCTCTGTTAACATAAAATAAAGTTATCAGTGGGCAACAACAGACTCATATAAAGCCCACTATGTACGCATTTGCAATATAGGTTTAGTAGTGCATACTCAGTATAAACCTAGCACCAGCCACAACGAGAGACCTAACTGCTTACACAGACCCCACTGAAAAAGAAATGCCTGTTGCTCTAGGTTTCTCGTTTCGTGGTTTTGGAGAGTTTCCACGACACTCTGTTGGGACAGAAGACCTGACGGCCTGATAATCACCCAGAGGTCTCTTATAGCAGACATTGTGTGGAAAAAACACGGACTACATCACCCGGTGTGCTGGGAAAGAACCTGAATAGTTTGCTCAAAAGCAGCAAACCCGTGTTTCATGAGTAGCACCGGCAGCATGGTCCCAAATGAATAACTGCACTCAGACAGCGAGCACTCGGGAATAAAATGGTGGATGATGTAAGCAGCCATTCTGGTGTATTTACTAGCTGCGCATCAGTGCGTCACGGGTTTTCGGATCTTGGAAACGTGCATTTCTCAACGTGCAATATTTATGAGCTCTTATGTATCTGTTATTATTGACAACGGGACTAGCTAGTAACCGGGTTTATTTCTAAGAGACATCCTGGTTCAAAACAAGCCAGAAACAAAACGAGAGGTTAGATATAAACAAATACACGTCACATACGATGCCCTAAAATTGAACTATTAATTACACGTTCGAGTTTCAAATCCGTGGAATGTTGGGTACATAGCGGAAAATCGAGACTAAAGCAGATACTGATCGGAAGACTCATTTAACACAAATATTTTGCTACTTGCTTTGCTAATAATTGCTGCTTTGCTAATTGTAAATCCATTAAAAATGATTAGCACAAGAGCAGCAGCCGGGAGCCCGGCCGGAGACGAGGGAGGCGGGGATCTGCTGTGGGAGGGGAGAGGGAGGCGGGGAGATCGGAGGCCGTGTTACATCGGCAACGGGACCGGCTGCGGCTCGGGAGGCGGGAAACATGTTTCAAATAAACAGATCTCAGCAAGTGACAGAGCATTCACTGTTTCAGGCAAAATAAACAAGCTCAAGCACCTACGAGCACACGGACAGCGGGAGGGGGCGGGGAGGCACACGGAGAGCGGGAGGGGGCGGGCACACGGAGAGCGGGAGGGGGGACGGGCACACGGACAGCGGGAGGGGGGGGCGGGGAGGCACACGGAGAGCGGGAGGGGGGACGGGCACACGGAGAGCGGGAGGGGGGACGGGCACACGGACAGCGGGAGGGGGGGCGGAAACGGCCAGCACTCACCTGGACCTGGACTTCCTCTGGCAGAGATCGGCCGCACAATGACCAAACGAAACGGACAAAAAAAAATAATAAACCCCGCCCACGGCTTTGATGACGATGCGAAAAGGGTGGAGAGGGAAAAAATCTCGGGAACGCCCACGAATCTGGTCCGGCCTTGACGGACAGATCCATCTTCCAATGGCTAGCCTCCATTTATGGAGCTAGCCAATGGAAGAAGGGGCGGATTCAAGTCCCCCATACTGCAAAACAAAAGATTTCGCCTGGGTGCGGAGCTAGGAGCTCCGTGCCCCAGGCGAAACCTAAAAAGGGCAGTAGGGACGATCCCGCTAATTATAGACCTATCAGCTTGATAGACATTACCCAAAAGGTCTATTCAAAGCAGATACTGAACAGGCTAAACAACTGGCTAGTTGACAACAACATATTATCCCCATGCCAGGCAGGGTTCAGAAAAAGAATCAGCACCATAGATCAGGTGTTTAGGCTGCTAACCATTGCCTGGAAGTATACTAAAATAAGATCCGGCAACTTGTATATGGCCTTTATTGACCTAAAGGCCGCTTTCGATTCAATTCCAAGAGATCTGCTGTGGATAAATCTGCTAAATCAAGGGGTCCTAAAAAACGTACTGGTGCAACTCATAAAATTACATGAAGATAATTTTGCAAACGTGCGCTGGGGTATGGGCGGGGAGTTGACAGAGGAGATACCGGTGAGGAGAGTGTCCGCCAGGGCTGTGTCCTGGCGCCTACCCTGTTTCTCCTCTATGTTAATGATATGGTGGATTTCCTATTGGACACAAACCACGATTCCCCAAAGTTAGGTGGCTCTCATGTATGTGCTCTGACATTTGCGGATGATACCATCCTCCTCTCACAGACCCCAATGGGACTGCAAAATCTTCTGAATAAGTTGGTGGTGTACTGTAAACAAAAAGGATTGGAAATAAACCCATCAAAAACAAAATACATGTCCATCAGGCCGCACAAAAGTTTTAAGAAAAAGATGATGCTGAATGACGTAGCGATAGAGAGGGTTCACACTTTTGTTTACTTAGGGGTGACCCTAGATTCTAAGCTCTCATGGTGCCCGCATGTCAGAAAATCTGGGACCATTTTAATGCAAAATTCAGTGCCCATCTTGAAAAAGCTCCATGCAACTAGTACCAAGTCCATCACCCCAGCATTAGAGGTATATGAATCTAGGGCCCAAACCGCTTCTCTCTATGGCTCAGAGCTGTGGAGCGGAGAGCAAATCTCCACCTTAACCGTGGGAGAAAACAGGGTTTTAAGAGCGATGGTCCCCCTCCCCCAAAATACACCATTGATCCCCTACATGTACGATCTGGGGTTAAAACGCATCGAGCATAGGGCTGTGTGGATGACTTTGTCATATTGGTTTAGGTTATGGGCCACTGATGAACTCCATATCTACAGGCAGGCACTAAGTGAACTTATCGCACTAGATACCCATGTTACTTTCCCATGGCTGGCTAATATACGTAGATGGATTTTGACCTTGGGGCTTACTGAGTCCCGGCACCACCCAGAAAGGTTGACCGCAGAATCAAAAAGGGAACTCAGAAGGGTCTATTGGAACTTCACTGTGCACAAAGTTTTACAAAATTGTGGAGTTGGCTCACTCACAAACAATATTCTGATGGTTAAACCAACACCCCGCTTTGAGGCATTTTTAGACCAAATAGAACCCCAATTGGCGAAAATATTGTACTTGAAAATCAGGTATGGGACCCTCCGTGTTAAGTCCTTTACAACCAAATGGGAAAGTTGCCGAAATGGGGGGGAAGATAGTGCGTGTAAAATGTGCCAGCTGGGAATGCAGGAAAATATAGCACATGTTTTGTTCTTCTGCCCCACTTACCTGAGAGCTAGACAAAAATGGATTGTGCCGTTGGGCAGGAATATGGGTGTCAGAAGATATAATGATATGTTACGCATTTTAAAAACAGATAACACCCAGCTTACTGTATTTGGAGTTTCTACATTTTTATTGGCTATCAACTATATAAGAATGAAGAAGGGTTTGAAATTTTATCTAGGATTCTGCAATAGAGGATAAAAGAACATTAATTGAGTATTGCAGGACTGAATCGCCGAAACGTTTTATTGTATATAGTATTTAATATTTTATAATGTATTTGGTTTGTAGTAGTTCTTATTATTTCCTTTTTTAATTGTTACTGTGATAAACATATAAGGGGCACAAGTACCTTTGGGAATACAACTATGATACATATGCACTGTACTTTACTATTGTAATTGTCTATTGCACCGAGAACCTAATGGCCATGTTATTTGCACTGATTCTACTAACTGCACCTTATCTTGGAATTGCGTATTTGCACAAATGTAATGATACCCAAAAATATGCAATTTACTTTCTCAAGGATTATGGCATTGGACGGAAATGATGTATCTATAAATATTGCATTGTTTTTCTTTTATGATTCCACAAATCGAATAAAGATGTTTTGAATGAAATAGATAGCAATATCCAATCCATAATGTAGCAAAATACAGTAAACCTAGGTAAAGTGCATATTGTGAATAGTACAATATAAATGACTTCATAGATCGCACATAGATTTCCGTGCACCTGTAGCTAATCTCAAAAAGGTGCCAATGCTCAAGATCAATTCAACATTGTCCAATTTAAATTTGCAGTCAAGAGCGTCTGTTAAATTAATAGGTGACAATTTTTTAAAATACAGAATTAGCAACCATAGTGCATATTTCATATAGTATCTACTAAAGAATAAAAAGTGTAAAAGTGTTTGACCGCTGTGACCATCACATGGACATGGCAGGGAGTCACGTTTTGCTTTATAGCTATAGGGAAAACAAAGCAAATATCTTACTGTCCCAGCTCTTAACGGAATAGGAGGCCTCTCTCCCATTAGGACATGGGTGGTGCAATATAACTTGGAAGACAATGCTCAGGGTACGCAATGGATATACATTTTGCAACAGTTTGTTTATTCAATTCCCTTTCTAGTCTTTCCGCGCTATGAAGTGCGTACAATGCTGTCTTTAAAACTTTTTTGTCCATTGTTCCATCTGTGTTTGAATTGGCAAACAGTCTACCAAGGTTAACGCTTTCCAGACTCTTGACTACCCCAGGAAGCCATGGAATATCCATCCCTTTCTCACAGCGAAGACTAGTATCTATTATGTCCCTTGTGAGAGAAGCCTCGGGATTCTTCATTATGGCTAGCCAAAATAGTGTGGGGCGGGCCCTTATGATGTCTTCAATGTATCCTAATTTCAGTTCGTCTTGACATATGTACAGAGGGGTGGAGATTGGAGCGCCAAGAGTTTTCTACAAAATCTATTTTCCTCTGATTAGACGCAAGACCATTTGGCAACACTCCATACCTCTGCCTCATAGGTAGCTATTGGTACACTCTGGATCTTAAAAATCTTTAAAAAGGCTGAAATTGTTCTCGATCTTTTAGGGCGGAGGAGACTGAGGATTGATTTAAAATCCCTCAAGAACTTACTTTTACAATATGCCAAGTGTTCACACCAGGTGCTGTTCGCAGCGAAGACCATTCCCAGATAAGGTAAAGTAGCAGTGCAAGTTAATTTTTAGTCACCCACAGAGATAAAATTTAAAGGACATTTCCTTGGCCCACAAGGCATTATAAAAGATTTCTTAAAATTTGTGCAAAAATCTAAGCCGGACATAAAATCTGTGAAACCTCGAACTAAAGTGCGTAGTGCATTTGGTGTGCGACCAATTAAAACCGCATCATCTGTGTATAAAAGCACTGGGAGAGGTTTGCCTTGAATTCTGGGAATATCATTAGTTAGTGTGATCAGTGATTTATCTAAATTGTTTATATATATGATAAATAGAAAAGGGGCCAGAACACACCCCTGTGTGACCACTCTGTCTACACTGATGTAAGTGGAAACCTCTCCCCCACCAACAATCCTGACCCACGCTTTCAGGTCCCTATGGAGATAGGCCAAAAAATGAACAAGGGCCTCATCCAGTCCATATTCTAAAAGGATGGACCATAGACGGGACCTATTGACAAAATCAAAAGCTGAGGACAGGTCCATAAAAGCTAAGTAAAGTGGCGAGTGCTGTGCAATAGTGTACTTCCCTATGATCAAATTAAGATTAGGACTTTGCTCGTTTGTGCCAACTTTACCCCTGAAGCCTAGTTGGCATTGTTCTAAAATCTGATTGTCCTCTGTCCAGGTTAAAATGTTTGTATATAAAACTCTGCTAAAATTTTAAGGGTGTTATCTATGAGGGAGCTCGGTCTACAGCAACAAGGTTGTGTGCAATCGCCCTTTTTAAAAAAAATAGGAACGATCGTGCTAGTACACCATGTCTTAGGCAGTGGGGCATTGGTTAGAATATTAAAAATATTTAACAACAGTGGGGCCAACAAATCTGGTTTATATTTAATAAGATCGATTGGCAACCCATCAGGGCCTGGAGTTGTATTGCCCGCACTTAGCTTCCTCAACCTCGTTTATTGATAATGAGACACCAGGTGGCACCCTTTTCATAAAAGGGTCGGATTCAAAAGCAGGCTCTTGGTAAATAGTGGAAAAGTGACTTTCCCAGGTAGCGCTCATTATGTTGCAGCTGATGGGAGTTAACGGTTGTCCCATTGATCTTAACTCTTTAATGGTAGTCCAAAATATATTCCCATTATTTAAGCTGGCAGCATTAATGAGCGCATCCCAGTGCTCACCTAATAATTGTTTCTTCCTATTATTAATAGCCTTGCCTATATGTCAACCTTAAGGACTTGACCAAATCATTACACCTAGGGCTTTGAGATAGGGCCTTGCGGAGCTTCCTGTTGACAATTGAGCACTCCTGATTGAACCATCTAGGTTCGCGCAGTACTGTACAAATGGGGTTAGACAGCAAGGATTTAATGGCTGCACTGAATTCGGTAAAGGCGCTGATAGCCACTGGGTGTGGAACAGGGCCTCTAAACAGATGTTACTAAGATTCATGTTTCCCCTAACCATAGAACTGAATCGGTCTGCGTTATTAATGCCTCGCCATACCAGTCTGCGGTTATCTGTGGATGGTGATAGATCTCCAGCACCACATTCTGTCTGAGGCGTTGGAACTAGAGACATCTGTAACGTTACTTGTATTGGGCTATGGTCCCCAAAGATTGTGGCCATAATTTCGGCTTTAAGCAAGCTTGCTTCTTAAGCGGGGGGGATAAAAAACATTATCAATTTCAGATGAACGGACCCTCCCTCTGAATGTCGGTTCAGGGGGGGCATTATCTTTTATAGTTGCATCAATTTCCATAACATTAATTAAGTAAAGGGTGTTCATATGGTCCATTAGCTCTCTACCCCTATTGCATGTTTGTCTGCTGCTATGTGAATATTCGCTTGACCATGAGTAAGTTAGCGTAGCATTAAAATCGCCCCCAGACAGATTCCTACTGATTTGAAAGAGTCTTTGGAGTTTCCAATAGATGCAATAAAATTAAACACATTTATAAAATGCATATTTGGAACAGAATGAAAATCATTGTCATAAAAATTAATTATCCAAAAGGAAATTCCCCTATTAAATAATATGCCTTGAACATTATTGGTATCTGTATGTACAGTTTTTATGCATCCCCCTGTCTTAATATTGACCCAGATTGATAAACCCCCAAATGGTCGACCCTGCTTGGGGGTTATTGCTAGGATATTATGGCATTCAAACCCCTCAATATGCAATTCTTTTGTGGCCCATGTTAACTGAAAAAAAAGGATATCTTGGTCTTTAATAAGTTGTACCCAATCTGGCTGGTGAAGTTTAGAGTACAACCTTGCAACATTCCAGCTTAAGATAACGAGGTCTGAACTTGCTGAGGCCTTCGTTAGCATAGGGGGGATAAGTCGGTTGTGGGAATAGTACACTCAGTTACTGGCAGGCATGAGGTAACCTAATAGCAGGATCAGTATTTTCCTTTAATTCGGATACATGGAAGCTTCTATGCCTTGATAGCCAGTCCGCACATTTATTGCGAAGCTGGTCCCATGACTCATGCTGATCCCTCTTTAAAGTAGGTACTCCTGCCAGTACCAACACCTAAGGGCAAGCAGCGGGCGACAGACTCAGGACATCCTGATTAGCCATTGATACTTGGGGTGGCAGGAACATTAATGCACGAGGTACTAGACAACCTGTTCTGATTCGATCCCCTGGGCCTGTTTAACCTATTAGCACCATCTCTGGTGGGGTTGGTATTTGAAATGGTTATTGGTATAGGGGGGTGGGGGGAGGACCCGTTTCTATCTATAGGCAATTGAGGCAGCCCCTGGATTGATCGTATATCAGGTGAAGGGTGATTGCGGGAGCAGTAACTGGCGGTTTGCGACACAATTTCGCATCTAAAGTACTCATACCAACACCTACTCTATCGATGGCCCTGCTCCCATCAACCTCTTTGATTTCGGCCACCTTTTCCCCCACTGTCCCCTTAAAACGTTTGGCTACTAAAATAGCCACCCGCCTTCTTATCCAGGGTAGATGAAAAGAACTGCTGGGGAAAGAGTTGTGACCTCATTCTATGCCAATCTTTGGAGAGGAGCTGTGTCTCCTGGAGGAGGCACACATCTGCCTCCATGTTATCCAGGTAGGAACGGATGGACCTCCTTTTATTGGGATTGTTGAGACCTCTCACATTGAGAGTGAGAATTTTCAGTGTGGGCTGGGAAATAGGGTGTCATAGTGAGTGCACCAGCTTTAGCCAGTATTTGGGTCCCTGTGATCCCTTTACCCCCTGAGCCCCCAACGTCTGCCCGGCCTCCATTGCCCTTTGATCCGCTCTTCAACGTCTTTAACCTGCATACCAGTTCTCCACCCTCCCCTCCCTAACTCCAACTTAGAAACCCATTAACCTCAAATTGTCCAGGGCCCGCCTTTCGTGCGTGCGCCAACTTGGAAGTCGGAATAGTTGGGAACATGTGTGGCCTGTTCCTCGTGTCTCTACACTCCCCGTGTCTCTACGCTCCCAGCAGATTTCTTCACCGCCCACCCAGCCTTGCAAATGTCACGTATCTGTCCCTCAGTCGTTCACGGTGTCATCATAGGGGAATGTCTCTTTCGACAATGTCTCCAGCACTGCCAGAATTTCTCGTGCCATGGTCTTGGGGTCCGGTCTCGTTGCTCGCTCTGTGCTACGCCTCCCATAGACCTTATGCCATCTTTCTGGAGGAGTTTTGGTCTGTGGGCCCTCTGTCTCCTCCTGGATTGGATTCTCAATGCCCAGCATCTGGCAAGTGTCCTGCATTGATCTGAGCTGGAGGAGTATGCCCTGCCATATGAAAATCAGCCAGAAAGGGTGACCCAAAGAATACGATATTCCTTGATTTCGAAGACGCAGAGTTGCTACTCGGAACTCCCTACACTTTTGAAGGGGTATAAGAGCCAGGTCCTAGTACAAAGCTATGTGGTGGTCCTAATATCTTAGTGGTTGCTTGTCCCTGGCAGCATGTAGCATACACTCTTTTAGTTAAAAGTCTGAAATGTAAGCCAAAATATCCGGTGGGGGCGCCCAGTATGCTCCTGAAGAGACCCTGCAGTTATTGTGTGATGTCTGGCCCTTCTTCTTTAGGTGGAACTCCCTTAACACGGATGTTGTTTTGCCGAGACCGATTCTCCAGGTCTTCTCTGTGTGCCTGGAGATCGATCTGTTGAGCCTTGAGCCGGACTATCTCTTGCTGTAGATGCTCCACCTCCTTTTCCTGGGCTTGCTCCTGATCCTCGATGGGGGCCATACGGTCCCCAACGGCATCGACGTCCCGCCTTATCAAAAGGCGGGACGTTGATGCCGTTTGGGAACATGTGGCCTCCATCGGTTATCTCCTTCATCTCCCCCGCTATTTCCCTTTTCAGCATCTGCAAGTCGCCTTGTAATGCACCGAATAGAGACTCTAAAAAGGCGTGGGTAACTGGTGCTTCAGAGGTGTCCACATCTTGGCTGATTTGTGTCATTGGGGCGAGCCTCCCTTCTCCACTGCCGGTCATCGGGAGCTTGGTCAGCATCTTTTTTAGATTCTGATCCTTCTTGCTTCTCGCCGAGGACATGGCTGCTATATCTCTTACCACATCACCAGACCCGCATGCCTTGTCGTGGGGGTCCCAGCTCTAGTGGGTGGCTGTCACTGGGTTGTCCTCCCGCTGAGCTCCACTACACTGTTGCTTGATGGTGAGGGCCCTAGGTGTCACTCCCTTTAAGTCTCGTGCGGGCCATGCTGTCTTTGACCGTCTGCTATTGCCCTGCTGGGCATCTGCTGCTTGTTATCAATAAAATAAGCACTTTATTTTCCACAAAGGATTTCGTTGCCTGAAAGTAAGTCTCTCACGGGCAAAGTCTGATGGATCCGTTTTGGTGGTTTTTCTCGTCTTTCTCCTCCCGTCTGAGTCGTTCTTGGGGCGGCTGGTTCCTTCTCGTTAGGTGGCGGTGGGAAGGGAACACAAAAACAAAAAGGACCGTTAAGGCTCACATCCTCTTTATGCTTGCACCACGGGACCCGGGGCAGTGAGGATTTCACTGTTGCATCAGTGCTCTACACACTCTAAGTACAGTGAGGGATTCATAGTGAAGGATAGGCGTTGAGGGGAAAGGGAGGTTGACGGGGTATAGGGTAGAAGGTAGGCTCTTTACAGCTATATACACGAGGGCGGGGGTGTTCCCTTGGTCGGTGCGGCACCCCGCTTCCCTGCCCAGCTCGCAATCTTTTGCCGTACCTGTCGAAGCCACACTCCTCCCTCGGGAGTGTGGCACGGCGAGTCGCGGGACCGTTGGCCTCCTGGCTCGTCTGCTTCTCTTCCTCAATCAAAATCAATCCGCTTTCTGCTCTCCTCTCCGTTCGAACCTCTCCTCGCGCCGTCTTCCTCCTCGGTGTCGTCACACCACGTTTGCTGCTCTTCCAGTCTTTTCACCACTCCGGAGTAGCCGATGTCAAGCAGGGGCGTTTCCTCCTCTTTGTTATACTCCCACTTAAAGGGGCCGCTATCCTCCTCTTCGCATTCCGACATCAGCTGCCAGGACTCCTGCTCGTCCTGAAGGGAAGGATGGGAGGGTTCGTCAGTGACCCACCATTCACTGCGTGGGTCGCGTTTCTCCATTTGGCAAGGCTCCGCTTTACACAGGGTTGAAGCACCATGTGGACAGATTGAAATATGGGATGAGTATTGTGTGGCAATAGAATCTCTAAAAAACTTCAGCTTGCAGACGAACCAAGAATTAGGCTTGAATGTCATAACTTTTTAAAACAAGGTAGTCAGTAAAGTGTGGCGAATATATTGCAGCATTTTGACAGCCCCAAGCAAATTTGAGAACAGAGTGGATGTATGTTGCAGAGACGTGTCTGTTCACCCAATGTGAGTGGTGATATCCACTTTGCTGATCTGCCTGACGTTATGATGCTGCTGACAGTAGCGTGTCTGCTAAAAGCGATGGCGTGACTGGTGGAACTATAAAGCCAAATAAGAGAAAGTTATCTTCCGACACCGCAGTCTTCGTGACTGAGACCAGTAACACTGAAGACTCTGAGACTCACAGCAGTAATTTCTCCTTTCAGAGCGTTATTGCTGCAGATGGAGTGAAGCCAAGAAGTAAGCACATTACTAAGGTACCAGCAAAGTTTAATATTATTAATTTGTATTAACTGTTTCTCTTTTGCAGCATTTGGAAATGCATTTTCTTATTGTGTTGCTTTTTGGTTAGTTTTTTATTGTAGGCTGTTATATTCTGTTTAAAGGGAAAGATATTGTAGTGTGTGACCTTAATGCTGCAGTTTGCATTTCATTACCATCATTTGCTTATCCTGGAGAATCTCCAGAGTGTAGGAGGTTTGCTGTTCCAGAGTTCTTTCTTCAGCTTCTGGGCTGTTGTCGCTCTGTGGCGATCTGTGGTCCTGTTTCTCTGCTCTTCTTGTAGCAGCTCCTATCAGGGCTTCATCCTCCTGCCAACGATAATAATATGCCAGGCATCACCCAGCACACAACACAGCCTATGATGTGCTACGTCTATCTGCTCGGCGCAGTTAGAGCACGGATAAAGTTCTCCGGACCTATCAGGCTGTGAATGTAACCTAAGGGCTTAAGATGAAATGTAGAGCTTACCTCCTTCCTGAGTGGCTCCAGACTGCTGTGTGCAGACCCGATAGCTGGCAGCACCCTGCAGTATGTATGTATAAATCAGATTATGTTGGAAGTAACCTGCAATATAGTGGCAGGCAGCACCCTGCCATAGAGTAGAATTTCTCATAGTGTTTTATTTCCTGGCACATTAATGGAGATTGTCTTTTAACTGGCAGAAGAGCAACACTTGACCATACATTTTTCTGCGTTTGTCTTTAAAATGACGTACACATTAGGAATGGCATTTCATTCTGCTGGAATAATAACACAAGTTATCTTGCACTCTATGTTGTTGCATAGATTGTTGGCTGCAAAGCATTCCATGTTTCATTCAAACGTGCTTTCTACAGGGCGCATACATGATTTGCTGCTGTAGAGAAATAATGCTCCTGTGTACTGTGGCAGACTGCGAAATAATGAAAAATTTAATGATTTCTCTTTCAGCACTTCATAGTAAAACCTTTCAATTATTGACTCAATCATTTGGCAGAAACATAACTTAGTACCATTAAAATAGTTGTGATGGGGAACATTCATGTGGGGTTAGGACTGGCTCGACCAGAGTGCTTGTTGACTTGGAGGAGTATGGAGTTGACCACTTTGCCTGGTCCGGTGTGGAACCAAGCCAGCGATGCTTAGCTGTAGGCTCATTTGCCCTGATAGCTGGTCAACAGTTTGAGGAGGAGGAGGTGAAGAGCTGGCTAAGTGTGCCATGAGGCTGGCAGTTCAGTACATCCCTGAGAAGTGAGATTTGAGTCATGTAGTGTTCCTCTTATACCACGTGCAATTCACCCTCTCCAAAGCCTCAAGAATTCCTGGGTGTGAAGGGCGGCTGATTCTGATTGGGTGCTGGATAGTTTTCCAGAAAGTCAAGTTTGTCAGTAGATAATTAAACACGCCCAGGCGTTTTATCTCTTCAGATGACTCAAGCTGCAATAAAGGTTTCTTTATCGTTGCAAAAAAATATGAATGGCGAACGAGCCTCTGTCTGTCAAAGAATGGAAGGGCTGGGGAACTGTCATTCATCTCACTGCTAAGCAGAGCCATGTCATGCTTCACCCTCCGTCAGGCCTCTGATTTTGACCACTGGGACTTTAGAGCCCATCCTTTTAATGAGAAAAACAAAACTACAAGTCCCATAAGCAATAGTGGTGGAAGGTGTCACGCATGACCTGGGGCAACATCCGATTCAGCACATCCAGTTCCATTTTTTTAAGTATTTGACACAATATTGAATTCATAACCTTTGTTTTTTATGGTCATGAGTCACCAGAATACTAAAAACGTGTCTTTTATTTTCAGGGTCAATTAAGTAATGGTCACCAGCTTGGAAGCTCTGTTAATTCTTCAGTATTTGTTACTGATCTCCACATGTGGCTGGTTTCGGTCTGCTCCCTGCATCGTTCCCGATAACTCGCACAGGTAAGGAGCTTTTAGCAGCAACATGATAACCCCATATTCGTCTGTAAGAAGTGCGCTCCGAGGCAGGTATCCGATCATTTTTGTGAAACAAGCAAGCGCCAATATCTGCTATGTACATTTGTTAAAATAAAACAGTCAAATCACAGTATACTGTTCCGGAGGTTCGTCCCAGAGACATTATCTGTAACTGAACTCAGACTCCCTAGGAAGCATGTGCTTTTAAGACAAGTTGCGTTCACTCACCTGAAGGTGACATGCTTTATCATTGGGCTATACTCCTCACCAGGCCGGCGCTACCATGCCTGGTGGGCACCACCAGAAGGCACTTTGTCGCAGATCTTTTAATAAGTACTCCGGATGAGCATAGTAGGACAGAGGATGTTGTGTCATAAGATGTGAGATTGGTGAAAGCCTGAATATAAGATCAACTATCGACTAGTTGCCGCAATATAGTTAATGTGATCATCCTGATCCATGTTGAGATTAAAAACAGTGGCAGAGAAATTGAGGAACTAATGGCCCCTATCACTGTGTGAAAGTGTCGGTCACCTATGGACTTGCTGGTAAGCTGGGGTCTATACTTCAGGTCAACTTTTTTCATGCCTTGTGTAGTCATGGAGCAATCTGTTGGCATTTCATCAGGACCAAATATGGGAAAACGGGTAAATGTGACCTAATCTTCTCCACAGCGTGAGGAGCTCTGTAACTCAAAGCCCTGTACCGTGCATAGGTGATAAGGTGCCTATTAACATCTTACTGCCACAGGTGAGCGCTGTCTAACAGAGTGCACTAGATACGGTAACCCTCCTAAAATTCAGGACATATTGACTTATCCAATAACGAGGACGGACGCCGCATCAGAGGGCAACTGGTTTGAAAAGCACATGCTTCCAAGGGCGTTCAGTTAGAGATAATGTTTGTGGGACTGAACCTCCAGAACAGTATACTGTGAGTTGATTTATATGAAGAATGTGTATACTGGACTGTCATTTTCCCCAGCATCTCTAGTGCTATGTAAAATAAAACGCAACACACCGGGAGGCTAACACATCTATCATACCCTTAATGCAAAAATAGCAAAAGGCCAAGCAAACTAACAAGTGATAATTGTCTTTGCAATGGACGAGAGCATCCACCCTAAAGCAAGTTGGAGTATATAATGCTAATGCTACAACAATGTATTTTTATACACTTTTCTCCTAATACAAGTCAATGAAACATGAACACATCATAGAAACAGTTACTGAAACAACACTAAAGAGTAGGAGGCAGGATCGTCTCTCGAGAGGAATGTGAGGAGTCCATGAGGTGCAGATCAAAGATACACAGACAAGCTGCAGAATTCACTGGTTCTGGAAATAACACTTCTGTTTGTCAATATTCAATTTACTACAAGATGCAGGAAAGTGCAGATTGACATCACTAAATAAAATGGTTCTGAGCCCTAATAGAATCATGTAACTTTGCAGGCATATTAAGGCGAACACTCACATCAAATTAATATAAGAATATTGTAATTTGGTAATGTAATATATCAATGCACGTTGTGACAGTGATGTGTATGATGTGTAAACAATTACCGGTATTAAAGAAACCAGTATATCCAGTTATGCTTCCTCAATTCCTTCTTCCTAGAGGCCACGACTGCTGCTAGCCAGCTGTATTCAGCAGTGTCACCTGTGACCTGGAATCCTGCACTTAATCAATACCAAAGGTTGTCAATGCTTCTAGCCAACCCCGGTCACTGGTGCCACTCGCACCCCACCACCCTTGGGCCTCTTATTCTTTTATCCAGCTCCAGTCAGTAGTGTCCCCTTGGACCTATATGTAAGCCTACTAGCCAGCTCGTGTTAGTACTGGCCCCTGGGACCTGTTATCATTCTTGCCAACTTGAGTCATTCGTAGCACCTTGGGACTAGTGATCATACTAACCAGCTTCAGGCAGTATTGACTCCCTGAGACCTATTATCCTGCTAAGTAACTCCAGTCAGTAGTGACCCCTGTACCTTAAATCCTGCTAATATTCAAAACCAGAGGTCAACTCTACTGCCAACCAGCTCCAGTCAATATTGACATGCATTGTTACCCTGCCTGTAATGAATACCAGAGGCTAGCGTTGTGGCTAGCCAGCTCCAGTCAATATTGACATGTATTGTTACCCTGCTTGTAATGAATACCAGAGGCTAGCGTTGTTGCTAGCCAGCTCCAGTCACCAGTGGCCAGTCACATATTATCCTCAATAGGATCAATGCCCAAGGCCTGTGCAGCTGCTAACCTGCCCTAGTCAGTAGTGACCTCCCAGACCTGTTATTCTGCGTATAATCAGCAAGGCTTCGGCCCTAATAACACTCACCCCACATCCTTACCGTATAATAGCAATGTAATTTATTTACTTACATCATACAGTAGGTATCACACGATCCCAAAAACAAAGAAAATCAAAAATTGCCAAACCATTCAGCACTCCACCTTGTCAAAAATGACTAAATCACACAAGCACTATAGCCTGCCGTATCACATGGCACACTCAGAAACAACATGACCAGATACCACAGCAGGGATTTGGGGCCATTAATCTTATGTTCGAGGCATGTGTGCTGTAGATGCGCATGCTTTGCATACTCCTGCCATCTTGTGTTGGGTCCGGATGTTTGCAAGTTGTTTTTCTTTGAAGAAGTCTTTCCAGTCACGAGGCAAGGTGACTCCTCCTTTCGGTGATAGTGCACATGGGCATTGACTCCATTGTTAGATTGTTTTTTACCCCCAACGGGTTCGGATGTGTATTGCTGCACTCCGAAACTGTTCCTCGGGTACCCCTCGGTGTGCAGCAATACACTCTACCCTCAACAGTATTGTTTCAGTATGCATTTCTTTGTTCTCCGCATTTCAGATTGATCGATAAACTCTCCATTATTGATAGAAAACCTTGTGGGCAACCGTTGGGCTATGTAGGGCCAGCCCTCTACAAATGGAACGGACTCCATTCCATTTCTTTCCTTGGTACCACGCCAAGTACCCTCGCACTGACCTACATCAAGTTTGTAACTTATGTCTCTCTCCGGAGCACAAGGAGGAAGACTGCGACGCTTGTAAGTTGTTTCGGTCCAATAGGACTCTACCCGATCATCAGGCTCGATGACGAGAGAGGCAGAGCCAAAGCATTCAAAACACTCTGGATATCTTTGCAGAAGAATCTGACCTAGAAGAGATAGAAGCGTCCTCCGTTGAAGGAGAGGCGATTCCAGAGTCCGATTCCGAGCTCGAAATCTATCTGGAGTCCCAAGATGTGCCTTTGGGACACGTTGCCGTGAGTACCGAAGACCCCTTGCCCCCTAAATCCTCTTCTAAAACTCATATGGCTACAGCACCACCTCTGCCTTTTGGCCAAAGTCGGCACCGAGACAATGTTTCCAACGTCACGTCCCTCGGCTCGGCACCAAAACAAACCGTCAAGCTTTCCAGCTCCGGATCGAGTCAGAAGAAATTACCTTCGGATCCGAAATCATCAGGCTCTAGGACAAATCTGGTTTGGAGCCGAACCCCTCCGCTTCGAAACACCATCTCGCTTCTGAGGCGAAACATTCTAAAGACTAGCTGAAATCCGAGGACAATGCTCTCGAGCCTCCATAACCAATTTTAGACGTTCTTAAGGCCAAATTGGATCCCAAACAAAAGAACATTTTAATTAATCCTGATACTGGACATAAATCCAGCGAAACACAGCATCCTGGAGAGGACACTTCTGATAGGATTCCCTTAAAGAAGAAGGACATGGCTACTAGCCATGTTTATCCTGTCCCACAACCCTCCCCACCTTCACCTTCTTCTCCACAGTAAATAATTGAAGAGCCCTTACACATAACACCTCAGGGATCTCCACATCGAGATCCAGATGTGGACAAGGTGGTGATGACACTCATTTGCCTGCAGACCCTTGGAATGATTACACCAGTGACCTCCAGTAGACAATGAGCCAGACCTTTACCCAGCAAAGCCGTCACCACCAGATGATAATATGGCTTATGGACAGCTCATTGCCAGAGCAGCAGAGTATCATGGGGGTACCATCACATAAAGAGACATTAGAGGAGGACTTTTTATTTGAAACTCTTGAGTCTACGCACAGGTCAAGTCAAACACTCCCTCTGCTTGAAGGCATGATGAGCCATGCAGATGATATCTTTAAAGACCCTGTCAGAGCATGTATTATAACTCCAAGGGTAGATAAAAAATATAAACCCTCACCATCAGATCCTGTGTTTATTAAGGGACAATTACCTCTTGACCCTCTACAACGCTCGCAAAAGAGCTAACTCGCAAAGCTGTGGGGATGCACCTCCCCCAGATAAAGAATCCAAACTTACAGATGCCTCGGGGAAACGAGTAGCTGTTCAAGCCGCTAACCATTGACGCATCACAAACACACAGGGCCTACTAGCTAGGTACGACAGGGCACACTGGGATGAGATGGAGCAACTGCTCCAATATCTCCCAGGCGAACACAAAACTAAGGCACAGCAGTTTGTTGAAGAGGGGAAACTCATTTCTAACTCCTCATTGAGATGTGCTTTAGACGCAGCAGACACCGCAGCTAGGGAGATCAATATCTCCCTAGATGGCATGCATGGCTTAGGATCTCAGCTCGGGAGATCAATACCAAGCTTCTCCTCCGAAGGCCTGCATGGCTTAGGATCTCAGCTCGGGAGAGCAATACCAGCATTCTCCTCCGAAGGCCTGCATGGCTTAGGATCTCAGCTCGGGAGATCAATGCCAGCATTCTCCTTAGAAGGCGTGCATGGCTTAGGATCTCAGCTCGGGAGATCAATACCAGCATTCTCCTTAGAAGGCGTGCATGACTTAGGATCTCAGCTCGGGAGATCAATACCAGCATTCTCCTTAGAAGGCGTGCATGGCTTATGATCTCAGGATTTAAGCCTGAGGTTCAACAGCCCATTGTGAACACTCCCTTTGACAAAGAACACCTGTTTGGTCCTGTAGTTGACCAAGCCTTAGAAAAGAAGAAAAAGGACACTGAAGTAGCAAAATCCATGGGAGAACTCCAGTCCCCATCCAATAGATGCTCCTTTTACCGCTTATTTTACATAGCAGGGTCCAAAACAACATCCTCAAGCACAAATGCTTCCTCCTACAAAGGTATCATCCAATCTTTTTCCACATACAACAGCTTCTCTGGGTACTCTGCACAGAACGGGTGGGTGTGTGCTACTCCCAGGACTGTACTACTTACAGACAAGAGAGTGTCAGCAGTGGCGTTGTGCAATACAGAAGACAGGAAGAGGGGGGCATCTGCCCTGCGCACAGACATCCAAGTCATCGAGGGAGGGCACTGCGATAAGTACTTCGGGAACCAGTCACTTGGCGGCACTTAATTCCCCAGGTTCAGTCACAGCCAGGCCACTGCAGCCAGGCCTCAGTCCTCCGCATCTGTTTCACCCCAGAAACCGAGATGCTTCTCCGCTGCCTCTTACGGCATCCAGAGCACCACAGCAGCGAGTGCAGCTGAGTGGAGGCCACTGCGATCACTGCTCACTGCAGCTGCAGAGTGGAGTCCGTTTTCCTTCACTGCACACCTGGGACAGCAGTGAGTCTGGAATGACTGAACTCCCTGCTACACGGAATCAGTCTCCCTCGTAGCGCCAGAACTTGAGAAGTGCTGCAAGGCGCTACACTGGAATCACTGCGGCAAAAAAGAGCATTTGCAATGCAGTAGGTCTCGCATTTGCACGAGTGTAAGCTATTGGCATTGTAAATGACAATGCCTTTTTTATATTTTAAAAACGAAAACAAAAATAAATTATTATTATTTGCAATGTCAATAGCTCAAACTCCTGTAAATGCGAGACCTATTGCATTGCAAATGCTTGTCTCCTTTGGATATCGACGTAACCCTTACCTGCATTGCGATTGCGCTTATTAGTATCAAATCTAGATATATCTTCCCACAGGAACCATTGTTTCTGTTTATAAAATACTTATCCTGGTTCCTTGTGAGTAGGGTCTTCCTGGTCTCTTGTTCTCGCTTCTTACCTGTAAGCAGCCTTTGTCCGATTGCCCCAGTCCCCTTTAATTTGTATTCGGTGACTGACCTCGAACTTGCACCGTGCACCCGGCCACTCCTTTGTCGCTGGTGGCGCTCTGTTGGTGCTCAACTGAACCTTGCCTTTTACTGACCTTAACTTCCGAAGACTGGTCTTGTAAGTCAATGTTGTGTATACAAATGTTTAATGTTTTTTTCCTCCCATTGCTTAACATTGCAAAGTCTGAAAATTGCAGTGTATCCACTTTTTATATTGAAAATGCATTTCTATTGCGAAATGTATTTACCTAAGACAAAGTTCTGTGGTTCTGCAAAATAAATCCAACCAAGTGTCATTTTTATAAATTAGTCTCAGATTTAATCATTGAGTGTCTGTCTCTTTTATTGCCACGGTGTGTACAACAAATGCTTACGACTACCCTCGGATAAGCATAACTGCTCTTACACATTACTACAAAAGAGAGCATTAGTATTATCTACTTGAGCCTCTGTAAAGCCTTTGGGGATCCACTGGACTCTCTGCACACTCTACCTCTTTTTGGTATAGTATATAGAGAGCCAGCTTCCTACACTGGTGGCGCAGCGGTAGGGTACACGACTTTGCGTTTGCTGGGCCACTCTGACAATAAGTGACAACAAGATTCAATCCAGAAATTGCCTTTCGTTAAATTGTAGTTTTGTAAATTGACTATTTTTCCAAATTTTGAAATATGTCAGGGCCCTGGTTCGGTCCCCTTGAGTACAGCTGTTTCAAAAGTCAAACTCTTGCTGTAGTTAGGAAACCAGTATTGGAGATTTTTCCTCTCCAACAGGTTCCCAACTTTGTAAAGACAAAGATTGCTAGAAGTAGTCACTCAGAAGAGCTGATACAGGTGAAGGAGATCGACCTCACACCTTATGTCTTTAAATATAAAATAGCTCAGAGGCTTGGGTAAAACCTATAGCCTCAGGACTGGGTCGAACCCTACCAAAGGATCCATGATATTTTGGCAGAATATGACAAAGAGCATCCAGAGGATGACTCTGATCTTACAGATCAAAATACTGACAGTAGGAGTGACCGTGTGACACCCCAAGACAAAGAAGCCTCTTCAGAGGAAGAGCTTGCTCTGCAAAGACTAGCCAGGAGGGCTCTAGAAGCCCAACTCCTAGCTACAGAAGAGAGAGAAAGGAGTTTGGCCTAGGACCCATCTTTGGTGGCATCACAATCATAAATAAGGAGAAAGTAGATTCCTTTGACCCTAAAAACCCCAAAGGGATTGTCCCAACATTATTTGAGGGTGATGATCTCACCAAGTGGTTCATTGCTTTTGAACAGGCCTGTCTTAGCAGGCAGGTCCACAGGAAGCCGTGGAGTGCTATCCTGTGGGAAATGCTCTCAGAAAAGTGCAGGGATAGACTCCTGACACTCAGTGAAAAAGAGGCTGAATCCTATGACCTCATGAAGGGGCCCCTAAGTGAGGGCTTTGGATTCAGTACGGAGTATAGCACCAGTTTCAGGGAGGCTCGAAAAACCCAAAGCCAGGCCTGGGTAGATTTTAAAGACTATTCACTGAAATCAGTAGGAGGTTGGTTAGTAAGTAAGAATGTGCATGCCTTTGAAGGGCTTTATCATTTGATAATGAAGGAGCATCTTTTAAGTAATTGTTACCAAGGGAAGCTACATCAATTCCTGGTAGACCTTGGTCCACATTCTCCTCAAGAGTTGGGGAAGAAGGCAGACCACTGGGTCAAAACAAGGGTGACCAGGACTCCTGCTGGTGGGGGGAGACCAAAAGAAAGAGGCCAGAAAGCGTCCCTAGGGAAATGGGGTAACCCGAAAAAGAAAGATTCTACTTCAGGCCCCCAAAAACCTGTTCAAGAGAGTGGGCCCAAAGACTCTTGACAGCCAAAGGGTGTGTACCAGGGTAAGAACTGGGATCCTAAGATGGGCTTGGTGCCATGGCTGTAGGTCACTTGGGCACTGAGCTTGAGACTCTAGCTGTAAAAACAAGAAATATACCTCTGGTCCACCGGCAGTACCTGCAGCTGCCAATCTCCAGATGGAATCTCAGGAGAGCAATGGCCATGCCAATGAGCTCTCTTAGCCGACTCAAGTAGGGATGTGGCCTTAGCCACCTTAGCTGCCTGACCCATTAACATGCACATGGGGTTAGGGTGGAGGCCGTGAGAGACACTGACGCCAGCATCACCATGGTGACTGAGCAGATAGTTTCCTTAGAACAGCATCTGCCTGGAAGGACCTTTCCTAGTCATCAATGCTGAAAATGTGACAAAAACCCATCCCGCAGGCGAGGGTGTCTTTTTTGATTTAGGAGGAGTTGCTGGCAACGAAGAGGTAGCAGTGTCTTCATCCATGCTAGTTGATTGTTTTCTTGGCAATGATTTGGAACCCTTAGCCTGGGCTGAGGCAGAACTGAGGATCCATGCAGAAATGCTTGGAACCTCTCACTGGGTGTGTGTGTGTGAAAACCATAGCACAGAGCAGAGCCCGGGTGTAAAAGAGGTGCTGAAGTCTGGAATAATGCCCCAGTCCTCCAAGAGAAAAGGCAGGAAAACTGGAGAACCAGCTTCTAGTCAGACACCAGACCGTTCTCCTCAGGAGGAAGAAGGGTCAGCCCCAGAGACAACTGAGCCTCAGGAGCTGAAGTTTTACCAGGATGAGCTTGTGGCCCTGGGGCGACCCTCTAGGGAAGATCTGTGCCAGGGACAGAAAACCTGTCCCACTCTTGAAAACCTGTGACTGCAAGCTGCAGCACAGGAAGGAGGTGATGGCACAGGACGTATTGGGAGGAGGAAATCCTTTACACTGAGGCCAAAGACCCCAAACCTTGTGCCACTAGGAGAGTGGTAGAGCCTCTGGCGTTTGGGGGAGTTCCTGCGCCTCCATTTGTGCATTATAAGCAGCCACATATACAACTTATTCTGTCCAGACTATTTGAGATTATCAAAGAACGGACTGTTCTTCTCTGCTTTCCATGATAGAACTTCGGGTCAGAGTTGTATATGACGTATTGTTTGGCGTCTGTGCAGCCACATCTTCTTTAAGATCAGTGAAAGCAGCCACAAAGCATATCTGGATGAGAGTCTTGAAGGTAAGTAACTCTCAGAAGCTCCTGTTAAGCTATCTTCCCTTCAGTGGGGCAAACTTGTTTGTATCTTTCCTGGAGGACCTGGTTGTGGCATCCCCGTAGCTGGACACCTTGACCAGACCAGAACTAAAGGCCAGGGATGCACCAGAAGGTGAAGGAGATTTGTAACGCCTGTCCCATCTGTCAAGCCAGTGGCACGACAGGTGGGCACCCAAAGGCCCTCTTAATCCCTTGACCCCCCTACAGCATCAGGGAACAGTTCAGTTGGTAG
This sequence comes from Lissotriton helveticus, assembly GCF_964261635.1. Taxonomy (NCBI): domain Eukaryota; kingdom Metazoa; phylum Chordata; class Amphibia; order Caudata; family Salamandridae; genus Lissotriton; species Lissotriton helveticus. The sequence goes on along the minus strand of NW_027611687.1, from coordinate 1,367,399 downwards.
TAGATCATGCCTCCAGGTATTCCGAGGCTATTCCCCTCTGGACTACCACTGCCCCTGCAGTGGCTAGGGCCCTCATTAGCATCTTTACCAGGGTGGGCTTCCCTAAGGAGGTGGTGTCATACAGAGGTACCAACTTCATGTCTGGCTACTTGAAACACATGTCGAAGGAGTGTGGTGTGAGTTACCGGTTCACTACCCTCTACCACCCACAATGTAATGGCTTTGTTTTGTTTTTTTAGAACTTTATTTTAATTTTAACAACATACAACCTGACAGTCAGTATACATAGGCATATCATACCAATATGTTCTACGTAAGTAGGTTAATCAAGAAGCAGTCAGTAATTACACATGCACTAAACTGCTTTCCGATTCTCCAGGTGATCAATAAGTGTCCCATTCCCCTAATTGAGAATGTACCTTATAATTATCATGTGGAGACACCTCCTTGCTCATCCCCAGTGTCAGTGTCGTAGTGTTTTGCCTAGTCAGTTTCAGAGCCAGAGTCTGTGTCTGTTGTCACTCGGGAAGCAAGAGCTAGGAGTTATCTGTATGAGGACGGCAAGTGTTTAGTGTATCCTCAAATATGTCATCCTTTCTGCTAAGGCGCATATGTGTCTCCTCAGCTAGGGCCCAGTCGAGCGCATCTCTATGCCAGAGCGCAATCGTTGGGGCATGCTGGGACAGCCATGTGATTGCATTTCTTACGTTATGCCAGTACCATAGGCGACTGACCAAATTGAAAGGTTATCTTGCGCCCTTCTGGCATCTAATGAGGCTTAATAATCAGCATTTCGGTGTCGGATCAATACTTAGTTGTGTGGCATGCTCCATTTCTTCGACAGCTTGTTGCCAGAAGGAGTGTATTGCATCGCAGGGCCATCGTTAATGTAAGAAATCAGCCCACACAGTGTTGCAGCGCAGGCATATATCTGGGCAAGACACGACCATTCGATAAAGGTCTTGTGGCGTTAAGTAGGTTCTTCACAGAAATTTATAATGTATCATTCGAAAATGGGCATTACTAGAAACCATGCATGTTAGTTCACAGGACCGCTGCCAGTCTTGATCTTCCTTTGGAATGTCAAAGTCTAAATTCCAGGCCTCTCGGGTCCGTGTGTAGTGTGAAGTGTCTACTGTACAGTTTAAAATGCAGCCCTTTGGGGGTGCGAGGGGTCGTGGCTCCTCCTCTTCCTTTCGGGGATGTTACAACCAATATGAGCAGTACCATCCCTATCCGGGCCAACCGCGTTACTCCTCCTCCCTGCAACAGCAGTCATTTCGACAGCCGCAGGCTGCCTCTTACAAGCAGTACAGCGGGAAATCCTCCTGCTGAGGTAGAGATTCCTCAAAAAAGCACGGCCAACTGCCAACTGTCAACCGCTCTTCCCATCAATCCGACCAAAGTTGGAGGGCGGATCTCCCATTTCTTCTACAATTGGTCTGTAATAACTACAGATCGATGGGTTTTGGACATAGTGTCCAGAGACTACACTCTGGAATTTGTGAAATTCCCTCAAAAATCTCCCCCCAGAGGTCCTCCTCCTGCCCGTCTGATGGAACTTATATGCCAAATCCATCTCTTGTTAAGGAAAGGAGCGATCAAAGTGTACCGAATCTTCAAAGGGGTGCAGGCTTCTAGTCAAGATTCTTCCAAATCAAGGAAAAATCGGGGGAGTGGCGCCCCATTCTGGACCTTCGTTCCCTCAAAAAGATTCTCAAGAAGCAAACTTTCCGGATGTTGTCTCTCCTAGAAGTGCTTCAAATACTGTCTCAAGGGGATTACAAGCCAACACTGGACCTTCAAGATGCCTATTTTCATGTCCCTATCCTACCCAGACACAGAAACTTCCTGCGCTTTAGAGTGGCTGGCAGAGATTTCCAATTCCAAGTCCTTCCATCTGGCCTTCGCTCTGCACCCGAATGTTCACTAAAGTCTTGGCACCGGTGGCAGCATATCTTGGTTAAGCTGATGTCCAAATATTCTGCTACCTCGACGACTGCCTTATAAAGGCCTAGTCGTTCGCAGTCGCAAGCAGACACACTCAATCATGCCTGTCTCTGTGTCTTTCCATCACTCTGTAGAAGTCTCAGTTCACCCCCTCTCAAGTGAGGACCTTCTTGGGGGCCATCATAGACACACAACAAACAAGAGCTTTTGTCTCCAATGGAAGACAACGGCAGATTTCCAAACTGGCAACTCTCCTGTGCACATAAAAGTATGTTTTTGTTCGACAGTTCAAATCGCTTCTGGGGATGCTGTCTTCCGGTATTCCCCTAATTCCCAACTGTCGCCTCAAAATAGGACCCCGACTGGAGAACTCGACAACCAATTGCAACAAGTCTCAGGGTCCTTCGACAATGTCATCAACATCACGTCTCAGATATGGAGAGCATTGCTATGGTGGACTCGCATACCAAACATCTCTGCAATTTGTTTGTAGTGGACACTCCAAGTTTCATCCTCACGACAGATGCCTCCCTCGAATGGTGGGAAAGTCATCTTCAAGCCCTCACAGTCAAGGGGAAATGGGACACCCACCTATGAACTTGGCACATAAACCTTTTGGAGTTACTGGCAATATTTCCGGCTCTGAAGTCCTTTTGCACCCTCATTCAAGGAGCTTCAGTGTTGATCCGAATGGACAACACAACAACCTGACCTCAGGCCACACCCCACGCCGCACGGCTCCTCCGCTGTGACCGCGTCTCTGCCCCCGGCGCCGCAGGTTCGCCCCTGACCTCGGTGTCCCCCTGCTGCTATCTTCTCCTTTCTGCTGCTGCCCTCACTTGTGAATTGTGCTTTTTTTCTGGACTTCTGCATTTTTCTGTATTTTTCGTAGTTGCTGTTGTATCCCTGCCCTCTGTGTGTGCCCCCCCCGCTTCCTGCCACAGCTCCCCCGCGGCCTCGCCCCTTTTCTTTTGTACCCCCTGCCCATTGGCCGCCCCGCTCCCGCCTCCCAGCTGCTCCTCCCTCCCACTTCGTCTCATATGGAGGCCGCAAGGCGGCCACGCGCAGAAGGCGTGCCAAAGGCAAGCCCATCTGCGCCTGGACCACGCCCAGCGCCAGGACCCCTGGCCCTCAACGATGCCTGCCCACCCGACGGACTTACGCCGACGCCACCATCCACGCACTCAACGCCGGCCGGAACCCCGCCTGCTACCGAGCCATCCCGAAACGCACCCACGGACCCTTCACCTGCCAAGCCTGCAAATTCACCTGCCTCCAAACCTGCACCGCACCCGCCAAGTCAGCTACCAGCAACAATCACCTCAAGTGCATCCTGCTCAACACCCGCTCCGTCCACAGGCACACAGTCAAACTCTGGAACCTCCTGGACACATCACCAGACGTTGCCTTCCTCACAGAAACCTGGATGAACGCCTTCTCAGCCCCCGACATCGCCATAGCCATCCCGGATGGCTACAAGATCACCCGGAGGGACCGCGTCAACCAAACCGGAGGAGGCATCGCCATCATCCACAGAAACACCATCCAAATCACGACCAACTCCGACGACACCCTCACCGCCGCCGAGCACCTTCACTTCCAGATACACACCGACCCCAAGACCACCCTCAGGGGCACTCTCATCTACAGACCCCGGGACCACGCACACAATTCAGCGAAGCCATCACAGACTTCGTCAGCCCGCCCGCCCTATCCTCCTCAGACTACATCCTCCTAGGGAACCTCAACTTCCACCTGGAGAACAACAATGACAGCAACATCGCCGCCCTGCTGGACAACCTCGCCAACCTCGGACTCAAGCAACTGATGAACACCCCCACCCACTACGCCGGCCACACGCTTGACCCCATCTACTCCTCCAGCAAGCACATCTCCTTCAGCCACTCCACCGGACTACACTGGACAGATCACAGCTGCGTCCACTTCAACTTCAGGAGAAACACCGACCTACCACCACCCGCAATAGATTCCTCGCAGAAGCTGGCGCAAGATCACCACCGACCAGCTCTCCACCTCCCTCAGCCAGAACCCTCCCACCAACACGACGGACCCCAACGAAGCAGCACGCAACCTCACACAGTGGCTTACCAACTGCGCCGATGAACTCGCACTACAGAAGAACCCTCCCAGCAGACCCGGCAGCAAGAAAGCCTCGTGGTTTACCAACGACCTAAAAAACCCCAAGAAAACCTGCTGCACCCTCGCGAAAGCCTGGCGCCACAACCAGACAACAGAAAACATGACAGCCCTGAAGTACGCCACCCGCAAACACCACCAGCTGATCCGCACCACCAAAAGGACAACATTCAAAGAACGACTGGACAACAACACCCACAACAGCAAGGAACTCTTCAGCATCGTTAAAGAGCTCTCCAACCCCAGCACCTGCAACAACGACATTAAACCATCGCAAGACCTCTGCGACTCACTCGGCTCGTTCTTTCACCGCAAGATCGCCGACATACACAACAGCTTCGGCGCACAGACCACGCACCCTACCACCGAACCATCGCCCCCCGCCACCACCACCCTATGCACCTAGACCTCGGTTAGCACCGAAGATACCCCCCAACGATTAACACCATCCACTCCGGCTCCCCAACCGACCCCTGGCCACACCACATCTTCAACAAAGTCGACTCCATCTTCGCACCCCAACTCCGGGACATCATTAACAGCTCCTTCGCATCCACCACCTTCCCGGAGAGCTGGAAACATGCAGAGCTCAGCACCCTCCTGAAAAAAACCACCACGGACCACACGGACCTCAAGAACTTTCGCCCCATCTCGCTCCTCCCGTTTGCGGCCAAAGTCATCGAGAAGACCGTCAGCAAACAACTCTCTGCCTTCCTCGAGACAAACGAATCCCTCGACCTCTCGCAGTCCGGTTTCCGAGCAAACCACAGCACCGAGACCGCCCTCATCGCAGCTACCGACGACATCAGGTCCTTGCTCGACAACGGGCAAACAGCTGCCCTCATCCTCCTGGACCTCTCAGCAGCCTTCGACACTGTGTGCCACCGCACCCTAATACAGCGCCTCAGCAACACCGGAATCCAAGGATGGCCTTGGAGTGGATCATCTCGTTCCTCGCCGGAAGAACCCAGAGAGTCCGCCTCCCTCCTTTCCGATCCGCATCCACCTAAGTCATCTGCGGCGTACCGCAAAGATCCTCGCTCAGCTCCACCCTCTTCAACGTCTACATGAGCCCCCTCGCAGCCATCACACACCAACACAACCTAAACATCATCTACGCTGACGACACCCAGCTGATCCTCTCCCTCACCAACGACCCCGCCACCGCCAGAGCCAGCCTCCAGGAAGGAATGAAAGACGTCGCGGAATGGATGAAGCTCAGCCGTCTGAAACTGAACTCAGACAAGACAGAAGTCCTCATCCTGGGACCATCCCCCTCTGCCTGGGACGATTCCTGGTGGCCCCCTGCCCTGGGCACTGCCCCCAAGCCAAAGGACCATGCACGCAACCTGGGCTTCTTCTTGGACTCCTCCCTCAAGATGACCAAGCAAGTCAACGCCGTCTCGTCATCCTGTTGCAACACCCTGCGCATGCTTCGAAAAATCTTCCGGTGGATCCCCACCGAAACCAGGAAGACGGTCACCCAGGCCCACGTCACCAGCCGACTGGACTACGGGAACACCCTCTACGCTGGAACCACAGCCAAACTCCAGAAAAGACTCCAGCGCATACAGAACGCCTCTGCACGACTCATCCTGGACATCCCCCGTCACAGCCACATCTCTCCCCATCTGAAAGACCTGCACTGGTTCCCCGCCAACAAGAGGATCACGTTCAAACTCCTCACCCATGCACACAAGGCTCTCCACGACATGGGCCCCAAATACCTCAACAGCCGCCTCACATTCTACACACCCACCCGCCAGCTCCGATCCGCCAGCCTCGCCCTCGCCACCATCCCATGCATTCGCAAAACCACTGCCGGAGGAAGATCCTTCTCCAATCTGGCATCCAAGAAATGGATCTCCCTCCCCACCCACCTACGGCTGACCCAGGACCATCTCTCCTTCAGGAAACAACTCAAGACCTGGCTCTTCGAGCAGTAGCGACCCCCCCCCCCTCCTCCCAGCGCCTGAGACCCTTACGGGTGAGTAGCGCGCTTTACAAATCTGTTGATTGATTGATTGAACAAGCATGCATTATGTGACCAAACAAGGGGGTACGAGATACACTTTGCTATCCCTACAAGCTCAGCAAATTTGGGATTGGGCGATTCAACATCAGATCACAGCAGTCCATGTTCCGGGGGTGTCCAACCTTCTAGCGGACTCCCTGAGCAGGTCGGTCTCGTCAAACCACTAGTGGGAACTTCATCAGCCGACGCTGGACCGCATCTTTCAGCTTTGGGGACACCCCAATCTGGATTTATTCGTGACCAACCTGAACCGCAAATGCCCATTCTATGCAAGTTGGCTTCCCAACTCAGAATCGTGCAGAAATGCGTTTTTGATGAACTGGTCAAAAATATATGCTCACGCTTTTCCACTGATTCCTCTAGTCGCAAGGGTACTTTGGAAAATGCAGAAAGAACCCTGCGGCATTCTTCTCATAGCCCCCAGATGGCCTCGCCAGTTCTGGTTTACGGAGCTCCTCCTTCTGTCGGAGTGCAATCCAATTTGGCTGCGCCCAATTTCGAATCTTCTTACTATGAACCACGGCCTCATCTGCCATCTGAATCCTACTGGTGCCTGAGCACTATGAGCTTGCTAATTTGATTATTCCTCCGGACTGCAGGGAGGTCCTCACTAATGCTAGAGAACCCTCCACTATCAAAACCTACAAACTCAAGTGGAAACGGTTCTATCTTTGGTGTGAAGCTTCAAATTCTTCAGGTTAACTCTGAGAAGACAGAGATTCTACACTGTGCAGTAGATAGAATCCCTCCTAAACTTCCGCTTGAGTTTTGGCCAACATCCCCTGCTACTCCATTGGCTCCCAGTAGCGTGGTACATAATCTGGGAGTCATGGTTGACAACAAATTGACATTAGAAAACTGTCAACAAAACAGCTGAAAGTGGTTTTACTCTGATCAGAGCATTTCGTAAAATCCTTCCAATGTTCTCTTACAGAACAGAGCGATGATAGTCCGGAGCACCATCCTCAGTAAGCTGGACTATTGTCATGCCCTGTTACTAGAATCCCCGCAATATCTGATTGAGAGATTGCAGAGAGTACAGACCATGGTGGCCAAAATGGTACTAGTGCAACCACGCCACTCCTCCGCCTCCCGGGCACTCTCAGATTTACACTGGCTGCCAGTCTCGCAGAGGATACGATTTAAGGCATTATGTATAGTATTTAAGGCTCCACATGGTCAAGGGCCCAAATCTCTGCAGGAGAAACTGACATGGTATGTCCCTTCATGAGCACTGCGCTCCTCATCGGCTAATCTGGTGAGGGTGCCTTGGGTTAGGAAAGTCAAATCAGGAGGTAGGGCCTTCAGTGCGGCAGCGTCCCGCCTTTGGAATACTCTTTCATTTGATACAAGACAAATGGACAACATCCTGCAGTTTAGAAAAAGATTAAAAACCTGGCTCTACCCTCGAGTATGCTCCTTGGCATCCTGATAACTCCTTCCTGGCAGGGGACACAGTCTCTCGGCCCTAAGCTAGTCGCCTGTATCACAGCGCCAAGTTACCCGTAGGGTGTCAGTTGCTAACTTAAATAAATAAATACATGTTCACCCTGTTCACTCTACGCCAGAGCAGCTTCTGCCTTTTTTCTTACAATTAGCAAAATCCGGCCACTCTCACTCTACCCTGAAGGTTTTTCTGGATGCAGTTTCCAGATTCCAGCACGATGGCTCCAATTCTCTTTATTCTTCAAATATTATTCTACAATTTTTCAAAGGCTTATTTCAGATGTTCCCTCCAATCGACGCCCGCCTCCTCCTTGGCATCTGAACATTGTGTTGGCACAACTCATGAAGTCCCCATTTGAGCCCATTCGTAGGGCTGATCTTAAATTCATCTCCTGGAAGACATCACTGCTTTTAGCTCTTACTTCAAGTCAGCGAGATACAAGCTTTTACTATCAAACCACCTTTTCTTCAATTCACCAAAGACGCTGTGGTGCTCCGCACTAATCCGGCCTTAATTCCTAAAGTTCCATCTGATTTCCACCTGAATGAGCATGTCATCTTAAAGACTTTTTCCCCTAATACACAGTTGCCAGCAGGAAAGACTTTACATTCTCTAGATGTTAAGAGATGTTTGACATTTTAGTTGCAAAGAGCAACCAGTATCCGTTAAACTGATCAGCTCTTCATAGCCTATGGCAGGATGCGTAAAGAACCTCCAGTTGCTAAACAGACTATTGCACGTTGGATATCTAGAGCAATTTCCTTTTGCAATCAGCAAGCAGGCAAGACACTTCAAGCAACGATTAAAGCGCACTCTACTAGAGCAGTCTCCTCTTCTACTTCTCTCTTTGCTGATGTGCCTCTTCATCAGATTTGAAGAGCTGCGACCAAGCACTACTGTCTGGAAGCTGCCAACAATGCTGATACAGCTGTTGGGCAAGCGGTGCTACGTAATCTTTTTAAGTAAGGTGAGCCTCTGTTTCTTACCTCCTCCTGCACACATTGTATACATGTATATATTTCTGCTTTTTGCAGATGTGCCCATGTTTACTGCTATACTGTAATATACGTATATGTATTCTCTCGTACTCTGTTTACAATGTACTTATGTCTTACTATGCATAGTTCTCGAATTACTGCTATCTACTCTGATTCAAGCATGTGAATCTATGAAAGATACCCCAATACTGGAGAAGAACATAAGTTACTTACCTGAAAACTGTGCTTCTCCAGTATTGATATCTTTCATAGATTCACATGTGACTCACCCACCTCCCCTCAGAGGCTCCCATCTTCTCCTTGGCTCTTATGCCACACTTGTGCTCAAAAATTGGAGAGCCTGAGCCTCTGAGGAGAAGGTTCCAGAGGGTGCTGTCGCCTGATTGGCTGGAGTTTGGACCATATCTAATGACTTTGACATGACTGTCACCCTCACTCTGTCTGTCGCCCTCACTCTGTCTGTCGCCCTCCCTCTGTCTGTCTGTTGCATCACCACAGCATCACTCAGGGGCACCACAACATCACTATGCGTTACCACAACATCACTATGCGTTACCACAACATCACTATGCGTTACCACAGCATCACTGAACGCGACAGCATCACTCAGCGCCACCAAAACATCCTTCAGCACCACCACAGCAGCAATCTGTGCAACAATTCAACAACTAGTTCAAATATGTTCTCTCAATGTTTTAAGCTTTATTACAAATGTCACAAAAAGATGTTAATATTTCACTTCTGTTCTTGGATTTTCGTCACAATACAATACACTGAACATAATCTTCACAAAAGTTATTTACAAACGTTTAAGCAATTGCCATTATAAATTACAATAACTTTTACTCAAGTATTAATTATTTAAAAAAATTAAAAGCCATTGTTATTTGTAACATCAATAATCTAAGTCACGAAAATACAACACATATTGCATTACAAATGCTATAGGTGTCACATTTGCGAAAGTTAAAACTATTGGCATTGTAAATGACAAAGCTATTAATTTCGCTATTTTCAAAAACAACACATAAATAAAAAATGTGTCATTTACAATACCAATAGCTCAAACTTTCCTAATGCAAGACCTATTGCATTGCAAATGCTTGTTATAATTACAAGGGTGTGACAACACCACATAACACCGCATAAGCAACAAGTGCAGATTAAACCGCAGGGTTAAAAAAAAAACCACACACACCGTAAGCTTAAACCTGTACTAAACACACACGCCTCAATAACAGGTACATCATAGAAAGACTGATGCACATAATGAAGCGGACCTAGAGATACATGCATAGCACAGACAAGATAAAGGTTTTGATTTAGAGTTTGGTGAGCAGGGTACTCCTTCACAAGCGTGGTGTAATGTAATGTATACTTGTAAAGCGCACTGTTGCCGAGCGGCTTTCTGGCGCTGTATACAACTGGGGAACCCGTCCTGGCTTTCCCTGTGGGATGGTCCCTCCTGGGTATCCCCAAGGTGAAGCCAGGCATCCCCGGCGTTGATGGGGCCGTTGTGGAGATGAGGCAAGCTAATGCCCAGAGTTGCCGAGTGAGACCCCTGGTTAGAGTAGGCACCGAAGCGAGAATTATCGAGTCTGCTGACCCTGGTCCACGACCCTGCCGCGTTGGGAATTGAACCCTGGTCCCGGGCCGTCCTCTGCTTCCGGGTCTGCCGCCTCTAACCAGTGAGCCACATTACTACAACACATATTGTAGATCATCTTCCTATAGATGGTTGGGGATGCATCAGGCAACTCCCCCCCCCCCCTTCCCAGATGTTACCTTGCAGAGCGTGACCCACCTGCAAATGTCAGAACCGTTTTTAGTCGCCTAATTCATACCAACCGGACCATCGAGTTGCACCTCCACCAGCGAATGGTCTGAGATTCTTATGCCTGTCAAACTACATGCCATTCACTATTTCATAGTGTTTTTCTGCTTTTATTTACCACTTGTTTTATGCATGTGGTTGGTTGGGGGGGAGATGGGCGAAGCAGGGGAGGGAAGGGGAAAGATATTTCTAACAGAGGGAAGAATTGTGTGTTTCCCCCAGTTAGTAAAAAAACAGCATAAGTCTTGGCTGCTTCTGCTGCACCCAGAGTCTTGTGGGTCTTTTCAGTCTAATTTTTCTGTCTGGAAAAAAATTGTGTCCTGTTTTTCTGCACAAAAGCCTAACAACTGATAATCAAGTGGAATAAAATGAACACATGAAAGTACTCCTTAATTTCATTGCCCTTGATTCATACTCTGGACCATAGTTGAGGTATAGGTCTAGGCATAGTCCTCGCAACACACAATAGATTTGCGTGCGGCAGAGGCGAGCTCAAAGTCAGGTTACCAGATACAAGTAGGTGGTAACTCAGGGCAGGGCGAATTGCCTGTTGTCCGTGGAGGGGAAATTCCCATCCTAGAAATATACATTAAAATATATTAATAGTATTCTATTTTAAATATCTGTTTGGTGCCAGTCCATATGACTTTAATGTCTGCTTTTGCGATTCCATGTTACAAGTCCATAGGGTACATGTATCCTTTCTGAGCTTAATAAAATGTTGGAAATTCTACAAATCCTCACTCCTAGATCCAAGTACTCTCAGGCTACCATTCTACACTCTGCTCTGTCTGAAGAACGGCTCAACACTTTCAAAATTTTGCAATTCTGCATTGATATGGCTTGTAAATTATTTTTGGGGATATTTACATGTATTAACTATTTAATTTTAATACTATAGGTGATTGAAATTACGGACGAAGAAAGCAAGATTTAGCACCAGCCAACTGAATGTTAGTGCCATAAGAAGGATTATTTTGAAAAACCGAAGGACATCCAGCATTCTAAGTTTAAACAATTTCCAAAATCTAGGTGTGGCAAGGAAGTAGGAGCTGAGGAAAGTACTATACCTGTGAGTGAAGTCTCTAATTTTGCATTTCGTTAACCCAGAGCAAAGTCATATCTGTCCACACAGCATCAGAAATAGTGCCAGAAAGACCAATCACAACATCCTCATCTGAAATATTATCAGAAAGACAAATTGTCTCAGCATGACAGAATAACGTTCATCTAAAGGACACATGATCTAAAGCATCATGTAATTCCAGAGAGGAAGCACACACTGCATAAAAGAAAGATATAACAAAAGGTTTCTTCTGCAAACTATCAAAGAAAAGACACTGATATAAGACTCCGAAGCTGACACGCTAACAACCAAAAGATTGGAAAATCACCTTTGTTCAACAACCGTTTTTAACCAGTTATGCAAGTTTGAGACTATCTGCCTCGGGCTAGAACACCTCGACCCACTCTGCTCACTCTGGCGAAAACCTTAAAAATTCACCACTTTATTGTGTTGTTCATGACCATCTCAGATTGTTTCCTTTTTTATTGTGTACTGTTCTGTAATTCTATGTAAATCGCCTCAACCTTATCTGTTGTGCAGGAATGACATGTAAAACTGTTAAATATCAAAATGGATTAAATGAGCACCGTTGCGCTATAGCTAATGTAAATAAATCCTCGTCTTCAGAACTACAATCCTTAACCTTACACCAAACACAGAACGGGTAAAAGGAACTGATGTTCTTTGACTGATGAGCCACAATATTACTGTGCATGTTCTAATGTTCTCAGTTACTGCCATTACGCCAGTGCAAAAAGGTACTTCTCAGTTTAATCATTAAATATCAGACTAACTCTTTATCACTGCATTGCTAAGAACCTATACAAATAGATTTGAGAAAAACCTCAGTCACAAAATAAGTTGCTGCCGGTGAGGCTATAACCAAAAGACTATTATCTGCTACAAACATTTCGACAGGTGTTACAGGGCTGCATCCAGACATATTTTGCTCAATGCAAGTCTTAAGAAGATTACACACAATATCTTTTAGAGATAAATGCTGAACATTATCTAAACAAGCCCAACTCTAAAATCGGGTTCACTCTTACCGTGGCATATAAGCAAGAGAAAACTAAATGTAGAGATATTAACTCTAGGAATACACCTTTTAAAAACACGGGCTGTTAGAACAATTTCAGTGTTCAAACCTGCCTCAATCAAAGCAAAATAACCCAAGTTGGGGAAAAAGTTACCTGTGCCAAAAAAGATTAAACCATAAATCTCATCTCACTGAATTTGAGAGAATGCACACTGGGAAAATCCTCTCTCAGTGCTCTGAATGCCAAAAAAGTTTCAGCAGTAAATCTTATCTCACTGAGCATATGAGAATCCACACTGGGGAAAAACCTTATCAGTGCTCTGAATGCCAGAAAAGGTTTTGTAACAAACAAAATCTTTCTCGACATGTATTAACCCACTCTATAGAAAAACCTTACCAGTGCTCTGAATGCCAGAAATGTTTCAGTTTAAAAAGTAGGCTCACACATCACATAAGAATCCACACTGGGGAAAAACCTTATCAGTGCTCTGAATGCCAGAAAAGGTTTAGTTTCAAACCGCAACTTTATCGACATGCATTAATCCACTCTATGCAAAACCCCTTTCAGTGCTCTGAATGCCAAAAAAGTTTCAGCAGTAAATCTTATCTCACTGAACATATAAGAATCCACACTGGGGACAAACCTTATCAGTGCTCTGAATGCCAGGAAAGGTTTTATAACAAACATAGTCTTTCTCGACATGTAATAACCCACTCTGGCGAAAAACCTTACCAGTGCTCTGAATGCCAGAAAAGGTTTAGTTTCAAAGGGAGTCTAAATCGACATGTATTAACCCACTCTGTGGAAAAACCTTACCAGTGCTCTGAATGCCAGAAATATTTCAGTGAAAAAAGAGACCTTACTGTACATACAAGGACCCACACTGGGGAAAAACCTTATCAGTGCTCTGAATGCCAGAAAAGGTTTTGTAAAAAACAAAGTCTTTCTCAACATGTATTAACCCACACTGGGGAAAAACTTTACCAGTGCTCTGAATGCCACAAATATTTCAGTACAAAAAACAATCTCATTCATCATATAAGAACCCACACTGGGGAAAAACCTTATCATTGCACGGATTGCCAGAAATGTTTCATTAGCCAAACCCAGCTCACTCTGCATAGAAGAACCCACACTGGAGAGAAACCTTATCAGTGCCCGGAATGCCAGAAATGTTTCATTGACAAAAACAGTCTCACTCATCATATAAGAACCCACACTAGGGAGAAACCTTTTCAGTGCTCTGAATGCCAGAAATGTTTCAGTGTAAAAATCAGACTCACTGAACATACAAGAATCCACACTGGGGAAAAACCATATCAGTGCTCTGAATGCCAGAAAAGGTTTTGTAAAAAACAAAGTCTTTCTAATCATGCAGTGACCCATTCTGTGGAACAACCTTATCAGTGCTCTGAATGCCAGAAATGTTTCACTGAAAAACGCAATCTCACGGTGCATATAAGAACCCACACTGGGGAAAAACCGTATCAGTGCTCTGAATGCCAGAAATGTTTCAGTTTAAAAAGTAGACTCACACGGCACATAAGAATCCACACTGGGGAAAACCCTTATCAGTGCTCTGAATGCCCAAAAGATTTCAACAGTAAATCACTTCTAACTGCACATGTGAGATTCCACACTGGAGAAAAACCTTATCAGTGCTCTGAATGCCAGAAAAGGTTTTGTAACCAACAAAGTCTTTCTCAACATTCAATAACCCATTCTGTGGAACTTCCTTATCAGTGCTCTGAATGCCAGAAATGTTTCAGTAAAAAAAGTAGTCTCACACGACACATAAGAACCCACACTGGGGAAAAACCTTATCAGTGCATTGAATGCCACAAATGTTTCAGTGAAAAAATCAATCTCACTCACCATATAAGAACCCACACTGGGGAAAAACCTTATCAGTGCTCTGAATGCCAGAAATGTTTCAGTGAAAAAAGACATCTCACGCTGCATATAAAAACCCACACTGGGGAAAAACCTTAGCAGTGCTCTGAATGCCCAAAACATTTCAACCGTAAATCACTTCTAACTGCACATGTGAGATTCCACACTGGGGAAAAAACCTTATCAGTGCTCTGAATGCCAGAAATGTTTCAGTGACAAAAGAAGTCTTTCTCAACATACAATAACCCACACTGGGGAAAAACCTTATCCATGCTCTGAATGTCAGAAATGTTTCAAAAACAAACTCAGTCTCACTCAGCATATAGGAACCCATATTGGGGAAAAACCTTATCAATGCTCTGAATGCCCAAAAGATTTCAAACTTAAATCACTTCTAACTGCACATGTGAGATTCCACACTGGGGAAAAAACCTTATCAGTGCCCTGAATGCCAGAAATGTTTCAGTGAAAAAAGAATACTCACTACACATACAAGAACCCACATTGGGGAAAAACCTTATTGCATTGAAAGCCACAAATGTTTCAGTGAAAAAATCAATCTCACTCCCCATATAAGAACCCACACTGGGGAAAAACCTTATCAGTGCTCTGAATGCCAAAAATCTTTCAGCCGTAAATCTGATCTCACTGCACATTTGAGAATCCACACTGGGGGAAAAAGATCAGTGCTCTAAATGTCAGAGAAGATTCAGAGGTAGTGATGGTTACATGCACCATAAGAAAACACCCCATCAAAAATACTTCAGTGCTCCAAGTGCCAGAAAAGCATCCATTTTAAATGCAATCTCACCTACATGAGAAGACGCACACAGGGAAAAAACATTACCTATGCTGTGAATGCCAGAAATTCCTATTTTTTGATAGGCACAGCCTCACTAACCATAATCCACTCCATACTGATGAAAACCTTATGAGTGCTCTGAAAGCCAGAAAAGCTGCAGAGAAAAACGTTATCTCACCTTGAGAAACTCCACACTGAAGAAAATCCTTATGCTGTAAAAGCTTGAATCTGAAAGACAGAGTTATGCTTCACGAGAGATCCCACTCTGGGGAAAAACCTTATGAGTGCTCAAAATGCAAGCAAAGTTTTGGTCACAAATTACGACTCACTTGTCATGAGCAAACTCACACGGGAGAAAAAAGCCTTATGTGTGTTCTGAATGTCAGATAAGGTTTAATCAAAAATCAATGTCACTTCACATGAGAGAATTCACACTGGACTAAAGCCTTATACAGGAGGGGGAAACCAGAAACGTTATACTCAGAAAGGAGATCTCACAAAACAATAGAAATGCACCAGCACCAGGTAAAAAGTAAGGCGTATCTTGAGTTGCAGAAAAGCTTCTAACAACCTGACTTTACATGAGAGAGCACGTATTGTAGTTGCAATAGGATTAATCAAGAAATTCTTGCAGGATAACTTAGGCTGCCCGCATGCAACCTCCAAAGAAATTTCATGCCTTGAAAATGTTTTAATTGCAAAAAAATCCACAATTTGAGTATCTTAAAGTTACAAAACTCTCAAGGTCTTTACTTGACACAGAGAAGTGTTAGTACTTGCAAACATCAACTAATTAACAAAAAATTCACTATATTAATGTCTTAAATTTACTCCACCCAAAAGGTTTCTACTCACACTTGTTTCTTAACATATGACTGAAATCTAGATTTTCATGCTAAGATTAGGCCTAGGCGGTATTCCTCAATGAAGAACTCAGCAAAGTGTCAAAAAAACTCAACCGCTCAACGCGGAGTTCTGCGAGCAGCAGAGTGCGTTAGGGTCAATTTTAACCGCTTTTTCAGTAAATAGCACACTACTCCAGGATCCCAAAATGATTAGTGGTGAATTACTGTAGGGAAATATAAAATGTATTTGAGAGCTGGACATGTTGTTCTGTTAGTTGGGTTGAAAAAGAGACTGGAGGGATAGAAGAGGGAAGATTTTGCATTTATATAGCGCTTGCTACCCCTGATGAAGTGTTGAAGAGCTTTTCAGCGAGTAGCATGCTACTCCGGAACCCAAAAAGATGAATAGATAGATCAATTATTGTGGTAGGTTGTTTTATTATATAAATACAACTGTACGAAAATTCATAAAATTCTCTTGTAAAGTTGTATCCAAGTGGCATTTATAGTCTCTGATAATAATGTATACAAAGTTGGCTTGCCAGCAAGACTGATGCCCCGTAATGTTGATGCAAAGTCATCTGTGCTGGAGTATCCTAGACTCTTGTTGAATTGTACCATCCACCTTGTAGGTGCTGCTATTTGTATCAGGTCCACATTGTAGGCAGACACAAACGCCGAAATTGTGCACTATTTATATTAAGCATAATGTAGGTGAGCAGATGACAGTAACCACTGTACAAGCTGCATTAGGTGCTTAGAAGTAGAGTGACATAAAGGGCAATAAACACTCCACTAACTCTGTCACTCGCTTAGTACAGACGAACGCCAAAGCTTCGTACATGATGAAGCATCAGAGTGCACCCTCTTTCTGCGTCCCATGGGCATTTTGGCATTTGTTCTACAGAAGAGGCTGCAGACACTTACATAGCCCTTTATGTAGTGTGGATCACGTAGGAGAGATTCTAAGCGGGCATGCTTTCCTTTGTAGTGGGCATGGCCACATTCAAATGTGGGAAAACCTTTTGTGTTACGACTGCACTGTATTATTGACACGGGCGAAAGGGCAAACAAGCAGTTAGGAGGCGCACTGATTGTATACCCCCACCTGACAGGATGGTGACAGACCCAAACCACCTGCAGGGGAAACGTGCCACCTCGCTTAATAGCTGCCAGACGCTTTACTTTGTAAGCAGACCGGTGGTTTACAACTGTACCTACGTTGGGACACCACATGCTTTTTACAGCATAATCTGGTGTACTCCCCCTGTGTGACATGACAGCACCCACTGAAGACTGCACCGTTGTGTAGTCTGGGACAGTGTACCTTCCCTGTAATTCTGAACTGGGCCTTTAAATACGGTACTATTTTGTGTGTCTGTGAGAAGTTGGCCTGGTAGGGGATGTTTCCAATTCTGGAACCACCTACTACCTGACCAAACAATCCCCTTATGGTGTCTGGTTGTAAGTCAACCTTATTAGACAAGCTATCCTAGTGGTAGCATGGACTAAGCAGCCTAAAGGCTTAACTTAAGAGGTCGTGTTAAGCGAGCTGTTTTACCACATACAATCCTGTAATACCAAATGAAAGGACACCACACAAGTATATATTATAAAAATATATGTGTTTATTACTAAAAACAATCCCCAGTATTCTTTATGAATAAAGGGGCACAAGCGTTAAATCAAAAGCACTGTTTAAACATACAAAGTTGCACAATTATGGATGAGGGCAGGGGGCCACTCAAACCATATACTAAACAAGTGGTATAAGAAAGGCCACTCGAACAGTGGTTAGGCCTAGGGCCTAGGGAATCGCTGGGAGCAGTCAGGACAAGCAATGCTGAAGTCGGGAATGGCCCTCGGGATTCGGGAGATGTGCGGAAAGCGCACGCATGCACCAATGTTAACCAATGGTGCGTAAAAGTCAAATAGTTAAAGTTTAAGGACACTTCCGCTGAACCTAGAGGAACAAAACTTAACACACAGACCCTAGAGGTGTGCACCAGTGTGGGAACACCGGCGGAGCAAAGTTACCTCACCCACAGGAAGTGGGGGCACAGGGTCGAAGTGGCGTCGGGTTTTGACACGCAGGCTCTTGGTGCTTGAAGCTGAAAGGGCTGCAGGCAGGGTGAAGACGAAGTGTCCGGTGGAGTCCAAGGGTGGACTCAAGTTGTAGAGTACCTGAAAGCAGAGGGGACAGAGTCTGGGTCACTCAGCAGTGACCAGGGTGGAACCAGGACGGAACCAGGCAATGTCGGGCGCAATCAGGTGGTCGTCGAGGCGCTTCTCTTCGCTGTCACGTGGGCTCTGGGGCATCTGCGACGTCCAGGAGCAGGTCACGATCTGTCCCACGCAGGCTCTCACCGTCAGTGCAGTCGGCTTCCGATTTGGAGCAAACAAGCCTTGGTAAGAGCAATCCACGCGGGATTGGAAGATGGCGTCTCACTCGGACCCGGAAGGTCAGAGTCGGGGCTCCCTTTCAGGGGAGCTGGTGTGGGTCTGGAGCAACCAGAATCACGAGTCTTCTTTTGTAGTTCGTCGGCACAGGGACCACAAGCCAGCTGGCAAGTGACCGGGCCAACGCGTTGAGCCAAATCGTGCCAAAGGGCCCCACGCAGCACTCGTCGAGTGTGGAGGGCTGAACTTCGGCTCAGGAGTAGCTCAGGGTGGGGGCTTCGCAAACCCCGGTGTACAGCTTCGAGGGTCACTCGTGGGCTGCACGGTCAGCGTCTCGTGGTCACTTCAAGATGGCGTGCCCCACGCTTCCGGTCGCCTCCACGGGTCTCAGCTTTGCAGGGACTGTGGATCGGGCTGTTAGAAGCTGGGCAGGCTTGATCTCGTCGATCTCAGTCGCTCGAGTTCCGGCGGGAACTGCAACTAAGTAGACGTCGAGGGCTGGATGGTGCCTGCTGCTGCAGGGTGGTCACTCCTTGACCACAAGGGAGATTCTTCGGGCTTCCACGTTGAGATGGAGGGCGAAGGGTCCAGAATATCGTTTCAAATGTTTCTTCCAGGAAATCTGATGTGCATTGGCACTGCTCCCACTCTTATTCGAATCTGGTGGGCGTGATTACCTGCTAGGTCCCCTCCTATGGGTGGGACCCAGGAAGTGGGTGGATACACCCCCTTCCTTTGATCCAGGCCGCCCTGGCACGAGGGCTGGAGTGCCCCAGAACCGGTTTGGCCGGATTATGCAAGGGGCAGCCTTGTGCGCCCCAGGCAGTGTCTGGTTTCTTTCAAACCTCCCTGCTACAATACACTATCTCCTGTCTGGAGGGCGGTGACACCCTCCTGTGACAGGAAACCCTTTGTCCAGGACCCCCTTGACTGGGTTTCGGTCAGCTCCAGGGGTCCAGACATTTGTCTGTGGCAGAGGCATCCATTTTGTGGATCTTAAGGCCTTTGGAGAAATCAACCGCATTAAAGTGAAGTAACATGTCTTACCCCTCTAGAGGGGTGGAATGCCATCCCCGTCGCCAGAACTGGCGAGGGGATGGTATTCCAAAGCGTATGACACCTTACACGACATGTTTTGATAAAGCCAAACCAGAGTTGCTAAATAACCGCGAGGATTATAAGGCACTTAATAGTATATGGTATGGCATTATCCTGAAACAGCTTAGGGATTTGTTCCCGACGGCTGCAGACAGGCTCAGCTCATGCTAGAGCTCCATCTCACATAAAAACCATGCACCCAGCCTCCAGGATTGGTGAGGCCTGTCTATAGGAGTGGCTCACAGGTTTACATGTGTCCAGATATAGGTTTAGACATAGGTATACTATATCTAAGCAAGGGGTGTGTACACCACCTTACCCCAGCTGAGTGATCAGCCAGTTGTGTCAATTTAAGAACCAGCCAGGGGTGGCAAAAGATATGCTGCAGCCCCTGGTAGGCCTTAGTGGCTCCTGTGCCCTGTGCACCTATAGTGCATTCTACAGGGGCTGACAAGGAGTCCATTTCCAATTGGTATGTACCTAGGGTACATGGAATCCATTTTACAGAGAGAGCAGATGGCCTGGGGCCCTGATTAGCAGGGAACCAGGTCAACTAAGTCAAAAAACCAGCTAAACACAGGCAAAAAATCTGGGGTAACCATAGTCAGGTAGCCACCTTCCTACATAACCCCCCCCCAAACGAAAGGAGATAAGGCTATCCTTGGCCAGGTAAGCCTATATTGCCTGAGTGGCCGTATAAGGAAGTACCTGCACTAGCATGGGTACCCCCTGTCTCATGGTCCACTAAGCAGTCCCTCACCCTTTGGGTATTAGAGGGTCTCCACCATAGGGAATCACTACCTTGGGTGTGTTTATGCAAAGTTAAAGGCTGGTTTGGATATGGAGTATTGAAGCGAGGCTCTACTAATTTAGGGCTTAGCTTCCTCCAATTATCTTCCACCATGTGTGCCTTTCTCTCTTTAACTGAGTTGCACTGTGCTCTCAGGGTCAACCTCTGGCTACCTAAAGCTGGAGGCTGGGTCCCTCTGTCTGGCTTGCTGGAGGGACAGTTCAGGTTTGGGCCCTTTGGGTCCCAGGTTTGGCTGTGCCCAACAGAATCCATCTGGGGGAGGTCCCTAACTGTTTTTAAGGGGGCTCCCTCAGGAGTTTTTAAAGTTTTCACCTTACTAGGGCTACTAGTTTTGGTGCACCTAATCTTTTGATGGGGGTGCTTTATTTGACAGGGGGCCCTCTGGGTCTCACTGTCCTTCTTGTCCTCTGCAGCCCTGGGCTGGCTAAGGCAAGGGAGAGAGGGGCAGGTTACCTGCTCCAGACTGGGTCCCACCTGAGAAGGGTCCACTGACATCAGAGGTTCTGTCAGGCTAGGCCCAACCACCTCTGGGGCAGTTCCTTCATCAGGGGTAAGATCAGTTCCCTGAGGAGGCTGATCCTGTCCTAAAGTCTGGTGAGGGGGAGATTTCTCTTCCTCCTCCATGCTCTCAGTTTGTGTGGAGTTATCCATCATTTCAGGTTTCACAACACACGTGTCAGTTTGAGTTTGGGCTGTGGCCATCACAGCCCCACCAACCTTTTCAGGAGGAGACTCAGTTTGGGTTTCTGCTGTTATCATAACAGCTTTGCTATTCTGTTCAGGAAGAGCTTTTGCTAAAGATGGGGCAGGGAGTATCTCCGCCCTACCAACCTTTTCAGGAAGGACATCTTGAATTGGGGCTGTAGCCATTACAGCCCCACTAACCTTTCCATTGGAATTTACCATTCTAGAATGGATTTCCTGTTCAACCCCAGCCCAGGCTGAGATTTCTAAATCATTACCCAGTAGACAGTCTACAGGCAAGTTTGGGGACACTGCCACTCTCTTTGGGCCAGTGACACCTCCCCAGCTGAGACTTACTACTGCCATGGGATGATTTGTTTGGATGCCATCAATGTTTATTACCTGGTATGTGGCACCAGGTAAAAGTTGCTTAGAGGGGACTATGCCATCAGCCACCATGGTGATGCTAGCCCCTGTGTCTCTAAAAGCTTCAACTCTTAAACCATTGATGATGGGTTCTTGTCTATACTTGCTCAAAGTATTTGGGCAAGCAGAGAAGTTGGCAAACCCCATGCCAGCCTCATAAACAAGATCATTGGGTGATGGGGACCTGGATAGGCCAGGGTCCACCTGATTTCCAAAAGTAAACCCACCCAGATTCCTGGGTGTGCTTCTACTTCCTGGGGGATTACTGCTGACAGTAACAGGAGGTGTTGAAGCTGGCTTTGGAGGTATATTTTCTTTATTGTTATTCTTGGGACAACAGCTGTCTGTTTTGTAATGCCCCACCTGTTTACAGGGATAACAATAGGGTTTTTTCTCAGTTGAAGAAGTGTCTTGGGACCCACCCCCATCCTTGGAGTTTTGGGGCCCTGGGGAAGTCTTTTCTTTACTTTTATCCCCACCCTTATCTTGAGGCTTGGTAGACTCCTTCTTCTGGTTACTGTCCTGATTCTTAGGCCTAATCCTGGTTCTGACCCATTTGTCTGCCTTCTTTCCCAATTCTTGGGGAGAGGTCAGATCAGAGTCTACCAGGTGCTGGTGTAAGAGCTGGTTCTGACAATTACTTAGGATCTGCTCCCTCATAATCAAATTATACAATCCTGTAAAGTCATGTACTTTGCTGCCATGTAGCCAACCCTCCAGAGCCTTAGTAGCACAATCTACAAAATCAGTCCAGTCCTGAGTCTGTGTCTTCTGGGTATCTCTGAACTTCAACCTGTACTGTTCAGTGGTTAAGCCAAACCCATCTATTAGAACACTCTTCAGGACTTTGTATTTGTTTGCATCCTCATGTCTAACAGTGAGGAGCTTGTCTCTCCCTTTCTCTGAAAAGGAGTACCATAAGATTGCTGCCCACTGTTCCTCAGGAACCTGCTGTACCATGCAGGCTCTCTCAAGAGCAGTCATCCATTTGTGGATGTCATCCCCTTCTTTGAAGGGGGGCACAATCTTTGTCAGGTTTCTACTATCATAGGACCTGGGTTTCTCTTTTGGAATATTGCTGCCACCAGTGGCATCTAAGCCACACAATTTCTGCTCTCTTGCCAAGGCAAGTCTAGCTTGAGCCAAGGCTACCTCCTCCCTCTCTATCTGGAGTTTGACAGCCCTCATTCTGGCCCTATGCTCTAACTTTTGAGAAGCATCCATGCCTCTCTGTGATTCCCTGGAGGCACTAGAAAGATGAGAGTCCCCTGAGGGAGATCTCACTCTTCTGTTGCCTGGGGGAATCATGTGTTGGGTCCTGGGGAGGTGCTGGCCCTCTCCATTCCCCAGTAGGTCCAAGTTGGCCTGGCTAAGCCTACCAACTGGAACCTGGCTACCCTGATCCTGTACTCCTAAGTCCTCAACATCTGAGTCCTCATCCAAGTCATCATCATCCTCCTCTTCAAGGGGATCAACTGCAGGGGGGTTCCCTCCAGTTCCTGTATCTAGGGAAGCTGCTTTTGCCTTCTCTAAGTCATCCTGTTCTAGGATTTCTACCAGGATTAGGCAGGTGGGGCTTCTGCCCCTTTTTAACCCTCTTGCTTTGCACAAGGCAATCAAGTCTCTGCGGGTTAGTTTGTCATATCCAAAAGTTGCCTGGGTAGGGTCAACTGTCACAGGAGTAGACCCTGAGGCTTTTCCTGTGTCAGACATGGTTACTAGTGAGGTGTAAGTGGTGCACTTACCTACACTAAGTGTTTTCCTACTGGACCTTGCTAGTGAGTTGTAGTCAGGGGTGTGCTACTCCCTTCAACCTACAACTACTAAGTTCAGTAGAACTTAATATGCTAAGCTTTTGATTTTATATGTACCTAGAGGTACTTGATGTGATCTTTCAATTTGATATAAAGATTGCAATGGTAAAACAACAGCAAGCTCAAATCCCACCGCTGCCACCAATGTGAGAAGTTGGCCTGGTAGGGGATGTTTCCAATTCTGGAACCACCTACTACCTGACCAAACAATCCCCTTATGGTGTCTGGTTGTAAGTCAACCTTATTAGACAAGCTATCCTAGTGGTAGCATGGACTAAGCAGCCTAAAGGCTTAACTTAAGAGGTCGTGTTAAGCGAGCTGTTTTACCACATACAATCCTGTAATACCAAATGAAAGGACACCACACAAGTATATATTATAAAAATATATGTGTTTATTACTAAAAACAATCCCCAGTATTCTTTATGAATAAAGGGGCACAAGCGTTAAATCAAAAGCACTGTTTAAACATACAAAGTTGCACAATTATGGATGAGGGCAGGGGGCCACTCAAACCATATACTAAACAAGTGGTATAAGAAAGGCCACTCGAACAGTGGTTAGGCCTAGGGCCTAGGGAATCGCTGGGAGCAGTCAGGACAAGCAATGCTGAAGTCGGGAATGGCCCTCGGGATTCGGGAGATGTGCGGAAAGCGCACGCATGCACCAATGTTAACCAATGGTGCGTAAAAGTCAAATAGTTAAAGTTTAAGGACACTTCCGCTGAACCTAGAGGAACAAAACTTAACACACAGACCCTAGAGGTGTGCACCAGTGTGGGAACACCGGCGGAGCAAAGTTACCTCACCCACAGGAAGTGGGGGCACAGGGTCGAAGTGGCGTCGGGTTTTGACACGCAGGCTCTTGGTGCTTGAAGCTGAAAGGGCTGCAGGCAGGGTGAAGACGAAGTGTCCGGTGGAGTCCAAGGGTGGACTCAAGTTGTAGAGTACCTGAAAGCAGAGGGGACAGAGTCTGGGTCACTCAGCAGTGACCAGGGTGGAACCAGGACGGAACCAGGCAATGTCGGGCGCAATCAGGTGGTCGTCGAGGCGCTTCTCTTCGCTGTCACGTGGGCTCTGGGGCATCTGCGACGTCCAGGAGCAGGTCACGATCTGTCCCACGCAGGCTCTCACCGTCAGTGCAGTCGGCTTCCGATTTGGAGCAAACAAGCCTTGGTAAGAGCAATCCACGCGGGATTGGAAGATGGCGTCTCACTCGGACCCGGAAGGTCAGAGTCGGGGCTCCCTTTCAGGGGAGCTGGTGTGGGTCTGGAGCAACCAGAATCACGAGTCTTCTTTTGTAGTTCGTCGGCACAGGGACCACAAGCCAGCTGGCAAGTGACCGGGCCAACGCGTTGAGCCAAATCGTGCCAAAGGGCCCCACGCAGCACTCGTCGAGTGTGGAGGGCTGAACTTCGGCTCAGGAGTAGCTCAGGGTGGGGGCTTCGCAAACCCCGGTGTACAGCTTCGAGGGTCACTCGTGGGCTGCACGGTCAGCGTCTCGTGGTCACTTCAAGATGGCGTGCCCCACGCTTCCGGTCGCCTCCACGGGTCTCAGCTTTGCAGGGACTGTGGATCGGGCTGTTAGAAGCTGGGCAGGCTTGATCTCGTCGATCTCAGTCGCTCGAGTTCCGGCGGGAACTGCAACTAAGTAGACGTCGAGGGCTGGATGGTGCCTGCTGCTGCAGGGTGGTCACTCCTTGACCACAAGGGAGATTCTTCGGGCTTCCACGTTGAGATGGAGGGCGAAGGGTCCAGAATATCGTTTCAAATGTTTCTTCCAGGAAATCTGATGTGCATTGGCACTGCTCCCACTCTTATTCGAATCTGGTGGGCGTGATTACCTGCTAGGTCCCCTCCTATGGGTGGGACCCAGGAAGTGGGTGGATACACCCCCTTCCTTTGATCCAGGCCGCCCTGGCACGAGGGCTGGAGTGCCCCAGAACCGGTTTGGCCGGATTATGCAAGGGGCAGCCTTGTGCGCCCCAGGCAGTGTCTGGTTTCTTTCAAACCTCCCTGCTACAATACACTATCTCCTGTCTGGAGGGCGGTGACACCCTCCTGTGACAGGAAACCCTTTGTCCAGGACCCCCTTGACTGGGTTTCGGTCAGCTCCAGGGGTCCAGACATTTGTCTGTGGCAGAGGCATCCATTTTGTGGATCTTAAGGCCTTTGGAGAAATCAACCGCATTAAAGTGAAGTAACATGTCTTACCCCTCTAGAGGGGTGGAATGCCATCCCCGTCGCCAGAACTGGCGAGGGGATGGTATTCCAAAGCGTATGACACCTTACACGACATGTTTTGATAAAGCCAAACCAGAGTTGCTAAATAACCGCGAGGATTATAAGGCACTTAATAGTATATGGTATGGCATTATCCTGAAACAGCTTAGGGATTTGTTCCCGACGGCTGCAGACAGGCTCAGCTCATGCTAGAGCTCCATCTCACATAAAAACCATGCACCCAGCCTCCAGGATTGGTGAGGCCTGTCTATAGGAGTGGCTCACAGGTTTACATGTGTCCAGATATAGGTTTAGACATAGGTATACTATATCTAAGCAAGGGGTGTGTACACCACCTTACCCCAGCTGAGTGATCAGCCAGTTGTGTCAATTTAAGAACCAGCCAGGGGTGGCAAAAGATATGCTGCAGCCCCTGGTAGGCCTTAGTGGCTCCTGTGCCCTGTGCACCTATAGTGCATTCTACAGGGGCTGACAAGGAGTCCATTTCCAATTGGTATGTACCTAGGGTACATGGAATCCATTTTACAGAGAGAGCAGATGGCCTGGGGCCCTGATTAGCAGGGAACCAGGTCAACTAAGTCAAAAAACCAGCTAAACACAGGCAAAAAATCTGGGGTAACCATAGTCAGGTAGCCACCTTCCTACAGTGTCTATTTAATTCAGGTACTAGAATGTGGTACTACTTGTATACTAAGGTACATAATGAGATTACGTAGATTACACCTCTGCGTGCTTAATGCTGCCATTTGCATTTCAAGACCAGTGATTAATGTGGCTTTATGAAGTTCAACGCCATTGGGTGTTCCCGAGCTGTCTGATACTTGCATATGGAAAAGATGGGCCATTTGGAACCTAAAGATAGATAAACATATTCATAGGTCACGATTTAAGTCTGCATCTAATATAAAACTGTAAATTAGGAGAGATGATAAGTGAGATGTTAAAAGGCAGCCGCTTATCGAGCTGCATTTATAAGTAGGCCTCCCTATATTATGAGATCTATTCCTGCTTCAGTCCTTAATTGCATTGAATACTTTAATACCCAGGCATGAAGTCATTGTCGAGCTGTTTAAATATCCACCTGTCTCCCCACCTCTTCCCCAATGCATCCTCATCCAGTGGCCTAGCCAGTGGGCCCTGGGCCCTAAGGCAAGAAAGGAAATGTGACCCCTGCCCTCTGTTTGGACTGTGGAAAACAGCAATAATCATTGTTCTGTGGGCCCCTCAGACCTTTGTTTGAACGGTGACAAACAGCAGTAATCAGGGTTCAGTGGACCTTTAAGGCGCCTGGGGCCTGGTGCCACTGCACCTGCTGCACCAATAGGAAGCTAAGCCCCTGCCCTTAACAGCTTCTATTCTAGCCCCACTGGTGAACTGAACCAGCCAAGTACTGATCTGGCCATATATGCAGGCATGCAGCCGCCTCTTGGACTGAAGGGATTTAAGTCGCATGAAAGCAGCATGCGGGAAACAACTATTTTCTGAGGCAGTCAACACCTTGTCTGTTCCAACCTGAATCCATTCAAAAGCAGGGACGAAAAAACGGTTCATCGTCATCTCTTGCTTATCAAAAGGGTAAAACCGATTCATCTAACATGAATAGTGTACCACATAACAAATTGTGATTCTGTTTACAAATTAAAACTAGCATGCATAAAGAAAGGGGAGCCTTTGGCCAAAATAGCCATTTTCCCTACCCATACTTCTAACACATCTTTTACAAAAAAATGCTAACTACATTGTCTGCCGGAAATAGTCATTAGAGCCTACTTATAAGCAAATGACATTTAGAATTCTCTTTCACTTCAAGCTTTCAAAAGTAAATTGATATAAAAGCAGTATTGAATTTTTATGACATTGTGTACTCTTACCAAAATTTAGAGCATCAATTTTATATGACAGGCCATAAAAAATGAGTTTTTAATATATACTAAACCTCCAGAAAGATTTGATTAACCAGTTATAAAGTCACGTCTAGCTTAGTTAGTTTATAGTCTTATTTTTTAAGAGAAATGTTTTCACATTGTTACTGGATCTGCATGGCTAAACACTTATAAGGTCCCAAAGGCGAGACCTATTGGCTATGCCAATGATTGTTATTATTTGAGTACAATGAACAGCAGCACTTTTGATTAGGTCCTGAAGAAAGCAGCAAACACCTCTTTGGAGGGTTAATAGGCTGAAACATATTGACCTCTTATTAACTTTCCCTCTGCTGCCCCCACTAACCTGAGCTCATTTTTGTGGTATTTCGTATACCATTCTCCATAACAAAACATGCCTGAACTCCTCCCTCTCAGTGAGGGGGCTGTACCCTGTACTGTAATTAGGTATAATGGTGGGAGAAGATTCCGAATGAGGAAGCATGCCAACTATGGTGGGTGAGGGAAATCTTCCCTTTAAAGGGATATTTAATCTTAGCTAGGTCTTCATTTGCAACAGTAATCCTCATAGACCCAAGGGTTTCTTGATTGTGGTAGAAATACATTTTTACCCCTTCATTGTACGTTTAAGCACAGGCCATTGCTTGAAATGTTGTGATCAATGTAGGAAAAATACTCTTTGCACTGAGAAAATGTGTTAAAATAACAGAAAGTTGATAATCGCATTTAATACCTTCTCATACCTGGATTTATCTAGAAGAGAAGTCTGTTAATTCTAGCAGATTGTTGATTCCACAAGGTATACGAAATTAGGGGATCTTTATCTGATATCTTTATCAGTAAATTATCTGAAATTATTGGACATAAACTTTTGCAAGTATTATTTCTAAAGATAAAGGAAGTTCTATATTTGACTTTTGTAAGCTAACCCCAGTGCGTATGACTTCAATAACCACCTCTCTCAAATCAATATTGTGCTTGGTTTAGTGAGAAAGCTAAATGATCTAGGAGAAACCAGGACTGCGCGTCAGTATTTTTCTTAGGAAGCTTTAAGTTAGAGAGTGAAAACACTTTTTAAAATGCCCCAAAAATTGTGACAAAGATATTTCAATATGTTTGACAAAAAGAATAGGTACATTTCATGACAATATTGAAATTGAAAATAAAATAATAGAAACAAATATTAATACCACATGACAAAAATATTAGACTACATTTCAGCAATATATAGGAAATACTGAGGTTCATGTATTAATAATCCATTTGGTAAAAGTGGTTGCTTGTGGAGTCAGCACACTACTGTGTCTGTGATGGCTTTTAAATAAAGGTATTTTTAATGCACCCCATTTTACTTTCAGATTCACAAATGTCCCCTTGGGTTACTACCGCCTGTTACTGTTTTTCAGCCCACGTATGGTTTCAAAGCTTCATACATACCTTAAGGATGTATTACGTATTTAGAAGGGACTCTATTAACATTCCCCTTCCAAATTCTTAATTGTTAAATGGGCTTAGTACATTTCCAAAAGGGGTTTAGCATTTGCAAACTCTGTGCATTTCCGAACCAGTGGATTTTTGAACAATAAAACCCTTGGTACATGAGTCAATTTTTCTCAATTCCCTCCAAATTAGGTTTGCTAATAATGTTGGTTGAATGATAACCGGTGGACGTAGCTATTTAGTGTTAGTGTTGCTTCAGATCAAATAAAAACCATAACACATAACTCTTACACAATGCTTAAAGACAGAATTTCGGACTTCCAGCTTTAATGTTTTGTTAAATATATTTGCAAATGTCGTCACTTAAACAGGAAAGCATCTAAACCGGTCTCTGGACATAAAATAGGTTGTAATCATAATCTTTTGATACATTTTCTGAGTTTCAGGAACAATGTGTGTCATCTGTGTTTACTCTAAACCACTATAATAAACATATTCAATGCTTTTAGATTTAATCTGTTTGTACTGGTTTCTATTGCAGACAATAATCTAGATTTAAACCAAGGATCAATTCCACCCATGGCTTTTAAAACCTATTTATCATTGATCTCTTTTAGTGTTATTGCAAATAAAACTGTAATAGAACTGATCTGAGAGATGGACCTTCAAGTATTATGCTCAGTCAATTTATTGAACAAACTATGGAGTTAACATCTAATCTATTTGTTAGAGAACTTTCTTTGCCTGACCGTATTACCGCACAACCCCAACCCTCACAAGTTTTCTGTGATTCACTTAATTCATTTTTTATCGAAAAAAATCTCCTCCATCAAAAATAATATCCCTTCCCCTTCTCCTTCTAGTGTTCACCTCTTACCCCCTAGAAACCCTTGTTGCTTGTCTGAATTCCCCCCTATTTCCCAGACCGAATTTATTACTCTGTTACATGCAGTTAGTTCAGGTTCTCCCAACGATTGTTGCCCCCCACAAATCCTAAAAGCTGCCTTCTTGGCCTGTCCTGGCCCCCCCTTGGCCCTTCTCAATGACTCACTCGCCACATGTTCTGTCCCCAATGCTTTCAAACAAGCTGTCATTGTACCTATTCTCAAAAAACCTAGTACCGACCCTTCCGTTCTGAGTAATTACCGGCCCATTTCCCTTCTGCCGTATCTGGGGAAGGTTCTAGAAACCTATGTCACTCGATGCCTCAGCGCATTCATTGAAAGTTCTTCCTTCCTCGATGACCAGCAGGCTGTATTTAGACCAGTCCATTCAACTGAAGCGGTCATCGCGGCGTTGATGGATGTGCTGAGACTAGGTGCAGATCGGAACCTTACCCAGGCCCTGGTCTTATTAGATCTGTCCGCGGCTTTCGACACGGTCGATCACGACATCTTGATCGACCGTGTCGGAAATGCGGGCATCCAGGGCCTGGCTTTAACTTGGATTTGTTCCTTTTTACATCAACGTTCCCAATCGGTTCATTTATCCACTTTTTCTGCTTCTTTCTCTTCCCTTTCTTGTAGTGTTCCTCAAGGTTCTGCTCTTTCGCCCCTCTTATTTAATCTTTACATGCACCCTCTCTTAGCCTACTTTCATCACACCTCAGTAACCATCTTTAACTACGCAGATGACTTACAGTTAATCTTCCCTATTGACACCTCCTCTGCTTCCCGTACCAACTTCCAGTCCACTAACTATGTCTACCATCTCCGAGTGGATGCATTTTAGCCAGCTGAAGCTCAATCCCAGTAAGACAGAGCTTGTTCTGACAGGAGGGCCCTCCAATCCCTGGGATTCCAGCCTTTGGCCCCAATCTCTCGGCCCCTCACCCTGTCCTGTCGATACTGTGAGGAGCCTTGGCGTGATCATTTACAGCGATTTGTCTATGAGACCTCAAATCAACGCTGTCACTTCTGCTTGCTTTTACCATCTGCGCAGAATTGGCAAAATCCGCAGGTTCCTCACCACAGAGGCTCTTGTACTTGTGATCAAGGCCCTTGTCATCTCCCGTATCGACTACGCCAATTCTCTTTATGCTGGGATTCCTGCTTACCATCTCCACCGGCTCCAGCTGGTGCAAAATCAGGCGGCCAGACTGGTTTTTCAACAGCCAAAACACCAACATGTCTCGCCCCTGCTGAGGAGATTACATTGGCTCCCGGTAGCCTCTCGCTGTACTTTCAAACTGGGATGAACTGTTTTTAAGTCATTAATTGGTCTTGTTCCTGCTTTTACTTCACGTAGTCTCAAGCGTTACATCCCGTCTAGGAACTTGCGTTCCTCTGACCACAACCTCCTAATCATCCCAAGGTTTAAACGTAAAAAACTTGGTGGCTCCTGTTTTTCGTTTCTCGCCCCCTCTATTTGGAATTCCCTTCCTGCCACTATCCGACTTTGCCCTGATTACTTTTGCTTCCGTAAACTCCTAAAAACTCATCTTTTTCAGTTAGCCCATAATTGAACCCTCTGTCTCTCTGTTATGTTTGTCTCTGAGCGCCATGAAACCAATTGGTGTCCGTGCGCGGTATAAAACCTTTTAACATAACATAACATAACATAACTCCTCTTCAATTTTTCACGGAGCTCATGCCGGGGCTGTTAGAACTCTTTTAAAATATGACATTTAAATGTCCAAAAGTTCAGGAATCCTAGTTTCAAGCCTGGTCAAACCTTAATGAATGCAATACCTAAAGATGCCCTACTGTTCCTACATTTTATTGTGCACCATGATTCAGAAATGGCATGTATTTGCTTTCGGAGGAAAAATTCTAAACATATTTATTGTTGTTGCCATCTGAAACATTATCACTAATTGGGAAGATAACAACAAGTGGTCCTGTGATGCTTGCTGGAATGGGAAGTGTTTAATCAAAAGGTGGATTGAATTCAAGTTTAGGTGACAATTTTACAAAAGTGTATGGATTTTGTATATATTTAAAATTGTTTATCTCCAAAAAGGCCTGAATCAATAAATTGAATTGAAATTCAAGTTTATCATTTGAATCCTGTTGTTGGAAAAGATGTGATTTTCAACCCCATGAGGCGGTTCCTTTCCAGAAAGCATTCAGGTTGTAATCATGAGTCAAATAATGCTGAGGAGGATAAAATATTCAAATTGAATTCAAATTACACAATAATTAATTTTGTTTTTCTATATGTAAAAGCATTACATTAATGACATTTCTGTATC
This sequence comes from Lissotriton helveticus, assembly GCF_964261635.1. NCBI lineage: Eukaryota > Metazoa > Chordata > Amphibia > Caudata > Salamandridae > Lissotriton > Lissotriton helveticus. The sequence goes on along the minus strand of NW_027611687.1, from coordinate 1,335,340 downwards.
CTACCACCTTTCTTTCCTGTTCTTTATGAACGTTTCTATCGTTGAACTTTAAAGATTGCCCGAGATTAGGAATTGTGCTCTACATAACTTTGCTGTGTTACAGTATGTTGATTTTTATGTACAATTTTTGTCTCTTATGTGTATGGCAACTGATGTTCTGTTTTGCTTTAATAATCAGATTATGTTTATTAGGTTTTACTATTCAATAAAATGTTTCAAACACAACAAATGGTAGTTGATATGTATTTACAACTGTAGCATTTTTATTGTATGGGCACTTTCAAAGGGGCCAAAAAGATAGTCTGCGGGATAACGGAGGACGACATTGGCATCAGCAGGGAGAGGTTTGGGCAGGTGATTGAGGGTATATGTAAGGTTGGAAGTAGGGGGAACAAAGCATGTACATTGTGTGGACTGTGACGACTCCTGCAGGTATTGTGAGGGATACCATGCTACCCTGAAAATGAATCCCCTAGTGATTATTATCAACAAACTTTATTCGGTTTTATAAAATAAAACCATAAAAGTCATGCATAAAATGATAAAACATCTTCCAAGTTACAGATTGCCAAATATAATATGTCCAAGTTAATCAGAACACAAGATAAAAATTCATGAATTACAGTACAGAAGTTAATCGCAGCTTGACCTGTGTCTAACAGCGACCCATAAAAAGTTAAGCGTATGCAAAACAATGTCATTAGGGAGCAGTTGTAAAAAGATAAGAGCTGGTCTCACCCGCCTGAAACCCGCTTTTTTGGGAATGGGAATAATAAATAACTTTCCAGGGACAGCATAAAAACTACAAAACATTAAAAAGTGCATCATGTCCTGAGGAGACTCACTGTTGCAGCCACATGGCATGAGGCACTGGCCTCTCTGGAATCCACGAGGGTGTGCCATGAGGTAATGGAAGAGGTTGAGCCGAAACTGGGTCAATAGAAAACGATCATGGATGCTTTTAAGCCCTAGAAGATAAGGTTTGTGGTTGGTACAGTTTTTAACACAATGTACTTACGCACACTAGGCTTACACAGCTCATTTCCCTCGCTATCACAGCGGCTCATTCTTTAAAATACACTCTTTGACCGGAGAAAGATCCCTCTTAAATATGCGCTCAGGGTTAGAAAATAGTTCCTACCTACCCTGGGAGGCCAACTCTTATATACTGGAGCCATCGGATGCTTGAGGCATGGTCAAGTGAAAGGCTTTCCCATAGGATGTCTTCGCTAAGTGTATTTCCTTAATTAGCCCAAATATTAAGCCACAAAGCCAGGGGACGGAAAACCAGTACATCTGAGAGGAAAGGCATCCCCAACTCTTTGTGCACGACATAAAATGGGGTGCTTTGTGGGACAGAAAGGGCCCATCGCAGGAAAGAGTTTTCAGCACTTTGCAATGCCCCTGCACCAATGTGGCCCCATATCTCACTCCCATAACTAACCTTTGAGATATATTTGTCTTCATATGTCTTCAAAGGAGCCTCTATTGGCATCCCTCCCACTCTGCTGGCAAAGTTAAAAACAGCTGCAAAAGCTTTCACTAGATCACATTTCTTCCAAGTAGGCAAAGGGCACCAACTCAAGGAATCGTCAAACAGAACTTCCAAATAGGAGAAAGCATTGGTCTTCCGTATTGAAGAAAGAATCTTGTACGCTGTAGAATGCACAGATATTTCAAAATGCTACTTTTTAAATAAAATTGAATGACAATTTTAAGGAAAATATGTAATTTGAATACACTTCTGGCAGTACCAGCACTTAGACTAGAATTCAGGATAATGAATGGTTTTGTGTAAGGCCTGGCAGCGGTAGTACGATGGGGACACCGGCTGCAGATGAACAAAGAAAACACAATTAGATATCTTTCACATACAGAAAGTTTTCATATGAAAAAAGAAAAGTGTGCATTCTATAGAAATTTTAAATATGCAATAAATATGTTTGAGTGAAATGAGGAAACTCTTATCCCATGGTCAGTTTATCAGCAAAACTATTTTTAAAGACACCCTTGTATGCCCTTAGTTTAAGTTTGGATTCTGAATTTTGTACAAATAAGGGAACATTTGAGGTAATAATATCATCCTTTTCTGTGACAAAGCCTCAAAATATCTCTCTTGGAACCTTGATGACAGAATCCAACACTTTTTGATATTGTTCTGTATGAATCACTCCCTTTAAAATCTGTTACTACAAACTGGTCTCGGATGAAAGTTAGGGATGGAATATGTGACTGCTGTAATGCTGGTATACAGGATAGCAACCATGTACTCTTTGTTACCACTGCCTCGCGCTAACAGCGTTGTTTATTATGGAGTGGAGTAGTGTGGCTCACTGGTTAGAGGCAGCAGGCCTGAGAGCAGAAGTCAGCCCGGGACCAGGGTTCAATTCCCGACGCGGCAGGGTCGTGGACCTTGGTCAGCGGACTTGATAATTCTCGCTTCAGTGCTTACTCTAATCAGGGGTTCCACTCAGCAACTCTGGGCATTAGCTTGCCTAATCTCCACAACGGCCCCACCAATTCCGGGGATGCCTGGCTCCACCTTGGGGACTCCCAGCAAGGGACCATCCCACAGGGAAAGCCAGGACGGGTTCCCCAGAGTTATACAGCGCCGGGACGCCCCGTTGCTGGGGCAGCTGTGCGCTTTACAAGTATACTACATTTACATTTACATTTATTATTGAGACCTTTTTTTTTAAAATACAATATAAGCACAGTAGAAAAAGCTCCAAATCTGATATTTTTACCTGATAATGAACTGCTGTGTCAAAAAGTTTTGATATTTTTTAAATATCTTGTGGACCTCCTCATTGATCCAAATCTTCAACTAAGATTAAAGTGATGCAAAAGTGAGAATTTCTGTCAGTTTATCATGGTTTTTCCGCTATGTTTTTGGATATCCTCTATGTTGAAATTTTCTGATTACTTCAACAATTCAATTTCTTGCTCAAGGTTTTCTGCATGAGCCATGGTTCTCTTCATTTTGAGAGCTGAGAGTATGGGTGAATGCCCCGGTTACTTACCGGTAATCTTCATTACTCCGAGTATAGTCTTCCTCGCCACATGACTTACATAGTGAGCTTCAGCTCCACACCAGAACCCTCCAAAGCAAAAAGTTAGCCTCCCATGCCTCCCATCCCTTCCCAAGATGGCCGACCCATTAACACCTGACCTCTATAAGAGGTGGGCCGGCCCAACCCATCAGCCTGAAACCACCAAGCACAAACATGAAGTCGATAGCCAGACAGGGAGGGAGGGATGGGAGCTCATGTGGCGAGGAAGACTATACTCGGAGTAATGAAGATTACCGGTAAGTAACAGGGGCATTACCTCCTCGTTAGTCTTCCTCGCCACATGACTTACATAGTGAGCACATACCAAAGCCAAGCGGCTTCATGGAAACTCACAAGAAACCAACAGACCAGAAGGGGATGACCACGAAAGAGGCCAAACCCAACAGACCAGTACGAGCGGAAGGACCACCCCGGCAACCACGAGTAGGAGAACCAACCCGGGACCGAAGACACCGGGAAGGCCGAAAAACAAACCGGACCCCAGAGACACCGCCCCAACCGAAGGAAGGCAGAGAAAGGCACGGGACCGGACCGCACGGAGCCAAAAAAGGAAACAGCAACCAGGGCCAGAACAGAATGAGCAGGCCCAAACAACACACCAGGGCCGCCCAACAGGCAGCACAAAGCGAGAGGGGAGCAAAAGTCCAAGAGAGGAACCGAACGAACAGAGGACAACCCTACCACAGCGACCTAACCAAAAAATCAACAGTGGAAAGAGGCAACCAGTCCGTCCAGCACAGCAATACCGCAAGGGCGACCACAACCCGCGAGAGAGCCGAACCAGAAAAACTGGGAAGCGGCACCAGAGCCATCCAACAGACAGGCAAGAGCCGGAAGAATGGAAAAGGGCGCCAAAAAGAAACAGAAGGGGAACAACCCCCGCCACACAAAGGACCCCTGGAAGGGACCGCGACTCCAAGGAGAGAACCCGGGCAGGCATCAGGGAAAACGAACCCAGGAAGGAGCCGGAAACGACACCGAAGAGACCCGGAGGAGAACCAACCGGGCCAAGGTGAAAAACTGAAAAACCCACAGGCCCGCCCACGGCCAGAAGGGAGAAGAAGAGGCAGAAAGTAGCCATCCGGCCAGGAACGGGAACACCCCGCACAGGGACCAAGCAACCGACCCAGGAAGAAACACAAGAAGGGAGCGAGCCACCGAAGAGAGCACCCAGGCGGGCAAACAGACAGCCAGCCCACAACCAGGCCCAGCCCAGCGAGACAAAGAAGAACCGACAGGCACAGGAGTGCGGCAGCAACACACCAAAGGCGTGAAGAACAGAAGGGCAGGGTGAAGACGAACCCGAGCCGTGACAAAACACCAAGGGAGCCACCAGAGCCAACAGGACCCGGGACCCCAAAACCAGGGGAAAGAAATGAGGACACACCCACACCGGAAGTGCAGGGCCCCGCCAGGAAATCCCACAGCACCGCCGGAAACAAAAACAGCCAGCAGGCAAAGGGACCCCAGGAAGCGCAAAGCCGGGAGTCAAAACGAGAAGGCCGAAGAGCCAGAAAACGGAGATCCAAAGGAAGCAGACAGGGCCAGACGGACCCAGGAGACTCCCGAACGAGGCACAAAAGAGGCCCGACCCACAAACCACCGAAGGAGAGGCGATGTGAACACGAGCACCCAGGGCCAGAAAAAGGCCGCAGCCAAAAATGACCCAGTCAAGGACCGGACCACTGTGCCAAAGACAAAAAGGGGCGTACCCTGCACACACCCCGTACAATCCCCAGCAAGGCAGGGGAAAAACCCCAGAGAAGCCAAGGAACGGCAAAACAGAAGCCAGACGGGAAAAATGACCACAGGGAAACCCACCGACCCAGCACAGACCGGGAACCCAAGCACGGCCAGATGAAGGCACCACCAACACACAGGCAGGAGGAACACAGCCCCCCCAGGAGACAGAGCGGGAAGAGTCGGGGGAAAAAGAACCAAGGAAGGGCTAGAGGCACCGAGACCAACAGGAAGGGGAGGATCCGCAAAGGACAGACAGGGGCGAAAACACCGCCAGTCCACAAGACCCAAACCACGACCAGAGGAAGGCCCCACCAAGGCAGACAACCCCAACCGGAAAACCCACGAACAGGACCCGGAGAGAAAGGATCAGCGAAACTGTCAAAAGCGACCCCGCAACAAAAAAGAAGAACGCAAGCCCCACCAGAGGCAGGCGCCAAATTCCATGCCCGACCAGGCAGGCACCACCCAAAGGAAGCAGAGCCACCAAAGGGCCACAGCCCCAAGGGCAACGCAGGCCCGGAAGAGAAGGAACGCAACAAAGACCCGACCCCCAGGGGGCAAGGAGAAGCACGGTGACAGCAGAAAGCCGACAGGAAAAGGGAGGAAGAGCCGCCCGCCGAGTCCTGACAAGACCAGGAGAGCCCTCCAGGAGCAGAAACAGTCAGCAAGAAAACACTGACGCAGCCCAGAGACGGACGGACAGACCCCAACAGCAGGAAGACCACCTCAGACAAGCCGCAGCCCCCGGAAAACCCCGGAGGACGGCCAACAAGGAACCAACCGGGACCAACCCCACACAAAAACAGCGGGGACAGGAGTCCACAGGACAAAAGGACCACAGGCCCAAAGCCCGGAAGGTAGCACAGCGAAACACGAAGCAGAGGCCCCACACCAACGCCACAGGTGCCGAACAACAAGCAACCCAAAAATGCACCACACACGGATACAATTACAACGGCCGGAAAAGAACCCCGGCCTGATACAGGCGGGCACCACCAAAGGGACAAGACTCACCCCGAGCCACAGCACCATGGACTCAAGCCAAAGCAAGGAACCCTGCGAAAAAAGCAGAGAGAGCAACCCAATGGGAGACGCTGAGGTGACAAAGGAACGCCTCACGAAGAAGCGTGACAACCACCGGCAAACCGGTAACCCCAGAGCCCCAGGAGGCAGCCGAAGCGAACACGCCCCATGAGCACCCGCAGAGCATGTGAACCACACACGAGGAAGAGGGCGCAAGGGGAGCCCGGCGAGCACTGGAGCAGGAGGAGAAACCACCACCAAAGTACATGGAGGAAAAAGTCCGAACCAAAAACCAAACCGGAGACCACAGAAGCAGCCCGAGAAGAAGAACAGGAGCAACAGCCCCCGGAAACCCCAAAGGCCACACCAAGCAGGACCAGGAACGGTGTAACAGCAGTGCCCAAAATGTAAAAACAATATGTGACAGGAAACCAGAGAGAAAGAGTCCAAGAGCCCTGCAAAAATGCCACAGAGACTCCCCAATGCAGGTCCAAACTGAGCCCGGAGGACGACACCTCGACGAGGTGCAGCCCAAAACAGCCACAACGGGACTCATAAAAATGACCCTAGAAGGATGAAAAGCAGAGCGGACCAGCCGGGATCCGAACCAGTGACCCCGAGGCTGAACATAGGCCCCTGCAGCAGACACATAAAGACACCGAGACACCAGACCCGTCAGTAGAGGTGGGAGCACCGCAAACCCCGACACAGGACGGCGAGCGCCCTAGCCGAGACACGACCAGGACCCACCAGCGAAGTAAAGAAGAGTGCCACAGCAAGACCCCACAAGATGCACAGAAAAGGACAGACATACGCCAAGCGGACACAACTATGTCCTCTCAGCCGATCCGCGAGACAAGAGTCCTGCAGAGACATAACTCCGCAAGAAGCGGAGAGGGCAAAACGCCTAATACTGTAATCAGCAGGCGACAGCAGGCTGAAAAGTACGCCTATAGGGGGGGGCACGGCAGAGCACAGAACGCACCGGCTCAACCCTAGGGCGCAGAGACATGCGAGTAATGCGAGGGAAATGCGAGCCCCCGGTACAAGACACGCAATAATGAGCAACAGCACCCTGGAAGAAAGTGAAAACAAGCACAGTACAACAAAAAAACAAGAACAGACCTGACCCTGGCAACGGATCGAACCCGTAACCAGAATCCACCACGTAGTTCAAGTTGGAAAGATACCGCCCACTGAACTACCCAGCAGACGCTAAACGTGACCATGCGGCTCCCGAAACACCAAGAGAAGCCGGAGGAGCCCGGCCCCGCCCCCCCAGAAGGAGGCGAGGAGCCAAAAGATGGAGCCGGGAAATAGGAGGCAACCGGCCGCGCCCTTCGACTCCAAAACCCGCCGGGAATGCAGGAGAAAGAAGGCGGGAGCAGGCCCCGAGGCAACGCCAGCACCCGCTGGGTGGAATCTGGCAGAGCGGCACTCGCCGAGGACGGCTGAAGGTAAGCCCGTGAGAGCGCGACCCAGCCGGGAGGAGAGTGCGACCCTGCCGGGGGGAGGGCGCCTGCAAGGAAACAACAGAGCCGCAGGGAAGTGCGCGGTCCCAACGGGGCTGAAAACGGCAGAAAAACTACCGGAAAAACACCCGTCCTCGCCTCCAGAGCCCCAGGGATAACCGGGCACTGAAAACGCTAGCATGAACCCTTTTTAATCCGAGAGGCCGCGGCGAACAACCCCGAAGGGAGCAGGATCCACAGAGTCCCGTAGCAGATAACAGTCCACTCAATACAATGAGGAAACAGATAAGTTAAAACACTCAAAAAGCTACCGGGACTCCAGCTCGTGATGTGATTACAGAGGCCACACAAACACGACCCTGATAGTGCGAGGCGAAGCGTAGAAAGGCGCATAACTAGCAGAGCCCCAAACCCCGCCCGCCCCCCCTATTGACCCCTGGTCCGCTAAAGCAGAGCCTAACCGGGCCCAAAAAAGACTGAGGGAAGGAAGAGGGGAGGTCCAAAAGCCCCAGAGTCCGCTAGCGCAGGACAACCAACCAAGGACCCAGGCTCCCGCTATAGCAGGAACTCACTTACCTGAAGACGCATCTGGAGAGTATGACGCTCAGAACTAAAAAAAACAGATGGGTTGGGCCGGCCCGCCTCTTATAAAGGTCAGGTGGTAATGGGTCGGCCATCTTGGGAAGGGATGGGAGGCATGGGAGGCTAACTTTTTGCTTTGGAGGGTTCTGGTGTGGAGCTGAAGCTCACTATGTAAGTCATGTGGCGAGGAAGACTAACGAGGAGGTAATGTCTATGCCATGGGTCAATTGACTATTAACGCAGCCTGTTGTTCCTATAAGTGCATGTTTAGTAAATAGCTCTGTGGCCACCTCTCAGCACCTTCAGTAGCTGCACTCACTCCTCAGGTCAGACACGCCTCCTGCAGGGACATGTCATTTCTAAGCAGGCAGACTGGCTGCTATGAGCTCATGACAGGTGTGCAGCTCCTCACATCTGGGAGTCTGTGGCCACCTCTCATCACCTTCAGTAGCTGCACTCACTCCTCCAGGTCAGACACACCTCCTGCAGGGACATGTCATCTCTAATCAGGCAGACTGGCTGCTATGAGCTCATGACAGCTGTGCAGCTCCTCACATCTGGGAGACTGGATACCGCAGTCAGGTGGACACCAGCCCTCGTCAGGAGGCCCCCACTCATGTGACACAGAAAAAAGGGTCTGTTCACAACTATTAATTCACAAAACATGCTACGCTGCTACCACCGCTCAACACGCTAAAGGCATGACAGAGATTGTAGTCCATTGTCTAAAAAAATAGGACATGTTTGAGTTTCTCTCTCTCTCTCTCTCTCACTGATGCTAAGCCTATGAAGCACCATAAAACTTTAGGACTATTCACACACCTGGGACCCGTCGTTCACCCCACCATCTACAAAATGGTGGTGCTCAGGAACACCAACAAGCAGCCCTCACAGCAAATCAAATTACTAAAAGAAGCCCTGTCACCTCTGGATCGATTTCAGCGTCCCTATACCATTAGGAATTAATTTTTTTATTTTTGACATTTGTACAGCGCTCTGTTACCCGTAGGTGTCCTGGCGCTAAGTAGCACTCCTTGGGGAAAGTTGAGTCCGAAATTAATTTGTGAACAGCCAGGTCTTCAACGCCCTTCTAAAGGCCATAAGGTCAGTCATCTTTCTAAGAGCAAGGGGCAGGACATTCCAGGCCTTAGTTGCGCCCAGCACAAAGCTTCTGCCTCCCCAGCGTGCTCTCCTAATGCGAGGCACTGCAATCAACCCTGCATCAGCTGATCTAAGGTGTCTGGCCGGGTGATACCAATATAAGTACTGCCGGAGAAATGATGGCTCAAGGCCTCGCAAGGCCTTAAATACCAGGCACAGTGCTTTGAACAGGATCCGCTTTCGCACTGGAAGCCAATGAAGTTTGGCTAGCTCCTGGGTCATGGGGGCGTATTTTGGGATGCCCAGAATAAGCCGGGCTGCAGCATTCTGCAGAACCTGCAATTTATTTAATATGCCCTGTTGGGCGTTAAGAAACAGACTGTTACAATAATCCAGCCGCGCCAAGACCAGAGTGGTAATCACTGTTTTTCTGCCACTACCTGGGATAAATGGCAGAATCTTGTGAATGGATTTAAGCAGAAAGGCAATGGAGGAGGATAATGCGTTGACTTGAGATCGAAAGGTAAGTTGATCGTCGATCAGCACCCCCAAGTTTTTGACTTTGGACAGGGGGTGGGAGCATTGCCCATCCGCTCCGGCCACCAGTTTGGGCTCCAGAAGTTGACATTTGAACCAAACACTATGAGTTCAGTTTTGGCTGAATTCAATTTAAGGCAGTTTACCGCCATCCAGTTTCTGACCGCCAGCATGCAGTCCTGAAATTTCCTGGCAGCTCCTTCTTCCTTCCCTGGTAACAAGAACACCACAATCTGGGTGTCGTCAGCGTACGAGGTAAGATCGAAGCCAAAAGCCCGAATTACTGGGGCCAGTGAGCTGACATATATATTAAATAGCGTGGGGCTCAAGGACGAACCCTGAATAACCCCACAGGGCAAGACGAAGGGTTTTGATTCAAATTCGCCTAAAGCCACACTCTGAACTCTGCTGGAACGGAATGCTTTAAGTATATTAAATGCATTTCCTTGTACTCCGCATGCCTTTAAGCGGTCAAGCAAGATCACATGGTGGACCGTGTTGAAGGCCGCGGAGAGGTCCAACAACACCAGCGCAGCCCTGCCTCCTGCATCCGTCACCACTCTGATCTCCTCCGTTGTTTTAATTAGGGCGGATTCCGTGCTATGATTAGCTCTAAAACCATGTTGGGAGGGATCTAGTGCCTGAGTGGCCATGAGGAAGGAGCTCAGTTGGGTATTCATCACCTTTTCTATTAGTTTGGCTGATAGAGGGAGCCTCGCTATGGGGGCGATAGTTATTTGGATCCCTGATATGCAAATTTGATTTTTTTAATAGGGGCCAAATTGAGACATTTTTCCAGCAGGATGTCAGCAGTACTACTGCAGAAAGAATGTCAGATGGAAAATATGAGGGAAAGACCTTGGGACTGGAAAAACGCCAATTCTTAAGTCTTTTCCAAAACACAGGCGTCGCCTTGATGCATCTGAGTGTCAGTGGAAGCTTATTCCAGAGGGAGTGTTCTCAGGAAGGAGAGGGCATTGCCCTCTGACATTGCCTTCCTGATCCGTGGAACTCTGGTGAGACAAACTTTTACAGAACAAAGGTTTCTCTGGGAATGTGGAACTTAATTCTGTCATGTAAATAGCCTAGGCCCATTCTGTGGAGGGATTTCTGGGTAACAAGCAATGTCTAAAAAAATAATCCTCTTACTCACCGGGAGCCATTGAAGACTCTTAAGAAGACATGATGCGTGGGAATTACGGGGAGCCCGAAAGTTGTTCCAGCAGCTGCATTCTATACGAGCTGTGGCGAATCAATCAGGTATTTTGGGCAGACCTGAATAGAGTCCGTTCCCATAGTCAAGCCGTGAAATTATCAGGGCTTGAATCACTTGTTGTCTAGCCATAAAGCACAACATAAACAATCTTCCGAAGCAGTCGAAGTAGGGAAAAACAAGAATTAACTTTGGTGAGAAATAGCAGTTGTCCATCAAATTTGAAGCCCAAGTTTTTCAACACCAGATTTTGGGTTAGTGGGGAGGGTAGGGAGGACGTCCGATCGCCAAAAAGACTGCCACAGTGTCTCAGCCTCTAGACCAAAGAAGAAGAGCTCTGTCTTCCCAGTGTTACATTTAAGTTGGTTCATGGACAGCCACCTAAACACGGCCGTGAGACAGTTGCGAATTTTGTCGTCTGGGAAGGCTGCATTATTCTTCCAAGAGAACAGCAGTTGGGTGTCATCCGCTTATGACACAGTCTGCCAGAACAACCTCAACTCCACCCTGTGGGCACATGGACAGGCCAAGGGCTTACATAACTGAACTCACAGGTTTCCATTACTCTGGTTCACTCGTATACACAGTGCATGCCGCATACTGGCTGCATATATACTTAAACTTAACGTGATCTGGGACGTTAACACAAGGACCTGGTTAAGTGCATCAAAGAGAAACGTTTTCATGCGTGGGCCAGTAGGCCTCCATTCCTTTGTCAGAGATATGGAAGCAATGTAATCCCCTCACACATTAATAATTAACAAAAAACAATGATATTAAAAGATGACTCCTGCCTTCCAGCTTTTAAAACCTGTTCAAAGGACTGTCCCACAAAACGCTAAATCAGTGAATGGACCTTTGGAGTACTTGCCCTTTACTGAATTGTTACGCCACTGGTTTTTAGATTCTTATGTTAGATTTTCTAATATTCTCATTTTTGACATCTTTTTATTGATTTCCTAGAAAAAAAAAATACAATTCTGTACCAAATAAATCCAGGCCAGGTGCTTCAAATGTCACCTTCTCAACAAAAAAAGTGCCTATCCCTGGTAGCTGTCATTTGCACATTTCACCACATAAATATATGTCAGACAATGCTGTTTTAAGTGCAAAGCACCCCAGACTACTTTCAAGCATTTGCTGTGTATCATGTCGCTTTTTCCAAACATCGTTTCTGGTGTAATTCTTAATCATGCTTGTTTATTTATATCCTGGTGCTCTTCAGCTTTCCATAAATTAGTGATTACTGATCAGGATATTGCCAGAGACATAAACCACTGCGTATAGACTTCGAAGGGAAGAATTCTAACATGGACACCGCTACCGAACATTGAGGATCAGGGATACAATTTTGTTTTTATTTTAATGTAATCACCAATATGACATCCCAACATCTCTCCAATATGGACATGCCCATATCTTAGGCATTCAGTCGCTTTGCGGCTATGCCACCGCGGGGCAAACCCTGACACACTCTCGGTGCCGGTGTTTGCTCCGCAGTGTTTGCTGTTTTTGGTTTCTTTTTTCATGAGGGTACCCCTCAAACCCTCCTCCCCTACCTACTTGACCCACAGCATTTCGCCACCTCCAACTGCAGCTCTGTTTTACTAGGTGCTGCAGTGCATTCTCGGTCAGCAGCTAAAACGTAGCACAGAATTCGCATACCCATCCAGTCACATATACTCCGGCACCAGGGGCATTCACTAGATATATTCTGGTTAAGTTTGTGGAGTATATGGACTGGCTGAAGGAGTCAGATCCATCATTACTAGAGAACAGGCTCCTCTTGAGTGAGCTGGGTAAAGATGCCATTTCGCAGACCAAAAAACCATTATTAAATAATACCCTGAAAGGCTCTAAGGGAACAATGGGACAGGATTTAAGGAGTTTGTGTGCCCAGTTAATTGCCTTCTTTCTAATTGTTTTTGTATCTCACCCATGCGAACCTCTGTTATGTTATCCAAGGTGAATTTGTATAGCGCAGCTTATCACCAGTGAGGGTATCCAGGTGCTAAAGCAGGGGCGTGGGCCCAGCGGATCTTCTGGTTGAACACACACGTGGAGTAGCAGTTCTGATGTGTAGAGGGAGTTTGTTCCAGTTTTTATTGGCGATGAAGGAGAAGGAGCCCCCTCCTGTCCTGTTTCTGTGGATGCACAGGATTTGTGCGAGACACCCAAATCCTCGTCTCTCTCTCCCATTCAGATGTGCAGACCGCCTCCAAGTTTAGATCTTGTATGGAGGCGGTTGGTCACTGGATGATTCAGAACTCCCTTAAACTGAATGGAGAGAAGACTGAGGTAATGGTGTTTGGAGGGAACAACAACATCTGGTCAGATAGTTGGTGGCCTAACTCACTTGGAGCTTGTCCTTCCCCCACCACTTCGGCCAAGAACTTGGGGGTGATGATTGATCCAGCTCTGGACATGAATGGACAGGTGAGTAGAACCATCTCCACCTGTTGGGGCCTAATACACACCCTGCGGAGGATCAGGAAATATCTTTCGCTCCAATCCAGGAAGCAGGTAGCTGTGGCTCTTATAGGCTCGCGGCTAGACTACTGTAATGCGCTGTATGCGGGGCTGAATAAGAGCCTGCTGCAGCGCTTACAGGTGGTCCAAAACGCCACGGCAAGATTTGTCCTGGATGCTCCCAGACGTACATCGGCTACGTTAGCCAGGAAAACATTGCACTGGCTTCCGGTAGAATACCGTGTACGGTTCAAGGTCCTGTGTATGACATATAGAGCCATCACAAATAACAGTGACCTGGGAGTAAGCTCCATCGTTTCCAACTACATCCCTGGAAGGAACTTGCGTTCCTCCGGGAAACTGCTTTTGTCAGCCCCTCGTATAAGAAAAGCCAAATGGGGTGGCAGGGCTTTTTCCACCCTTGCCCCCAAATGGTGGAATGAACTCCCTCTCGACCTTAGGTCCCTACCCACTTTACAGGCATTTCGTGGTGCACTTAAAACTCGCCTCTTTCTGCAAGCTTATGTGTAGTGGATGAATGGTTTTATTTTCTGATCTTATTGTTATTGTTAGGCGCCTTGATACCTTCGGGTTATTGTTTTGCGCGTTATAAATTATTTTCATTCATTCATTCATTCGAGAGAGAGAGAGGTGAAGCGTAGTTGTCTGGTGGGATGGTAGAGTTGGAGTGGTTGTTGAGGTAAGCAGGACTTGTGTTGTGGAGGGCCTTGTGGGTGTTGATGAGCAGCTTGAACTTGCAGCGTTTCTGGATGGGCAGCCAGCGGAGATCGGTGAGGTACGAAGTGATGTAGACCTCTCTGAGGATGTCAAGGATGAGTCTGGTTTTGATGTTTTCGATGGTCTGGAATCTTTGTGTGAGACGGTTGGAGATGCCGACAAAGAGTGGAGTGCATTGCTGTAGCGGAGTCTGCTGGTAATAAATTCCTGGGTGACCGTGCTTCTTGTGTTTGTGGGTAGCCATTTGAAGATCTTGTGGAGCATTCTGAGGATGTTGCTGCACGAAGCGTTCACAGCTTTGACCTGTTTGTTCATTGTAAGATTGTCATCCAGGACGATGCTGAGGTTTCTGATGCTATGCAACAACAATTGGTTCTGTGGGGAGTTGTAATTCTTTCACAAAAAACATTACTTATTACACAAATATTTTATTTAGGTCTGATGCCTCATTCATGCCTTCATGTAAACCATAAATTATATCACAACGACAACCATAATTAAGAATGTTATGGTACATTAATAATCATATATATATCATAAAATGTTGGAAAGGATAATGAATCACAATTCATTACATAATAGCACAGAACTGTTAAGGGACATACACATTGAAAGAACAAGGACTGGAGACATATACAAAAAAATTAAAGTATATTCAGATCATGGACTTAAAGCATACACCAATTAAAATGATACATAAATTATTCATTTTCTGTTTATCCTGTAGGAACAGATACATGTCCAAGTCAGTGTCCTATCAATGTTTACACGTGGGACAAACTTGGCAGGTTTGTGGGAATACAAGAGAATATTGTCGACGTTTCGATCCTTTTATGTGTGCAAACCTTAATAATCACTTCGGGTCTTCATCAGGACTGGGCCTGAATAACAGCCTGTGTAAAAAGAATATGGGTTGGTATCAAGTGATAAAAATTAATACAAATTTGACAAAATTACTCTGTGAGTGGCTCACCTGTGGTGACAACAAGTAGTAGCCTTAATATTTCTTATCAGAAGCGCACCTTCAATTTGGTGTTGAATAAACCACTAAGCAAATTGCCTAAATGTGGAAGGAAGAAATGGGAGAAAGTCCATCAGTCCCATGCGGTATAACAAAAAATGGATTGAAAGCTTAGTCCAGCAAAGGATCTTACCAGAAGAAACTGGGAAACAATCTACCAGGGAGTATAAAGCAGGCACATAGAGTAGCTCTAGGATGAATCAGTGATTTTCAGAGATCCAGTTAGGATTCTCTGTGGGAAAACCGATAGGTAATCAAAACTCAATGCTTCACTGGTCATAAGTAGTTGAGCACAGCTATATTAAAATATGCATACTTTTAAAAAACGGGGGTGCCGTGGATAAAAAACTTGAAAACGGTGGATGGATACCCAAAAAGTCCAGCCTAAAAAGCTGGCGTGGTAGCTATGGACCGTATTTAAAATTCCGGTGAAACCATTGGTGAGAATCAAGCAAGTAACCAAGCTAATAGACATACTCTTCAAATATCCTGCGAGATTATTATCTAGAAAAGTAAATATATACAAAAAGTTTTACCAAAATAGCCCTGATGCTCAAGCCTAAAATGCGGGCGTTGTTGATATATAGCTCAAGTCCAAAGGTGCGGGTAAATAAGCTAATGGACATCATGATTGTGCATATATACAAAAACATTTAGCAAAAGAGTTTTAGCAAAAAAGGCCCGATAATCGAGCTTAAAATACGGGCATATATAAAATATGGCTCAAGTCCAAAAGTGCGGGTAAATACGCTAATGGACATCGTGATTGTGATTAAAAGAAGATGTCCCTGTAGAACAGGGTTCGGCTCGTTCACTCACCTGTAAGGGAGAGAATAAATCCAATCTCCTCCAATGCTGGATCAGTCAATGGAAAGCCATCCAAGCGGAGGAGACACGAGGATTATAAAGGAACTGGCAAGCAACCGCGTGCATGTTTCAGCATCAACATCCGTTGCTATGGAAACTAAGCTGAGGGCAACGGAACGGACAAAATATGCTCAGAAGAGTGTCTACAAGAGCGAATCGCGGCAAGGGCTATAGAAAATAAGTAACTAGTCAGAACCCTGTATAGTTCGAAAAACGTCAAGCCCGAAAGGGTCAAGGACTCGAGACTGCAAAGAGTTTGTTTGAAAGAGATGTTTCATATCGCATAAAAATAACGGATTCATGTAAACATCTAATAGATCATGATGCACAGAACCTGATGTGGGTAATAGAAAGTGAAGTAATTAAATTATACCATCATCACACATTTCAAAAAATGTAAACCATATTTAAAACATATTCATAGAACACGTCATACAGGTTGTGTCACTTGTAGAGGAACACTGTTGGCAATGTATAGTTAAATGGGTACATGTCCATAGGTCAGCTTAGTTTCCATAGCAACTTTGCTGCCTCATTATCTGCTAGAATAAAGAATTACCAGGCTCCATGGAGCAGCTGAAGACTTTGCTGAATGTTCTGAATGAAATGTATTTTTTCAAGGCTGAGTTTAGTTGTCTGAGACTGAATAAAATACTATATAACAGTTGTGTCCTCATGTACCAGATGCTGTGAGCACAGAATCCCATGTCGTACAATAGTCAGAAAGTCCTCAAACGTATTTTATTAGAAACGTTTCCCTTAGCTTGAGTCCTATTGGTCCTGAGAATCCTATACTAATGTTGTGAATGCAGGAATCTTTGTTTAAAATCTGATAAATGTGTGTGGTTTTACGATTTTAAGAGGAGTCCTGTCCCCACTCTTAGAAGGTGAATCTCTGTCAGTTCTGTCTCCATCTCCTAAGTTCATAATTCTCTGTATTTCTGACTTAGCACTTAGTCTCAATTTCTATTTGATTAACTTAAATTTGTGCCTACAAACTTTGAATATTTTCAAAGTAAATCTTTAAAACGTAAGACTGTTGTGTCTGTCGTTCTTAAAGATTCCATTGTGACCAAGAGCCAATGTTCTACTAAATTTTCATTACAGGAGAGATGGGTGCATCAGGGGGCACCAAATTCCGTAGAGGGACGTCACCGCACCTGGTCCGAGAAAATCAACATATGCAGCGGAGAAGAGAAAGATGTGGACTTGCGTGCTGTCTATTGGTGTCAGGAAGACACCATTGCTGGTTGTACAGCTATCCCTTAAGTACTCTGTGGATCACTACCTTCCTTGGCCAAAGAGAATTTGAACCTGGAACAGCAGGTATTTCCTTCTTAAACTTTCTTGGACATAGAGAAGTTGAATATGGAGCAGCAAGTGAGTCAGCAGCTCGTACTTTTGTACAATTCAGAAAAGGGGGTGGTGATGAACAGAGTGTCTGAACTAAGCAGACCACTCTTACCCAGTCCAAAGATCAGGGCTTGATCCATCACCGTTATTTATCTCACTGCCCCATCCCAGCTCAGAACCTGGCTATATGCAAATTAGTCTGTCCCTGGCCCAGTGCATCATGGGAACAGGGCAGACCAAACTACCAAGCCAATTCTTCACCAGAAAGGAGACAAGCTACCGGGGACCGGTTTCTGGCATTTCAGCCTCTTCGGCCCGGCTTGCTTGAATCCTGATGGAGCAGTGAGAAAGGGACTCATGTCTGAGTATACCCTGCCACACCTATAGTGGCCAAAAACGATTCAGAAAAGGGGGTGGTGATGAACAGAGTGTCTGAATTAAGCAGACCACTCTTACCCAGTCCAAAGATCAGGGCTTGATCCATCACCGTTATTTATCTCACTGCCCCATCCCAGCTCAGAACCTGGCTATATGCAAATTAGTCTGTCCCTGGCCCAGTGCATCATGGGAACAGGGCAGACCAAACTACCAAGCCAATTCTTCACCAGAAAGGAGACAAGCTACCGGGGACCGGTTTCTGGCATTTCAGCCTCTTCGGCCCGGCTTGCTTGAATCCTGATGGAGCAGCGAGAAAGGAACTCATGTCTGAGTATACCCTGCCACACCTATAGTGGCCAAAAACGATTCAGAAAAGGGGGTGGTGATGAACAGAGTGTCTGAATTAAGCAGACCACTCTTAACCAGTCCAAAGATCAGGGCTTGATCCATCACCGTTATTTATCTCACTGCCCCATCCCAGCTCAGAACCTGGCTATATGCAAATTAGTCTGTCCCTGGCCCAGTGCATCATGGGAACAGGGCAGACCAAACTACCAAGCCAATTTTTCACCAGAAAGGAGACAAGCTACCGGGGACCGGTTTCTGGCATTTCAGCCACTTCGGCCCGGCTTGCTTGAATCCTTATGGAGCAGTGAGAAAGGGACTCATGTCTGAGTATACCCTGCCACACCTATAGTGGCCAAAAACGATTCAGAAAAGGGGGTGGTGATGAACAGAGTGTCTGAATTAAGCAGACCACTCTTACCCAGTCCAAAGATCAGGGCTTGATCCATCACCGTTATTTATCTCACTGCCCCATCCCAGCTCAGAACCTGGCTATATGCAAATTAGTCTGTCCCTGGCCCAGTGCATCATGGGAACAGGGCAGACCAAACTACCAAGCCAATTCTTCACCAGAAAGGAGACAAGCTACCGGGGACCGGTTTCTGGCATTTCAGCCTCTTCGGCCCGGCTTGCTTGAATCCTGATGGAGCAGTGAGAAAGGGACTCATGTCTGAGTATACCCTGCCACACCTATAGTGGCCAAAAACGATTCAGAAAAGGGGGTGGTGATGAACAGAGTGTCTGAATTAAGCAGACCACTCTTACCCAGTCCAAAGATCAGGGCTTGATCCATCACCGTTATTTATCTCACTGCCCCATCCCAGCTCAGAACCTGGCTATATGCAAATTAGTCTGTCCCTGGCCCAGTGCATCATGGGAACAGGGCAGACCAAACTACCAAGCCAATTCTTCACCAGAAAGGAGACAAGCTACCGGGGACCGGTTTCTGGCATTTCAGCCTCTTCGGCCCGGCTTGCTTGAATCCTGATGGAGCAGTGAGAAAGGGACTCATGTCTGAGTATGCCCTGCCACACCTATAGTGGCCAAAAACGATTCAGAAAAGGGGGTGGTGATGAACAGAGTGTCTGAATTAAGCAGACCACTCTTACCCAGTCCAAAGATCAGAGCTTGATCCATCACCGTTATTTATCTCACTGCCCCATCCCAGCTCAGAACCTGGCTATATGCAAATTAGTCTGTCCCTGGCCCAGTGCATCATGGGAACAGGGCAGACCAAACTACCAAGCCAATTCTTCACCAGAAAGGAGACAAGCTACCGGGGACCGGTTTCTGGCATTTCAGCCTCTTCGGCCCGGCTTGCTTGAATCCTGATGGAGCAGTGAGAAAGGGACTCATGTCTGAGTATACCCTGCCACACCTATAGTGGCCAAAAACGATTCAGAAAAGGGGGTGGTGATTAACAGAGTGTCTGAATTAAGCAGACCACTCTTACCTAGTCCAAAGATCAGGGCTTGATCCATCACCGTTATTTATCTCACTGCCCCATCCCAGCTCAGAACCTGGCTATATGCAAATTAGTCTGTCCCTGGCCCAGTGCATCATGGGAACAGGGCAGACCAAACTACCAAGCCAATTCTTCACCAGAAAGGAGACAAGCTACCGGGGACCGGTTTCTGGCATTTCAGCCTCTTCGGCCCGGCTTGCTTGAATCCTGATGGAGCAGTGAGAAAGGGACTCATGTCTGAGTATACCCTGCCACACCTATAGTGGCCAAAAACGATTCAGAAAAGGGGGTGGTGATGAACAGAGTGTCTGAATTAAGCAGACCACTCTTACCCAGTCCAAAGATCAGGGCTTGATCCATCACCGTTATTTATCTCACTGCCCCATCCCAGCTCAGAACCTGGCTATATGCAAATTAGTCTGTCCCTGGCCCAGTGCATCATGGGAACAGGGCAGACCAAACTACCAAGCCAATTCTTCACCAGAAAGGAGACAAGCTACCGGGGACCGGTTTCTGGCATTTCAGCCTCTTCGGCCCGGCTTGCTTGAATCCTGATGGAGCAGTGAGAAAGGGACTCATGTCTGAGTATACCCTGCCACACCTATAGTGGCCAAAAACGATTCAGAAAAGGGGGTGGTGATGAACAGAGTGTCTGAATTAAGCAGACCACTCTTACCCAGTCCAAAGATCAGGGCTTGATCCATCACCGTTATTTATCTCACTGCCCCATCCCAGCTCAGAACCTGGCTATATGCAAATTAGTCTGTCCCTGGCCCAGTGCATAATGGGAACAGGGCAGACCAAACTACCAAGCCAATTCTTCACCAGAAAGGAGACAAGCTACCGGGGACCGGTTTCTGGCATTTTAGCCTCTTTGGCCCGGCTTGCTTGAATCCTGATGGAGCAGTGAGAAAGGGACTCATGTCTGAGTATACCCTGCCACACCTATAGTGGCCAAAAACGATTCAGAAAAGGGGGTGGTGATGAACAGAGTGTCTGAATTAAGCAGACCACTCTTACCCAGTCCAAAGATCAGGGCTTGATCCATCACCGTTTTTTAGCTCACTGCACCATCCCAGCTCAGAACTTGGCTATATGCAAATTAGTCTGTTCCTGTCCCAGTGCATGATGGGAACAGGGCAAACCAAACTACCAAGCCAATTCTTATACTGGGAAGGAAACAAGCTACCGGGGACCGGTTTCTGGCATTTCAGCCTCGTCGGCCCGGCTTGCTTGAATCCTGATGGTGCAATGAGCAAGGGACTCACATCTGAGTATACCCTTCCACGCTTATGGTGGACAAAATGATTCAGAAACGGGGGTGGTGATGAACAGAGTGCCTGAATTAAGCATACCACTCTTACCCAGTCCAAAGATCAGGGCTTGATCCATCACCGTTTTTTAGCTCACTGCACCATCCCAGCTCAGAACTTGGCTATATGCAAACTTTACTTTTACATACTATTGTGATCAGGTGTGTTGGTCCATTTGGTTCAAGACTACAACTCACAGAATGCGTTGATATGTTCAAACAAAATCCAGAAATGGAAAAGCTGTTTCCCAGAGATATGGGGTCATCTTGTTACTCGATTCATACCTTATGTTGACCTCCAGACACCTACTCCTGTAGAAAGCCTAAAGGAGGTTCTACCAAAAGAACCAGTGGAAACCAAGTTGCTTGAAGGATGGTTGGTTTCCTAGTGTCAGCTCTAACTGCAGTGGTTTAGGGAAAGTGACACCTCCCCCTTCAAGAGTTTGACACCAACCTCTGTACTAGTGATATGTGTACTGTCAATAAATCATTGTAAGAGGGCCAAGGATCATAAGCACTCAACACACATGCTCTTCCAGAACAAGGGCTGCCTGTCTCCTACGAACACTAAGCATTTCTGGACAAGAACCGGTGAAGTTTCTGCCCACACATGGGATCGAACTAGCCTTTGTGGATCAGCCACGCTGAGCCTGCGATCGGGGTCAATCAGCAGCCCTAGTTTTGTTGCATTTGCCTGAAGTGGTCACCCACCCGTCTTCTACAGGTGTTGCTGAAAAGGGTTGTAGAAAGTTGGTCTTGACAGAGGGAGTTAGAACTGCAGTGCCCCTGCACTAAACACAATACGTGTTTCATCGCAGGGAACAACTGCGAATCTTCAGCCCTGAAGATTCGCAGTTGTTCCCTGCGATGAAACACGTGTTGGCTTATGATTTTGGAACATTAAACAGAAAATGAACACTATAAGAACGGACTATAGATCTTATTACAGCTTCCACTTGTGCTCTTGATCACTGAATTTTGAATACTCACTATGTGTTTAGATTGCTGTATTTAGCTTTACCATTGCATGTAACTACATTATATCATCATATCATTACATATTGTGTTTAGTGCAGGGGCACTGCAGTTCTATTTGATACAGACCAGATTTCTGGTCTATTTGAGTGGTTGTGAGGTGTTACCACTCGCCCCATTGCCTACACTGTTCACCTTGTTAATATATACCAATCAGCGGTTACCCAGGTGTGCGCCATATTACTCTGTAGCACTAAAAGACCTAAACAGTTGTGTTTGGAATCCCTTGACAGAGGGAGTGTCTGTTGTTCACTTACTGCTGTAGAGTCTGGAATAAGTTGGGTTTGTGAGAGAGTGCTCAGTGTTCACTCGCCAGCCGTCTGCAGGTCCTGCTGGAGAGAGTCTAGAATAGGTTGGGTTTGTGAGAGAGTGCTTAGTGTTCACTCCCCAGTCGTCTGCAGGTCCTGCTGGAGAGAGTCTAGAATAGGTTGGGTTTGTGAGAGAGTGCTTAGTGTTCACTCCCCAGCCGTCTGCAGGTCCTGCTGGAGAGAGTCTAGAATAGGTTGGGTTTGTGAGACAGTGCTTAGTGTTCACTCACCAGCCGTCTGCAGGTTCTGCTTGAGAGAGTCTAGAATAGGTTGGGCTTGTGAGAGAGTGCTTAATGTTCACTCGCCGGCCGTCTGCAGGTCCTGCTGGAGAGAGTCTAGAATAGGTTGGGTTTGTGAGAGAGTGCTTAGTGTTCACTCACCACCCATCTGCAGGTCTTGCTGGATAGAGTTAAGAATAGGTTGGGTCTGTGAGAGAGTGCTTAGTATTCACTCGCCACCCGTCTGCAGGTCCTGCTGGAGAGAGTTAAGAATAGGTTGGGTTTGACAGGGAGAGAGTCACGGTATGGCTGACCTTTTCCATGGAAGGGGCACTGGTAGCAGATAAATGTACACACTCTTGCCAGTAGTACTAACCGTGTTGATCAGGGCTTTGCCCTCAGCATTCCTTTGTAAAGTTTACATGGTTCTATTACTTTTATGTTTTACATCACAAACCTTGATTTACAAACCTGTGCTGAATATACCTAGCTGGCAGCGCATCAGGAAATAGTAGGAGGGGGCCTGATCCAGTCACTTATTGCAATCAGTGAGGATCCATCGGCTTTGAGTCTCTGTGCCCTCCCCTTTAAGATTTGATTAACCAACAGTGTTACATCAGGCCCCTCACACCTCTCTGATGAGGAACACCCTAGACCGGGGTCTTAAAATGTTTTAATGCCACCCCCCCAACCCTCTGCCAGGAGAAGCGGATGCGACTAAGTCGTGTTCAAGACAATGATAGTAATATTGTCATACTGTGTTTTTTATTGCAGATTTTGGTTTAGATCCACAGGTACCACTTTTTAGGGTGCTGTAAAGGTGCTTGTTTCTATACTTCTCTGTACTTGTGACCACTACCAAAAAGTGTAGGTAGATCATTTTCTCGTCCTGAAAAATTGCCATTAATAGAAAACAGGCAAGAAACATGTTGATCTATCTCACCAGCACATTATCTCACATAACTTAGAGTGGGAGTGTGCGCCTTTTTTTCTGGTTTTAATCAGGGTTGTGACCACAACTCATTAAAATTGTTCTGAGTAGACCTCTATTCCCTGTTTTATTTTCACATCCCTACACATTATTGTCACCTACACTACACACAATGTTTTAGGGCCCTCACACGCACTACACCCAACAGCTTTAGGAATAAAGATCTCCGCGAAGAAGGCCCCATCATGAGTGCCTGATCGGGTATTGCAGTGCAGACCTGAGAAGGAGCAGACCAGATGCTGAAGCAAGAAACCTAGCTGGCTGGTTGTGTGAGGGTCTTTTTCCGAAAGGAGCAACCACTTTTCCTGCTCATCCACACACTTGTGTGATCCTTTGTTTGATCTCTGACCATCTCCTGCACTAAACCCCATCCCCCCCTTCTCCTTGTAGGAACGGCATACCACTTCTGTTTCCAACATCCAATGACACCCATATCCGGTTCTTTCATTCAACCTTTTCCAGATGGCGGTCAGATCTATGAGAGTGATCCGGGGATGGGCGATCCCGTTTCTCAGAGGAACGCTACCTCTCCAGCCAATCCCAGGCATCCTCCGGGGGCAGGAAAAACAACAACATACTGTCCGATTGCACACGCAGTTTTGCTGGAAAAGCATGGCATACTTCAAATTGTGGCCCCTGAGTGCCCGTTTCACTTCTAGGAAGGAGCAGCGTTTCTGTTGCACCTTATAGGTCAAGTCTGGAAAAAAAGGTTATGCTTGAGTTCTCAGATTTCAGAGGCGGTCCAACTCTTGCAGCTTGAAGGATAATGTCCCGGTCACGATGGTTTTGAATCAGGTCTTCAACGACTTGGTCTGTGGCCTTTCCCTCTGCCCGTTCGGGAACTCCCAGGATGCGCACGTTGTTTCATCTTGCTCGCCCTTCATTTTCTTCTAGCCGAGCCTCAAGGTCCGATGTCTGGGTCCGTAGTTGCTTAACTGTCGTCTCCATCTGCGTCGTGGAGGGCTTAAGTGTTGCGACAGAGTCTTCGTTTGCCTTGACCCTCTCCCCCATGTTTCTCAGATTGGTGCGTATGAGGTTAAAATCGATCAAAACAGTGTCAATCTTATGTTCCAGTGCTGTGCGGACTCCCCAGGTAGCCTCCATGATGTCCAGCAACGTCAAAGACCCGTCTTCAGTTTGCTGCGTCACCTCTGTGACAGCCAGCTTCCCCTCTGCTTCATCTGAGTTGGAATGGGCAATTTTGGACAGTTTTTGCAATGAGGATTGCCTGGGGTCCCTCGCAGTGGCCATTGCGTCCCGCTCTCTGCCACCAATGGGAGACTACCGGATCAGGAGAACAGCGAGACTAGGATCTGCAGGACTGCAGACAGAGGCCTATTCAGCAGCGTAGGCACCCCTGCTAGAAGACCAAAGCAAGGCGGGGGAGTCAGGACCCTCGGGGCACGAGTCAAATATTGCCGCTGTAGCGTCCAATCAGTGCCACCTTTTGGTCGTTCTCAGCCCCTTGTAAATCAAAATGGCAGCGGCTGGCTCCCAGTCAGCTACGACACAGTCATAGGACCCCTGAGCCCTAGTGGGGTCACGCAGCCCTAATCAGGCGTCGCATGGTGTGGTGCGAAGAGGGGTGCCGGTTCGTTGGCGAGGCAGCTGCGTCTGCTGTCACAGAGATCAGTTGGTCGCCCATTGAGCACGCAGAGGAGGAAAGCGTCCACAGAGGTATAATCCAGGCAAAGGGTTCCAGCACCATATGGAGGTGCAGCGTGCGTAACCACCAATAGGTGACTCTAATTGTGGCCCACGACGGCAGCCACTGGGAAATCACTTCAGAGTTGCGGGTCTCATTAAATTGCTGGCAGTTCACGGATGCCGGTACGGACCTCCGTCCTCCGAAAGCTTAAAGCGCAACAGCTGCAAGCGGGGCCACCTCTCACCGAGTGCCTCCAGGGCCGATGGGCTTGCACCCGATGCGCCGGGCCGGCAGTGGGAGAAGCTGTGTGACGTCATGGCCAGATCCTCGCTCCCCTCCCGGCCGGCAAGGTCGAAGGTGATTGCGCTGATTCACGGGGTCGGATTCACGCCAGTGACAGACCCGACAGATTCCACAACCTTCATTATTGATCCTGCACTCTTCTGAAGTGAAATATTCGGCCGAGCTTTCACACAGCTGCATCTCTATTTGCTCAGAGGGCACCATTCACCAGCGGGATTTATATAAAAGGAGAGATTCTTTTTGCTTGTAAACACAAAGCCAGAATATTATTTCTGTCAAGAATGAATTTAATCCACGTTCCTTCTGTTCTAAATATAGATTTATTTTCCAAGCCAAGGGTCCAGAACTGTAAAGTAGAGTTCTGTATTCTATTTTTTAAGTTCTAGAATTCTTTGCTGTTTAAGATTCAATTTTTACTTGACCGTCAAGTTCTCAGAAACCTGTTAATAACCAAGGGCCTGATTTAGATCTCGGCAGATGGGTTAGTCCATCACAAAGTGACAAATATCCCATACGCCGAAATATTAATCCCATTGGATATAATGGAATTCATATTTCGAGGGATGGAATATCTGTCACCATTGTGATGGAGTAACCAGTCCGCCGAGATCAAAACCAGATCTTAAATGTTTCAACTTCTCTGTCTCCTCAGATTTCATTGAATGATGGAAATTATCAAATTCAAATTCAGTTTTATTGTGTGATTACTTAAACCCATAACATTTTTAAAATCGTGTCATGCATGTATACAAGGATTTTTTTTTTAAAGACACAATTAGTGCTAAAAAGGTGGGTTAATCTTGCTATAAAGTGAGGTGTAGTTAAAGTGTCTGGCTAATGACTGATTGCTTAAAAAGTTAAAACCCTTGGTTGACAAGACAATCATAGCATTACTTTAAAAAGCTGGAGAGGGAGACTTAGACATACTTTTCAAGCTGTAAGTAAGTAAGAACAATTAGTATTAGGTAAAAAAATAATGGTCAAATAAACTATACTGGGTGATCAAATGTTCATGAGTTCATCTTGGGGCTGCGTAATGGTGCAGCCAGAAAAAGGGAGGTTTGCGGCCCCGTATTTGCCCAGTGACTTGGCCGCTCCGGTGGCAAATTTGTTGGCTATAATCTCCTGGTGACATGTACGAGCTCCGATATTGTTCCATGCATCACGCAGTGAGTTCCTTCTGTCATTGAGCAATGCGGGACACGCGCAATCTATGTGCTCCATTGCTTCAGAGTGGTAACCGCATTTTCTACATTCAGTACTGACATGTGGGCGCCGCCATTTAAGTAAATGCTCTAAAAAAGACCATTCTCCAATCTCAGGACCATACATTTTAACTTCCAAAAAAGTGGAAACGTGCATGATAAATAAGATGGCTCAACCCCCAGTTTGAAGTAAGAAATAACCGCCCAGGCATGTTTCCTTCTGGACAGTTTTGCCCTGTCTGAATGAAAGGACCATAGCCGGACACTTCTCTTAGTAACAGTCTTTAACGCTGGCTGTGATGGATTTATTCCCCAGTATTCCTTGACGCCGAGTTGCTGCAAGGAATGGTTGAGATGACTGGTCAATATTTAATTCCAAAGTCTAACCTCGAAACTGCCTTCCCAGGAATTGCGCAGTCTATTGAAAAGCTTGATAAACGCGCCGGCCTCGAAACCATGATGGTCTAATAGTCCAAGTTCAAGTCTGATTTGGGCTGGAGACGAGGATATTGGCAGGCACCATGCTCGTTCAAAAATGTTGGTGCTTAATTTGTTTAGAGGGGTACTTAATGCGCCCATCATGATCTCATGCCCATATGATAGGGAGTTGGTTATCTTTGCCTTCATCACCTTTAGCAATGGGGTGTCAAGGTCCACTTGCCTTACGGCGCAATCCTCTCGATGACTTGCGCAGGAACAGAAGATGCTAGCTTCCCGACTCCCACTTCCAACCAATCAGAATCAGAAATGTATCATGACTCTAACTGATTAGACAGGGGGAAGGGGAAATTGGATAAAATAACAAAAGAGAAACAGAAGAGAATGGTCTTGATCCTCTGGAATCCGTTGGAATCTTCAATCAGCTCGTCAATCAGCTTCTCGAAGATCCCTAGGGATACTAAGCATATACAAGACAATATTACACTGTACCTATGAACTACTCAGTCTTCCTTGTTACTCCTTCTCTGAACACCTACCCATGAATCAGTAGTGACCTGCTGCTCTTCTATACTGAAGTGTAGTTTGAAGTGGTCTGCCTATTCTGTATTTCCAGATGACAGGTCTACCTCTTAACTTCTGTAAAACAATATGTATCTTTATAGTTTTCTGCTTAATACTCTGTACTTGTACTAAATTATATCTCACCCATTCTCTCAAACTACCAGTGTTATCTTAACGTACTTCTTATATTTTTCTTATAATTCTTCTTATACAGAGAGCTTTCTCCTGAATTTAGATGAATTAATCTCATTCACTTCCTTCAGGTAAGATCGCTTTTCTTCTTCTCGTTATCTCCTTTAACTGGTACTGAGTTCCTCTCTAACACTGTCCCTAACTCTTTCTAGATTATACTTGAAGTATCTGCTTAACACTGGTTCAACTGACGGTTGACAACATAGTGAGTAAGTCTTTACTTCTTTTAAGAGTTCATGTAACTTCTTGTATAGGTAACGTTGCTAATTAATATTTCACAGTCTCTAGAAATTTGAACAGATAACAGAAAACCTCCCACTTAGCTCTGAGTTTCTTCTCTGTTCCAAACAAGTCTCTCTCTCTCTTTTCCACTCCGCCTTCTGTGAATAGTTAACTGGAATTCTCAGCACTGGGTATGTTCCTCGCTGACACACCGACCGCTGACCTCTGGTTTCTTCCGTGAGACGACAGCTGCCTTAAAACGCTCTGCAACCCTTTCGTCGTCAATTCTCAAGATCAAGGCAACGAAGAGTTTAGATAACCCCTCGCTGACTGGAAACGCTTCTTCTTTTAACCTATTTTCTGGAACTCTCTCAGACACGATCTCTATGACCAAATTCCTCAGTGAAGTGCGCAGTTTCGAAGGAGCGCGCGCTGCACCTGGACTCTCAATCACGCGCTGGAAGAGACTAGACTGCCAACCTAGCATTCCGCGCATTCCACAAACGGGACCACGTGATGCCTTGGCTGGCGCTCCATTTCCTTGTTTTAAAACATGATGAATCTGCGCCAAGCTTACTGGGAGGAGGGATCCTGACATGGGGTAAGGCTTGGGCCAAGTAGTTGTTTCGAAAGTTTCGCTGAGACAACTTCGAGTGACCAGGCTTTTGCCTTTACTGCCTCTTTCTGCTTTAGAAAGGAGCCTCTGGGGTCCAAAAAAATTCCAAAATATTTTTCATGATATACTGTTTCAATGTTTTTATTATTAAAGACCCACCCACCTCTCTGCTGCTTCCGCTTCCCAAAAGAAATTATTTTTGTTTTTGACAAATTGAGTTCAAGGGAGTTTATTGTTGTGTAGGGGAGCAGTTGATCAAGTAACCTCTGTAGTCCTACTTTTGTATGGGTTAGTAACACAAGGTTGTCAGCATATACCAGATTGCTAATGCGGGATCCGTCTATTTGAGGGGGACGAGAATGGACTCTGGCAAGTTAAGGAGATAAGTCTGAAATAAATAAGGTAAAAAGGAGTGGAGCCAACACGCAGTCTTGTTTGACACCGTTATTGGTCGAAATCTTCCTTGAGACATGGCACCCATCTCTCAACTTTATTCTAATCCAGGTTTTAAAATGAAGTTGAATTATGGCTCTTAAGAGGGCCGAAGGTATGCCCCAGGTCTCTATTTTTTTGCCACAGACGGCCCGCTGCACCCGGTCAAAAGCCGCTTTGAAGTCCACAAAGCAGCAGTGAAGTTGAATACCTTGGACTCCGGCTTTCTCCATCAAAACAGATAATGCAAGTAGGTTACTAGTTGTTCCGGAGTTCGCCACAAAGCAGGTCTGGTTGAAGGGAAGGTGCTTTGTTGATTTGGCCCAGACCGACAGCTCTTCCAGCAAAATACTGGCATAGCATTTAGATTCGATGTCAAGGACAGCTATCATTCGGTAGTTCTTAGGGTCATTTCTGTTTCCATTTTTATAGATTTCCAGGACCCCGGGATGTTGTGGTTTAGCCTACAGTATGAAAACAGGGGGGGCAAGAGGTCCGACCACAAATCTACGTCCAATTTAAACAGGGCTTGAGGAAGACCGTTAGGCCCAGGAGGTCCTTATGACCTTGCTTTCCTGATTGTACGGGCAATGTTGTTTCTTAACATTTCTGGTGTCATCAAGGTCTCCGTCAGTGGGTCTTCGCTTTGCTCCTTTCCGTAAAATGTTTTTGCTTCCAGGACATGATTAGCTAAGTTGTTAGGATCGGTCTTACCTACGCGTTTGGCTTCAAAAGGTAATAACTCTAAATTAGTTGATGGGGGGCTAGACTGAAATGCAAGGTTGTGTAATGTGCTGCCGAGTACGGCTCGTAGACGGAAATTCGAACATTGATCATCATTTGTTCTACAAGTGTGAAAAAAACGTTTATGAAATATAATAACAAAGTGGACCTTTGAATTAAGAAAAGACAAATTGTGAACAACCAAGTATAATGAGTTATCAAAAATATATGTTTATTTGCACCAATGTTATTTTTTTTATATTATTTCTATATAATTTTATCTTTTTGTTTCCAGGAATTGAGAGAACAACCTATCATGGAGACAGATACTCAATATCAAAAGTAGTGTATCAAAAAAGCATTTGCAATGCAATTGCGATGGAGATGATCAATATTCAGCACATAGTTGGTGCATGGTCCCTACTGAAGATATACAGGCATACTTCCACATTCATCCATTGCATATTTCTATACAGATGCACTGTCTAGTTTTTAACATAATTGTATAACAGTTGCTACATCGTAAGGACAGACCAAAAGAGTAACATCAATTCAATTGTTGTCACCTAGTTTCACAGTTAAAACATAATCATAATTTTCATGGCTAAAGAATTTTGTGTCCTCATTTGTTCTACATCAGAGCTTCAGAGGTAAATGCCATGCACTGCAAGGGTTAACCCAGAGAGCTGCAGCTCACATTCTCCTGCTTTCAGTTCTGCTTTTCTCCACAGTTCTCTGGCCACTGTCACAGAACAATTAATGATGCATAAAATGGCCAAAACCACAGACAGCTCTGTAGAATCCTTCTTTTGTGCTTGTTAAGTTGTTTTGAGTGTGTTGGGTGTATATGTTTTAGTACTAATCTCTAAAATTAGATGAAAATACCCTTGTTAGTCCAAGCATTGTTCATGGTGTTGATTTTACAGGCAGCATGGTCCGGTGTGCTTGGATTTCTTTAGTTAAAACTCTCTCACAGAATAAAAACCAACAATGTTTCTTTACTTTTAGTCCACTTTGTGCGAGTCTCCCAATGGGTTTCCTGATATTTAATGTTTTTCCTAGCTGTAGGGAAATAAACAATAGCACAGAATAGACACTTTCATTGATTGTGATGGTAGAGTGCTTTCTGATTTTTTTTTAGGTTTGAAGATTGACAAAAGCTTTTGCACGTTCACTGCTATGATATGGCTTTTCTCCTGTGTGTCTTCGCTGATGAATCCTTAATGTTGAAGAATCACAAAAGCAACTTCCACATTCACTGCAATTGTATGGCTTTTCCCCTGTGTGTGTTTACTGATGTCTATGTAGGACTGATAAGCGACAAAATCTCTTCCCACATTTATTGCACTGGAATGTTTTTTTTCCAGTGTGTGTTCGCTGATGTCCATGTAGGACTGATTAGCGACAAAATCTCTTCCCACATTCATTGCACTGGAATGGTTTTTCCCCAGTGTGTGTTTTCTGATGCTGCTTTAGGTGCGATAATTTATAAAAACTCTTCAGACATTCACTGCAATTATATGGTTTTTCGACTGTGTGTTTTCGTTGATGAACCATTAACGTTGATGAGTCACTAACACTACTTTCACATTTACTGCACTTGAATGGTTTTGTTGTAGAGATTCTGCACATACAGAACTATGCACAAGAAAATAGGCCGTTAGTGCAAGATTGGTTGTACCTTACTTACACCTAAGAACGCACAATCTCTAGGCCGACTAGCTGTCTCATTAGCTCCCCAGACCTTCCGAAGACACTTAATGCTCAGACAAACCCGGAACACGGAACTCCCGACCTTCTAGAGTCACGGTAGCAAAGCACACCCTTTTGCTCACTCATATTTGCTTGTCCACACCAAATAATGAAGTCTATATAAAGTTTAACATGTTTATTTTTCAACTAACAAACTCTGTGCGTTGTTCTATAATGCAGTAAACGAGCTATCACCAGCAGAATAATACATAAGATAAAAACAATGATCAAAGTTACAATACCATAAAATAAGAAGGGGGTGATAATTCTGAATGACCAGTGGATATTCCGGCTATAATGCCTACACTACCCTCCCCTGGTAGGATTATGTATATTATCTAAAAGAAGATATCTGGGCCAATTCTGGGAAACCCCTCACCTTAGAACGTAGGAGTAAGGTTACATCATACGCTCAGCAAGGCTCTAGTTCGTAGAAGAAAATCTTCAATCAGTCTTGAGAAAGCTGCTGCGTGTTAGTATAATGCAAGCATTTCTAAATCGTGCCAAGAAGTGCCTAATGTTATGTCTAGGTAGTACGGACTGACCAGAACTTGAAAGCACAGTGGCTTGTTTTTCGACCTTGTACGCTGTGAGAAAACGATAACAATATGAGCTCATGTGGGCACAAAGGCGTCTTGCAAAAGAAGATACAGAGTATTGTGCGCAAAAATAAAAAGGCACACAGCTAAAATGGTTGCTAACTCAGGCTAATTAAGAATAGCGTCACCCTCGGGGACACACTACAGTTTTTCTCTAGTGTGTGCTCGCTGATGCAGTTTTAGGTTTGATAATTGATAAAAGCTATTCCCACATTCATTGCACTTTAATGGTTTTCCCCCAGTGTGTGTTATTTGATGCTGTTTTTGGTTTTATAAGCGACAAAATCTTGTTGTAGAGTATTTTAGGACCCTAGTTTAATTTTCCCGATTCATGACCATATATAGGTATATATCACCCTATCCTTATATAGGCATAGAAATCATAACCATATTTAGACTTAGCCCATGCAGTCCAAATACGGCATGGCTACTTCCACTAATTCAGAAAATCCACAACGATTTCTTGGAAAAACTCGCCTTCAGCAGTCAGGGACTTCCCCCGCTTGAATATTAATTTGTCCAAGAACTCATGGAGTTTTCAAAGAACTGCGAGTCTTTAATGACGTTATTATGTCCAACCTTACGTCAAACACGGCACCTTCAAGGTATA
This sequence comes from Lissotriton helveticus, assembly GCF_964261635.1. NCBI lineage: Eukaryota > Metazoa > Chordata > Amphibia > Caudata > Salamandridae > Lissotriton > Lissotriton helveticus. The sequence goes on along the minus strand of NW_027611687.1, from coordinate 1,302,791 downwards.
AATATGTCCACACTTGCCATAGCAAACACATGGTGGTTTGGAGCAGTTCGACTATCTACCTACATGACACAGCTCGCCGCAGCAAGCGCCGAAGGAAGCCGACCCTCCAGCAGACGCACTGAGAGAGAAGTTTCTCTTGCTGAGAAATCCAGCTCCAGTGTTTCCAAGCTCCCCTTGCGGGGTGTTGGGAAATCGAGTCCTGAGACAGAGAGATACCAGACCTCCTTCATTCTAAACCAAGGTACAGAGCTGATTAGACCCTTAGAGAAATCTTGGATAGATTCTTGGCAAAGAATACTAAAACTAAGCTACACCTCACTTACTTCTTCCCTTGTACTAGACCTAGGTTAGGTACACCGGGGTAGGCGTATTTTAGAAACACCAGTTGAGTACTTTTTAGCCTTTGTTATGTATGTATGTTATTTCATATGGCTTAGAAACCATACCATGCTTTTACAGTATTATTTTCTAATACTCTTCATACTGTACGCATTATACTTTGCAACCAGTATTACGATTGTAGCAGTTAATTTCTTCTGCATGATAAAGAAGACTGTTCAATAAATACTTTTTATTGAAAAAACCCGTCTCTCTATTTCTCTGCACCTCTGGTGAAACGAAGCATGCACGATTGACTGAGTAAAATATCTATCTATTGTTTCCACGACTCTGAAGATACGTTTTCTCTTGGGAAACAAAGTTGTCATGTTTATGCGGTTGTCATAAACGAATCGCCTCTTGTTTGTTCGAGAAATTTTCTAGTGACCTCTGAGCTAGCTGGCACTCACAATTAAGTCTAATATATTCAATAGAGACCTAGTCGACCTAAGTCCTACGTCAAATCTATAGTATATATTATTCCAATGCGCAGAGCCTATTGGGAATATAGGAACTACACTACAATCTCTTCCCACATTCACTGCAATGGTATGGTTTTTCCCCAGTATGTATTTTCTTTTTTTTTTTAAATATATTTATTAAAATCTTTTTTTTTTTGGAGCGTGTACACAGCACAACACAGAGAATTAACATCCGACAAATTGTAAATTATGTCAATAGAATTGCACAATTAAACAGTAACACCAAAAGAATCGCACAAATATACAAATATACAAAAAAGGAGAGAAACTCACGGGAGAGAAAAAAAAAATATATATATTCTTGGAGCGAATGGGAGATCATTAACTTTAGCCTCCCCGAATACCATTTTTCCAACGCTGTATCGGCTCCCAGATCTTTTTTCCTAGCCTCCGCGCTCTCCTACCCTTTCTCTTGTATATTCCCTTCTCTAAATTATAAACTGCCAGCATACTGGCCAGCCATTGTTGCAATGTTGGAGGGGTTATATCCAGCCATACCCTGGCTATGGTCAATCTGAGAACTGCCATTGCAATAAACACAAACTCCACGTACTCATTGTCAGTGTCCCCAGTAACTCCCAACACTATCAAATGAGGATTTAAGATAGTCTTGATCCCCAAAGATCCTGCTAAGAAACCCTCGATCCCTTTAAGCAACGGCTGAAGCTGAGGGCAGGAGGCAAATATATGAATACTGTCTGCCGCCAACTCATTACACCGGGGGCAGTTAATCCCAGCTGTCCCTCCCCACTGAGCTATTCGCGCTGGGGTAAAATAGAGTGCATAGAGTGTTTTGTAGTGTTGAGATTGAAGGGGGGCAGAGCATAGCACTGAACATCCTAATTTCAAAGAGGCTTGAAAATTGCTTACATCTGTTTCAAGTTTCGTAGCCCATTTAGCAGCTTGTTTCTCAAGATCATCCGACTTGGTAGCTACCAGGGCAGCATACAGACTGCGAATAGAACAATCTCCCCCTCTCTCTATTACTTCTAATATATTATTTTTGCCAAACCGAGCCACCCCCCCAATTTTGTTTCTGAGAAAACTCCTCACCTGAAGGTACTTAAAAAAACTCCCCCTATTGATATGAAACTTTGTCTCTAAAGATGAAAATTGCATAATCCCCCCCATCCGGCCCCAATAAGTCTCCTAGCTTAACTATCCCCTTCCTAGTCCATTCAGCCATAGTTGTATCTGCAAAGATCAAGGGTGGTAAAGAACGATTCCTGTACAATCTAATGTAGCTGTTAAACCTCCCCAGCCTGATTCTCTTTGCAAATGCCAACCAGACATTGTAAGCTGCCTTAATAGTTTAAAATCGCGTCCTCTTAAAATAAGAGGAATCAGTACAACTCAGGAAGGCATTCTCTGTGCCGGACCACATAGTGAATTCATAAATCCTGGTAGATAATGCAGTTATTTTAGGATCGGCCCCGCCTCCTCCAATTAGGCCCTGCATATACTGCAGCACAGCTGCCCAATAATAAAGCCTAAAGTCAGGTGCCCCCCACCCGCCCCTCTCCCTGGGTAATGACATAAACCTATACGGCCGCCTAGTCTTCCCCTGTGCCCAAATACATTTATTCAAAATTACTTCTAGTTTATTCAACCAATGCGCTTCAAAAAATAGGGGGATTGCCCTAAAGAAATATAAAAACTTGGGGAGTACTAACATTTTTATAACTTTTTGTACGCCCTACCAGGGACAGTCGGAGGTTATTCAACCTTGTCAGATCAGAGCTAACTCTATTAATTAATGGTGTCATATTACGCTCCACCACCCTCTCTAAATCAGTAGTAATGTCGACACCCAAATATACTGCAGCGCTAACCACTCTTGGGTCATTGCAGGTGGCATAGGAATTCTTTACAATTTGGGTCTTCTTACTGTTGAGCTTATACCCCGAGATTCTCCCAAAACTATGTGCCTCGGCCTCTATTACTGTTATTGCCAGGGAAGGATTAGGTGTTATTATCGCGACATCGTCCGCATAAGCTAACACTTTAACCACCGTACCTAATGTAGTTAGGGGTGGGATATTGGGTTTAACAGATAGTCTTCACAGGAAGGGATCCAAGTAGATTGCGAACAAAAGGGGAGATGAAGGGCACCCTTGCTGCGTACCTCTTCTTATCTGTACATCCGTAGTAAGCTCCCTATTTATCCTAATTTTGGCTGTGGGGGCTGTATATAATGCTTGTACCGCTCTAATGTATCCTTCTCCCAGGCCAAGCCATCTCATCGCCTCCCACAGATAATCCCAGGAGACCCTATCGAACGCCTTCTCGGCATCCAGAAATAATGCAGCCATAGGGTCTCCCGGGACCTCCGTTGCATCGAACATAGTGATAACCTGCCTAATGTGTTCAGTGGTTCCCTTTCCTGGGATAAACCCATGTTGTTCTGGGATGACCAACCCCTCTATTACCTTGGCCAATCTTTTCGCAAGAATCTTAGAGAAGAGTTTAGCGTCCGAATTCATTAAAGTGATAGGCCTATATGACCCTGGGGCTGTAGGTGGCTTACCCTTTTTTAATAACACTATGACTTCAGCACCTCCCCAGGATACTGGGATTGAGAGCCCCTGTTGTGCCTGAACAAATATGTCTAATAAATCAGATACCAGAACATCCCTAAATGTCTTATAAAATTCCAATGGTATCTGATCTGGACCTGCAGCTTTTGCTGAAGGGAGTTCAGCCAAAGCCACACATACTTCCTCAAGGCTGATGGGCAGACCGAGTCTATCCCTCTCCTCCACGAAGAGCCCATCTACATTAACTTGGTTGAGGTACTCCTTAATGTCTATACTTTCTCCTCCCTGCTCATATTCATACAAATCTGAACAGAATTCCCTGAAGACCTCTCTAATACCCACAGGATCTGCAATCATCCCTCCTTTCTTATCCTTTATACACTTAATATCCCCTGCAGCTATCTTCTTTCTTGTCCTAACCACCAGGATATGACCCACCCTCTCGCTCATTTCAAATGCTTCCTCCTTTTTAGCCAAATATTTAGCTGCAGCTATACTAGCTATGCCCTCTGCACCATCCGTCTTTATTACCATTATTTTCAATAAATGTTGTTCCAAAGGGGTGCCTGCTTGTATTAGCCATGTCAGCTCTTCCTCTGCCTCCATTAAGGTTTTAAACAACTCCTCCACCTTCAATTTTTCCTCCTTTTGTCTGTGCAGTGAATAGCTGAGTGTCTCCCCGCGGACCCCTGCCTTAAACGCGTCCCAAACATTACCCGATGACTTGCTCCCTCTGTTAATCCTCAAAAAATCTTTAATCCAATTGCTCATATAGCTTACATACTCCCTTTCCTTAACCCCTTCCATGCTCATGACGGAACGGTTCCGTCATGAGCGTCGGTTGAGCTGTGCTCATGACGGAACCGTTCTGTCATGGTTCCATAAGCCCAATGGAACGTTCAGCACAGCGCGGAAATTCGCGCCACGCTGAAGCGGTTAAGAAGGGCCCTCTCAAACGTCCAGCAATATGGATTAACGGCCACCCCTCCTAGTTCCAATATCATCACCAGAGTGTTGTGATCCGAAACTAAGCGAGGAAACTTTGTTATTTGTGATCTGGTAATTAAGGAGTGAGATATCAAAAAGTAGTCCAGTCTTACCGTGATCTTATGCGGGCCGAGAAGTATGTTGAACCTTCAGATTGTGGGCATAGATTTTCCCATAAGTCTATTAAAGAATTATGCTGTGCCATGTTGACTAGTGCTCTGTGTGTCCTTTTTTTCCTCCCTCTATAGCCCCGTCTCTTCTGAATTTCCCTATCCGAGGGACTATTGATATTTTAATCCCCACAGCATATGACCGGCACAGGCCATTTCGCCATTTCTAAATCAAGAAACTCAAATAAATCAGGGTCATCCCCTGTGGAGCCATATACAGAGATCAGTGTAAACTTCTCTCCTTTAAACCCTACTTCGACTATCACCCATCTACCCCATTGATCCTCCAGCTTTCTCCCTACTCTACATTCCCTATCACGAGCCAGGATTGCCACGCCTCTAGTCTTGGCCCCTTGTTTTGTATGGGCTAAAACATAAAAACCTAACTGTTCAAGTAAATAACCCTTCCCTCCCTCCACATGGGTTTCCTGCAGGCACACCAAGTCTTGCTTCATTATCTTCAAAAATGCTGCAACTCGGATCCTTTTTCGTGCATCATTTAGCCCACATACATTGAGAGACGCAATTCTACAACACATTAGAAGACTACGAAGGGTTGATCCAACTTCTCAACAATTCTCACAAAATACATAATACTAATCAGCCTTGAGGAAGTATGTACATAAAAAAACTCCTGTGTGTGCTGTGTGTGCCCTTTTACCCCCCTCCCCCACCCCTCCCTAATGTCTCCCCCCACCCCTATCCCCCCCGCCCTACAGGCAAATAGGCCTCCCAAGGCCTATGTGTGGACGCTTGGACATGCAGTGGTCGCCTCCACCTCCCACCCTCTCATACTAATTCCAAAACTTACTATACAGAGTACATACCCCTCCCAGGATACTGAAGACTTTCACCCAAACCAAACCAACCCAACCCCAAGCTTCACCCTCCGTTGAACCCCAGTGCTTCCACCATATACTCCTTGGCCTTAATTTCAGAAAAGAAATATTTCACCATCCCTTTAGTGACCACTTTCAGTTTTGCTGGGTTCAGTAAAAAGGCTTCTGACCCCAGAGCTTGTATGGGGGCAATTAGCTGTCTTAGCCTCCATCTGCGCTCCACGGTAACGTGGCAGAAGTTAGGCCTAGCAAAAAAGGTTACGTTATTATAGGAGCGCTTACACTCAGGTTTGGCTTTTTCCAGAATTAACTCCCTTAACAGAAAATTGCCAATATAAATCAGGATAGCTCTTGGCCTGCTCTCCTGACGCCCTGCTTGGCCTATCCTAATCGTAAAGGGTGCCCTCTGGATTTCTATCTCCCATTGCCATGTAGCTAGCTCGGGAAAGGCCCCCTTTAATAAGTTCACAATAAAGAGTCGAATGTCATCGCCTTCTGAGCCCTCCGCCACTCCCAACAGTCTGATGTTATTCCGCCGCTGGCGATTTTCATAGTCCTCGAGCTTCCAGAGAACATCATCCACCACTTTCTGCCGGTCCTGTTTGAGTGTCTTGAGACTATTTAAGTCATCCTCGAGCTTCCCAGTCCTTTCCTCAACTTGAGTAACCCTTTCGTCTACCTCATCAAACCGTTTGTTCATTTTTCATAGAGTGTTCTGGATCTTCCTTGACTCTTGCCTTGCCCTCCGACTCTCAACTCTTGCCTCGCTCTGCATAGTTTTCAGGGTACTAAATAGTAACTCCAGAGAGACAGGCTGAGGAGAAGCTTGTGTACAAGGCAAAGGGGTGACGCCATCTTGTTCCAGGTAAGTCTGTGACGTGGTTGAATAATCCCAGTCTAATTTCTTGGAAATGTCTGAGGGGCTATCTGCGGGGGTGGGTCTTCTCCTGGACACCCGCTTTTTTTTTGGGGTACTTCTTTGAGCTGAAGTACTACATTCTGAGTCTGTTAATTCCCCTGAGCTGTCCTCCGCACTCCCCACAGATTGAGAATCTTCATTGACTGAATAGAAACAGTCTGGCCCCCCTCTCACTGAGGCTGCCCTGGTATGTGCCTAACTCCGCAGTATTTTCTGTAAGTGGGCAGTTTCCCCAGTCCCCTGGAGCGTCAACTACTTCCTCCCCCCCCTCAGCGCCCCTGACCTCGCCATGCCTTGTTAGTTGTACTGAGGCTACTGTACCTCCTCCTGAGCCTTTTCCGTTTTCTTCCACAGAGTGCGAACCGTGGATCTTGCCCTCTGGGCCAGGGGTACTTTCAAAATTGCCTTGCTGTATACCGTCCGATGCTACTACACGAGCCTCCTCGCGGCTCTCTGGTTCTTGCCTCTGCTCCGCTGCTGCTACCGCCACCGCCGTCGGTTGCCTAGCAATGGCAGCGTCGGTGTCGGCGTCCTCGAGGACGCTCTGTCCGCTGTTCAACCCAACCATGCCCTCGCCTCGCTTCTGTCTCCCGACCGCCGCTTCCCCTGCAGAGATGCCAGCGAGGCTTTCCATCATCGTAGGCTGGCGCAGGTTAGTTTCTTTGGATTTTTGTTTGGATGGCACAGTTTTGCTAGTAGCATTACCCCTTTGAGCACTTAATACCGGCGACGCTTCATAGCCTGCTTTCTTGCTCGAGGGCTTCCCGGCCGCAAACTTCTGTGTCCCGGCTCCGGCCGGAGCCTTCGGATCGTTTCTTTTCTTTTCCTTGTCATTCTCCTTCCTTGGCTCTTTCGGCTCTTTCGGAATTGCCCCCTCCCTGCTTCCATCTTTCCCTTCGTTGCCCTTTGTGGTCCGAGGAGGCATTCTATATTTAATTGATGCCAGTACCAGTCCCAGTCCAGCCGTAAGCTTCTTGTGAGTCCGGTGTAATACTTGCAGGGCGATATCCCTGACGTATGTCCGGAGACTCTGTAGGCTCACCGAGCAGCCGGTTTTGCTGCTTTGCTCCCGGCCAAGGGACCAGACACCCGCTCCCATCTCCTGGGGGTGGTCACACTCTACCCTTCAATACATCGAGAGGAGAGGTGGAGTAGGATGCGACTGCTACTGCACTCCGTCGGTGGCCATCTTGCCTCCCGGAGACTTCTCTCTCCGCCCAGTATGTATTTTCTGATGCTGTTTTAGGTTTGATAAGCGACGAAATCGCTTCCCACATTCACTGCAATGGTATGATTTTTCTCCAGTGTGTGTTTGCTGATGAATCCTTAATGTTGAAGATTCACTAAAACTACTTCCACATTCACTGCAATGGTATGGTTTTTCTCCAGTGTGTGTTCGCTTATGAATCCTTAATATTGAAGAATCACTAAAACTGCTTCCACATTCACTGCAAGTATATGGTTTTTCTCCGATGTGTGTTCTCTGATGCCGTTTTAAGTGTGATAATTGACTATAGCGCTTTAGACATTCACTGCAAGGATATGTTTTTTCTTCGGTGTGTGTTCTCTGATGCCGTTTTAGGTCTGATAATTGACTAAAGCTCTTCAGACATTCACTGCAAGGATATGGTTTTTCTCCAGTGTGTGTTCTCTGATGCAGTTTTAAGTCTGATAATTGACTAAAGCGCTTTAGACATTCACTGCAAGGATATGGTTTTTCTCCGATGTGTGTTCTCTGATGCCGTTTTAGGTCTGATAATTGACTAAAGCTCTTCAGACATTCACTGCAAGGATATGGTTTTTCTCCAGTGTGTGTTCTCTGATGCAGTTTTAAGTCTGATAATTGACTAAAGCGCTTTAGACATTCACTGCAAGGATATGGTTTTTCTCCGATGTGTGTTCTCTGATGCCGTTTTAGCTGTGATAATTGACAAAAGCTCTTCAGACATTCACTGCAAGGATATGGTTTTTCTCCTGTGTGTGTTCTCTGATGCAGTTTTAGGTCTGATAATTGACTAAAGCTCTTCAGACATTCACTGCAAGTATATGGTTTTTCTCCGATGTGTGTTCTCTGATGCCGTTTTAGGTCTGATAATTGACTAAAGCTCTTCAGACATTCACTGCAAGGATATGGTTTTTCTCCAGTGTGTGTTCTCTGATGCAGTTTTAAGTCTGATAATTGACTAAAGCGCTTTAGACATTCACTGCAAGGATATGGTTTTTCTCCGATGTGTGTTCTCTGATGCCGTTTTAGCTGTGATAATTGACAAAAGCTCTTCAGACATTCACTGCAAGGATATGGTTTTTCTCCTGTGTGTGTTCTCTGATGCAGTTTTAGGTCTGATAATTTACTAAAGTGCTTTAGACATTCACTGCAAGGATATGGTTTTTCTCCTGTGTGTGTTCTCTGGTGCAGTTTTAGGTCTGATAATTGACTAAAGCGCTTTAGACATTCACTGCAATGATATGGTTTTTCTCCTGTGTGTGTTCTCTGGTGTTTTTTTAGGTCTGATAATTGACTAAAGCTCTTGAAACATTCACTGCAATGATATGGTTTTTCTCCAGTGTGTCTTCTCTGATGTAGTTTTAGGTCTGATAATTGACTAAAGCTCTTCAGACATTCACTGCAAGGATATGGTTTTTCTCCAGTGTGTGTTCTCTCATGCCGTTTTAGGTCTGATAATTGACTAAAGCGCTTTAGACATTCACTGCAAGGATATGGTTTTTCTCCTGTGTGTGTTCTCTGATGTTTTTTTAGGTGTGATAATTGACTAAAGCTCTTGAGACATTCACTGCAATGGTATGGTTTTTCTCCAGTGTGTGTTCGCTTATGAATCCTTAATATTGAAGAATCACTAAAACTGCTTCCACATTCACTGCAAGGATATGGTTTTTCTCCGATGTGTGTTCTCTGATGCAGTTTTAAGTGTGATAATTGACTAAAGCGCTTTAGACATTCACTGCAAGGATATGGTTTTTCTCCGATGTGTGTTCTCTGATGCCGTTTTAGCTGTGATAATTGACAAAAGCTCTTCAGACATTCACTGCAAGGATATGGTTTTTCTCCTGTGTGTGTTCTCTGATGTTTTTTTAGGTGTGATAATTGACTAAAGCTCTTGAGACATTCACTGCAATGATATGGTTTTTCTCCTGTGTGTGTTCTCTGATGTTTTTTTAGGTGTGATAATTGACTAAAGCTCTTGAGACATTCACTGCAATGATATGGTTTTTCTCCTGTGTGTGTTCTCTGATGCAGTTTTAGGTCTGATAATTTACTAAAGTGCTTTAGACATTCACTGCAAGGATATGGTTTTTCTCCTGTGTGTGTTCTCTGATGTTTTTTTAGGTGTGATAATTGACTAAAGCTCTTGAGACATTCACTGCAATGATATGGTTTTTCTCCAGTGTGTCTTCTCTGATGTAGTTTTAGGTCTGATAATTTACTAAAGTGCTTTAGACATTCACTGCAAGGATATGGTTTTTCTCCTGTGTGTGTTCTCTGATGTTTTTTTAGGTGTGATAATTGACTAAAGCTCTTGAGACATTCACTGCAATGATATGGTTTTTCTCCAGTGTGTCTTCTCTGATGTAGTTTTAGGTCTGATAATTGACTAAAGCTCTTCAGACATTCACTGCAAGGATATGGTTTTTCTCCAGTGTGTGTTCTCTGATGCCGTTTTAGGTCTGATAATTTACTAAAGTGCTTTAGACATTCACTGCAAGGATATGGTTTTTCTCCTGTGTGTGTTCTCTGATGTTTTTTTAGGTGTGATAATTGACTAAAGCTCTTGAGACATTCACTGCAATGATATCGTTTTTCTCCAGTGTGTCTTCTCTGATGTAGTTTTAGGTGTGATAATAGGCTAAAGCTCTTCAGACATTCACTGCAAGGATGTGGTTTTCCTCCAGTGTGTGTTCTCTGGTGCCGTTTTAGGTATGATAAATATATAAAGCTCTTCCCACATTCATTGCACTTGAAGGTTTTTTCCCCAGTGTGTGTTCGCTGATGACTCATGAGTTTAGATGATTCCGTAAAACTACTTCCACATTCACTGCAAGGATTTCTCGTGTGTGTTTAATGCTTTTTTAGGCCTGATAATTGACAAAAGCTCTTCAGACATTCATTGCATTTGTATGGCTTTTCCCCTGTGTGTGTTCTCTGATGCAGTTTTAGGCTTGGTAAATATACTCTGTGTTTTATATAGCAGAACCCCCATTTCTTTTAACTTTCAGTTAACTGTGCTTTTCGCTGGTTGCTATGGAATGGCCTGAAAGAGTTTACAATAAACCACTAGCACTGAATGGTGGTCTGATATCACTTTAGGAAGCAGAGTACTGCTATAACCACCTCATGATCAGAGCTGGTATTGGACATGTTTACACAAGAAGTGGTTGATCAGTGTGGCCTAAATTTTCTGGAGGTCATCTCTTCATCTTGAGGCACGGAGGTGCACAGCTGAGACTCGTAGAACCACCGAATCGCCATTGACGGTACTTCAAAGATCTGTCAGTTTATGTTCAGGTTCGGCTGTCTTTGTCGGCACTTATGTTTTCCTGAATACTGAAACCCAATGTTTCGGACTTTGCTTTTGCAGATTTACAGTATTATCTTCATTATTCTTAAACATTTTGTGCAATCAAGGATTGTTTTCTGTCGGATGTAAAGAGATTTAAATTACTTAAATGGAAAATACCAGAATTTGCATATCAAATTTTTAATTGATTGTAAAAGCATCTCATTTATCACTGTTGTTGAAACTTATGAAGACATATTTAAGACAAATTTAACCATACAGAGGTATTTGTATAATAGTTCCTTTGAACATGCCACAAAATTGTTGTTTACTAATTCTGCTTAGATTTTCAGATTGGCTCGGTCTATTGAATTTCCAAGTGCATCCTAGGCCTCTCCTTCATCCTTTCCCCCCTATCCCTCTAGTCTGGATTCTATCTTCCTAATTGCATAATCTAGTTTGATCTAATGTATTTCAACTTCCCTTTTTTATATTCACAGTTGGGCCCTCTCTTCAGGATTTGCTGTTTTCCACCTAGTAATCGCAAGCATATAATGCTGGGAAGCCCAAAACAGAGAGTACCTTCTTCTCTCTGGACATCTTCTGTCATTATGCTGCTGTTTAATGGTCTGTCTTTGTAGAACCGAGTCATGGAACTTTCCTCCAGCCACCCATTGGTTTGCTCCATCCCTTCCTTCCTTTCTTCATCTGACCATACCCCCTTCTCCTCAACTCCCCTCAGCTTCCCCCCAAATGCGCATGTAGTATTCCGGTCCCTCCCCTCTTTCCACTCTGGAAATTTGGTGCCCTTAGCCATGGATTCCCTTTCTCGAAGATCACTAGACTCCAAACTTGTTCCAGACGGCTGAAATTCCTACACTATCATATACCCCATAAACTATCTAAAAGCGTGTTCAAGAACTTCAATCACAGGCTTCTCAAATTTCTCCAATAAATCCTTATTTCCACCCCCTATGTCTTCATGAATAAATGCGCTACCATAAGTGACCTTATCTTTTGCATTAAAAGACCAGCACAATGAAGTAACGCCCTTTGCTCTCTGCTCTGGATCACTGCACCTACTAAAGCCTCCCACAGTCTCAGACTCTCTGTAACTCCCTCTATTGTTGGCCGAGCAGAGGCAACATCTCCCTTTATAATAAAGTGATTATCCTCATCCAAGCATCTGAACACAGCCTAGAATTACTTGATGAAAATTCCCTCTCATCAAACTCTCTGTGATGAATAAGTTTCCTCCCTGACCCAAGCTCATCCTAGCCCTTTAGTAATCCCACGGGTACCTCGTTCTGTATCCTCCCCACTGCTTGTATTGCTTCACCCCATTTCCCTCCTCCCTATCCACCTTCATCAGATTACCCAACAGCACTCATTTACCATTACCCTTGCAGCTTGTTTCAACCAACATTTTTCGTCATATTAGCCTGAGTCCTCATCACACCCCCAAAGCAGCGACCACTGAAATACACTGACTCGATACTAACACCTTCGCCTCACCTCTGAACATTTACTTTTTTTTGTACGTTTTATATAGCACGAACATGACCCACAAGGGTATCAGAGTGCTTTACAATTGTAGAGAGTAGTATATGTATAGCTTAGGTGAGTAGCAGTCAACAAAGAATGATCCACAGGGAATCAGAATGCTTCACAATATTTTATTTTATTAATTTTAGGTATTTAGAGCGCGCAGCTACCCCAACGGGGTGTCCCGGCGCTGGTAGACAGACAGCACAAGGGCACACCTAATCCTGGCGGTAGAATAGCCAGGTCCTGAGAGACTTATGAAACTCAAGTTCCGACTGGATCAGGCAGAGGTGAAGCAGAAGTTTGTTCCATCGTTGGGTGGCACCCACCTCGAAAGATTTGCCTCCTGATCTAGTTTTTGCTTGGAATTAGATCGTAGAGCTCTAGAATGATTGTATGGGCGGGGTCTCTTTCTAAGGTAAGCTGGTCCTAGCCCTTTAGCTGCCCAGAACGCCAGTGTCAGTGCTTTGAAATCAATTCTTTTGGTTATGGAGAGCCAGTGCAGCTTCCGCAGAAAGGGGGATATATGTTATCTGAGCGAGACGCCGCAGTACAGACGGGCTGCAGCATTTTAGACCGTCTGGAGTCTGTGGCACAGGCCCTCTGACAGACCCAGGTAAAGTCCATTCGCATAGTCTAGGAGCGACGTAATAAGTGCATGGACCACAGTTTTGGTGTATCGCTGGGCAGGTAGTCAATGAATTTTTTTATCATTTTGATTTTACTAAAGCAGGTGGCAGAGACTGTCTGAACCTGAGTAGCAAAGGACAGACAGTTGTCCCACCTGACGCCCAAGTTCCTGACCGACTCTTTGGGAAGAGGGGCAACGCTCAATTCTTCCGGCCACCAAAGGTTGGAGGCAAGGGGATATGGTTGGTTGAAGAATAAGACCTCGGTCTTCTCCGCGTTGAGTTTTAGGAAATTGCGGTCCATCCAGGCCGCAATATTCCTGAGACATTTGTTGAGGGGGTCAAAGGTGGCAACGGATACATCATTATAGGTGAATAAAAGCTGTGTATCATCAGCGTAGGATGTTATTTTGATTCCCGACTTCGCGATCATTTCGGCCAAGGGGGTGAGGTATATATTAAAAAGAAGCGGACTTAATGCTGAGCCCTGCGGGTCGCCCCATTTAAGGGGTCTTACAGTGGACATGTAAGGATGGGTCCGAACCTGCTATTTGCGGTCTGAGAGAAAGGAAGATAACCAAGTCAATACTGTGCCCTGGATTCCTATGGACTTCAGGCGGTTCAGGAGGATGGGATGGGAGATGGTGTCGAATGCTGCAGACAAGTCTAACAGCACTAATACCACTTTAGAGCCATCATCTAAAACCCATCGTATTGAGTCAGCCATTTCAATAAGGGCTGACTCCGTACTGTAACCGGAGCGAAACCCAGATTGAGAGTCATGAAGGAGATCTCTGGACTCAATTAAACTGGCCAGTTGTTGATGGACCAGCTTCTCCAAAATCTTGGCCGGTGCAGGTAGTAGGGAAATGGGCCTATAGTTACAATGGGCCTCTGGGTCTGCATTAGCTTTTTTTAGGATGGATACTAGGAATGCGTGCTTTCACACTGCCGGGTAGATACCCGACTTCAGTGATGAGTTCCAAATAGGATTTAGATGGGGATTAAGAAGTCCTGCCAGGGCCTTATATTGTTTAGATGGCCAGGGGTCGCCAGGTCTGCCAGACTTGAATTTTGTAATTCCCGAAGAGAGGTTTCCTCTGAAATTTCAGTGAATTCTGCGAATACCGATGAAGGGGTCTGTTCCATTATTTTATTCTTCAAAGGTCTGGGGGTCGTCATGCAATTTGGAAAAGGAGTTATAAATCAGTGCAATGTTATCTTAAAAAAATTCAGAGAGTTTGTTACATAAAATCTGTGAAGTAGGTTGAGTGTGAGTCAGCGCCTGTGGATCGGTAAAGGATTTGACAATCTTAAAAATCTCTCCGGAAGAGTTCCTAGAATTGTTAATCCTATCAGATAACAAGGCTCTTTTGTTCTCTATGAGTAGTTTGCAGTATTCTTTGAGAGCTGCACGATAGTCAGCCTTGCTTTCTACAGAATATGTAAGTCTCCAGCTGCGTTCAAGAACCTTACAGGCGGACTTTTTTTGTCTAAGCTCCTCAGAGTACCAAGGTGCTGAGGGTGAGGATCTGGGGGATTTTACAATTTCTGAGGTGCTAGGGAGTTGAGAGCTGTGCCCACCCACTCATTTAAATTCGAGATGCTAGACTCAAGATCGTGTGGCGGGGTCGGTTTAGAATCCTTCATGTAATTGGATAATGATTCTGGGGAGATTTTGCTCCAGTTCCTTCCAAACTCCTTAGGGATCGAGGTGGTTTTATCAGTATGAGTCAGCTGAAAATGGAAGGGGATAAGAAAATGATTGGACCAAATTACTGGCCAAGGAGCCTGGACCGTAATGTCAGGAAAGTTAGAGCATATCAGATCCAGCATGTGGCCTGCATTATGTGTGGGGAGGGAAACTAATTGCGTAAGGTTGCATCCTGCTAGGGTGGCAATAAAGTTTGACCTGTGTGGGCAGGAGGCGTCGTCCTCATGTAAGTTCAGATCACCCAGTATTGTGAAGTTAGCGTACCGTATGCATGCTTGAATGATATAATCGGTCGGACTAGAGTTAGGAGATCGATAGAGCAGGAGGCCGAAGCAGGAAATAGACGCGGAAAGCTTGATGCAGAAAGAAAGGCCTTCTATACAATCAATCGGCTCAAAGTGAGGTGATGTGATCCCCCATTTAGTTTTGTAGACGATAGCCACACCTCCACCCTGTTTCTCGTTTTGTCTATTGGCACACAGAATACCGTAGTCTTCGGAAATAGCCAACATCAAAGTTGGATTAGTGTCATCACGAAGCCAGGTTTCTGTCAGAACAATACACAGTTATTAACCCTTTCAATGCGGCGGCTATTCCACCACAGTGCTAACAGGCGGGGGACGGGGGCGCGCGGCGCTCCTGCGTTGGTGACGGAACCGCTCCGTCACGCCCCTCGGGTGAGCTGTGCTTGTGATGGAACCGTTCCGTCACGGCCCCGCCCGCCTAATAGAATGCTCCGCGCAGGTGCGAAATCAGCACCGCGCAGGCGCGGCAAGCGGGCCGTGACGGAACCGTTCCGTCACCAGCACAGCCCACCCGAGGGGCATGACGGAACGGTTCCATCACAAGCGTGGGAGGGGTTAAACATTAGGTGGTTGAAGTAGTAAACATACATTTAGTATGCACCTTCAATACAAAAGATGTAGGCAATGATATAATATATGGATCGCATAGGTGGCTAGAGGTCAACATAGAATTAACCCCTCCCATGCTCGTGACGGAACCGTTCCGTCAAGGGCCTCGGGTGGAATGTGCTGGTGACGGAACCGTTCCGTCACGGCCCCCTCGCCGTGCCTGCGCGGCGCGAATTCCGCGCCTGCGCTGACGTTCTATTGAGCGGGCAGGGCCGTGACGGAACCGTTCCGTCACAAGCACAGCTCACCCGCGGGCCGTGACGGAGCGGTTCCGTCGTGAGCACGGGACCGCCGCGCGGCCCCGCCCACCCTTAGCGCTGCGGCGGAATAGCCGCCGCAGCAAAGGGGTTAAAGTTTTATGTATATTTGTTAATTAGAAGCATTTTTACTTCTTTTTTGAAGGAGGTAAAGGAAGAGATTCCACGTACCACTGGAGGTAGGGAGTCCCAAATCTTCGGTGCAATCCCTGAGAATGCTCTCCAACCAGTTCTCATTTTATGGAAGGATTGTGGTTTCAGTAGAAGTGAACTCGCACTTCGCAGTCGTCTGCATCCTCCCGATCGCTCTAGCTTTAGAGCTAAGTAACTGGGTTATTGCTATGCAGGGCTTTATGGGTCATGCAAGCGATCTTTAGGTGCATTCTTGCCTCGTAGGGCAGCCAGTTCAGAACTTTCAAGGTCGGAGAGATGTAGTTATTTCTTTTAGTTCCTGATAACAGTTTGGCCGCAGCGTTAAGCGATGCCCTCTGCGGGGCCAGCTAGTATTTGGGGAGACCACATAAAGTGGTGCTTCCATAGTCTAATCTTGGTAGCACTAGGGCTTGTACTGCCATTTTTAAGTTGGTCTGTGGGAGGAAGGGTTTAAGTTTCCTTAGTATACTCATGTGGTGATTAGCTCCCTTGGTGGCATTAGTGATTTGCGCCTGCATGTTCAGGTGTTTGTCTATGGTGACTCCTAGGGATTTCGCGGAGTCAATGATGTGCGGAGCACAGTCAAAGGAAGTTAGATGTTTCAACCATAAGTCTATCTTGGGTGTGTTATTGGGTTGGGCGATGAGGAGGAATTCCGGGTTTTCTGGTGTTATGCATGAGGTGGTTGATAGTGAGCCAACTTTGAGTATTCTGTAGAATAGCGTTGAGGGAGATGAAGTCTTCTGGTGAGGAGATTTTCATATACAGTTGGGTGTCGTCCGCATACAGGAGATAAAGAATGTTTGCTGAGTTCAATGCGTTTGCCAGGGGCTCCATAAGTATATTAAAAAGAATGGGTGAAAGTGCTGAGCCCCCGCTGTCACCACTGATGCATCTGTGACACCCTTTCTGGCAAACCCTGACACTTGCTATCGAGCAACGCCCTAACATGACCAATAACATGGCGCCTATCTACTCATCAATCAGTTTATGAGACCCACACCCCCACTCCTCAATCATGACTCCATCTCTATTCCCCCCCCCTGGTTCTCCCAACTCAGCTTCTCCCTAACACCATAAACCGGAGCAGTCTCACCTGGCCTCCTTCCCACATCACGACCTCCTGTTCCCACATTACTAAAGACGCCAAACTCACTGAGATCTCTCTAAAGAGCTTCATCAACTTACGGCTGAGGTTTAAAGCCTAATATCCCTCACCTCCGAGCTCGCTAATTGTTGGTGTCCCACCAGGCCGATGGGTAAGAATAGACACTCCCTTTAGCAATCCAATAGTCAAGTCGAGTCAAACCAGCTTCATTCGGTGTAAAATATACAACCTTAAAGCATACTAGACAGAAGGTACTATATACACATAAATAAAAACAGTTCTCAAATATTTACATCTTTAAAAAAACAGTATTTCATAACAGGCATTACATCTTTATTCAATATGTGGTACTCTGATAATTATCAGTGCAAAAATCGCACATGTACAAAAGGAGCGTTTTGTGCAAAATCCTAACATATAACAAAAGCGGAAGAAAAAAATGATTCTAGATTATATCAACATTACGGAATAATGACTAATAACTAAAGGCAGTCATCAGGTTTTTCAGATATTAATGCATCCAGATGTGACAAATCCTTTCTTTTCCTAATCGCCCTTTGTATAAAATTAATAACAGAATAAACAGTTTTTACATTATCTATAGTACATAAAAAGTTAAAAGCATGTTTATAATGGAAAAGCCTACTGGTTAAAAAAGCGGTTTTATAACAATTCTCTGGATATCTTTATAAAAGGTACAAAACAGTAAGAAGTGCATAGTGGACTGGGGGAGTCATTCCATCACACTGGCAGTTGGTGAAATATAGGACCATTATTCCTTGCTTGAGAATGCTGTTAGACGGATGTCATCCTGCACGTCCAATGCAATCTCAGCAATCACAACGTTTCCACATTTGACCTGGAAGACAATTCCCTACCCCCACGCCTCCACTCGACACATCAGGTTGAAAGATTCTCAATCGGACAACAATATTTACTCCCTCCTCCTTCAGTCAAATCCACATAGAGATGCTAGGCCCAATCCCAGAGCAGGTAACAATTCCAACTTCAAGCAAATTCCCATCACTCAGGCTGCCTCCGCTGTCGCCATACCCCACCTGAAACGTACGCTACTCAAGTGCAGATCGGCATCTTAACACGCAGTGGATATTGCTGACCTTATCCTTACTCATGATCTTAACCATATAGTCCTGACTGAAACTTGTCTAAATGACTCCTCCACACCAACGCTCGACATTCTAGCACCGCCCAGCTATGACATCATCAGATTACATCGCCCAAACAGACCTGGTGGAGGTAACCCCTGTACTCACTGAAATAATCTCTCTGTGAAGCAAGCACAAAACGTTACTCTCATCTCGTGTGAATATCTAGGCATCAATATCCTGAGTAAAGATAGGCCTCGATACAAACTGCATGCGTTTTCCCACCCTCCAGGAGATAACCTCCCATCCATTGAACAAATTATGGAAATCATCACAACCAACTCTGGCGTATACTGCGCCCAAATCATCCTTGGTGACTTCAACCTCTACTGGAATGACCCGATGACCAATCAGTGATTGGCTTAAAAACCTTCCTAGCTGATCTAAACTTGATCCAAATATGCAAAAGTCCTACCCAGAACCTGGAAGCGACATTGGATCTAATTATCTCTAAAGCTAATTCCATTCAACTTGAATCTATCATTCCATGTGACTGGACAGACCATCACTGCATCACTTTGCTCATCGCTGAATCGCTGTCCTAATAAAAGGTTAAAATAAAAGAAAACAGACACTGGAAAAAGAACCCTCGAAACATAAACCTGAATGAACTGACATCTATCAGCAATTATATCCTTCCCCCTCCGACGACATGTCAGATGTCCAGGACCTTACTGATCATTACACTAATTCAATGACAAACATTCTAGACTCTATGGCACCCCTCCAACTAAAAAGAGTATCCACCAAAGACTCCGAGCCTTGGTACAATGGTAGTCTAAACGCTGAAAGATGCAATCTAAGATTGTCTGGATGGTCATGGAGATTCTCCTCCTCGCTTGAACACCTCCAGCAAGTGAGATCTCTAAGAATCATTTACAACAAACACATACATAGCTCAAAAGCAAACGACTTTAGGAAATAGCTAAACAATGCCAGGAATAGACCTAAAAAACTGTTTGAACTCGTTAAATTGCAATCTAACAGGCAGCCTCAACCTGCTTTCTGGGTTTAATTATTGAGTCTTAGATAGTTCTCTCCCATCCATGCAGCTATGGCCTGCATGCAGCTTTTAAAATTTGCTGCTGAAGGTTCAACACTCTCAGTGATGGTAATCATGATCTGAGTGTCATCAGCATAGGATAACACTTCTAGGTCAAAAGATCTTCCAACCCTGGCAAGTGGGGCTACATAAAGGTTAAAAGGGTGGGGCTCAATGAGGATCCCTGGGGAACTCCGCAGAACAGCCGTTAAGGAGCAGAAGGAAATTGATCCATCGTAACTCTTTGAGCATGTTCCGTAAGGCTGCCGTTAGGTCCAGAACGGTCAGTAAGGTGGTGTGTCCTGCATCGACCTGCTGTCGAATGTTGTTAAAAACAATGGTTAATGCCGTCTCGGTACTGTGCTCACTACTGAACCCATGTTGCGAGCCATCGAGCAACTGATGATCCTCCAGATAGGTGCTAAGATGGAGGTTCAGGTGTTTCTCCAAGATTTTAGCTGGGACGGGCAACAGGGAATTGAACTGTAGTTCTTTAGTTCTGCCGGATCCAGAGAGGGCTTCTTTAAGAGAGGTTTAACCACGGCCGTTTTCCAGGCAGTGGGATACTGGACAGAAGTAATAACGACATTAAGAACTATGGTCAAAGTAGGAACAATAGCCTCCATTCTTAGTTTCAGGATCTTCAGAGGACAGGGCTCCATAGGGGAGCCAGATCTAACTCCACTTATCATCCGCTCCGTGTCTTCTTGAAGTATAGGGGGAAAGGCGCTCAAGCGGCAATCCTTTGGAGGAGCTACCAGAGAATCCGAAGGACAATCGGCCTTTGACACTCCGACATTGGATATCTCCAAGGAGGAATATATGTCCTTGATTTTGTCATAAAAAGCATGCCTTTTTATCACGTAGCTCCTGGGAGACCTCGGTGTTGGCAGAGGCCGAGGGGGCTAGGAGGGAATTAATCACAGTGAAGAGTTCCCTCTGGGATTTAATAGATTCCGTCATCTTGGAATAGTAGATAACCTTTTCCTCATTAATAGCTAGCCTATATTCCTTCAATCTGAGTTTATGCAGGTCCCTTTCGGCTGGGATAAGCTCACGGCACCATATTTTTTCCTGCTGTCGGCATACCTGCCTAAGGTTTCTCAACCTTTCGGTGAACCAGAGCGCCTAAGGGCGTTTTCTGGCCACATAATGCTCCTTAAGAGGGGCAAGAGAGTCCAGAGCCGCCAAGAGCCAGTTAGAAAAATCATCATAAATTGATTTAACATCCAAGTGGGGGAGACATCAATAATTGCTAAGCTTAATTAGAAGACCCTCCTTATTTATGCGGCTACGGTTTCTCTTCTTCTCCACCCTGTTCTTAAAATTAGGATCTGGGTGGGATTCTGCAATTCGCAGAAAAAATGGAATGGGATTATTCACCTCTATCCTAGGATCATTCGAAAAGATCCCGTCCAGAATGTGTCCTGCAGTATGAGAGAGGCTCTTCACCAGTTGAGTAAGGCCGCAGGAGTCCATAGTTTCCAGAGCACAGTGTTTTTTCCAAAAGGAAGTTAAAATCACCCAAAAGAGTGACAGTGGATCTAGCCAAATAAGGCTCAATCCGATTGCTGAAGTCCTGATTAAACATTCCTCTGGTTCCGGGTACAAAACTATCAGTGGGTAGGATCTTCAAGGAGAAAAATAGGGCCTGATAGGGATCTGAGGGAGTGGTGAGGGCCTCTGTGAAGTACGAGAAGGTGTCTTTATAAAGTACTCCCAAACCCCCCCATCCTACCTTCCCTATCAAGTCTGGACAGAGCATACCCTGAGGGGATGGCCTCCACCAGGTCAGGTCCTGAACACTCTCTAGCCCAGGTTTCAGCAATAAATACCCAATCAGGCCTACGGGAGGGAGACAAAATCATTAAATTCTGCCCTATGTTTAATCAGAGATCTGGCGTTCAGTCACTTTCTAAACGCAGTAGCAGCGCAACAGCGTGGCACCTCTAATCAGGGTGAACCACTATCCGCTGCGTGTCCTGCCCGGTATGCAGATTAAATAGCTGGGCCGGTCAGGAACAACTAGAGCGCTGCCCATCGATCTGGGACAGGAAGTGGAGTAGAGAAGCACGAGTGAAACACTCACTTCCCTCCACACAATTGGCGAGCCGTGGTGGACCGAGGAAGGAGCAAAAGACCACCACAACCCCGCCTCCCTCCCCCTCCCACCCTCCCCCGCCCGAGATAAAGAAAAAAACGGAAGAGTGCCTGGAAAGAATGCAGTAATCCGACACAAGTAAGCAATTATAATAGTTTTTAAAACATTCCCCCCATTAGAACGCACACAATGATTCAATAACATTTTTAAATCACAGTCACTTTCTAAACGCAGTAGCAGCGCAACAGCGAGGCACCTCTAATCAGGGTGAACCACCATCACGTGGTGTAGAGGAGGAGACAAATGTGATAACAGTTAAGGAACTGCTGGGCAAAGCTGACCTAGAAAGGAACTGGGCCTGCACTGCACCCCCCAATATGTTCCAAGAGTGGAATGTGGCTCCATCATATTATTATCAGAAGTTTGATAACAAAAAGAATACTGCACAGAGAGAGTCAAAAGTTGAAGTAAAGAGACAAAAAAAACAGATATCAAGAAAGGGAATAGAGAAAGAAGAAACAGGGGAAAAGGAAACATAGAGTTATAGGAATCCTTACCTGACAATTATTTTATTTGTTCCCCCAAAGGTGGCAGCCACGCTGCACTGCCTGTCATCCCAGAATACCTTAAAAGGAAATAAAGAAATAATTTGGCATCAGACGACAATCACACTTCATCACATTTTACAAATAACCGTCCTGGATTTACAAAACAAGCGAGCCCAGGGAGGACCAGAGTCTGACTTCAGCCTCCTTTAACAGCTATTGCTGTGAATGTTCCACAATTAACCGCTGTGGTCTCGCATGCGGCTGTTAACTGTTCAACATTCACAGCAACAGCTTTGAAACAAAGGTTTCGGAGTACCGGAGGTGTTTCAACCCCCTCGGTCCCTGGGACACCGTTGTTTTATTGATTAACACATTCTGCCCTCATGTGGCAAACAATGTAAAGACCTTATAGTCAGCCTGTTAGACCCGTCTGCTTCTGAGAGTCCCCTCACCACTATGACTTCTTTTGTTCCCCTGTACCGCCCAAAATTTGTCGCTTTTAATTCGTCTACCAGGACTTTTTATGTGTTGTTTCATGGGGTTAGATGTTCCTTGACGCCCAGTTGCTCACAAGGTTTGTGGCACCTATTTACAAGGCGCCTGGCCCAAACCTGTGGCATTACAAGCTGGGGTTGTCAACCTGTGTAAATGAACCTAAAATGGTGGACACCCTTTTTCCTCATGTGAAGTGACTCCCATTGGAGCCTTCATGAACCCTGGCCTCTTGAGGTTTTGGCACCCTTTGTTTGGCGCGCATTTCTGACAGGAATTCCTTTGTTTTCCTCAGATACACAAAATGGCTGCTCTAGAACCCCAGTACGGTGGCTGTGAGTGTCCTAAATACCCCTCAAGAGTGCCATGTCATTGTCACAGCCAGAGAAGGTTCTAGAACCTTCTGGCTCGTGCCAGTACCCCAGGGCACTGGCTATATAAGGCCCAGTCCCTGGCGGCCATAGGAGATTTGAGATGTGGATGGAGATTAGTTCAGACTAGAGAAGAGATTCCAGACTTGACACCAGATTGACACCTGCCCTGTTGACCCCTGAGGTGGCTGGTAGCGCAGGCAGTAGAGCAGCAAAGGGTTGCTGGCGTTGTGTCTGACTGGCGTTCCAGTCCGCTACGTGAGAAGTGATCTAGCGCCTACAGCGCCTGCCCAGCGAGTACCTCATTGCCCCCAAAGACTGTGGCCAGATTCGTGTGCCTCCCCGTCCCCCCGGTGGTGAACTGTGATCGATTTATCAAGTCGCGAGGCGAGAGCAAGTTCGCCGCGACCGCGATCGTCAGCTGTGCCCCCTTCGCGACAGGTGCCTCTAGAGGGGAGCTCGGACGTCTCCGAGCCCCACCAGCGTAGTGCGCTTCCTGCGCAGATTGAAGGTGAGGTGGTGCGCCAGGGCGGGGAAAGGCCGGCCTTCGTTGGGCGGGACTAGCGTCTCTGCCACTCCCCAGTGACCCGGGAGCTGTAGCTGTGGGCGGGAACCACCCTGAATGCGGAAGTCGGAGGGAGGTCCGTGGAGCCCCTGAGAGCCCCGTCGCTAACGAGAGGAGTGCTGTGCCCGACTGAATCGTATCTTGAATTGCAGCCGATGTGAGGTGGGCCCGTTTCCTCAGAGTGAATGCAGCGTTGTGAAGGAACTGTGAACCGGCATTTATTTGACTGTGCGCGAAGGTTGTGTGACCTCTCCGGCAGCCCGTTCGTCAGTCTAATGACTTTGAACTGGTGCCGCCTGTGCTCAAGTGGTGCTAAAGCCCGTAGGCGCGCATAGACTTCACCGGCAAAGCAGAGATCCTATCCCGGTGACCGCCAAGTGCAAATGATGTATTTACTGTGTTTCCTTGCCTTCTAGATATACGCGCATACGCCTTGAGTGATTATTAAAGAGTCCCAAACCTTATTTTGTGCTCAGAGAAGCCGTATACCTGGTCATTGAAAACAGCATAAACTGTGAGAGTTATCTTTCCCATTTGAAACGTATTGCAGATGTAATGATTCTAAAGTATTTAATTGGTGGCAGCGATACCAGAAGAAAAATGTGGTTGTTTATTTAAATGAACCAATATTTATTCTGATATTTATTGTGATATTTATTGTGATACTCATTCCTGAAGTTATTCTATTTATTAATATTATTTATTACCAGAACTGTATGACCAAAAGAAATGTGTATGTGCTTTCCCAGTCAACCCTATTTACAACCAAGAACTTTTATATAAAGGAATCATATTTTTCTACAGCAGTGGTGTGGTGTCCTTCTTTTTTGTGTGGATGTACAAGGAGTTATTATTGGGTCAGAGCCGGCTTAACACTACAGCCTTCACTTGCCTTGTCACTTGAGCCAAGCTACCCGCTTTCTGCTGGGCTTGCCCATCGCAGGTCCAACATAAAATTGGTGCTCAGCGGTGGGATTGCGAGTCGTGCTTGTTTTGAACCCCATAATAATTCAGTGTGCACCACAGGTACACACCCGGAGTTTTCTCCTAGCGGCCCTCAAATTCAACGTTTTGCTTTTTCCAAATTCTTTCCTGGAGGTGGATGGAAGTGACCCTCAAAGTGCTTATCCTGGTCACCTACTTCGGGGTGGTGGTCCACACTTTTCACTGACAAGATAGAATTCGAAATGTCAGAGCTGGAGACCTATACTGTGGCACAGCTCAAGGATTTCTGTCAGGAGAGGGGAGTGTTTGTCAGGCGAGGGGCCAAAAGAGAGGAGCTCCGTACTAGTCTGCGAGCATGGGTGGAAGCACACACGGAGGGAACGGTGGAGGAGGAGGAATCGGACAGAGGTACTGTCATTGATAGGACTGCGGAATGTCCCCCGGGGGTGGGTGAGATGTCAATCAGCCCCAAGGCAACCTCACGGGAGGGCAGCAGTGTGTCATCGAGAGGGTTGTCAGAAACCGAGTTAGCTGACAGGAGAGAGGAAAGACTGTTAAGGTGGGAAATAGCAAAAATGGAGTTGGAAGAACGGAGGGAGGGGAGGAGGTTGGAACATGAGTCCAAGCTGGAGATGGAAAGGAAAAGGATGGAACACGAGTTCAAGCTACGAGAACTCGAGTTCCAGGCCCCTAACATCACTCTGAAGGGTGTCGAGTCAAAGGAATTTGCCAGGGAGCCCAGGCCCCATTTACCCAAGGACGTAGTCGCCAGTTATACCGCTGGAGACGACATAGCCAAGTGGCTGGCAGCCTATGAGGTCTCCTTAAGAGCCCATGGGATCCATGAGAAGCATTGGGGTGGTGGATTATACCGGTACATGCCTCCGACAGGTAGGGATGCCCTATTGGCCCTAGACCGGGAGGAACAGGTTAATTACCCCGCCATGAAGGTGGCGCTCATCAGGAAGTTTGGGTTGACCCCCGAGAAATACCGGCAAAGGTTTAGGGGCAGCCACAAGCTGAGCTCACAGAATTGGGTTGACTTCCTGGATTTTGCCAAGAAAGCCCTGGATGGGTGGGTCCAAGGTAATGAGGTGGAGGACTATCGAGGGTTGTACGACCTAATACTCAAGGAACATCTACTCGAGAAATGTCTTCCCGAGCTGAGGCAACACCTGGTAGACAGCAAACTTACTTGCCCCCGTAAGCTTGCTGAGGAGGCGGACATTTGGGCAAGTACCCGAGTGTCCACGAAGAGGACGGGAGGAGATTCTCAGAAGTCCGGACAGGGCGCTCCCCAGAAGAAAGAGGGGGGAGATAACAAGAAGCAGGAGTTCTCCAAAGGCCCCCAAAATACCTTTAAGGGGAAAAGTTTCTTCTCCACTTCTAAGGCTAACCCGCAGAAGAACCCTAATCCTGGCCAGAGTCAGCAGCCAAGGGTTATCCATTGCTATGAGTGCGGTGGTATTGGAAATTATAAGGGAGACGTGAAATGCCCAAAGAGACCACCCCCTCCCACTGGAGGAAAGGCCCCGGGAGTCGCTAGTGTAGCGCTCGGGGAGGAGATGCCCTTAGTTAAGGGGGGGAGTGGGCGGGTGTCACCTTAGTGTCCCTGGGTGATCGGGAGGTGGTTCCAAAGATCCAGGTGCCCTCAAATACTGCCAAGTATGGGCAATGGGTCACCATCAATGGCCATAGAGGGGAAGCTCTGAGAGATACAGGAGCCAGTATGACTATGGTAAGGAGTCATCTGGTGTCCACAGAGCAGGTGATTCCAGGCGTACTTCATCCAGCCGCGATGGCTGACGGCAGAATGGGCCACTATCCTGTGGCCGAGGTTCCCTTTGAGTGGGGAGGGGTTGCAGGTTCACTTCGAGTTGCCGTAAGCCCCGCCGTGCCAGTCGATTGTCTGCTGGGCAATGATATGGAGCACAATGCTTGGAAGGAGGTGGAATACCGGACTCATACTGAGATGCTGGGTACACCTGATTGGGCCTGTGTGAGTACCAGGTCTGCGGCTGCTCGGGAAGAGAAGTCGCGTGGGTTGGAGCCTGGAACAATGGCCCAACCAGCTGCTGATGAGGGAACATTTCGAGGACAGGAGGAGCCTGCCTCGATGTCCATGCCCTGTGAGACGGATAGGCCATCTGTGGAGGTGGACCCGGAGTCCGCGGAGGAGGACATGGTTCCGTTGGAGGACTTGCCTATCCCCGCTGAGTGGCGAGTGGAAGGAGGACCATCCAGGGAGGAACTGAGTAAGGGACAAAGGGGATGTCCCACCCTCGAGGGTCTGAGGCAACAGGCTGAAGCCCAGGCAGCAGGTAACGAGACTGGGAACTATCGTGTTTACTGGGAGGATGGTCTCCTCTACAGTGAACCCAGGGCGCCAGTGCACGGATTGTCACGGGCCATGGTAGTCCCACAGTGTTACCGAGCCTTCCTATTAGAGTTGGCTCATGAGATTCCCTTGGCAGGACACTTGGGTCAGGACAAGACCTTTGCCCGGCTTGTCCCGCACTTTTATTGGCCTCGAATGAGGGTGGCGTCCGACACATGCTGTCGGTCGTGCGTGTCATGCCAAGCCAGTGGGAAAACAGGGACGAAGCTGAAGGCTCCCCTGGAACCACTTCCCGTCGTTGGCACCCCCTTTGAAAGCGTGGGCATCGACATTGCTGGGCCCCTAGATCCACCTACATCATCCGGCCACAGGTTTATCCTGGTCCTGGTGGATCACGCCACAAGGTATCCAGAGGCAATTCCTCTGAGAACCATTACTGCACCAGTAGTGGCAAAGGCCCTGATGGGGATCTTTACCCGAGTGGGATTCCCCAAGGAAGTTGTGTCTGACAGGGGGACCAACTTCCTGTCAGCATATATGCGGGCCATGTGGAAGGAGTGTGGAGTGACTTACAGGTTCACCACTCCTTGAACCAAACCTTGAAGGGTATGATCAGAAGTCTACCCGAAAGCCTGCGGAGGAAATGGGACGTCCTCCTACCCTGTTTGCTCTTTTCCTACAGGGAAGTGCCGCAAAAGGGAGTGGGCTTCAGCCCCTTTGAGCTTTTGTACGGGCACCCTGTAAGTGGACCTCTCAGCCTGGTGAGGGACTCCTGGGAAAAGTCTCCCCGGAAAGTTCCCCAGGATGTGGTGAGCTACATGCTGGCCTTCCGAAGCCAAATGGCTAAGTTGTGGAAGCAAGCTTCTGACAACTTGGAAGCCAGTCAGGCAGTTATGAAAGCGTGGTATGACCACAACGCTCACCCAGTGGAGTTGGAGCCTGGTCAGAAGGTGTGGGTGATGGAGCCTGGAGAGCTGAGTGCTCTCCAGGACCGTTGGACAGGCCCCTACGAGGTATTGGAGAAGAAGGGCAAGTCTACCTATCTGGTGGACGTAAAGACCCCTCGGCATCCGCATCGGGTGTTACATGCCAATCGCCTCAAGCCCCACTACGAGAGACCTGAAGTCATGTTGGTTATGGTGACTGACGGATCGGAGGAAGAGGACACAGAGCCTCTCCCCGACCTTTTTGCGTCTCAAGAAAAGGATGGGTCAGTGGAGGGAGTGAAACTCTCGCCAACCCTGACTCCTGAGCAGCAGGAGGAATGTCGCCAGGTCTTGGGGTCATTCGCTCCTCTGTTCTCCCTTGTCCCGGGTAAGACCCACTTGTGTACCCATGACGTGGACACAGGGGACAGCCCACCTGTGAAGTCAAAGTCTTACCGGCTGTAGGAAGGTGGCTACCTGACTATGGTTACCCCAGATTTTTTGCCTGTGTTTAGCTGGTTTTTTGACTTAGTTGACCTGGTTCCCTGCTAATCAGGGCCCCAGGCCATCTGCTCTCTCTGTAAAATGGATTCCATGTACCCTAGGTACATACCACAATTGGAAATGGACTCCTTGTCAGCCCCTGTATAATGCACTATAGGTGCCCAGGGCATAGGGGCCACCAAGGCCTACCAGGGGCTGCAGCATATCTTTTGCCACCCCTGGCTGGTTCTTAAATTGACACAACTGGCTGATCACTCAGCTGGGGTAAGGTGGTGTAATCACCCCTTACTTAGGTATAGTATACCTATATCTAAACCTATATCTGGACACATATAAACCTGTGAGCCACTCCTATGGAAGGCCTCATCAATCCTGGAGGCAGAGTGCGTGGTTTAATGTGAGATGGAGCTCTAGCATGAGCTGAGCCTGTCTGCAGCTGTCGGGAACAACTCCCTAAGCTGTTTCAGGATAATGCCATACCATATACTCTTAAGTGCCTTATAATCCTCGCGGTTATATAGCAACTCTGGTTTGGCTTTATCAAAACATGTCGTGTAAGGTGTCATACGATTTGGAATACTATCCCCTCGCCAGTTCTGGCGACGGGGATAGCATTCCACCCCTCTAGAGGGGTAAGACATGTTACTTTACTTAAATGCGGTTAATTTCTAAAAGGGCCTTAGATCCACAAAATGGATGCCTCTGCCACAGACAAGAGTCTGACCCCCTGAAGCTGACCGAAACTCAGCCAAATGGGGCCTGGACAAAGGGTTTCCTGTCGCAGGAGGGTGTTACCACCCTCCAGACAGGAGATAGTGGATTGTAGCAGGGAGGTCTGAAAGAAACCAGACACTGCCTGGGGCGCACAAGGCTGCCCCTTGCATAATCCGGCCAAACCGGTTCTGGGGCACTCCAGCCCTCGTGCCAGGGCGGCCTGGATCAAAGGAAGGGGGTGTATCCACCCACTTCCTGGGTCCCACCCATAGGAGGGGACCTAGCAGGTAATCCAGCCCCCAAAATTAGTATAAGACTGGGAGCAGTGCCAATGCACTTCAGATTTCCTGACGAAACATAAGAAACGAAACTCTGGACCCTTGGACCTCCTACTCAACGTGGAAGCCCGAAGAATCTCCCTTGTGGTCAAGGAGTGACCACCCTGTGCAAACAGGCACCATCCAGCCCTCGACGTCTATTTTGTTGCAGTTCCCGCCGGAACTCGGGCGACAGAGATCGATGAGATCAAGCTTGCCTGCCTTCCAACAGCCCGATCCACAGTCCCTGCAGAGCTGAGACCCGTGGAGGCGACCGGAAGCGTGGGGCACGCCATCTTGAATTGACCACGAGACGCTGACCGTGCAGCCCACGAGTGACCCTCGAAGCTGTACACCGGGGTTTGAGAAGCCCCTACCCTGAGCCACTCTTGCACCGAAGCTCACCCCTCTACACTCATCGAGTGCTGCGTGGGGCCCTTCTGCTACTTTTGGCTCAATGCGTTGGCCCGGTCACTTGCCAGCCGGCTAGTGGCCCCTGTGCCGACGAAAACTTGAAATCGACTTGTGAATCTGGTTGCTCCAGATCTACACCAGCTCCCCTGAAAAGGAGCCCTCACTCTGACCCTCCTGGTTCGAGTGAGAAGCAATATCCTGGTTCCGCGTGGATTGCTTTTGCCAAGTGTTGTTTGCTCCAATCTTGAAGCCGACAGCGCCGACGGCGAGAGCCTGCGTGGGACAGATCGTGACCTGCTCCTGGACGTCGTAGATGCCCCAGAGCCCACGTGACAGCGGAGAGAAGCACCTCAACAGCGACCTGATTGCGCCCGACATTGCCTGGTTCCGTCCTGGTTCCACCCTGGTCACTGCTGAGTGACCTAGACTCTGTCCCCTCTGCTTTCAGGTACTTTTCGACTCGAGTCCACCCTTGGACTCCACCGGACACTTCTCTTTCACCCCGCCTGCAGCCCTTTCAGCTCCAAGCACCAAGAGCCTGCGTGACGAAACCCGACTCAACTTCGACCCTGTGCACCCGCTTCCTGTGGGTGAGGTAACTTTGCTCCGCCGGTGTTCCCACACTGGTACACATCTCTAGGGTCTGTGTCTTAAGTTTTGTTCCTCTAGGTTCAGCGGAAGTGTCCTTAAACTTTAACTTTGCAACTTTTACGCACCATTGGTTAACATTGGTGCATGCGTGCGCTTTCCGCACTGCTCCCGAATCCCGTGGGCCTCTCCCGACTTCAGCACTGCTTGTCCTGAGTGCTCCCAGCGATTCCCTAGGCCCTAGGCCTAACCACTGTTCGATTGGTATCTCTTATACCACTTGTTTAGTATAAGGTTTGAGTGGCCACCCGCCCTCATCCATAATTGTGCAACTTTGTATGTTTAAACTGTGCTTTTGATTTAACGCTTGTGCCCCTTTATTCATAAAGAATACTGGGGATTGTTTTTAGTAATAAACACATATATTTTTATAATATATACTTGTGTGGTGTCCTTTCATTTGATATTACAGGATTGTATGTGGTAAAACAGCTCGCTTAACACGACCTCTTGAGTTAAGCCTTTAGGCTGCTTAGTCCATGCTACCCCTAGGATAGCTTGTCTAACAAGGTTGACTTACAACCTGACACCATAAGGGATTGTTTGGTCTGATAATAGGTGGTTCCAGAATTGGAAACATCACCTATCAGGCCAACTTCTCACATTGGTGAGCAGCGGTGCGGATTTGAGCTTGCTGTTGTTTTACCATTGCAATCTTTTATCAAATTGAAAGATCACATTAAGTACCTCTAGGTACATATAAATCAAAAGCTTAGCATATTAAGTTCTACTGAACTTAGTAGTTGTAGGTTAAAGGGATTAGCACACCCTGACTACAACTCACTAGCAAGGTACAGTAGGAAAACACTTAGTGTAGGTAAGTGCACCACTTACACCTCACTAGCAGTCATGTCTGACACAGGAAAAGCCTCAGGGTCTGCTCCTGTGACAGTTGACCTTACCAAGGCAACTTCCAGCTATGACAAACTAACCCGAAAGGACTTGATTGCCTTGTGCATATCAAGAGGGTTAAAAAAGGGCAGAAGTCCCACCTGTCCTATCCTGATAGCCATTCTAGAGCAGGATGACTTAGAAAAGGGAAATGAACCTCCCTTAGAATCAGGAGTAGGAGTGAACCCCCCTGTAACTGATACCACTCCAGAGGAGGAAGAAGAAGAGGAAGAAGAGGAGGAGGAGGAGGACTCAGATGTAGAGGACCCAGAGAATCAGGATCAGAGGGGTAGCCAGGTCCAAGTTGCCAGGCTTAACCAGGCCAACTTAGACCTACTGGGAAATGGAGAGGGCCAGCACCTCCCCAGATCCCACCATGTCATTCTCCCAGGCAACAGAAGAGTGAGATCTCCCTCAGGGGACTCTCATATTTCTAGTGCCTCAAGAGAATCTCAGAGAGGCATGACTGCTTCTCAAAAGCTAGAGCATAGGGCCAGAATGAGGGCTGTCAAACTCCAAATAGAGAGGGAGGAGGTAGCCTTGGCTCAAGCTAGACTTGCCTTGGCAAGAGAGCAAAAACTGTGTGGCTTAGATGCCACTGGTGGCAGCAATATTCCTAAAGAGAAACCCAGGTCCTATGATAGTAGAAACCTGACAAATATTGTGCCCCCCTACAAGGAAGGGGATGACATCCACAAGTGGATAACTGCTCTTGAGAGAGCCTGCATGGTACAGCAGGTTCCTGAGGAACAGTGGGCAGCAATCTTATGGTACTCCTTTTCAGAGAAAGGGAGAGATAAGCTCCTCACTGTTAGACATGAGGATGCAAACAATTACAAAGTCCTGAAGAGTGTTCTGATAGATGGGTTTGGCTTAACCACTGAACAGTACAGGTTGAAGTTCAGAGACACCCAGAAGACACAGACTTAGGACTGGACTGATTTTGTTGATTGTGCAACTAAGGCTCTGGAGGGTTGGCTACATGGCAGCAAAGTACATGACTTTACAGGATTGTATAATTTGATTATGAGGGAGCAGATCCTAAGTAATTGTCAGAACCAGCTCTTACACCAGCACCTGGTGGACTCTGATCTAACCTCTCCCCAAGAATTGGGAAAGAAGGCAGACAAGTGGGTCAGAACCAGGATTAGGCCTAAGAATCAGGACAGTAACCAGAAGAAGGAGTCTACCAAGCCTCAAGATAAGGGTGGGGATAGAAATAAAGAAAAGACTTCCCCAGGGCCCCAAAACTCCAAGAATGGGGGTGGGTCCCAAGACACTTCTTCAACTGAGAAAAAGCCTTATTGTTATGCCTGTAAACAGGTTGGGCATTACAAAACAGACAACTGTTGTCCCAAGAATAACAATAAAGAGAATATACCTCCAAAGCCAGCTCCACCACCTCCTGTTACTGTCAGCAGTAATCCCCCAGGAAGTGGGAGCACACCCAGGAATCTGGGTGGTTTTACTTTTGGAGGTCAGGTGGACCCTGTCCTATCCAGGTCCCCATCACCCAATGATCTTGTTTATGAGACTGGCATGGGGTTTGCCAACTTCTCTGATTGCCCAAATACCTTGAGCAAGTATAGACAAGAGCGAATCATCAATGGTTTGAAAGTTGAAGCTTTTAGAGACACAGGGGCTAGCATCACCATGGTGGCTGATGGTATAGTCCCCTCTAAGCAACTTTTATCTGGTGCCACATACCAGGTAACAAACATTGATGGCATCAAAACAAATCATCCCATGGCAGTAGTAAGTCTCAGCTGGGGAGGTGTCATTGGCCCAAAGAGAGTGGCAGTGTCATCAAACTTGCCTGTAGACTGCCTACTTGGTAATGATTTGGAAATCTCAGCCTGGGCTGAGGTTGAACAGGAAATCCATTCTAGAATGGTAAATTCCAATGGAAAGGTTAGTGGGGCTGTAATGGCTACAGCCCCAATCCAAGATGTCCTTCCTGAAAAGGTTGGTAGGGCTGAGAAACTCTCTGCCCCATCTTTAGCAAAAGCTCTTCCTGAACAGAATAGCAAAGCTGTTATGATAACAGCAGAAACCCAAACTGAGTCTCCTCCTGAAAAGGTTGGTGGGGCTGTGATGGCCACAGCCCCAACTCAAACTGATATGTGCGTTGTGAAGCCTGAAATGATGGATAACTCCACACAAACTGAGAGCATGGAGGAGGAAGAGAAATCTCCCCCTCACCAGACTTTAGGACAGGATCAGCCTCCTCAGGGAACTGATCTTACCCCTGATGAAGGAACTGCCCCAGAGGTTGTTAGGCCTGGCCTGACAGAGCCTCTGATGGCGGTGGACCCTTCTCAGGTGGGACCCAGTCTGGAGCAGGTAACCTGCCCCTCTCTCCCTTGCCTTAGCCAGCCCAGGGCTGCAGAGGACAAGAAGGACAGTGAGATCCAGAGGGCCCCCTGTCAAATAAAGCACCCCCATCAACAGATTAGGGGCACCAAAACTAGTAGCCCTAGTGAGGTGAAAACTTTAAAAACTCCTGAGGGAGCCCCCTTAAAAACAGTTAGGGACCTCCCACAGAACGAGTCTGTTGGGCACAGCCAAACATGGGACCCAAAGGGCCCAAACCTGAACTGTCCCCCCAGTAAGCCAAACAGAGGGACCCAGCCTCCAGCTTTAGGTAGCCAGAGGTTGACCCTGAGAGCACAGTGCAACTCAGTTAAAGAAAGAAAGGCACACATGGTGAAAGATAATTGGAGGAAGCTGAGCCCTAAATTAGTAGAGCCTCACTTCAGTACTCCATATCCAAACCAGCCTTTAACTTTGCATAAACACACCTAAGGTAGTGATTCCCTATGGTGGAGACCCTCTAATACCCCAAGGGTGAGGGACTGCTTAGTGGACCATGAGACAGGGGGTACCCATGCTAGTGCAGGTACTTCCTTATATGGCCACTCAGGCAATATAGGCTTACCTGGCCACGGATAGCCTTATCTCCTTTCGTTTGGGGGGGGGGTTGTGTAGGAAGGTGGCTACCTGACTATGGTTACCCCAGATTTTTTGCCTGTGTTTAGCTGGTTTTTTGACTTAGTTGACCTGGTTCCCTGCTAATCAGGGCCCCAGGCCACCTGCTCTCTCTGTAAAATGGATTCCATGTACCCTAGGTACATACCACAATTGGAAATGGACTCCTTGTCAGCCCCTGTATAATGCACTATAGGTGCCCAGGGCATAGGGGCCACCAAGGCCTACCAGGGGCTGCAGCATATCTTTTGCCACCCCTGGCTGGTTCTTAAATTGACACAACTGGCTGATCACTCAGCTGGGGTAAGGTGGTGTAATCACCCCTTACTTAGGTATAGTATACCTATATCTAAACCTATATCTGGACACATATAAACCTGTGAGCCACTCCTATGGAAGGCCTCATCAATCCTGGAGGCAGAGTGCGTGGTTTAATGTGAGATGGAGCTCTAGCATGAGCTGAGCCTGTCTGCAGCTGTCGGGAACAACTCCCTAAGCTGTTTCAGGATAATGCCATACCATATACTCTTAAGTGCCTTATAATCCTCGCGGTTATATAGCAACTATCAAAACATGTCGTGTAAGGTGTCATACGATTTGGAATACTATCCCCTCGCCAGTTCTGGCGACGGGGATAGCATTCCACCCCTCTAGAGGGGTAAGACATGTTACTTTACTTAAATGCGGTTAATTTCTAAAAGGGCCTTAGATCCACAAAATGGATGGCTCTGCCACAGACAAGAGTCTGACCCCCTGAAGCTGACCGAAACTCAGCCAAATGGGGCCTGGACAAAGGGTTTCCTGTCGCAGGAGGGTGTTACCACCCTCCAGACAGGAGATAGTGGATTGTAGCAGGGAGGTCTGAAAGAAACCAGACACTGCCTGGGGCGCACAAGGCTGCCCCTTGCATAATCCGGCCAAACCGGTTCTGGGGCACTCCAGCCCTCGTGCCAGGGCGGCCTGGATCAAAGGAAGGGGGTGTATCCACCCACTTCCTGGGTCCCACCCATAGGAGGGGACCTAGCAGGTAATCCAGCCCCCAAAATTAGTATAAGACTGGGAGCAGTGCCAATGCACTTCAGATTTCCTGACGAAACATAAGAAACGAAACTCTGGACCCTTGGACCTCCTACTCAACGTGGAAGCCCGAAGAATCCCCCTTGTGGTCAAGGAGTGACCACCCTGTGCAAACAGGCACCATCCAGCCCTCGACGTCTATTTTGTTGCAGTTCCCGCCGGAACTCGAGCGACAGAGATCGACGAGATCAAGCTTGCCTGCCTTCCAACAGCCCGATCCACAGTCCCTGCAGAGCTGAGACCCGTGGAGGCGACCGGAAGCGTGGGGCATGCCATCTTGAATTGACCACGAGACGCTGACCGTGCAGCCCACGAGTGACCCTCGAAGCTGTTCACCGGGGTTTGAGAAGCCCCCACCCTGAGACACTCTTGCACCGAAGCTCACCCCTCTACACTCATCGAGTGCTGCGTGGGGCCCTTCTGCTACTTTTGGCTCAACACGTTGGCCCAGTCAATTGCCAGCCGGCTAGTGGCCCCTGTGCCGATGAAAACTTGAAATCGACTTGTGAATCTGGTTGCTCCAGATCTACACCAGCTCCCCTGAAAAGGAGCCCCCACTCTGACCCTCCTGGTTCGAGTGAGAAGCAATCTCCCGGTTCCGCGTGGATTGCTTTTGCCAAGTGTTGTTTGCTCCAATCTTGAAGCCGACAGCGCCGACGGCGAGAGCCTGCGTGGGACAGATCGTGACCTGCTCCTGGACGTCGTAGATGCCCCAGAGCCCACGTAACAGCGGAGAGAAGCACCTCGACAGCGACCTGATTGCGCCCGACATTGCCTGGTTCCGTCCTGGTTCCACCCTGGTCACTGCTGAGTGACCCAGACTCTGTCCCCTCTGCTTTCAGGTACTTTTCGACTCGAGTCCACCCTTGGACTCCACCGGACACTTCTCTTTCACCCCGCCTGCAGCCCTTTCAGCTCCAAGCACCAAGAGCCTGCGTGACGAAACCCGACTCAACTTCGACCCTGTGCACCCGCTTCCTGTGGGTGAGGTAACTTTGCTCCACCGGTGTTCCCACACTGGTACACATCTCTAGGGTCTGTGTCTTAAGTTTTGTTCCTCTAGGTTCAGCGGAAGTGTCCTTAAACTTTAACTTTGAAACTTTTACGCACCATTGGTTAACATTGGTGCATGCGTGCGCTTTCCGCACTGCTCCCGAATCCCGTGGGCCTCTCCCGACTTCAGCACTGCTTGTCCTGACTGCTCCCAGCGATTCCCTAGGCCCTAGGCCTAACCACTGTTCGATTGGTATCTCTTATACCACTTGTTTAGTATATGGTTTGAGTGGCCACCCGCCCTCATCCATAATTGTGCAACTTTGTATGTTTAAACTGTGCTTTTGATTTAACGCTTGTTCCCCTTTATTCATAAAGAATACTGGGGATTGTTTTTAGTAATAAACACATATATTTTTATAATATATACTTGTGTGGTGTCCTTTCATTTGATATTACAGGATTGTATGTGGTAAAACAGCTCGCTTAACACGACCTCTTGAGTTAAGCCTTTAGGCTGCTTAGTCCATGCTACCCCTAGGATAGCTTGTCTAACAAGGTTGACTTACAACCTGACACCATAAGGGATTGTTTGGTCTGATAATAGGTGGTTCCAGAATTGGAAACATCACCTATCAGGCCAACTTCTCACACCGGCTGTCTGACAAGGTGAAGGCCAGTATCCAAAGCGAAGTAGCTAAGATGCTGGAGCTAGGAGTCATCGAACCTTCAAGTAGCCCTTGGTCTAGCCCGGTGGTGTTAGTTCCTAAAGCTGCCCCACCTGGTACCACACCAGAATTGAGATTTTGTGTGGACTACCGAGGACTAAATTCGGTAACCAAAATGGATGCTCATCCGATCCCTCGGGCGGATGAATTGATTGACCGGTTGGGAGCTGCCCAATATCTCAGTACCATTGACCTCACTGCAGGGTACTGGCAGATTCCCATGTCTAATGGAGCCAAGGAAAGGTCAGCCTTCTCCACACCTGATGGACACTACCAGTTTTGCGTCATGCCCTTTGGGCTCAAGAACGCTCCTGCCACTTTTCAGCGGCTGGTGAACAGGATCCTCACCGGGATGGAGTCATTCTCTGCTGCTTACTTGGATGACATAGCTGTCTTCAGTAGCAGCTGGGAGGATCACTTGCAGCACTTGCAAGCCGTTCTCCAGGCCCTGGAACGGGCTGGCTTGACGATCAAGGCCAGCAAATGTCAGATTGGACAGGGGTCGGTAGTGTACTTAGGACACTTGGTGGGCCGGGGAACGGTGCAGCCCCTTCAGGCGAAGATTGAGGCAATCATGGCCTGGAAACCCCCCAAGACCCAGACTGAGGTCCGAGCCTTCCTGGGCCTCACAGGTTACTACAGACGATTCGTGAAGGGGTATGGCACTATCGTGGCACCCCTTACAGAACTCACGGACAAAAAGCAACCCAGGAGAGTCATTTGGACGGAGGCTTGCCAGCGAGCCTTCGACACTCTGAAACAAGCATTGTGTAAAGCTCCAGTCCTGAAGGCTCCAGATTTTTCAAAAGAGTTCATTGTCCAGACAGATGCATCCGACATTGGCATTGGGGGGGTGCTATCGCAACTCAATGAAGAGGGTCTGGATCAGCCCGTGGTCTTTCTGTCACGAAGACTGCTTCACCGGGAACAGAGGTGGAGTACCATCGAGCGGGAAGCCTTTGCGGTGGTCTGGGCACTGAAGAAGCTGCGACCATATTTGTTTGGTTCACACTTCCTTGTTCAGACAGACCACCGACCCCTTCGTTGGCTCATGCAAATGAAGGGGGAAAATCCCAAACTGTTGAGGTGGTCTATCTCCCTACAGGGAATGGACTTTCGGGTGGAACACCGGCCCGGAGTTGACCACGCCAATGCAGACGGTCTCTCCAGGTATTTCTGCCTTAGTGTTGAGGACTCCCAAGGGGTTGGGTAGCTCTCCCCACTTTCAGCTGGGGGGACGCGTGTTAGACCCGTCTGCTTCTGAGAGTCCCCTCACCCACTATGATTTCTTTTGTTCCCCTGTACCTCCCAAAATTTGTCGCTTTTTATTCGTCTACCAGGACTTTTTATGTGTTGTTTCATGGGGTTAGATGTTCCTTGACGCCCAGTTGCTCACAAGGTTTGTGGCACCTATTTACAAGGCGCCTGGCCCAATCCTGTGGCATTACAAGCTGGGGTTGTCAACCTGTGTAAATGAACCTAAAATGGTGGACACCCTTTTTCCTCATGTGAAGTGACTCCCATTGGAGCCTTCATGAACCCTGGCCTCTTGAGGTTTTGGCGCCCTTTGTTTGGCGCGCATTTCTGACAGGAATTCCTTTGTTTTCCTCAGATACACAAAATGGCTGCTCTAGAACCCCAGTACGGTGGCTGTGAGTGTCCTAAATACCCCTCAAGAGTGCCATGTCATTGTCACAGCCATAGAAGGTTCTAGAACCTTCTGGCTCGTGCCAGTACCCCAGGGCACTGGCTATATAAGGCCCAGTCCCTGGCGGCCATAGGAGATTTGAGATGTGGATGGAGATTAGTTCAGACTAGAGAAGAGATTCCAGACTTGACACCAGATTGACACCTGCCCTGTTGACCCCTGAGGTGGCTGGTAGCGCAGGCAGTAGAGCAGCAAAGGGTTGCTGGCGTTGTGTCTGACTGGCGTTCCAGTCAGCTACGTGAGAAGTGATCTAGCGCCTACAGCGCCTGCCCAGCGAGTACCTCATTGCCCTCAAAGACTGTGGCCAGATTCGTGTGCCTCCCCGTCCCCCCGGTGGTGAACTGTGATCGATTTATCAAGTCGCGAGGCGAGAGCAAGTTCGCCACGACCGCGATCGTCAGCTGTGCCCCCTTCGCGACAGGTGCCTCTAGAGGGGAGCTCGGACGTCTCCGAGCCCCACCAGCGTAGAGCG
Source organism: Lissotriton helveticus (assembly GCF_964261635.1). Lineage (NCBI taxonomy): Eukaryota > Metazoa > Chordata > Amphibia > Caudata > Salamandridae > Lissotriton > Lissotriton helveticus. Next base: position 1,263,697 of record NW_027611687.1, on the reverse strand, counting down.
CTTCCTGCGCAGATTGAAGGTGAGGTGGTGCGCCGGGGCGGGGAAAGGCCGGCCTTCGTTGGGCGGGACTAGCGTCTCTGCCACTCCCCAGTGACCCGGGAGCTGTAGCTGTGGGTGGGAACCACCCTGAATGCGGAAGTCGGAGGGAGGTCCGTGGAGCCCCTGAGAGCCCCGTCGCTAACGAGAGGAGTGCTGTGCCCGACTGAATCGTATCTTGAATTGCAGCCGATGTGAGGTGGGCCAGTTTCCTCATAGTGAATGCAGCGTTGTGAAGGAACTGTGAACCGGCATTTATTTGACTGTGCGCGAAGGTTGTGTGACCTCTCCGGCAGCCCGTTCGTCAGTCTAATGACTTTGAACTGGTGCCGCCTGTGCTCAAGTGGTGCTAAAGCCCGTAGGCATGCGTAGACTTCACCGGCAAAGCAGAGATCCTATCCCGGTGACTGCCAAGTGCAAATGATGTATTTACTGTGTTTCCTTGCCTTCTAGATATACGCGCATACGCCTTGACTGATTATTAAAGAGTCCCAAACCTTATTTTGTGCTCAGAGAAGCCGTATACCTGGTCATTGAAAACAGCATAAACTGTAAGAGTTATCTTTCCCATTTGAAACGTATTGCAGATGTAATGATTCTAAAGTATTTAATTGGTGGCAGCGATACCAGAAGAAAAATGTCGTTGTTTATTTAAATGAACCAATATTTATTCTGATATTTATTGTGATATTTATTGTGATACTCATTCCTGAAGTTATTCTATTTATTAATACTATTTATTACCAGAACTGTATGACCAAAAGAAATGTGTATGTGCTTTCCCAGTCAACCCTATTTACAACCAAGAACTTTTATATAAAGGAATCGTATTTTTCTACAGCAGTGGTGTGGTGTCCTTCTTTTTGGTGTGGATGTACAAGGAGTTATTATTGGGTCAGAGCCGGCTTAACACTACAGCCTTCACTTGCCTTGTCACTTGAGCCAAGCTACCCCCTTTGTGCTGGGCTTGCCCATCGCAGGTCCAACATAAAATTGGTGCTCAGCGGTGGGATTGCGAGCCGTGCTTGTTTTGAACCCCATAATAATTCAGTGTGCACCACAGGTACAAACCCGGAGTTTTCTCCTAGCGGCCTTCAAATTCAACGTTTTGCTTTTTCCAAATTCTTTCCTGGAGGTGGGTGGAAGTGACCCTCAAAGTTCTTATCCTGGTCACCTACTTCGGGGTGGTGGTCCACACTTTTCACTGACAAGATAGAATTCGAAATGTCAGAGCTGGAGACCTATACTGTGGCACAGCTCAAGGATTTCTGTCAGGAGAGGGGAGTGTTTGTCAGGCGAGGGGCCAAAAGAGAGGAGCTCCGTACTAGTCTGCGAGCCTGGGTGGAAGCACACACGGAGGGAACGGTGGAGGAGGAGGAATCGGACAGAGGTACTGTCATTGATAGGACTGCGGATTGTCCCCCGGGGGTGGGTGAGATGTCAATCAGCCCCAAGGCAACCTCACGGGAGGGCAGCAGTGTGTCATCGAGAGGGTTGTCAGAAACCGAGTTAGCTGACAGGAGAGAGGAAAGACTGTTAAGGTGGGAAATAGCAAAAATGGAGTTGGAAGAACGGAGGGAGGGGAGGAGGTTGGAACATGAGTCCAAGCTGGAGATGGAAAGGAAAAGGATGGAACACGAGTTCAAGCTACGAGAACTCGAGTTCCAGGCCCCTAACATCACTCCGAAGGGTGTCGGGTCAAAGGAATTTGCCAGGGAGCCCAGGCCCCATTTACCCAAGGACGTAGTCGCCAGTTATACCGCTGGAGATGACATAGCCAAGTGGCTGGCAGCCTATGAGGTCTCCTTAAGAGCCCATGGGATCCATGAGAAGCATTGGGGTGGTGGATTATACCGGTACATGCCTCCGACAGGTAGGGATGCCCTATTGGCCCTAGACCGGGAGGAACAGGTTAATTACCCCGCCATGAAGGTGGCGCTCATCAGGAAGTTTGGGTTGACCCCCGAGAAATACCGGCAAAGGTTTAGGGGCAGCCACAAGCTGAGCTCACAGAATTGGGTTGACTTCCTGGATTTTGCCAAGAAAGCCCTGGATGGGTGGGTCCAAGGTAATGAGGTGGAGGACTATCGAGGGTTGTACGACCTAATACTCAAGGAACATCTACTCGAGAAATGTCTTCCCGAGCTGAGGCAACACCTGGTAGACAGCAAACGTACTTGCCCCCGTAAGCTTGCTGAGGAGGCGGACATTTGGGCAAGTACCCGAGTGTCCACGAAGAGGACGGGAGGAGATTCTCAGAAATCCGGACAGGGCGCTCCCCAGAAGAAAGAGGGGGGAGATAACAAGAAGCAGGAGTTCTCCAAAGGCCCCCAAAATACCTTTAAGGGGAAAAGTTTCTTCTCCACTTCTAAGGCTAACCCGCAGAAGAACCCTAATCCTGGCCAGAGTCAGCAGCCAAGGGTTATCCATTGCTATGAGTGCGGTGGTATTGGACATTATAAGGGAGACGTGAAATGCCCAAAGAGACCACCCCCTCCCACTGGAGGAAAGGCCCTGGGAGTCGCTAGTGTAGCGCTCGGGGAGGAGATGCCCTTAGTTAAGGGGGGGGAGTGGGCGGGTGTCACCTTAGTGTCCCTGGGTGATCGGGAGGTGGTTCCAAAGATCCAGGTGCCCTCAAATACTACCAAGTATGGGCAATGGGTCACCATCAATGGCCATAGAGGGGAAGCTCTGAGAGATACAGGAGCCAGTATGACTATGGTAAGGAGTCATTTGGTGTCCACAGAGCAGGTGATTCCAGGCGTACTTCATCCAGCCGCGATGGCTGACGGCAGAATGGGCCACTATCCTGTGGCCGAGGTTCCCTTTGAGTGGGGAGGGGTTGCAGGTTCACTTCGAGTTGCCGTAAGCCCCGCCGTGCCAGTCGATTGTCTGCTGGGCAATGATATGGAGCACAATGCTTGGAAGGAGGTGGAATACCGGACTCATACTGAGATGCTGGGTACACCTGATTGGGCCTGTGTGAGTACCAGGTCTGCGGCTGCTCGGGAAGAGAAGTCGCGTGGGTTGGAGCCTGGAACAATGGCCCAACCAGCTGCTGATGAGGGAACATTTCGAGGACAGGAGGAGCCTGCCTCGATGTCCATGCCCTGTGAGACGGATAGGCCATCTGTGGAGGTGGACCCGGAGTCCGCGGAGGAGGACATGGTTCCGTTGGAGGACTTGCCTATCCCCGCTGAGTGGCGAGTGGAAGGAGGACCATCCAGGGAGGAACTGAGTAAGGGACAAAGGGGATGTCCCACCCTCGAGGGTCTGAGGCAACAGGCTGAAGCCCAGGCAGCAGGTAACGAGACTGGGAACTATCGTGTTTACTGGGAGGATGGTCTCCTCTACAGAGAACCCAGGGCGCCAGTGCACGGATTGTCATGGGCCATGGTAGTCCCACAGTGTTACCGAGCCTTCCTATTACAGTTGGCTCATGAGATTCCCTTGGCAGGACACTTGGGTCAGGACAAGACCTTTGCCCGGCTTGTCCCGCACTTTTATTGGCCTCGAATGAGGGTGGCGTCCGACACATGCTGTCGGTCGTGCGTGTCATGCCAAGCCAGTGGGAAAACAGGGACGAAGCTGAAGGCTCCCCTGGAACCACTTCCCGTCGTTGGCACCCCCTTTGAAAGGGTGGGCATCGACATTGCTGGGCCCCTAGATCCACCTACATCATCCGGCCACAGGTTTATCCTGGTCCTGGTGGATCACGCCACAAGGTATCCAGAGGCAATTCCTCTGAGAACCATTACTGCACCAGTAGTGGCAAAGGCCCTGATGGGGATCTTTACCCGAGTGGGATTCCCCAAGGAAGTTGTGTCTGACAGGGGGACCAACTTCCTGTCAGCATATATGCGGGCCATGTGGAAGGAGTGTGGAGTGACTTACAGGTTCACCACTCCTTATCACCCACAGACCAATGGTCTTGTGGAAAGGTTCAACCAAACCTTGAAGGGTATGATCAGAAGTCTATCCGAAAGCCTGCGGAGGAAATGGGACGTCCTCCTACCCTGTTTGCTCTTTTCCTACAGGGAAGTGCCGCAAAAGGGAGTGGGCTAGAGCCCCTTTGAGCTTTTGTACGGGCACCCTGTAAGTGGACCTCTCAGCCTGGTGAGGGACTCCTGGGAAAAGTCTCCCCGGAAAGTTCCCCAGGATGTGGTGAGCTACATGCTGGCCTTCCGAAGCCAAATGGCTAAGTTGTGGAAGCAAGCTTCTGACAACTTGGAAGCCAGTCAGGCAGTTATGAAAGCGTGGTATGACCACAACGCTCACCCAGTGGAGTTGGAGCCTGGTCAGAAGGTGTGGGTGATGGAGCCTGGAGAGCTGAGTGCCCTCCAGGACCGTTGGACAGGCCCCTACGAGGTATTGGAGAAGAAGGGCAAGTCTACCTATCTGGTGGACATAAAGACCCCTCGGCATCCGCATCGGGTGTTACATGCCAATCGCCTCAAGCCCCACTACGAGAGACCCGAAGTCATGTTGGTTATGGTGACTGACGGATCGGAGGAAGAGGACACAGAGCCTCTCCCCGACCTTTTTGCGTCTCAAGAAAAGGATGGGTCAGTGGAGGGAGTGAAACTCTCGCCAACCCTGACTCCTGAGCAGCAGGAGGAATGTCGCCAGGTCTTGGGGTCATTCGCTCCTCTGTTCTCCCTTGTCCCGGGTAAGACCCACTTGTGTACCCATGACGTGGACACAGGGGACAGCCCACCTGTGAAGTCAAAGTCTTACCGGCTGTCTGACAAGGTGAAGGCCAGTATCCAAAGCGAAGTAGCTAAGATGCTGGAGCTAGGAGTCATCGAACCTTCAAGTAGCCCTTGGTCTAGCCCGGTGGTGTTAGTTCCTAAAGCTGCCCCACCTGGTACCACACCAGAATTGAGATTTTGTGTGGACTACCGGGGACTAAATTCGGTAACCAAAACGGATGCTCATCCGATCCCTCGGGCGGATGAATTGATTGACCGGTTGGGAGCTGCCCAATATCTCAGTACCATTGACCTCACTGCAGGGTACTGGCAGATTCCCATGTCTAATGGAGCCAAGGAAAGGTCAGCCTTCTCCACACCTGATGGACACTACCAGTTTTGCGTCATGCCCTTTGGGCTCAAGAACGCTCCTGCCACTTTTCAGCGGCTGGTGAACACGATCCTCACCGGGATGGAGTCATTCTCTGCTGCTTACTTGGATGACATAGCTGTCTTCAGTAGCAGCTGGGAGGATCACTTGCAGCACTTGCAAGCCGTTCTCCAGGCCCTGGAACGGGCTGGCTTGACGATCAAGGCCAGCAAATGTCAGATTGGACAGGGGTCGGTAGTGTACTTAGGACACTTGGTGGGCCGGGGAACGGTGCAGCCCCTTCAGGCGAAGATTGAGGCAATCATGGCCTGGAAACCCCCCAAGACCCAGACTAAGGTCCGAGCCTTCCTGGGCCTCACAGGTTACTACAGACGATTCGTGAAGGGGTATGGCACTATCGTGGCACCCCTTACAGAACTCACGGCCAAAAAGCAACCCAGGAGAGTCATTTGGACGGAGGCTTGCCAGCGAGCCTTCGACACTCTGAAACAAGCATTGTGTAAAGCTCCAGTCCTGAAGGCTCCAGATTTTTCAAAAGAGTTCATTGTCCAGACAGATGCATCCGACATTGGCATTGGGGCGGTGCTATCGCAACTCAATGAAGAGGGTCTGGATCAGCCCGTGGTCTTTCTGTCACGAAGACTGCTTCCCCGGGAACAGAGGTGGAGTACCATCGAGCGGGAAGCCTTTGCGGTGGTCTGGGCACTGAAGAAGCTGCGACCATATTTGTTTGGTTCACACTTCCTTGTTCAGACAGACCACCGACCCCTTCGTTGGCTCATGCAAATGAAGGGGGAAAATCCCAAACTGTTGAGGTGGTCTATCTCCCTACAGGGAATGGACTTTCGGGTGGAACACCGGCCCGGAGTTGACCACGCCAATGCAGACGGTCTCTCCAGGTATTTCCGCCTTAGTGTTGAGGACTCCCAAGGGGTTGGGTAGCTCTCCCCACTTTCAGCTGGGGGGACGCGTGTTAGACCCGTCTGCTTCTGAGAGTCCCCTCACCACTATGATTTCTTTTGTTTGCTCCCAAAATTTGTCGCTTTTTATTCGTCTACCAGGACTTTTTATGTGTTGTTTCATGGGGTTAGATGTTCCTTGACGCCCAGTTGCTCACAAGGTTTGTGGCACCTATTTACAAGGCGCCTGGCCCAATCCTGTGGCATTACAAGCTGGGGTTGTCAACCTGTGTAAATGAACCTAAAATGGTGGACACCCTTTTTCCTCATGTGAAGTGACTCCCATTGGAGCCTTCATGAACCCTGGCCTCTTGAGGTTTTGGCGCCCTTTGTTTGGCGCGCATTTCTGACAGGAATTCCTTTGTTTTCCTCAGATACACAAAATGGCTGCTCTAGAACCCCAGTACGGTGGCTGTGAGTGTCCTAAATACCCCTCAAGTGTGCCATGTCATTGTCACAGCCAGAGAAGGTTCTAGAACCTTCTGGCTCGTGCCAGTACCCCAGGGCACTGGCTATATAAGGCCCAGTCCCTGGCGGCCATAGGAGATTTGAGATGTGGATGGAGATTAGTTCAGACTAGAGAAGAGATTCCAGACTTGACACCAGATTGACACCTGCCCTGTTGACCCATGAGGTGGCTGGTAGCGCAGGCAGTAGAGCAGCAAAGGGTTGCTGGCGTTGTGTCTGACTGGCGTTCCAGTCAGCTACGTGAGAAGTGATCTAGCGCCTACAGCGCCTGCCCAGCGAGTGCCTCATTGACCCCAAAGACTGTGGCCAGATTTGTGTGCCTCCCCGTCCCCCCGGTGGTGAACTGTGATCGATTTATCGAGTCGCGAGACGAGAGCAAGTTCGCCGCGACCGCGATCGTCAGCTGTGCCCCCTTCGCGACAGGTGCCTCTAGAGGGGAGCTCGGACGTCTCCGAGCCCCACCAGCGTAGAGCGCTTCCTGCGCAGATTGAAGGTGAGGTGGTACGCCGGGGCGGGGAAAGGCCGGCCTTCGTTGGGCGGGACTAGCGTCTCTGCCACTCCCCAGTGACCCGGGAGCTGTAGCTGTGGGCGGGAACCACCCTGAATGCGGAAGTCGGAGGGAGGTCCGTGGAGCCCCTGAGAGCCCCGTCGCTAACGAGAGGAGTGCTGTGCCCGACTGAATCGTATCTTGAATTGCAGCCGATGTGAGGTGGGCCCGTTTCCTCATAGTGAATGCAGCGTTGTGAAGGAACTGTGAACCGGCATTTATTTGACTGTGCGCGAAGGTTGTGTGACCTCTCCGGCAGCCCGTTCGTCAGTCTAATGACTTTGAACTGGTGCCGCCTGTGCTCAAGTGGTGCTAAAGCCCGTAGGCGTGCGTAGACTTCACCGGCAAAGCAGAGATCCTATCCCGGTGACCGCCAAGTGCAAATGATGTATTTACTGTGTTTCCTTGCCTTCTAGATATACGCGCATACGCCTTGAGTGATTATTAAAGAGTCCCAAACCTTATTTTGTGCTCAGAGAAGCCGTATACCTGGTCATTGAAAACAGCATAAACTGTAAGAGTTATCTTTCCCATTTGAAACGTATTGCAGATGTAATGATTCTGAAGTATTTAATTGGTGGCAGCGATACCAGAAGAAAAATGTGGTTGTTTATTTAAATGAACCAATATTTATTCTGATATTTATTGTGATATTTATTGTGATACTCATTCCTGAAGTTATTCTATTTATTAATACTATTTATTACCAGAACTGTATGACCAAAAGAAATGTGTATGTGCTTTCCCAGTCAACCCTATTTACAACCAAGAACTTTTATATAAAGGAATCGTATTTTTCTACAGCAGTGGTGTGGTGTCCTTCTTTTTGGTGTGGATGTACAAGGAGTTATTATTGGGTCAGAGCAGGCTTAACACTACAGCCTTCACTTGCCTTGTCACTTGAGCCAAGCTACCCCCTTTGTGCTGGGCTTGCCCATCGCAGGTCCAACACAGCCGTAGCAGGCAATACTGCCCATTAAAGGACCACTCCCATGGTAAAGGCTCTTGCCTTTGGAGCTACAACAAGCTTCAAAGCTATATTAAAGGTTTCAAATAATTACTGAAGGCATAAACATGGTTGCTCAGTCAGAGAAATAATTATCATAATATTTGCAGGAGAATCACATAAAGGGAACCTCTAAAGTATATGAAAAGCCAGACTCAGAAATAACTCTAGCTATAAAGTCAATAGACAAACCACACACAACAAATGTGTGCTAAGATATAAGAAAACATTTTTTTTATAATATCAAATAGAAAACTGATATAGAATCTGCTCAGTTAGGAATCAAGGAAAAGTTCTTAAGTTTTTAGACAGAGAGAACACATTATAGACATGGTTCACGATGAGGTAAAAATGACAGTAAGCAATGAATGTTCATGAAAACATGGCACAACAAAATGTAATTTAATAAACCACACCTACAAAATGAATAATGAATTGTGACTCTTCCCCAAAAAGCCACAAGTCATTTTACAAGGTGATTCCCTAACATAATAACTGGATCTTAATCACAGTTTAAGTTTGTGGCCATTCATCATTGACCTAATTTGTACGGGGACATTTGCTGACAGCTTATTAGTTGTTTATTAGAAATGCCTATAACTTGGACTCCTTTCCCAAGAGGGGAGAGTTATGAGCTCCCGTCAGTCTGACTGTGGAACGGGAGGCACATTTATTGATTAAATGAGATGCCGGATTCCCATTTACTTCTTCTACAAAAGGGCCCCTCTGGGTGACCTCTAGGACGGCACCAAGCATGCAATCCTTCTCCCGTCTCAGGCACCGTCATTGAGTCTGATTCAGTCCAGTAGAAACTCCTAGTGCAGGAGGAAGTTGTGGAAAATCCTTATTAATCACTGAAGGATTTTGTTGAAATACGGAAATTGTTGAGAATTTGGCGTTCTATTCTGCACTGGGCTGTGGGGCCATCGGGACTGAAGGCATGTTCCAATATATCTGCCTTTGATTCTGCATGCTCGGCACAGAGGCCAGTTGGGCCGGGACCATTGACTGTGACATCCCATTCTGTGCCATCTGATTCATGTTCCAGTTCTCAGGTTCCAGCAAACATCGCAAGGAGCGTGTCTTATTCTGCACACTATTTGTGTTTGAGGTATTTAAATTGCCACTGTCAATAAAACCTACACCCTGAGTAGGGCCGGACTGGCCGTAACGGGCTTCCGGTGTTTCCCCGGGGGGCTGGAAGAGTGGGGGCCGATTCTTCAGTGCTGGGAAACGTATTTGTTACTGGGGGCTGGTGTTGCTCTGGTGCTGCTATATCGCCCCCAGCAACAAAAGAGGCAGGGAACTGGGCCATGAAAATTGTCGTGCCTGGTTTGGGTTCCCAGTCCGGCCCTGACCCAGAGGAACAACATTTCCTCCTTGCACATACTGAACATCATTACTCTGCACACCAACGCCGTGCATATCCAAATTCACACCAGCAACAAACCCAGAATCAAAACGAGAATACAATCCGTGAAAACCACTTTCGTCACCCGTTTGGAACATTTTTGTCTGAGCGCTCATTATTTTTTCTTTGATATTTTTCTGCTTAGTAACAAAATTCTCACTACAGTACTTTGCGTAAAACAATATCTCTTCCGGAATGTTAGTCTGCAGCCCCTCACATTTTGCTGGATATGTGAACTAACCTCTGGATGCAACGCTAAAAGATGCGACCTCTTTTACCCGGTCTTTGCCTTTGCAATATTGTCTGTAGCTCTGCATTAATCTCTTGTACTATATAATAAAATATTTTGAGGCACTTCACTCTGTGGCTCTTCAATTGGCCAGTTTACAAGCAACTTACACTCATTCCACAAATCTCTTGGGACAACAATTAACAAACTTAAACTCAGCTCTCGACCACCCCGCCTGGACGAACAGGCCCCATCTCCACTGCATCCCTCCTGGAGAGGGCCCCACCTCCTTTGAACCACCCAAACACAGGACAGGTCTCACCTACTCTACACCCTCCTGAACAGGCCTCTCCCCCTCTGCTCCCCTGGACAGGCCTCACCTCCTCTACACCCCCCTGGACAGGCCTCACTCACCTCCTCTGAGCCCCCTGGACAGGCCTTGCTTCCTCTGCATCCCCCGACAGGTATCGCCGCCTCTGCACCAACCTCCAAACAGGCCTCACCCCCTCTACATACCATGGACAGTCCTCCCCTCCTCTGCACCTGCTGGACAGGCCTCGCCTTCTTTGTGCCTCCCCCTGGACAGGTTTCACCTCTTCTAACCTCCCCCCAACAGGACAGATCTCACCTCCCCTGCCCCTCCCCCCTCTCCACAGGTCTCACCTCCTTTGCCCCTCACCCCCTCTCCACAGGTCTCACCTTTTCTGTACCACCCGGACAGGTCTCACCTAGGCTGCACCCCTGGACAGGCCTCGCCTCCTTTGCAGCCCTGGACATACCTCCCCTCCACTGCACTCCCCTGGACAGGCCTCACCTACAATGCAGCTCCCTGGACAGGCCCCACTTCCTCTGCACCGCTGGACAGACCTCTCCTCCTTTGCACCCCTTGGACATTCCTAACCTCCTCTGCACCCCACTAGACAGGCCTCACTTCCTCTGCTCCCCCCTGGACAGGCCTCACCTATTCTGCACCCCCCAGCTCTGGACAGGCCTCACCTCCTCTGCACTACCTTGGACAGGCCTCGCCTGCAGCACCCCCTTCCCTGACAGGGCTCACCTCCTCTGCACGGCACCACACCACAGAAAAGGCCTCTTCTGCAACCCCCCACTAGAAAAGCATCACCTCCTCTGCACCCATGGACAGGCCTCACCTCCTCTGCACCCATGGACAGGCCTCACCTCCTCTGCACCCCTGGACAGGCCTCACCTCCTCTGCACCCCCTCAGGACAGACCTCATCTCCTCTGCACCCCCAACCCTTCAGGATATGCCTCATCTCCTCTGCCCCCACATGGACAATGTGAGAAGTTGGCCTGGTATTTGCTGTCCACTAGTTATAATGGGCACCTTGTACCAGTCCAAACAACCCTTATTGATGATAGCTTTGGAGAGCAGCCTTCAGGCTAAGTCTTGAAGGAATGTAAAGCAGCTTTTTTTACCAGTCTATAATCTCATGAATGACCAAATGAAAGGAGAACCACACCAGGTATATATATAAAATATATGTATATATTCTAAAACACACCCCCTAGTCTCTTTATGAGGCTAGAAGTCGAAGTACACAAGTTACAAGTCAAATACTCACAGTAAATAGCACAATAGGCCCCGGGGGGAGGGGGGGGACCAAACCATATTCTAAAATAGTGATATAAGAACCACAACTTGCCTCGACACAAGACCTAGAGCCTGTAGAATCACTGGGCCCCTTCAGAACCACCCAAGGTAGTGACACAGGGGACCCACGGGGGACACGTGCAGTGTGGGAACACAGCCGCAAGCGCTGTTAGTTTCTATGGGGAAAGTCGCAGTTGGAAATTTAAAGTTTCAGGACACTTAGAAGTTGACTAGGAACACCTCCACCTCCTTCACCTGCTCTGCCCCTGGTCAGGCCTCACCTCCTCTACACCCATGGACAGGCCTCACCTCCTCTGCACCCCCTGGACAAGCCTCACCTCCTCTGCACCCATGGACAGGCCTCACCTACTCTGCCCCTGGACAGGCCTCTCCTCCTCTGCACCCCCTGGACAGACCTCACCTCCTCTGCCCCCTGGACAGGCCTCACCGCCTCTGCACCCATGGACAGGCCTCACCTCCTCTGCACCCATGGACAGGCCTCACCTCCTCTGCACCCCCTGGACAAGCCTCACCTCCTCTTCACCCATGGACAGGCCTCACCTACTCTGCCCCTGGACAGGCCTCTCCTCCTCTGCACCCCCTGGACAGACCTCACCTCCTCTGCCCCTGGACAGGCCTCTCCTCCTCTGCACCCCCTGGACAGACCTCACCTCCTCTCCCCCCTGGACAGGCCTCACTCACCTCCTCTGAGCCCCCTGGACAGGCCTTGCTTCCTCTGCATCCCCCGACAGGTATCGCCTCCTCTGCACCTACCTCCAAACAGGCCTCACCCCCTCTACATACCATGGACAGTCCTCCCCTCCTCTGCACCTGCTGGACAGGCCTCACCTTCTTTGTGCCTCCCCCTGGACAGGTTTCACCTCTTCTAACCTCCCCCCAACAGGACAGGTCTCACCTCCCCTGCCCCTCCCCCTCTCCACAGGTCTCACATCCTTTGCCCCTCACCCCCTCTCCACAGGTCTCACCTTTTCTGTACCACCCGGACAGGTCTCACCTAGGCTGCACCCCTGGACAGGCCTCGCCTCCTCTGCAGCCCTGGACATACCTCCCCTCCACTGCACTCCCCTGGACAGGCCTCACCTACAATGCAGCTCCCTGGACAGGCCCCACCTCCTCTGCACCCCTGGACAGACCTCTCCTCCTTTGCACCCCTTGGACATTCCTAACCTCCTATGCACCCCACTAGACAGGCCTCACTTCCTCTGCTCCCCCCTGGACAGGCCTCACCTATTCTGCACCCCCCAGCTCTGGACAGGCCTCACCTCCTCTGCACTACCTTGGACAGGCCTCGCCTGCAGCACCCCCTTCCCTGACAGGGCTCACCTCCTCTGCACGGCACCACACCACAGAAAAGGCCTCTTCTGCAACCCCCCACTAGAAAAGCATCACCTCCTCTGCACCCATGGACAGGCCTCACCTCCTCTGCACCCCTGGACAGGCCTCACCTCCTCTGCACCCCTGGACAGGCCTCACCTCCTCTGCACCCCCTCAGGACAGACCTCATCTCCTCTGCACCCCCAACCCTTCAGGACATGCCTCATCTCCTCTGCCCCCACATGGACAATGTGAGAAGTTGGCCTGGTATTTGCTGTCCACTAGTTATAATGGGCACCTTGTACCAGTCCAAACAACCCTTATTGATGATAGCTTTGGAGAGCAGCCTTCAGGCTAAGTCTTGAAGGAATGTAAAGCAGCTTTTTTTACCAGTCTATAATCTCATGAATGACCAAATGAAAGGAGAACCACACCAGGTATATATATAAAATATATGTATGTATTCTAAAACACACCCCCTAGTCTCTTTATGAGGCTAGAAGTCGAAGTACACAAGTTACAAGTCAAATACTCACAGTAAATAGCACAATAGGCCCCGGGGGGAGGGGGGGGGACCAAACCATATTCTAAAATAGTGATATAAGAACCACAACTTGCCTCGACACAAGACCTAGAGCCTGTAGAATCACTGGGCCCCTTCGGAACCACCCAAGGTAGTGACACAGGGGACCCACGGGGGACACGTGCAGTGTGGGAACATAGCCGCAAGCGCCGTTAGCTTCTATGGGGAAAGTCGCAGTTGGAAATTTAAAGTTTCAGGACACTTAGAAGTTGACTAGGAACACCTCCACCTCCTTCACCTGCTCTGCCCCTGGTCAGGCCTCACCTCCTCTACACCCATGGACAGGCCTCACCTCCTCTGCACCCCCTGGACAAGCCTCACCTCCTCTGCACCCATGGACAGGCCTCACCTACTCTGCCCCTGGACAGGCCTCTCCTCCTCTGCACCCCCTGGACAGACCTCACCTCCTCTGCCCCCTGGACAGGCCTCACCTCCTCTGCACCCATGGACAGGCCTCACCTCCTCTGCACCCATGGACAGGCCTCACCTCCTCTGAACCCCCTGGACAAGCCTCACCTCCTCTGCACCCATGGACAGGCCTCACCTACTCTGCCCCTGGACAGGCCTCTCCTCCTCTGCACCCCCTGGACAGACCTCACCTCCTCTGCCCCTGGACAGGCCTCTCCTCCTCTGCACCCCCTGGACAGACCTCACCTCCTCTCCCCCCTGGACAGGCCTCACCTCCTCTGCACCCCCTGGACAAGCCTCACCTCCTCTGCCCCTGGACAGGCCTCCTCTCTTCTGCCCCATGGACAGGCCTCACCTCCTCTGCCCCCCTGGACAGGCCTCACCTCCTCTGCCCCCCTGGACAGGCCTCCTCTCCTCTGCCCACTGGACAGGCCTCACCTCCTCTGCCCCCTTGGACAGGCCTCACCTCCTCTGTCCCCTGGACATGCCTCACCTCCTCTGTCCCCTGGACAGGCCTCTCCTCCTCTGCACTCCTGGATAGGCCTCATCTCCTCTGCCCCCTGGACATTCCTCACTCCCTCTGCCTCCTGGACAGGCCTCTCCTCCTCTGCCCATGGACAGGCCTTACCTCCTCTGCTTCCTGGACAGGCCTCTCCTCCTCTGCCCCTGGACAGGCCTCTCCTCCTCTGCACCGCTGGACAGACCTCTCCTCCTCTGCCCCTGGACAGGCCTCACCTCCTCTGCACCCCTGGACAGGCCTCTCCTCCTCTGCCCCTGGGCGGGCCTCACCTCCTCTGCCCTGGACAGGCCTCACCTTCTCTGCACCCCTGGACAGGCCTCTCCTCCTCTGCCCCTGGACAGGCATCTCCTCCTCTGCCCCCTGGACAGGCCTCACCTCCTCTGCACCCATGGACAGGCCTCACCTCCTCTGCACCCATGGACAGGCCTCACCTCCTCTGCACCCCCTGGACAAGCCTCACCTCCTCTGCACCCATGGACAGGCCTCACCTACTCTGCCCCTGGACAGGCCTCTCCTCCTCTGCACCCCCTGGACAGACCTCACCTCCTCTGACCCTGGACAGGCCTCTCCTCCTCTGCACCCCCTGGACAGACCTCACCTCCTCTCCCCCCTGGACAGGCCTCACCTCCTCTGCACCCCCTGGACAAGCCTCACCTCCTCTGCCCCTGGACAGGCCTCCTCTCTTCTGCCCCATGGACAGGCCTCACCTCCTCTGCCCCCCTGGACAGGCCTCACCTCCTCTGCCCCCCTGGACAGGCCTCCTCTCCTCTGCCCACTGGACAGGCCTCACCTCCTCTGCCCCCTTGGACAGGCCTCACCTCCTCTGTCCCCTGGACATGCCTCACCTCCTCTGTCCCCTGAACAGGCCTCTCTTCCTCTGCTCCCTGTACAGGCCTCACCTCCTCTGCACCCTGGACAGGCCTCATCTCCTCTGCACCCCCTGGACAAGCCTCACCTCCTCTGCACCCCCTGGACAGGCCTTTCTTCCGCTGCACCCCTGGACAGGCCTCTCCTCCTCTGCACCCCTGGACAGGCCTCCCCTCCTCTGTACCCCTGGACAGGCCTCTCCTCCTCTGCACCCCTGGGCAGGCCTCTCCTCCTCCGCTCCTCTGGACAGGCCTCACCTCCTCTGTTACCCCTGGACAGACCTCACCTCCTCTGCACCCCTGGACAGGCCTCACCTCCTCTGCACCCCTGGACTGGCCTCACCTCCTCTGCCCCTGGACAGGCCTCTCCTCCTCTGCACCCCTGGACAGGCCTCCCCTCCTCTGCACCCCTGGACAGGCCTCACCTCCTCTGCCCCTGGATAGGCCTCTTCTCTTCTGCCCCCTGGACAGGCCTCACCTCCTCTGCACCCCTGGACAGGCCTCCCCTCCTCTGCACCCCTGGACAGGCCTCTCCTCCTCTGCACCCCTGGACAGGCCTCTCCTCTTCTGCACCCCTGGACAGGCCTCACCTCCATTGCCCCTGGACAGACCTCTTCTCTTCTGCCCCCTGGACAGGCCTCATCTCATCTGCACCCCTGGACAGGCCTCACCTCCTCTGCCCCTGGACAGGCCTCTTCTCTTCTGCCCCCTGGACAGGCCTCACCTCCTGTGTATCCCTGGACAGGCCTCACCTCCTCTGCACCCCTGGACAGGCCTCTCCTCCTCTGCACCCCTGGACAGGCCTCTCCTCCTCTGCACTCCCCTGGACAGGCCTCACCTCCTCTGCCCCTGGACAGGCCTCTCCTCTGCTCTCCTGGACAGGCCTCTCCTCCGTTGCACCCCTGGACAGGCCTCTCCTCCTCTGCACCCCTGGACAGGCCTCGCCTCCTCTGCACCCCTGGACAGGCCTCTCCTCCTCTGCACCCCTGGACAGGCCTCGCCTCCTCTGCACCCCTGGACAGGCCTCACCTCCTCTGCACCCCTGGACAGGCCTCTCCTCCTCTGCACCCCTGGACAGGCCTCACCTCCTCTGCACCCCTGGATAGGCCTCACCTCCTCTGCACCCCTGGACAGGCCTCTCCTCCTCTGCACCCCTGGACAGGCCTCACCTCCTCTGCACCCCTGGACAGGCCTCTCCTCCTCTGCACCCCTGGACAGGCCTCGCCTCCTCTGCACCCCTGGACAGGCCTCACCTCCTCTGCACCCCTGGACAGGCCTCACCTCCTCTGCACCCCTGGACAGGCCTCTCCTCCTGTGATCCCTGGACAGGCCTCTCCTCCTCTGACCCCTGGACATGCTTCACCTCCTCTGCACCCCTGGACAGGCCTCTCCTCCTCTGCACCCCTGGACAGGCCTCACCTCCTCTACACCCCTGGACAGGCCTCACCTCCTCTGCACCCCTGGACAGGCCTCTCCTCCTCTGCACCCCTGGACAGGCCTCTCCTCCTCTGCACCCCTGGACAGGCCTCACCTCCTCTGCACCCCTGGACAGGCCTCTCCTCCTGTGATCCCTGGACAAGCCTCTCCTCCTCTGACCCCTGGACATGCTTCACCTCCTCTGCACTCCTGGACAGGCCTCTCCTCCTCTGACCCATGGACAGGCCTCACCTCCTCTGCACCCCTGGACAGGCCTCTCCTCCTCCGCACCCCCTGGACAGACCTCATCTCCTCTGCACCCCTGGACAGGCCTCTCCTCTTCTGCACCCCTGAACAGGCCTCACCTCCATTGCCCCTGGACAGACCTCTTCTCTTCTGCCCCCTGGACAGGCCTCATCTCCTCTGCACCCCTGGACAGGCCTCACCTCCTCTGCCCCTGGACAGGCCTCTTCTCTTCTGCCCCCTGGACAGGCCTCACCTCCTGTGTACCCCTGGACAGGCCTCACCTCCTCTGCACCCCTGGACAGGCCTCTCCTCCTCTGCACCCCTGGACAGGCCTCTCCTCCTCTGCACTCCCCTGGACAGGCCTCACCTCCTCTGCCCCTGGACAGGCCTCTCCTCTGCCCCCCTAGACAGGCCTCTCCTCCTCTGCACCCCTGGACAGGCCTCACCTCCTCTGCACCCCTGGACAGGCCTCTCCTCCTCTGCACCCCTGGACAGGCCTCGCCTCCTCTGCACCCCTGGACAGGCCTCTCCTCCTCTGCACCCCTGGACAGGCCTCACCTCCTCTGCACCCCTGGACAGGCCTCACCTCCTCTGCACCCCTGGACAGGCCTCTCCTCCTGTGATCCCTGGACAGGCCTCTCCTCCTCTGACCCCTGGACATGCTTCACCTCCTCTGCACCCCTGGACAGGCCTCTCCTCCTCTGCACCCCTGGACAGGCCTCACCTCCTCTACACCCCTGGACAGGCCTCACCTCCTCTGCACCCCTGGACAGGCCTCTCCTCCTCTGCACCCCTGGACAGGCCTCGCCTCCTCTGCACCCCTGGACAGGCCTCTCCTCCTCTGCACCCCTGGACAGGCCTCACCTCCTCTGCACCCCTGGACAGGCCTCTCCTCCTGTGATCCCTGGACAAGCCTCTCCTCCTCTGACCCCTGGACATGCTTCACCTCCTCTGCACTCCTGGACAGGCCTCTCCTCCTCTGACCCATGGACAGGCCTCACCTCCTCTGCACCCCTGGACAGGCCTCTCCTCCTCCGCACCCCCTGGACAGACCTCATCTCCTCTGCACCCCTGGACAGGCCTCACCTCCTCTGCAACCCTGGACAGGCCTCTCCTCCTCTGCACCCCTGGACAGGCCTCTCCTCCTCCACACCCCTGGACAGGCCTCTCCTCCTCCGCACCCCCTGGACAGGCCTCACCTCCTCTGACCCCTGGACAGGCCTCACCTCCTCTGCACCCCTGGACAGGCCTCTCCTCCTCTGCACCCCTGGACAGGCCTCACCTCCTCTGCACCCCTGGACAGGCCTCTCCTCCTCTGCACCCCTGGACAGGCCTCTCCTCCTCTGCACCCCTGGACAGGCCTCTCCTCCTCTTCCCCTGGACAGGCCTCACCTCCTCTGCACCCCTGGACAGGCCTCACCTCCTCTGCACCCCTGGACAGGCCTCACCATGAATGCCAGGCGAGGAGGGGGGGATTAAGAAATTGCAGCCAAGTGAGTTGGCAGCTCTCCTACCTGAGCAGAAACCTGTCCAGGCTCTCTCCTCCTCCTGGGGGGCCGGGGGGGGGGGGGGGGCAGATCTGGGGTCTGAGGGGGGGTCTGTAGATGGAGGTAACTGCACAGACAGACAGGGCTCCTTCCTCCTCTGCAGCAGGCCGGACATGCCAGGAGAAACCGGAAATGATGTCAGCACCGCTGCTGGTGTTGTCTCTGCCGCCGCTGACCCGGAAGAGGAAACCCTTCTCTCTTTCATACAATGTGCAGCTCAGTGGGTTTCATCAGCAGGGGAAGAGCGCCCTCTGGTGGCCGCTGACGGAACAGCTGCCTCCAGGCTCTAGGAGTGAATACATTTCACACAAAGAAGCACTTATGCCTGTAAAGACCTGGGATTTCAGATGTCACAGACGTGAATGTTTTTAAGGGTCAGGCAGTTCAAGTACAGGGCCTCACACTTGGTTGCTGCTGAAAAAAAGTTTTTATAGCTTCACTTCAGATGAGCATCTTCCAACCACTAATGTAAAGGACTTGAGAGTATTGAAAGAAAGATGACAACTGGAAGTGGCAGTCTGTATTTCAATGACTATATCTGTATTTCAATGAATATATCTGTATTTCAAAGAATATATGGATATTTCAGTCAGTTTTGCAATTAAACTGGACAACTTATTTATTCTTTTAAATAATTTATTTGCAATTGTTCAAATCCACAACGTGCTAGATAGCAAAGTAAACAGAGGTAAATACCATGAAGTTTAAGGCACCAGATCAGTGACAATGAGTGTGAGAAGTTGGCCTGATGTGCAGTGATCACTATTCTAGTGATCACTATATATCAGTCCAAACAACCCTTATTGATGATTGGTTGTAAGTCAACCTTATAGACCAGCTATCCTAGTAGCATGGATACGAGCAGTCTAAGGCTAAGACTCTAGAGGGTGTGTTAAGCCAGCTGTTTTACCATCACATTACCCCTTGAACACCCAGTGAAAGGACACCACACAAGTTGTTATGAAAATAAACAGTGTAGTTATTTATAACAAGACTACCCTGGCTCTTTATGAGACAGGGAGCTAAGCACACAACAAAACTCTTATAAAAATACTTCAAGTTGCACAATTTACACAAATGCCCGAGGGGCACGAAAAACCATATATTTTAAAAGTTATGTTATGTTATGTTAAAATGAATTTATATAGCGCACGGCTACTCCGACAGAGTGTCCCGGCGCTTTCCACAAACAACTCAGAGTGTAATAACATAACACGAAACAAGATACAGAAAAGAAAGACCCACCCAAAGAGCAACTAGACATTAAAAAGCCATGTCTTCAGGCTCTTCCTAAATTGAAGCAGATTACAAATACTGCGTAGTGCCAGTGGTAGGGAATTCCACAACTGAGGTGCCTTAAAGCCGAAGGAGCGGCCCCCAGTGCGGGCCTTCCGCACGCGAGGAACCATGGCGGTAAAGAGAGATTCAGAACGCAGTGAGCGAGCAGGGCGGTAAAAGATCAGCCTGCGCCGTAAATACCCGGCCCCGGAGCCAAACAGTGCCTTGTGCATCAACGTAAGGGATTTAAACATAATCCGCTTACGGATAGGCAGCCAATGGAGCTTCTGTAGCATCCCCGAAGCTCGCGATCGCCTATGCAGGCCAAAAATCGCACGGGCAGCAGAATTTTGCGCCAACTGTAAACGCTGGACCAGGTAGTCTGGAAGGCCAAGGAAGAGGGCATTGGCATAATCCAGCCTGGACCCAATGAGCGCCTGCACGGTAATCCGCCTATGCTCCGCAGAGAGCAATGGAAGAAACTTGCGGAGCATCTTCAGAATACCGAAGCAGGTACCCACCAGACCAAGTACATGGGCTCTCAATGACAACTTATTGTCAAGTTTAACCCCGAGATTTTTGGCAACCAAGGATGACTGTGCCGGAGGGCTCATTTCAGCCGGCCACCATTGCCGCCACTCAGGGTCAGTGGCACATCCAAAAAATAGAACCTCCGATTTACTGGAGTTGGCCTTCAGGTTGTTGTGCTGGAACCAATTGAATACCATGGCCAAGCAGGCCCGAATACCCTCTCCATCAAATGGCTGATCTTTGCCACATGTGAAGAGGAGTTGCGTATCATCGGCGTAGGACACGATCTGGGCCCCGTAAGCCTCCACAGCCGCCGCCAAAGGGGACATAAAGATGTTAAACAACGATGGGCTCAACACAGAGCCCTGTGGAACCCCGACCCCCAGAGGCGGCATCTCGGCGGAGTGGAATGCGAATTACTAGCAGGTAAGTAACGATTCTCAGAGGCTTTAGGAACGCTAGGCCTACAATACTGAACACTCAGGTTAGGAGCAGGAGGCCTAGGGACACCACGTGCAGAGTGGGAACTCTCACGCGTAAGGCGGGAAAAAGCCTATGGAAGCTAGTGTTCACAAAGCTAGTGTTCTCGGGCGAACCCGACTAGGTAGGTCAAAAACGAAAGTGGATCTGGACCCTTGGATAGTGAGGCTATGCTGGGGCACCGAAATGCCGAAGTTACCTAGCCCAGGGGCTGCAGCTGCATAGGTCTGAAAAGACGTCGGGATTCTTCGTTGACGAACCAGGAGCCTGAAGGAAAGGAGTTGCTGGCAGGCGACCAGTGAAGATTGTTCGAGTGATCCAAGCCTGGATCGAAGATGGATGACACCTGAAAGCAGAGGGGACCAAGTTCGTGACTACTAGCCAGTAGTCAGGGGGCACCAGGAGGGCACCGGATGGTAGTCACCTCGACTAGGTGAGTGGGCGACGCTGTGCTCTGCAGTCTCACGGACCAGGAGGCGTTGTCGGCGACCAGGATGGAGGTACGAGCTGTCCCACGATGGATGATGCTGTCGACGTCGCTGGACCCAGGATTGGGGCAACAAGTCTTGGCAAATTCAAGCCCACGCGGTGGACCTAAAATGGCGTCTGGAGTGGACCAGGAGGGTCCGGGGTGCTCCTCTTCTGGAAGGGAGCAAGGGCCAGTCTGGAGCAACCAGACCAGCAGCAGTGATGTCGTCGGGCGTCGTTAAGAAGGCCACAAGCCAGCGGGCTAGTAGCCAAACAACGCGGTGAGCAGTTGCAAGCAGAAGGGCCCCACGCAGATCGTGGAGATGCTGGGAGGCTGAACTTCAGTGCTGGGGCTGCTCAGGGTCGGGGCTTCTCGAACCCCAAAGCACTCACCAGAGGATCCCTCAGCGGTCGTGCTGGAAAGAAGTCGTGCAGTCTTGAAGATGGCCGGTCCCTCGAGGTCTCGTCGCACCCACGGTTCTCAGCTTTGCTGTAGAGGTGGGTAGAGGTCGGAGGTGCCAGGGAAGCCGGTTCTCGTCGAGCTGGGCAGTCAGATTCCGGAGGAAGGACTTGCAGCAGACCGCAGTGTTCTTAAGGTGGTGCCTGCGGATGCAGGGTGACTACTCCTTAGTCACAAGGGAGAATCTTGAAGAAGAAATCTTGATGTCCTTTCGTAGAAAGTCATGTCTTGATTCCAAAGATGATCTAATTTGGAAGGGGGCCTGCTCCTACCTTTATCTGGGAAAAGGGGACTGGCACGCGACTAAGTCCTGCCCTATGGGTGGGACCAGGAGGGGGGTGGTTACACCCCTCTCCTTTAGCGGGCTTTCTCCAGCCCAGGGTCTGGTGTGCCCCTGGAACTGGTTCAAGCCGGCCTATGCACAGTGAGCACCGGGGTGCCACTTGCAGTCACCTTCCTCTGAAGCCCTGCCTACCTAGAATACACAAAATCCTGTCTGGGACGGTGCTAGCACCGCCCCTGGCAGGAAACCCTTTGTCCTTGCCTCCTGCTCTGGGAGGACTCCCAGCAGCAGGAGGGCAGACTTGTGTCTCGGTGGCAGCATCCATTTTGTGGAGCTAAGGCTCTGTTGGACTTTAACCGGGGTTACAGGTTACATACATGTCGTGTCCCTCTAGAAGGGTGGAATGCTAACCCCGTCGCCAGAATTGGCACCGGATGGTAGTGACCTCGACTAGGTGAGTGGGCGACGCTGTGCTCTGCAGTCTGTGGTTCTGAAAAATATGGATCCGTAATAGTACCGGACTCGAGAATAAAAACTTCGTCGAAATAGGACGAATTTGGTATCAAAAGACCGGAAATGACGAGTACATCAAGCACATGTATTTTCAGTATATTCGAGTGACAATTTCACCTCGAAATCGTCATTTACCTTCTGAACCCTTAGTTGCATGTTGCCCTCTACATAGGCCTTAATCCAGTCGAATTTGATTCCACAAGGACACGTACTCCTTAATCGACTTCTTGCTGACCCCAGTACAAGTTAGAACCATTGCCCCAGGCCAAGCTCGTTAGGTCAGTTCCCTCCCAGTGGCCAAGCAAGATAGTATCTAGGCCCAACCGGCCATAAAGCCATTTCAGCACGCACACCTGCCATATCTCGCTCACATCTTTCTTCACTCCTTTCTCCTCACTTATTTTATGGTGGGGAGGTGACCATTTTTATTAGGGGTCCAGCGATATCTGATGAAATGTTGGGCCTTGCCGGATGATTTGTTATGGGCAGCACGACGTGAAATATGTACATGTCATCATGACTCTGCTTTCTTTTTGTAATCAGTAACCATAAACGAAATACCGCGCACCCAAGGAATGTTTCGCCAAAGGGTAAATGTTGTGTATAAGAAGAGAAGCCTAACTTTGTGAAAGTGTGCAGTCTCCTGAATATACTTGTATCGTACTTCTAGGACCCTGTCACCTTGGTTGCAGCCAATAAACTAATCTTTGACTTCACCTGGAAGACTCTGAAGTTTCTGTGGGTCTGACTCAGGAGAACCCGAGGTCTTTGGTGTGTTGATCCCCTGGCACCGCTGGGTTACCGGTTCGGTACCGGTTCCTAAAAACCCAGTACCTCATTTGGCGCCCAGCGTTGGAGCGATTCCAGTGGTACCAATCAGCCTGAAGATCGTGAGGAGCTTCGTGTGAAAATTCCGGAGGAGGGCCCACCACCTCATCGACCCCTGCATGTCGACGTGGTCCGAAGGTCTTTACTGCGAGGTTCCCCGCTTCCCGACGGCTACAAGGACTGCTGCCCTGGCTATCGCACTGATGTTGGACCCTTGACATTTTCGGTAGAGCGAAACGCTGAGACGAGTCTTCTGGTGAAGCCATCGATAATTTTCAGTTAAGTATAAGTGGAGCGTCTCCTAGTCCTTAGTTGGACTTACTTTGTGATATCTTAGAGATACATAAAGGTTTTTATTGGTTCTTGCAAGTACCATAACCGAAGGACTCGTGTTTTCACGAGCAATATCGTAATCGATAACTCCTTTGAAGTTTTGGAACTAGACTAGAGAGAAAGGATGCCTAGTCTTAGACTCGGGAATTTGTTTTGTCTTGGTAGTAATAATAGGGACTCCCGATTGGAGGACTCATGTCCGGTTCCTCCAGTTGGAACTCCGACTTACGAGCTGTACGCTAAACATGGGGTAGGCCCCATCGTTTACAACGAGGTATGGATTAAATACACTAGGAAAGATGGTGTTCTAAAATGGCCCCAATATGGTAGCTTTGATTCTGAAATCTTAGACAACCTTGAAGTTAAACTATTCAAAAAGAAAGCCCGGCCGGCGATGTTTGACTCTTTCCGCATATGGCGCAAGGAAGCCAAACAAAAAGAAATTAAATTAGCTAAGAAAAATAAGAGAGAAGAGGGACTTTCAGTAATGCAAGCTGCCGTGCAGTTTAAAGATAATGAGGAAGAGCAGATAAATGAACAACTGCACAGGCAACGTAAAATGGCAATAGATAAGTGCTATCCAGTTTTGCCGTCTCTTCAGCAAGGGAAAGCAAAAGAGCGTGAAAAAGACCAGTTAATGTCGCAATTGTTAACTTCGCCACCGCCCTATGCGCAGAATGCTACAGCACCCCCGCAACCTTTAGTTGCACAAGCTGCGCCTCTGGCTTTTCCACAGCACCCACCAGCTGTTCTTCAGCTGGCTCCTACTTCTTCGGTGCAGCCTCCTCCAGGCCCACCGACCACTTCTGTTTCTCCTGTGTTTTCTACGATCTTGCCTACTGTACTTTCTACAAATGCCCCTTCTATGATTTTGCCTAGTACCACATCTATTATTCCTCATACCTCTTCTGCCATCTCTGCATCCGCTTTACCTCACCCCGTTCTTTCATCTGTTTGTTCTTCCGTTTCACCTTCCCTTCGGCAGAAAATGGCCAGTACTGTTACTAATCTTCTTTTACCACTTTTCGGGTCGCCTGCCACGACCCCTAACATAGGAAGAAGACAGTTGCGAAGTCAACTGCCCGATTATCAAGAGAGAGATTCCCTGAATAATTTAGCTCGGAAATGGGTCATGGACACTGCAAAATATGATTTACAGTCTGTCATGGAAGTTTTCCATCAATGGGAAACAGCGACACAGAGATATGTGTTCGAACAGATGTGTGTTTTTCTTTGCGAAGATTTAGAAGACAATGATCAGGATTGCCTCCCACAAGAGATGTGTCGTATAAGGTTTAAGTTTAGTCTGGGTATGATTGTAGGTCCCGATGTGGAAGAAGCAGTTGAAATGCTATTATCACATCGAAGTAAGGGAAGTAGTTCTGGGTCACCATCAGAATCTAGTGCATCTAGTAGGAAAAAGGCACGACAATACCCTATGAGAGAAGTTCCCCCACAGTGGAGAGAGGGTGACGCGACAGCTGTCCCACCTGTCCTGCCCCACTTTCACCGAGTATGGGTACATGTTCCATGGAAGCGAGCCGAAGTTTTAGCACTCAAACAAACACTACCAGATCCGCGTAAAAATCCTGCAGGCTACTATAAAGAATTGTCGCAAACTGCTGGATCATGTATTATGAATTTAGCCGATATCGATATGTTATTCGGGAACGTTGTTCCACAGCCTTTATGGGGAAAAATTCGTCATGAAGATCATGACCAGGAATTAGGTGACACGTGGGCTAATATTACTGTTGCAGACGCACGACAAGTTGGTGGTGCCAAGCCTGAGCCCCTGATAGCGGAACTACCTGGTAGAATAGTAGATTACATGAAGACAATAATGCCTGCGATACGTGTAAATTGGGATAAGTTATCTGCATGCAAGCAAAAGAAAGAAGAAACTGTGTCAGATTTCTTCACCAGATTTGAAGAAACATTCATTGATCACAGCGGTCAAGATATGACCACAGAAGGTGGTCAGAGATTGTTCGTCGATAAATTTGTGCACAATCTGCTCCCAGACTTGTGTAGAAAATTGAAAGATTCAGAAAGCTCTTGGGCAGTCTCATCTTCAGCCCAGATATTAGCTACCGCACAGTACTATGAGAATAGAGACAAGGATGAGAAAGATAAAGTAGAGAAGAAAACTAGAGAACTCAAAACGAAGGTTTTGCTACAGCAAGCCTATCCGCCACGTGGTGGTGGTAATAAAAATAATAATGGTCCAAATCACTACCGGAACACTTTTCAGCAGCCTCAGAGAAACTTGCAGAGATTCGATTACAATCAAAACCGCGTAGGTCCCAACCAGTGTTTATACTGCAAACAAGAAGGTCATTACAAATATGACTGTCCTGCCCTGCCGCAACGTACAAATGAGTTTTCTGGTGTACGAGGTCGTGGTAGTCAGCAAGCGCCCAGAGGTAGAGGGCGTGGAAAGACCCCTCAGGACACACGTCCCCTTCCACCACAAAACTCTATGAACAGGTTTGACCAGCAAAATAACGTATCTGACAGGACAGCTCAATACTACGTCGATGAGTATTACACAGAAAATGAGCAGTGGGAGAATAACGATTGCTAGGACAGCCTTAGACGAAGAGAGGGAGTTGTTTCAGTTCCAGTAGATCAGAGTGGACCTTACGTTGAGGTGATTACATCGGGTGTGTCAGAACCTTTTCTGTTGGATACTGGTGCTACAAAGAGTTCTATTATGCACTCCAAACTCCCTGGCGCACCTTTGTCTGGCGAAATGAATGTTTCCGTAGGTTTTTCTGGCGCCCCGGTTAGAAATCCGATTTCTGACCCTTTATCTCTTTCTGTTGGTCCTTGTGAATTCGAAGCACCCCTTATTTTGACAACAGGTTGTGGTGAAAATTTGCTAGGATTAGATTTGCTAAGAAGATTGTATGCGACTTTGTACTGTTCTCCTTCAGGAGTACAACTGACTTTAGGTAAGAAAGTGGTTTCTCCCATATATTTGTCGAGAAATACGCTTCCAACAGAATTGACACTTCTTCCGGATATTCTTTGGGCTACTGGTCCGAATGATGTAGGTCTTTTAGAAATTCCACCATATGTTGTAACATTGAAGTCGAATGTCAAAATGCCACGAATTCCCCAATACAGAATATCCAATGAGGGCGAAAAAGCTTTGCTAGCGATTGTTTACGAGTTAATTGAGAAAGACGTAATTGAGGAAACACGAGGAAATGTTTGCAATAGTCCTGTTCTGCCTGTTTTAAAACGAACTGACCCTTCTCAGCCACCTGTGTATAGATTTGTGATTGATCTTAGGGAAGTAAATAAGATAGTGGTGCCACAATTCCCAGTTGTCCCCGACATTACAACATTATTGACTATGATTCCAGCATCCGCATCCTGGTTTTCGGTGATTGACCTGAAGAATGCTTTCTTCAGTATCCCGATTGCTGAGGAAAGCAGGGATATTTTTTCCTTTAGTTTAGGTGGTCGCAGTTTCCGCTTTAAACGCGCTCCTCAAGGCTACTGTGAAAGCCCCTCAATATACAGTCAAGCTCTGAAAAGCCAGCTCGACGCGATGGTTTTGCCCAAAGGTTTCACTCTCGTACAGTACGTGGACGATTTGCTCATAGCCGCGGATACTGAGAAAATATGTAAAATGGCCACATTGGCACTACTGCGTCATCTATGTGATCTACATCACAAGGTGTCACTTTCCAAGCTCCAATATTGCCGACAAGAAGTGACCTACTTAGGTCATCTCTTATCGAAGGAGGGAAGGAAACTGACCCCAGAAAGAATTCAGGCAATAGCAAAATTAAATGTGCCAAGAACGCAGAGAGAAGTACGCGCTTTCTTGGGCATTACATCGTACTGTAGACAGTGGATCCCAAATTTTTCGTTATTAGCCAAACCCTTATTGGCACTAACGTGTACAAATACACCCAATCCCATTCCTTGGTCCGATGAGTGTCAGAAAAGTGTTCTCGAATTACGCACAGCATTATGTTCGGCCCCTGTGTTAGGTAACCCCAACTACAGTAAACCTTTCACATTATATGTCCACGAGAAGGAGGGTTGTGCATTGTCTGTGCTGACTCAGTTATACGGAGATAGACAACGGCCATGCGCCTATTTTTCGTCAACTTTGGATCCGGTAGCACGAGCATTGCCAAGTTGTCTAAGGGCCACAGCAGCAGCAGCTGTTTCTATTCGACAGTCTGCAGGCCTAGTAATGAATAATACACTAATCGTGATGGTCCCGCATGCAGTAGATACATTGTTAAATAGGACTAAGACACAGCACTTGACTAGTGCTCGACTGTCCAGTTATGAATTGACGCTACTAGCGAGCCATGTGCACATCAAAAGATGCAGTACTCTGAACATAGCCGCATTGTTACCAATTGCTGAGGAATCGGATGCTTCAGAACAGCACGATTGTTTCCTCAGAACGGAGGAGGAGACCAAAGGGAGAGTTGATCTATCCGATACTCCTCTCGCCGAATGTGATGGTACATTATGGGTGGATGGGTCATGCTTTAAACTCCCAAATGGTAATGTGACTACAGCATATGCTGTCACAACTCTGCACACAATCGTTGAAACTGCGCGAATACCACATGGTTCGGCTCAAGCCGCCGAACTCGTGGCGTTAACGAGAGCATGTGTGTTATCAAAAGGAATGAAAGTGACTGTCTATACCGACAGTCAGTATGCTTTTGGAGTGGCTCATAGTTTTGGTCGATTGTGGAGAGAACGTGGGTTCCTGACTTCGCATGGAGCTAAGATTCAGCACGGTCAGTTGGTGAATGAGCTTCTTGAATCACTGACGTTGCCCCTGAAAGTAGCAGTTGTAAAATGTAGTGCACACAAGAAAGTGATCGATGATGTTGGTCGTGGAAATGCATTTGCTGATGAAACTGCTAAGGAAACGGCAAAGAATGCGATGAGCCGAATGTATGTTGCGAGCCCAGAAAGATGGACTGGTGATGTTGGAATATGTGAGGACACGATAGAAAGTGTGAAGTCCATCCAAGCTGAGGCCACGGAGAAAGAGTTAAGCATGTGGAAAGAAAGTACAGGGAGAATGGATGCAAATGGTTGTTGGATTGAATCGACAGAGCAACAAAGATGGATGTTACCCGATGCATATGTGCCTGCAGTGGTTACAATGGCTCATGGGATGGCCCATATCAGTGCAAAAGGGATTTGCGACTTGTTGGCCCCAGTGTGGAAGAATTCAGGGATTCCCAAGTGTGCAGAGAATGTTGTCAAGAATTGCATGGTATGTCTGAAACACAATCCTGGTAGGGGAACCCCAACTCCAGCTGGTCATTTCGCACCTCCTACGTATCCGTTCGAGGTTTTGCAGCTAGATTTCATACACATGGAGAGGTGCAACAACTTAAAATATGTGCTCGTGGTTGTTTGCGCCTTCTCAAGGTGGGTAGAAGCCTATCCCCTAAGGGACAATACTGCCTTGTCCACAGCGAAAACCCTTGTGAAAGAGTTCTTCCCCAGGTTCGGAATGCCTAGAATGGTCTGGTCGGACAACGGAAGTGAATTTGTGGGTTGTGTGATGAAACGAGTGTGTGAAGGGCTAGGCATTAGTCAGAAGTTCCACGCTGCAAATCACCCCCAATCAGCTGGATTAGTGGAATGTTACAATGGCACGCTTAAACTTAAATTGGCCAAAATCCAAGCGAGCACGGGTCTTAAATGGCCCGACGCTCTACCCTTAGCACTCCTATCCACCAGAATGACTGTGCATTCGCGAATGAAACTCAGCCCCTATGAAATAGTCTTTGGTCGGCCAGCCAACATATGGGGAGTGCCTAGGCCCACGAAGTTTAGCGAGCTGCAACACCCCATTTTGCTCGACTATCTGTATGAATTGACGGCTAAATTGCGTGTTTTATATCAACAGGTCCACAACACCTTGCCTCCGGTTTCCGAGACACCGGGTCACTCCATTGACCCTGGCTCCTGGGTTCTGGTCAAGAATTTCCAGAGGACAAGAAACGACCAGCCCAGATGGACCGGACCTCACCTCGTCCTCCTGTCTACAAGGTCGACTGTTAAAGTGGAGGGGAAGGCCAATTGGGTCCACGGGATCCACTGTAAGAAAATACCTTTCCCTCTGCCACATGACCAATGGGTCCGGACAGGAGGCACTGACTCAAAGCGCACAACTGATGAACGCGTAAAAGAAGCTAAACGCGATTGTGACAGTAAGAACATTTTTCAAGAAACTACGCCGCCATCAGAACAATTGAACTCTGTGGAACCTGAGCTACTATTTCCGGACCAGACAGCACCCGGGAAAAGACGCTATAATTTGCGACCGAGAAAAACAGACTAAAGTAAAAGTGATCTATTTTTTGATCCGAGAGAAAAACCTGTGGACTAATAAAATAATAAGTTTTTTCCTTCCAAAATGCTATTTTGAAAATGCAGATTCTCCCATCTAGGTAACTTGCTTATTTTTGTTTTTTTCGAACCGCCATCCGGGTTCCGCTGCTAGGGTCGCGGTTGACTAAAGACTTTTGGGTGCAGCTGACAACAATAGGTTGCTGGTTCCAGTTGGTCGAAGGGAGCCACCCTAGACTGACGGAAGCATCCTTTAGCAGAAACAACCTACCGCCGCGGGCAGCACCTTAGAAAGGATGGAGTTTCCTGATGTGGAGAGAACTGCCAGACAAATGAACTTTAAGCAGAGGCTTTTGAAAACAATGAGAAAGAAAATTTTTATAATGATGTGTATTTTTTTATTTAGCGTAATGGTGTTTTTGATAAGCTATGTTTTATTCTCTTCTCATACGACATTCACGCCTACTACATCACCCATACCTCCCCCTACTGTTTCCTCTCATTCTTTCCACTCTTTGCCTGACCACGAATCAAATAGGAGATTAGAGTTCATTAATAACTCCTTAGTTCAGCTATTACACCAACACCAACTTGTAATGAACACAACCAACTGTTGGGTGTGTGGTCTCATGCCCCACACCACGGATAGAGGTATCCCCTATTTGGTCCTGCCATTTAGTCGCAATGGGTCAGTATGGGCATATAGGCCAATGTTCATATATGCACGAGAAATCCAACCCCTACGTTCTGTAAAAGACAACCTCAAGACTAGCGCCCTAGTGAAAGGTATAGTTGACATGATCAAGGAAGTGACTTCTTACGAAGATACCCCGGATGATGAGATACTTGCATATGTAGGTTGGAATGTGACCGGATATGGCACTACATTAAGTGAGAAACAGCAAGCCAAGAGATCGTCCCCTATCTGGATCGTACCCCATCAAGGTGACCTGTGTCTGCAAGGTATTGGTAGGAATCCCAGAGCTCAGCTAGGGAAGAGTGTCTGCACAGAAACGTATGTTTTTGGATCTCAGACTTCCCCTGCCTTTTTAGCCGCAAAGGGTACTTATTTCATCTGCCACGATAGAGCCTATACATGGTTGCCCCCTGACTTCTCGGGCTCATGTTTTGTTTCATTCCTGTTACCCCCCACCTACACAGCAGCGGCGGATTAACATCGGACAAGGGTAGTTAGAGGTGTTTTGAGTAAAGAAGACACTGCGGGTCAAGAATTTGGTGACCTCGCAATGGGTATTCTGCCGTTCTGGGGAGCCATGGTTAACAGCAGAAACATAAGGCAATTGACAAGGGTAGTTGAATCCACCGTGATTGAGACTGCCGGTGCCCTTAGTAACCTGACTGCTGAGCTCCAGTCGGATCGACTGATGACCCTTCAGAACCGGGTCGCTTTGGATGTAATACTTGCGGACCGGGGTGGAGTATGCAAATTGATCCAGTCCAGTTGTTGCATTTTTATTCCAGATAATGCTCCAACAGTGTACAGGGCCATCTCCAAACTACACAAGATTTCCGAATCTGTTCATGTGGATAAAGGAGATTGGTCATTAATGGGATGGTTCTGGGGGCTGATATCTGCCTGGGGATGGAAAATTCTGATGGTCATTGGGATGGTCTTAGCCATTCTTTTCCTGTTCTGTCTATGCATACAGTGTGCTCCTGCAATATGTGGCCTCTGTGCTACATCATGTGTAAGGAAGCCTGTGTCAAGACACGAACTCAGCACTAGAATGATGTTGCAGCAACACCTCAATGACTTTAGGAATATAGATCTGGACTCAGATTAACATGAGGATAGATTAATTGCCTATGTAAGGGCAAAAGGAGGGTCTGTGGTTCTGAAAAATATGGATCCGTAATAGTACCGGACTCGAGAATAAAAACTTCGTCGAAATAGGACGAATTTGGTATCAAAAGACCGGAAATGACGAGTACATCAAGCACATGTATTTTCAGTATATTCGAGTGACAATTTCACCTCGAAATCGTCATTTACCTTCTGAACCCTTAGTTGCATGTTGCCCTCTACATAGGCCTTAATCCAGTCGAATTTGATTCCACAAGGACACATACTCCTTAATCGACTTCTTGCTGACCCCAGTACAAGTTAGAACCATTGCCCCAGGCCAAGCTCGTTAGGTCAGTTCCCTCCCAGTGGCCAAGCAAGATAGTATCTAGGCCCAACCGGCCATAAAGCCATTTCAGCACGCACACCTGCCATATCTCGCTCACATCTTTCTTCACTCCTTTCTCCTCACTTATTTTATGGTGGGGAGGTGACCATTTTTATTAGGGGTCCAGCGATATCTGATGAAATGTTGGGCCTTGCCGGATGATTTGTTATGGGCAGCACGACGTGAAATATGTACATGTCATCATGACTCTGCTTTCTTTTTGTAATCAGTAACCATAAACGAAATACCGCGCACCCAAGGAATGTTTCGCCAAAGGGTAAATGTTGTGTATAAGAAGAGAAGCCTAACTTTGTGAAAGTGTGCAGTCTCCTGAATATACTTGTATCATACTTCTAGGACCCTGTCACCTTGGTTGCAGCCAATAAACTAATCTTTGACTTCACCTGGAAGACTCTGAAGTTTCTGTGGGTCTGACTCAGGAGAACCCGAGGTCTTTGGTGTGTTGATCCCCTGGCACCGCTGGGTTACCGGTTCGGTACCGGTTCCTAAAAACCCAGTACCTCAAGTCTCACGGACCAGGAGGCGTTGTCGGCGACCAGGATGGAGGTACGAGCTGTCCCACGATGGATGATGCTGTCGACGTCGCTGGACCCAGGATTGGGGCAACAAGTCTTGGCAAATTCAAGCCCACGCGGTGGACCTAAAATGGCGTCTGGAGTGGACCAGGAGGGTCCGGGGTGCTCCTCTTCTGGAAGGGAGCAAGGGCCAGTCTGGAGCAACCAGACCAGCAGCAGTGATGTCGTCGGGCGTCGTTAAGAAGGCCACAAGCCAGCGGGCTAGTAGCCAAACAACGCGGTGAGCAGTCGCAAGCAGAAGGGCCCCACGCAGATCGTGGAGATGCTGGGAGGCTGAACTTCGGTGCTGGGGCTGCTCAGGGTCGGGGCTTCTCGGACCCCAAAGCACTCACCAGAGGATCCCTCGGCGGTCGTGCTGGAAAGAAGTCGTGCAGTCTTGAAGATGGCCAGTCCCTCGAGGTCTCGTCGCACCCACGGTTCTCAGCTTTGCTGTAGAGGTGGGTAGAGGTCGGAGGTGCCAGGGAAGCCAGTTCTCGTCGAGCTGGGCAGTCAGATTCCGGAGGAAGGACTTGCAGCAGACCGCAGTGTTCTTAAGGTGGTGCCTGCGGATGCAGGGTGACTACTCCTTAGTCACAAGGGAGAATCTTGAAGAAGAAATCTTGATGTCCTTTCGTAGAAAGTCGTGTCTTGATTCCAAAGATGATCTAATTTGGAAGGGGGCCTGCTCCTACCTTTATCTGGGAAAAGGGGGCTGGCACGCGACTAAGTCCTGCCCTATGGGTGGGACCAGGAGGGGGGTGGTTACACCCCTCTCCTTTGGCGGGCTTTCTCCAGCCCAGGGTCTGGTGTGCCCCTGGAACTGGTTCAAGCCGGCCTATGCACAGTGAGCACCGGGGTGCCACTTGCAGTCACCTTCCTCTGAAGCCCTGCCTACCTAGGATACACAAAATCCTGTCTGGGACGGTGCTAGCACCGCCCCTGGCAGGAAACCCTTTGTCCTTGCCTCCTGCTCTGGGAGGACTCCCAGCAGCAGGAGGGCAGACTTGTGTCTCGGTGGCAGCATCCATTTTGTGGAGCTAAGGCTCTGTTGGACTTTAACCGGGGTTACAGGTTACATACATGTCGTGTCCCTCTAGAAGGGTGGAATGCTAACCCCGTCGCCAGAATTGGTGAGGGGTTAGTATTCCAATTCGTATGACACCTTACTCGACATGTTTTGATAAAGCGATACCAGAGTTGGCATATAACCGCGAGGATTATAATGCACTTAAGAGTATATGGTATGCGATATCATGGAAACGGCTAAGGGATAGATCCTGAAAGCCGCAGACAGGCTCAGCTCATGCCAGGGCACCATCTCACACGATTCCAAGCACTCTGCCTTCAGGATTGTTAAGGCCTGCCATAGGAGTGACTGATAGGAGATCTGTGTGTCCATTTTGGGGTTAGATATAGGTATACTATATCTAAAGCAAGGGGTGAGTACACCACCTTGCCCCAGCTGTCGTGCAGCCAGTTGTGTCAGTTTAGTTAGCCAGCCCAGGGGTGGCACAATACATGCTTCAGCCCCTGGGAGACTTCTGGGTGCACCTCAGCCCTGGGTACAGGGACTTGGAGAGGGCCCAGTGCCAATTCAGTACCTGAGTACAATTTGGATAGAGAGAACAGCTAGGCTGTGGGTCTGATTAGCAGGCCCACAGCCAGGGAAAGTTGTAAACCAGTGCAGCAAAAAGTAAAAATCTGGGTGATCATAGGATTGCAGACCCTACTCTCCTACTTGACACCCCCCAAAACTTTGGGACAATAAACTAACCTTGACCAGGTGAGTCTTCTTGCTCTAAGTGGAAATACCTGGAGAGCCCATCAGCATTGCTGTGATCAGTACCAGGTCTATGCTCCACTGTAACATCCATCCCCTGTAGGGAAATGGACCACCTAAGCAGTTTGGGGTTTTCACCCTTCATCTGATTTAGCCACAAGAGGGGCTTATGGTCGGTCTGAATGGTGAAGTGAGTGCCAAACAAGTAGGCCCTCAGCTTCTTCAGGGCCCAAACCACAGCAAAGGCCTCCCTCTCAATAGCTGACCAATTTTTCTCTCTGGGGGTCAGCCTCCTACTAATGAAAGCAATAGGCTGATCATTACCATCAAAATTCAGCTGAGACAGAACAGCTCTGTGGTTCTCAAAATCCGGACCCTGTTGTTTTCCCGATATCGAGGTTCAATACCCGTGTCACAAAATCTCAACGTACCAAGACGATCTTGGTGTCTATGAACCGATAATGATTAGGACATCAGTCCTATGTATTTGCGTTACAATCGAGGGTTGCCAACACCCCCAAATCACAGTTTCCGTCCCATCCCTTAAACTCCATTTTGTGAACGGCATCCATCTTGCATCTTGCCCTCATGATAAGTCAATTAAAGGTCGAGCTTGATCCAAATAGACACGTCCACCTTTCGTGACTTCCCCCTGACCTGTCCCAACTGACTCCACTGTCTTCGGCCAAACCTGTTTAGGCAGCTCCTCGCCCAGTGGCCGAATACGATAGCATCAATACATAACATTCCACAAACCATTCACTACATACAGACCATGCTTTCTGCAAACATGCACCTGTCCACGTTCTTTGTTGATGGCCAGTTTTATGACTGGGTTGTACCTTTCTTTATTGAGTTTCATCGATATCTGATGGGAGTTCCAGGCCTAACTGGGTAATTTATCAACAAACTGGACATCTAAAGTATAGGCTTGCTTACATGACTTCGCTCTTTGTATTATTGTAGAAATATGTGTATAGCCATATCATAAACTTAGGAATTCTTGCTTGCAGCTATATATTTTGTATATAAGGAGACGGCTGGTTCTGTAAAAACGAACAGTCTCCCTAGAACCTACTCTCCGTGTGGTGTACTTCTGGGACACGTGTTACTTGGTAGCTACCAATAAAACTTGATCTTTGACTGCGACTAGAAGACTCCGTGTTTCTGTGGTCCGGAACAAGGGAGAACTCAGAGGTCTTCGGGTGTTATCCCCTGACACCAGCGGGTTCCTAAAAACCCGTTACCTCAGTTGGCGCCCAACTCGGGGCGATATCAAGCGGTGACGGTCCAAGCCAGATGTTCGTGAGGAGCTTCGTGTGAAAATTCCGGAGGACGGCCAGCCACTTCAGCGACCCCTGTATGTCGACGTGGTTCCGAAGGTCTTTGCTGCGAGGTTCCCCGCGTCCCGACGGCTACGAAGGACTGCTGCCCTGACTATCGCCTTGTTTTGGACCCAGTGATCCTTGGTAGAGCGAAACGATAGACGAGTCTTCTAGCGACGTCACAGATCTTCAAATACTTCAGTTAAGTATAAGTGGAGCGTCTCCCAGTCCTTAGTTTGTCCTTAGTTTTTGGTATCCTTGAGATACGACTTGATTTGGTACTTGCAAGCCCCAAAGCCGAAGGACTCGTGTATTCGCGAGAAATATCGTAATAGATAATCCTTTGAAGTTTGAAGCTAGACTAGTGAGCGAAGATGCCTAGTTTTAGCAGACTTGGAAACTTGTTTTGTCTTGGTTGTAGTAAGGACTCCCAATTGGAAGATTCTTGTCCGGTTCCTCCAATTGGAACTCCAACGTATGAGCTCTATGTAAGGCACGGCGTAGGTCCTATAACATATAACGAAGTATGGATAAAATACACCCGCGAGGATGGTGTTTTAAAATGGCCCCAATATGGTAGTTTCTACTCAGAAGTTTTAGATAACCTAGAGGTCAAACTGTTCAAGAAGAAAGCCCGACCGGCGATGTTTGACTCTTTCCGCCTATGGCGCAAAGAAGCCAAACAGAAAGAAATAAGATTAGCAAAAAAGAATAAAAGAGGTATGTCAATGGTACAAGCTGCCGTTGCATACAGAGATAACGAGGAAGAGCAGGAAAGCGAACAAATGCTTAGGAGCAAGAAACTAGCAGTAGATAAATGTTACCCGATGTTACCAAATAAGGGACAGGGTCAAGAGAAAGGATCCGAGAAAGATCCATTAATGTCCCACTTATTAAATTCACCACCACCCTATGCACAAACTGCCACAGCACCTCCGCAATCTTTAGTTGCACCTCTGGTAGCTGTTATACAGGCTCCTTTACAGCACCCACCAGCTGTTCTTCAGCTGGCTCCTGTTTCTCTGGTACAGCCTCCTCAAGGCTCACCGATCACATCTATTTCTCCTACTGTTCCTTCTAAAATTTCGCCTAGCGCACCTTCTAGTCTCTCTGATACTCGTTCTACGAGCATTTCTGTTTCTACTTTGCGTGACTCTGTTCTACCACCAGTTATTCCTCCACTTTCACCTTCCGTCTGGCATAAAATGGCCAGCATTGTTACTAACCTTCCTTCACCACTTTTTCGGTCGCCTAAAACGACCCCTAACACGGAACGAAGACAATCACGAAGCCAAATGCCCGATTATCAGGAAAGAGAATACTTGAATAA
Source organism: Lissotriton helveticus (assembly GCF_964261635.1). Lineage (NCBI taxonomy): Eukaryota > Metazoa > Chordata > Amphibia > Caudata > Salamandridae > Lissotriton > Lissotriton helveticus. Next base: position 1,226,692 of record NW_027611687.1, on the reverse strand, counting down.
GCTAGCACGGAACTGGGCTATTGACACAGCAAGATATGATGTAGAGTCTGTCATGAACGTCTTCCGTCAATGGGATGAACCAACGCAAAGATACGTCTTTGAGCAGATGTGTGTTTTTCTGTGTGAGGATTTGGAAGATAATGGCCAGCAGAGCAACCAGCAAGAGTTGTGTAGTGTGCGATTTAAATTCGGGGAGGGTATGATAGTTGGTCCCGACGTTGAAAAAGCAGTTGAGATATTATTATCACATCGAAGTACGGGTGGTAATTCTGGGTCATCCTCTGACAGTGGTACATCTAGCAGGAAAAGGGCGAGACAGTACCCGATGAGAGAGGTTCCTCCGGTCTGGAGGGAAGGTGACGCGACTGCAGTTCCACCGGTTCTGCCTCATTTCCAGCGTGTATGGGTACATGTCCCCTGGAAAAGATCCGAAGTTTTAGCACTCAAACAGACACTACCCGATCCCCGTAAAAACCCGACTGGGTATTATAAGGAGTTGTCCCAAACTGCAAGCTCATGTATAATGAATTTAGCGGATATAGACATGTTGTTTGGGAACGTTGTTCCACATCCTTTATGGAGTAAGATACGTCATACAGATCATGACCAAGAATTAGGTGACTCGTGGGCGAACATTGCGACTACAGATGCTAGACAAGTCGGTGGTTTCAAGCCTGAGCCGTTAATAGCTGAACTTCCTGGTAGAATTATTGCGTACATGAAGACCATTATGCCTGAAGTACGCGTAAACTGGGACAAGCTATCCGCGTGCAAGCAGAAGAAAGACGAGAATGTGTCTGACTTTTTCACGAGATTTGAGGAAACTTTCACTGACCATAGTGGTCAGGATATGGCTACCGAGGGTGGCCAAAGATTGTTTGTAGACAAGTTTGTACACAATTTGCTTCCTGAATTGTGTGCTAAACTAAAAGATTCAGAGAGTGCTTGGGCTGTCTCTACGTCAGCGCAGATTTTAGCAACAGCCCAGTACTATGAAAATAGGCGTAAAAACGAGCTAGACAAAACAGACAAAAAGACGAAAGATTTAAAAACTAAAGTTCTTCTCCAACAGGCCTATCCGCCCCGTATGGTTAGCCAGCCCAATTATCAACAGAATCCGCAGTATTCTAGAGACGCGCAAGGAAACGAGCTTTCCCATCAGCGTCCTACATATGGCCCGAATCAATGTGCGTATTGCAAAGAAGAAGGTCATTTTAGGGTAATTGTCCGGCTCTTGCGCGACGTTTAAACGGTGCTCAAGGTGTAAGGGGAAGAGGTGTTCAGCATGCCCCTAGAGGTAGAGGCGGTGGAAATTTCACTCAGAATATAACTTCTTTTCCGCCTCAGAAATCCATGAATAGCTTTGATCAACAGAATAATTCATCGTCCAAGTCAGCTCAGTACTATGCTGACGACTACTACACCGAACACGACAATGAGGGTAATGATTGCTAGGACAGCCATGGACAAAGAGAGGGAGTTGTTTCAGTTCCAGTAGACCAGGATGGACCTTATGTCGAGGTAATTACCTCAGGAGTGTCAGAGCCATTTCTGCTGGATACTGGTGCTACAAAAAGTTCTATTATGCACTCAAAACTTCCTGGCGCACCTTTGTCTGGCGAAATAAATGTCTCAGTAGGCTTCTCTGGCACCCCTGTTAGAAACCCGATCTCTAGTCCTGTATTCCTTTCTGTTGGCCCCTGTGAATTAGAAGCACCCCTCATTCTTACAACAGGTTGCGGTGAAAATTTGTTACGATTGGATTTGCTAAAGAGGTTGTATCCGACTTTGTACTGTTCTCCCTCGGGAGTACAACTTACCTTGGGGAAAGAAGTCATTTCTCCAATGTATTTATCAAAAGAAGATATTCCAACCGAATTGTCATCACTTCCGGACATACTGTGGGCTAATGGTTCCAATGACGTAGGTCGTTTGGAGATAGCACCGTATGTCATAACTTTGAAAGCCAACGTCGGATTGCCACGTATTCCCCAATACAAAATATCTAACGAATGCGAGAAGGCATTATTAACGATCATTTATGATTTGATCGATAAAGATGTTATCGAAGAAACAACAGGGAACGTTTGTAACAGTCCAGTTTTACCGGTCTTAAAACGTACTGATCCTTCACAGCCCCCTGTGTATAGGTTTGTTATTGACCTCCGAGAAGTAAATAAGGTAGTTATCCCGCAGTTTCCAGTCGTCCCCGACATTACTGCTTTATTGACAATGGTTCCAGCGTCAGCAGCCTGGTTCTCGGTGATTGACCTGAAGAACGCTTTCTTCAGCATCCCGATCGCCGAAGAGAGTAGAGACCTTTTCGGCTTCAATTTAGGAGGACGAAGCTTCCGCTTCAAATGCGCTCCTCAAGGCTACTGCGAAAGCCCATCAATATTCAGTCAGGCTCTGAAAACACAACTAGACACAATTGTGCTGCCAGATGGGTCAACTTTGATCCAGTACGTAGACGATCTACTGATCGCCGCAGACACTGAGGAGATTTGCAAACAAGCCACGTTGTTATTATTGCGTCACTTATGTGACATGAAGCACAAAGTCTCCCTTTCAAAGCTACAATTTTGCCGACAAGAAGTAACCTACCTAGGTCACATCTTGTCGAAGGAGGGAAGGAGACTGACACCAGAAAGAATACAGGCAATTACAGAACTAAGTGCCCCAAGGACACAGAGAGAAGTTCGAGCCTTTTTGGGCATTACATCGTACTGTAGACAATGGATACCGAATTTCTCACTACTAGCCAAGCCCTTGCTGGCACTACTCCGCAAAGACACGCCTAATCCTATGCCTTGGTCTGAAGATTGTCAGACGAGTTTCCACGAGTTGCGTGATGCATTGTGTTCGGCTCCTGTGTTGGGAAACCCCAACTACAGTAAGCCTTTTGCATTGTATGTCCACGAAAAAGAAGGTTGTGCATTATCAGTCTTAACGCAACTCTTTGGGGACAAACAGCGCCCATGCGCGTATTTTTCGGCAACTCTGGATCCTGTGGCTAAGGCACTGCCAAGTTGTCTGAGAGCAACCGCCGCAGCAGCTGTCTGCATTCGACAGTCTGCTGGATTAGTCATGAATAACACTCTGATCGTTATGGTTCCACATGCAGTAGACATTTTGCTAAATAGGACAAAGACACAACATCTTACTAGCGCTCGACTATCCAGTTACGAACTTACCCTGTTAGCAAGTCACATCCACATAAAGAGGTGTGATACACTCAACCCTGCTACGTTATTACCCATCCCGACAGAGACAGACAAGATTGACAAACATGACTGCTGTTTCAGGACAGAAGAAGAGACAAAAGGGAGAGTAGACTTACAGGACTTACAGGACACTCCCCTTCCCGAATGCAATGATACTTTATGGGTTGATGGTTCATGTTTCAAGTTTCCGAATGGTGATACGACTACAGCATATGCCGTAACGACATTACACACCATTGTAGAGACTGCACGCGTTTCCCACAATTCTGCGCAAGCTGCAGAGTTGATTGCGCTTACTAGAGCATGTGTGTTGGCGAAAGGAAAGCGAGTGAATGTGTACACTGACAGCCAATATGCCTTTGGTGTGGCTCACAGTTTTGGGAGATTGTGGCGTGAACGTGGGTTCCTTACGTCCCATGGTGCAAAGATACAACATGGCCAGCTAGTCAATGAGCTCCTTGAGTCACTCACCTTACCCCTACAAGTCGCCATTATAAAATGCAGTGCACACAAAAAGATTCAGGATGATGTTGGCCGTGGGAATGCATTTGCAGATGAGGTTGCGAAAGAAACTGCAAGGAACACAATGAGTCGGATGTATGTTATGGGTCCCGCCAGATGGATTGCTGATGTAGGAATGTGTGAGGACACCATTGAAAGCGTAAAATCGATACAAGCCGAGGCCACTGAGAACGAGATGAATGAATGGAGAGAAAGCACAGGTAGATTGGATGCGAATGGTTGTTGGGTCGAACTATCGGAACACCAGCGATGGCTATTACCTAATGCATACGTACTTGCAGTAGTAACGATGGCTCACGGAATGGCACACATCAGTTCTAGAGGAATATGTATTGGCCCCAGTATGGCAGAATAGCAATATCCCAAAATGTGCAAAGAATATGGTCAAAAAGTGTATGGTGTGTTTGAAGTACAATCCCGGTAGGGGAACCCCAACTCCAGCTGGTCATTTTGCGCCTCCAACGTATCCGTTCGAGGTTTTGCAGCTCGACTTCATCCACATGGAGAGGTGCAACAATCTAAAGTACGTGCTCGTTGTTGTTTGCACCTTTTCAAGGTGGGTGGAAGCGTACCCCCTTAAGGACAATACCGCTTTATCAACTGCTAAAAGCACTTGTCAAAGAGTTCTTCCCGAGGTTCGGTATGCCTAGAATTGTCTGGAGTGATAACGGAAGTGAATTCGTAGGATGCGTGATGAAGAGAGTGTGTGAGTGTTTAGGCATCAACCAGAAATTCCACGCTGCAAACCACCCCCAATCAGCTGGATTAGTAGAGTGCTACAATGGCACTCTAAAACTCAAACTAGCCAAGATCCAAGCCAGTACAGGTCTTAAATGGCCTGACGCCCTGCCTCTAGCACTTTTGTCAACCAGAATGACTGTCCACTCCAGATTAGGACTTAGCCCCCATGAGATTTTGTTTGGCCGCCCAGCCAACGTCTGGGGCGTGCCAAGACCCAAGAAACTAAGCGAGATAGAACACCCCGTACTGCTTGACTATTTGTGCGAATTGACAACTAAATTGCGTATTTTACACCAACAGGTTCACAGTTCCTCTCCACCAGCCTCTGACGATCCAGGTCACCTCATCGAACCCGGCTCGTGGGTTTTGGTGCGGAATTTCCAGCGCACCAACAACAGACAGCCGAGGTGGACCGGACCATACCTGGTGTTGCTTTCAACGAGATCTGCTGTTCGGGTTGAAGGCAAGAAGAACTGGGTACATGGGACCCACTGCAAACGAGTCCCTCTACCCCTTCCATACGACCGGTGGGTCAACAAAGGACTTGCCGACTCTGAGACAGAATCCGTACCTCGCTTCATCCCTTTCAGCAATGCCCGTTTGAAAGAAACTAGTACCAAAAAGGAGAGTGATCACATTTTGCAAGGACTTGTGTCACCGTCTATGCAATTGGACATTACTGAACCTGAGACGTTGTTTGAAGATCACACCGCACCTGGGAAACGACGATACGACCTACGGTCTAAAGAAAAAAGAGGACTAATAAAAACTTGATCTAATGTAATTTCCCTTTTTCCCCTAAGAACTATCTTTTTGGATTTTCAGCTCTCTCGTCCCAAGGGAACTAGCTCATTTTTGATTTTTCGAACCGCCATCCGGTTCTGCTGCTAGGGTCGCGGTTGAAGTTTGGGGAGTGCAACTGGGAAGTTCTAGGTCCACGGTTCTGATTGGTCCACGGGAGTTACCCCGGACTGAGCAGAGCGCGCTCCCTGGGAGAATCAATCAACCACCGCGGGCAGCAACTAGAGGATGGAGTTTCCAAGGGTAGAGAGACCTGTCAGACTCACGAACTTCGGAAAACAGTTAGGCACGATACTGTCCAGAAGGAGATTCCTGATACTATGTGTTTTGATGTTATGTAGCATACTTGTGTATTTTACCGGTTATACTCTATTCGTATTTAAAGTTACCTTCTCGAATGACACCCAGACACCACCTCCTCCCACCATTTCTCCACACTACTTTCACCCTCTACCTGAACACGAGTCTGCCCGAAGACTCGAATTTGCAAACAACTCTTTCATTCAGCTTCTACACCAACACCAGTCCATAATGAACACGTCAAACTGTTGGATATGCGGACTTATGCCACACACAACCGATAAGGGGATCCCATACTTCATTTTGCCATTCAGTTACTATGGTTCTCTGTGGGCTTTCCAGACCATGTTCTTATTTGCCCTAGAACCATACCCGACCAGTTCCGCTGCGAGCGATTCCAGTAACAAGGCACTGATTGCAGGGATAAGAAATATGAGTAGGGATATCGACACATATCTGACAATGCCCAAAGATGAACTGAGTCCCTACACCCGTTGGAATGTGACTAAACATGGGGTTTACCTGATCAAGAGCCAGGCAGCAAGGAAATCCCGCCCAGTTTGGATAGTGCCCCACCGAGGTCACTTATGCTTACAGGGTATTGGTAGGAACCCCACAGCACAGTTGGGAAAGAGCGTTTGCACTGAAACATATGTATTTGCTTCCCGAACTTCCCCTATACTTTTGGCAGCCAAAGGCACGTATTTCGTTTGCCACGACCAAGCCTACACGTGGTTACCCCCTGATTTCTCAGGTACATGTTTTATTTCATTTCTGCTGCCTCCCACCTATACGGCCCGAGCAGATTACCATCGGACAAGGACAGCTAGAGGTGTCGTGAGTAAAGACGACACCGCGGGTCAGGAATTTGCTGACTTCGCAAAGGGTTTTCTGCCATTTTGGGGGCCCATGGCGAACAGCAGAAATATTCGACAGTTAGCGAGGATAGTTGAATCCGCCGTGACTACGACGGCCGGAGCCCTTGGCAATTTGACAACAGAGCTTCAGTCGGATCGACTTATGACCCTTCAGAACCGAATTGCCTTAGACATCATACTCGCCGATCATGGTGGTGTGTGTAGAGTCATCCAATCCAGTTGTTGCATTTTCATCCCTGATAACGCACCGACGGTATACCAGGCCATCTCCAAATTACACGAAATATCTGGTTCCCTTCACGTTGGGAAAGGGGATTGGTCCCTGCTGGGGTGGTTCTGGGAGCTGATCACTGCCTGGGGATGGAAAACCTTGATCTTCATTGGGATGATCTTGGCACTTCTGTTCATGTTTTGCTTGTGTATACAGTGTGCTCCTGCACTATGTGGCCTCTGTGCTACTTCGTGTGTACGGAAGCCTGTGTCGCAGGACGAGCTGAGTAACAGAATGATGCTACAGCAACATCTCCACGAATTTCTTCATACCGACTTGGACTCAGACTAGCATGAGTTATTGCCTTATATGAGGGCAAAAGGAGGGTCTGTGGTTCTCAAAATCCGGACCCTGTTGTTTTCCCGATATCGAGGTTCAATACCCGTGTCACAAAATCTCAACGTACCAAGACGATCTTGGTGTCTATGAACCGATAATGATTAGGACATCAGTCCTATGTATTTGCGTTACAATCGAGGGTTGCCAACACCCCCAAATCACAGTTTCCGTCCCATCCCTTAAACTCCATTTTGTGAACGGCATCCATCTTGCATCTTGCCCTCATGATAAGTCAATTAAAGGTCGAGCTTGATCCAAATAGACACGTCCACCTTTCGTGACTTCCCCCTGACCTGTCCCAACTGACTCCACTGTCTTCGGCCAAACCTGTTTAGGCAGCTCCTCGCCCAGTGGCCGAATACGATAGCATCAATACATAACATTCCACAAACCATTCACTACATACAGACCATGCTTTCTGCAAACATGCACCTGTCCACGTTCTTTGTTTATGGCCAGTTTTATGACTGGGTTGTACCTTTCTTTATTGAGTTTCATCGATATCTGATGGGAGTTCCAGGCCTAACTGGGTAATCTATCAACAAACTGGACATCTAAAGTATAGGCTTGCTTACATGACTTCGCTCTTTGTATTATTGTAGAAATATGTGTATAGCCATATCATAAACTTAGGAATTCTTGCTTGCAGCTATATATTTTGTATATAAGGAGACGGCTGGTTCTGTAAAAACGAACAGTCTCCCTAGAACCTACTCTCCGTGTGGTGTACTTCTGGGACACGTGTTACTTGGTAGCTACCAATAAAACTTGATCTTTGACTGCGACTAGAAGACTCTGTGTTTCTGTGGTCCGGAACAAGGGAGAACTCAGAGGTATTCGGGTGTTATCCCCTGACACCAGCGGGTTCCTAAAAACCCGTTACCTCAGCTCCCACACCCAACTCAGAAGCATCTGTTTGGACAATGAATGGCTTGGAGTAATCTGGACTCTTTAGGATAGGTGCTGTGCACATGGCCTGCTTTAGGTCATTGAATGCTTTCTGACAGCTTGCTGTCCACTGAACTTTCTTTGGCATCTTTTTGCTTGTCAGGTCATTAAAAGGGGTCACTATGGACCCATAATTTCTGACAAACTTCCTATAGTACCCAGTCAGGCCCAAGAAAGCTCGAACCTGAGTCTGGGTGATTGGAGGAGTCCAGTCCTTGATGGCCTGTATCTTACTCTCCAGTGGCTGAACCTGGCCTCCACCTACAAGGTGGCCCAGGTATACAACCTGTGTCTGCCCTATCTGGCACTTAGTGGCCTTGATAGTGAGGCCTGCCTTTTGCAGAGCCTCTAACACTTTCCTCAGGTGGACCAGGTGATCCTCCCAGGTGGAGCTAAAGACAGCAATATCGTCAAGATATGCTGCACAGAAGTCATCCAGCCCAGTGAGGACTTGATTCACCAACCTTTGGAAGGTGGCAGGTGCATTTTTCAAACCAAAGGGCATTACCACAAATTGATAATGCCCACCAGGGGTAGAAAATGCTGTCTTGGGTTTGGCCTCCTCAGCTAACCTGATTTGCCAATACCCAGCTGTCAAATCAAATGTACTTAAGAATTTGGCAGAAGCCAATTTATCTATAAGTTCATCTGCTCTTGGTATTGGGTGGGCATCAGTCTTAGTGACTGCATTGAGGCCTCTGTAGTCTACGCAAAACCTCATCTCTCTCTTACCACACTGGGTGTGAGGCTTTGGCACTAGAACTACTGGGCTAGCCCAAGGGCTATCTGAGGGCTCAATGACTCCCAGCTCCAACATTTTCTGCACTTCTGTTTTGATGCAGTCTCTAACATGATCAGGCTGTCTGTAGATTTTACTCTTGACAGGCAGACTGTCTCCAGTGTCAACATCATGGGTACAACAATCAGTTTGGCTGGGTGTCAGAGAGAACATATGTCTGAAGGATTGCAGAACTTGCCTGCAATCCTGTTGCTGATGCTCAGTGAGGCTGCCACAAAAGACAACACCATCTACTGATCCATCATCAGGATTCTGAGTGAGCAGGTCTGGGAGAGGGTCACTCTCTTCCTCCTGTCCCTCATCTGTGGCCATGAGCAAGCTCATGTCCTTCCTGTCAACATATGCCTTGAGCCTGTTCACATGGAGCACTCTGAGAGGGCTCCTGGGAGTTCCAAGGTCCACCAAGTAGGTAAGCTCTCCCTTTTGCTCAATGATGGTGTGGGGCCCAGACCATTTGTTTTTCTGAGCTGCTGGGGCCACTGGCTCCAGCACCCACACCTCCTGTCCTGGCTGGTACACAGTCAGAACAGCCTTTTGGTCATGCCAAGCTTTTTGGAGTTCTTGGCTGGCCTCAAGGTTTTTAGATGCCTTTTCCATATACTCAGCCATCCTGGAGCGGAGACCAAGTACATAGACCACTATGTTGGTTGCAGGCTTTTTGAGAGGTCTCTCCCATCCTTCCTTCACCAAACACAGGGGTCCTCTTACAGGATGCCCATACAGAAGCTCAAAAGGGCTGTAGCCAACCCCCTTCTGTGGGACCTCTCTGTAAGCAAACAAGAGGCAGGGGATCAGGACTTCCCATCTTCTCCTAAGAGTTTCAGGTAGCCCATGAATCATCCCTTTGAGGGTCCTGTTGAATCTCTCAACAAGCCCATTGCATTGTGGGTGATAGGGTGTGGTGAACTTGTAGTTCACACCACACTCCTTCCACATTGCAGTCAGATATCCTGACATGAAGTTTGTACCTCTGTCAGAAACAACCTCCTTAGGGAAGCCCACTCTGGAGAACACTCCAACTAGGGCCCTTGCCACTACAGGTGCTGTAGTGGTCCTAAGTGGAATAGCTTCAGGATACCTGGTGGCATGATCCACCACCACCAGTATAAACTTGTGCCCTGATGCTGTCTGGGGTTCCATTGGACCAACAATGTCAATCCCCACTCTTTCAAAGGGGACCCCCACCACAGGTAGTGGTATGAGGGGGGCCTTTGTTGTGCCACCTGACTTACCACTGGCTTGGCAAGTGACACAGGAGCGACAAAACTCCTTGGTATTCTCATTCATGTGGGGCCAGTGAAAGTGTGAGACAAGCCTGTCCCACGTCTTTGTCTGACCTAAATGACCTGCAAGGGGAATCTCATGGGCCAAGGTGAGAAGGAAACCTCTCAGAGACAAGGGGATGACCAGCCTCCTGGTTGCACCAGGCTTGGGGTCTCTTGACTCAGAGTACAGGAGTCCATCTTCCCAGTATACCCTGTGGGCACCTGTGGCATTCCCTGCAGCCTCAGCATCAGCCTGCTGTCTGAGGGGTTCAAGGGAAGGGCAGTCTAACTGTGCCTTCCCCAGGTCTGCTCTGGAGGGTCCCCCTGAGCCCAGAAACTCAACATGATCAAGTTCAAGCTCTTTAGGCTCAGTTTCCCTCAGCTCTCTCAGATCAGCCTCCTCAGAGACTTGATCCTCAACCTGGGGCAAGGGGGAAGGCAAAGCCTTAACCCTACTGCTCTTGTTCTTGGAAGGTGTCTGGTCCATACTTTCAGGATCCAGCACCTGTTCAGTGGGGCATCTTCTGGCCTGTGACCTAGTCACAGCAAGCACATGTGCTGGCAAGCCTCACATTTCCATGTGAGTCCTCTGCTCCACTTCTGACCATTGTGATGACTCCAAATCATTGCCCAACAAACAATCAACTGGGAGGTCTGAACTGACTACAACTTTCTTTTGTCCCTTCACTCCACCCCAGGAGAAAGCCACAATCGCCATACTATGAAGTAGTGTGGCTCACTGGTTAGAGGCGGCAGACCCGAGAGCAGAGGACGGCCCGGGACCAGGGTTCGATTCCCGGCGCGGCAGGTTTCTGGACCAGGGTCAGCGGACTCGATAATTCTCTCGCCTCGGTGCCCACTCTGATCAGCGTTCACACTCGGCAACTCTGGGCATTAGCTTGCCTCATCTTCACTAACGGCCCCACCAGACCGCCGGGGATGCCTGGTCTCACCCTGGAGATACCCATTAAGGGACCATCTCTCAGGGAAGCCAGGAAGGGTTTCGCAGCGGTCGAAGCGCCTTGGGACCCTACGGGTAAGTAGTGCGCTATATAAATGCCTATACATAAATGCCTATACATACTATGACTGGTAGTGACGTTGCTGGCATTGGTCACCAGGAAATCTGTACCTGGCATGATCTGTCCAGGGTCCACAAAGTTAGGTGTCACCATGGTGACACTGGCACAAGTGTCCCTATAGGCCTGAGCCATCTTGCCATTAATCAAAGGTGTCTGCCTGTATTTGCCCAAAGTATTGGGACTTATATCAGGGGATATATCCATATCCCCTGTACAGACAAGGACAGCCTGAGTGAGTGTGCCAACTAAGTTGTCAGACCCCTCAGTTCCCAAGGTTAACCCAACTAATGCCTTGGGAGGTACACTACCACTACTGACTGTACTAGGGGGTGCAGTTGCCTTAGGGGCTGTAGTGGCAGGAGTTTGTCCTCCTCTTTTGGTGCACTCACTAAACCAGTGAGACTTACTTTTACAGTACTGGCACCACCTCTTTGACTGGCCTTCTTGAGTCTTCTTCTTCTGGGAAGCCTGACCCCCACCCTCTTTGGTTTGTTGGGGACCTGGTGAAGACTTCTGGTCATTTTGTTCACTCTTAGCATTACCCTTCTGGTCTGCTTTCTTCTGACCACCCTGGTTCTGGTTCTGGTTCTGCTTGATCCTTGTTCTGACCCATTTGTCTGCCTTCTTTCCTAATTCTTGGGGAGAGGTCAGATCTGAATCAACAAGGTGCTGGTGCAACAACTGGTTCTGACAATTATTTAAAATTTGTTCTCTCATCATGAGATTGTACAACCCTTTGTAATCAGTAACCTTGCTACCCAGCAACCAGCCCTCCAAAGCCTTAGTGGCACAATCCACAAAGTCAGACCAGTCCTGAGACTGAGTTTTCTGGGTGTCTCTGAACAGCAACCTGTACTGCTCAGTGGTTAAACCAAACCCATCAACCAGTGTATTTTTCAGGACCTGGTAATCATTAGCATCCTCCACTCTTGTAGTGAGGAGCTTATCTCTACCTTTACCATCAAAGGAGAGCCACAGTATAGCTGCCCACTGACTCTGGGGAATGCACTGCACAGTGCAGGCCCTCTCCAAAGCAGCCATCCATTTCTGGATGTCATCCCCTTGTTTAAAGGGGGGCACTATCTTAGTCAGGTGTTTAGTATCTAAACCCTTCTCTCTATCTCTTGGGAGATTGCTGCCACCAGTGGGAGCTAACCCACTCATCTGCTGCTCTCTAGCAAAGGCAAGCTTTTCTTTGGCCAGGGCAAGTTCTTCCCTTTCAATCCTCAGAGTAGCCTGTCTCATCCTAGCTTCATGCTCTATTCTCTGGGGGGAAGTCAATCTCCTCTGGGGAGAGTTCCTTCTCCTCTGAGAAGAGGCATTAGAGTGCAGAGATCTATTGGAGTCCCTAGAAAGAGATCTATCTCTCCTAACTCCAAGGTTAGCCTACTCAGGGTCAGTACTGGGGTCCCCCAGATCCTAGCCCAAGCAAGTCTAAGTTGGCCCTAGTTAGCCTTCTGACTACCTCAAGACCTTTGTCTACCTCATCCCCAGAGAGTTCCTCTTGATCCTCCTCCTCAACTGCATTGGCAGTGTTGGGGAGGTCTGGATCCCCAGAGGTACCCTCTAAGGCTGGCATATTCCCATCTAGCTGAGAAATCTTTCTTGCATCATAAGTCTCTAAGAGACCTATTAAAAAGGGAATGGTGGGGTTAGACCCCTGTTTCAGTTTTCTGGAGGTACACACTTGTCTCATCTCCTGAAAACTGAGAGCTGCATATCTTGATTTGACCTGTGGAGGGTCAACATCCACAAGGGGAGTCTCAGTAGATTCTCCATGGGTAGACATGCTTTTTCTAGTGAGGTGTAAGTGGTGCACTTACCTACACTATGTTTACCTACTGATCCCTTGCTAGAGTTGTAGTTTAGGGTGTGCTAGGTCCTAGGAGCTACAACAGCTGGTTCAGTAGAACTCAGAGTATTCTAAGCTAAGTTATATGTACCTTTAGTACTTATGTGATCTTTCACAAGATATTCTTAGGATATGTGTGGTAAAACAACAGCAAGCTCAAATCCCACCGCTGCCACCAATGTGAGAAGTTGGCCTGATGTGCAGTGCTCACTATTCTAGTGATCACTATATATCAGTCCAAACAACCCTTATTGATGATTGGTTGTAAGTCAACCTTATAGACCAGCTATCCTAGTAGCATGGATACGAGCAGTCTAAGGCTAAGACTCTAGAGGGCGTGTTAAGCCAGCTGTTTTACCATCACATTACCCCTTGAACACCCAGTGAAAGGACACCACACAAGTTGTTATGAAAATAAACAGTGTATTTATTTATAACAAGACTACCCTGGCTCTTTATGAGACAGGGAGCTAAGCACACAACAAAACTCTTATAAAAATACTTCAAGTCGCACAATTTACACAAATGCCTGAGGGGCACGAAAAACCATATACTCTAAAAGTTGAATGCGAATTACTAGCAGGTAAGTAACGATTCTCAGAGGCTTTAGGAACGCTAGGCCTACAATACTGAACACTCAGGTTAGGAGCAGGAGGCCTAGGGACACCACGTGCAGAGTGGGAACTCTCACGCGTAAGGCGGGAAAAAGCCTATGGAAGCTAGTGTTCACAAAGTTAGTGTTCTCGGGCGAACCCGACTAGGTAGGTCAAAAACAAAAGTGGATCTGGACCCTTGGATAGTGAGGCTATGCTGGGGCACCGAAATGCCGAAGTTACCTAGCCCAGGGGCTGCAGCTGCATAGGTCTGAAAAGACGTCGGGATTCTTCGTTGACGAACCAGGAGCCTGAAGGAAAGGAGTTGCTGGCAGGCGACCAGTGAAGATTGTTCGAGTGATCCAAGCCTGGATCGAAGATGGATGACACCTGAAAGCAGAGGGGACCAAGTTCGTGACTACTAGCCAGTAGTCAGGGGGCACCAGGAGGGCACCGGATGGTAGTCACCTCGACTAGGTGAGTGGGCGACGCTGTGCTCTGCAGTCTCACGGACCAGGAGGCGTTGTCGGCGACCAGGATGGAGGTACGAGCTGTCCCACGATGGATGATGCTGTCGACGTTGCTGGACCCAGGATTGGGGCAACAAGTCTTGGCAAATTCAAGCCCACGCGGTGGACCTAAAATGGCGTCTGGAGTGGACCAGGAGGGTCCGGGGTGCTCCTCTTCTGGAAGGGAGCAAGGGCCAGTCTGGAGCAACCAGACCAGCAGCAGTGATGTCGTCGGGCGTCGTTAAGAAGGCCACAAGCCAGCGGGCTAGTAGCCAAACAACGCGGTGAGCAGTTGCAAGCAGAAGGGCCCCACGCAGATCGTGGAGATGCTGGGAGGCTGAACTTCAGTGCTGGGGCTGCTCAGGGTCGGGGCTTCTCGAACCCCAAAGCACTCACCAGAGGATCCCTCGGCGGTCGTGCTGGAAAGAAGTCGTGCAGTCTTGAAGATGGCCGGTCCCTCGAGGTCTCGTCGCACCCACGGTTCTCAGCTTTGCTGTAGAGGTGGGTAGAGGTCGGAGGTGCCAGGGAAGCCGGTTCTCGTCGAGCTGGGCAGTCAGATTCCAGAGGAAGGACTTGCAGCAGACCGCAGTGTTCTTAAGGTGGTGCCTGCGGATGCAGGGTGACTACTCCTTAGTCACAAGGGAGAATCTTGAAGAAGAAATCTTGATGTCCTTTCGTAGAAAGTCATGTCTTGATTCCAAAGATGATCTAATTTGGAAGGGGGCCTGCTCCTACCTTTATCTGGGAAAAGGGGGCTGGCACGCGACTAAGTCCTGCCCTATGGGTGGGACCAGGAGGGGGGTGGTTACACCCCTCTCCTTTAGCGGGCTTTCTCCAGCCCAGGGTCTGGTGTGCCCCTGGAACTGGTTCAAGCCGGCCTATGCACAGTGAGCACCGGGGTGCCACTTGCAGTCACCTTCCTCTGAAGCCCTGCCTACCTAGAATACACAAAATCCTGTCTGGGACGGTGCTAGCACCGCCCCTGGCAGGAAACCCTTTGTCCTTGCCTCCTGCTCTGGGAGGACTCCCAGCAGCAGGAGGGCAGACTTGTGTCTCGGTGGCAGCATCCATTTTGTGGAGCTAAGGCTCTGTTGGACTTTAACCGGGGTTACAGGTTACATACATGTCGTGTCCCTCTAGAAGGGTGGAATGCTAACCCCGTCGCCAGAATTGGCGAGGGGTTAGTATTCCAATTCGTATGACACCTTACTCGACATGTTTTGATAAAGCGATACCAGAGTTGGCATATAACCGCGAGGATTATAATGCACTTAAGAGTATATGGTATGCGATATCATGGAAACGGCTAAGGGATAGATCCCGAAAGCCGCAGACAGGCTCAGCTCATGCCAGGGCACCATCTCACACGATTCCAAGCACTCTGCCTTCAGGATTGTTAAGGCCTGCCATAGGAGTGACTAATAGGAGATCTGTGTGTCCATTTTGGGGTTAGATATAGGTATACTATATCTAAAGCAAGGGGTGAGTACACCACCTTGCCCCAGCTGTCGTGCAGCCAGTTGTGTCAGTTTAGTTAGCCAGCCCAGGGGTGGCACAATACATGCTTCAGCCCCTGGGAGACTTCTGGGTGCACCTCAGCCCTGGGTACAGGGACTTGGAGAGGGCCCAGTGCCAATTCAGTACCTGAGTACAATTTGGATAGAGAGAACAGCTAGGCTGTGGGTCTGATTAGCAGGCCCACAGCCAGGGAAAGTCGTAAACCAGTGCAGCAAAAAGCAAAAATCTGGGTGATCATAGGATTGCAGACCCTACTCTCCTACAATGAGGCATAGGTCATGCGTCAAAGCGACAATTGAAGAAACAGCTTATTTCTAATTTTCCTATGTCTGAGGCGTATTCCTTATATTTGGTACAGTTTTATATCCTCGAACAAGACTGAATTGTAGGTTCTAATTAGGTTTTGAGTTTCTGGTTTAAGAGCACACTGTCTCCTAAAATATTAAGATAGCGGCCTCTTCCAGGCTTTGTTGTTTTGTTTACAGTAACCACCATCCTCTCTCAACAAAGATTCACTGACAAACAATAAAGCAATTTATCCTTGAAACAACTAATTCCTAAGATAGAGATATCAAGTATGAACCAGAAAATTCTCACACAGTTTGCATTGTATCATAAAAATGAGTGGGTATTACTGGTCTGAGGAACAGGGGAGGGGCATTTAATTACTCGAAAATATTCTACTCCTTCACATAGGCCCCTATGTCACAGTACACTCGTCATCAATACACCATTGATTAGTGAGTGCGTCAACTCTTTGCAGCATTGTCATGCAAGCAGTCTTGAATGCCTCGACAGCAACATTAGTTCGGACGTGCATAAATCAGAGCCCTCAAACCTCACTCATCACGAGTGACACTCACACATTTGGAGGTCGGTCTGAAGTGTCACTCAAACTTGGCTCATTCTTCCAAAATATGGGGATTAACTAGAACTTCACACGTGACTATTCGGCACAGAGCTGACCCTCTGTCCCACATTTTGGTGGCAAAACTTTTCTTATATTTCACCATGAGTATTGCACACAGTTCAGTGGAATGTTAAATTGAATGTCAATTTTAGTGACACTTGATTGTTAATTTTATCACTTTACATTTGTTCTGATCATGCCTATAAATTCAGTAATGTATTTTCCTTCGGAATTGTCAAAGTCAAATGTTAAGTGACACCACTCCCTGTGTCTTTTTTAAATATCTAATTTTGTTATTGACTTTTTATACACAATGAGCATATAACAGGGATTGAAGTTTATCAATTCAGCAGAGTCCAAGACACTGTGTAAACTAGAACTGGTGAGACGACATTGATAACAGGAAAAATGATAAATAAAATAACATCTCCAGATAGAGGTGATGTGTCCTAGAAGTTCCCGCAGAAGATCAGGGAAGGAGGACGAGGGGGAACAGGAGGGGAAGGGACATGGAAACAGGAGAGAAAAGTCAGGGTGCCAGGACCCATGGCACCCCCCCAAAAAACCAACTCCCACTATGAAGGCCGTAGCCAGCTTACTCTTACTATGGGGTGTTAAATCCTGGAATATTGACATTTTGTAAAGCAAGGTCTGACGGGCCATGAATTGCGGTGCCACTCCTTGGTTGGTCATCAAGGTATCCCAAACTGAGCCGCAGTAGCACAAAGTACTGTACAGTCCACAGGAAATGCAAAATGTCACAGGCGAGTGCGCTACACCATCAGCACCTCCAGCACTTGGAATCGTCTGCCATATGTGCTTTATAGATCCATTCCGGCGTCCAGTGCCAGTGGGGTAGCAACTTGAAATAACTGATTTCAACCTGACCTCCTGAGGTATACTGCCATGATCTTTCCAAAGGTCATGGAAGTCCTGCTCAGAGAGTGAGAGGCCCAACCTCTGCTCCAGCAAACAGCATAGATTGTAGGCGGCAGTGCTTTACAAAAGGCTGTCCACAGCTGTAACATACAATCCCACCTCAGGGCCTGATTCTGATGTGGTTATGAAGGCCTCCTAATGGCATTTGCTATGTCCAAATTGGATCGGGAACGTGTCTTACCAATTGAGGGCCCTATTAGAACCGATTAGTAAAGCATTCCCACCTCGGGCCCGATTAAGATGAGGTTAGGAACATAGGATCCCATTGACGTCAATTGGAGTCCAACCAAATCATATCTGGAAGCATCCCGACGCATCATACTCGGTTGGTTGGACTCTCCTGATCCGATTTAGCTGGAAACCATTCCCAAACCCATTATGTCGGGAAGCTTTCCACACCGCATCAGAATCGGGCCCATAGTGTCCTTGAATCCTTTCCACATCAGAGTATAACTGAACATTGGGGCAGCCTTAAGATCATAAGGGGGAGCACCCAGCATGTGTCGCAGGCTATGCATAGGCTGTCGATACTGTCAGTGATACGATTGTGGCAGCCCATAATCACGCATGAGAGTAGCAAATGGGGCCAACTCAATGTCCCCTACTATATCGTCCACAGAGCGTATCCCTTTGGTCCTCCATGGTGTAATGGGAGTTCAGATCATACTTGGCCCCGAGCAGCTCCTTGAGAAGAGCAGGTGTCAGCAATACGTTATACGTCTGAGCCAGGTGAAACGCAAGGTCAGTCAACCAACATTGTTATGCCTCACAGTGGCACTTATAGGCAGCCAAATCGTTCATCGGCCTTCCTGCCCGCTCACAGCACCTGTGCAGAGGAGATGGACCCAGCGTTCTCCTCCAAGTCTTGGCTCAGATATTGGAACCATCTGTGCTTGTCTTCAGGGGCTTTATACCCTGCTGTATACATATGCCAACGGACCTGAGGGGTTTGCAACAATCGAAGTGTATGGTCGAGTAGCACAAGATCATGATCAGAGGTACTGTTTGGGAGGATCAAGGCGTAAACGTTTACAATGGACGCAGGAGGTGAAAGTATAGTCCGCGGCCCTCAGGTGCGTCAATCACCATGGATCCATCAAGGCATGATCATCAATAATGTCAGAGAGGATGAACGGTCTCGGGGCTGCCTGGTCGTTTGGTTTCTGGACTTGTCAAGGTGCCATATTCCAGCACCCCCCCTCATGAATACCCTGGCTGTCCAAAGGAGAGCAGTATTTTGGTCAGCCGCCGGGGCATAGATAGAGCCCACACACAAAGACTCATTGAGAATCTGAACCTTGGCAAAAATATATCTGCCCAGGGGGTCCCGCCATGTCTGCAGTGTGCAAACCGCCAGGGATTTGTGAAAACAGATGTCCAACCCACTCTCCCCATGTTCCAAAGGAGTAGATGGCTGTGTAAGGGTAGTCTGGATTCTGCTGACAAGTAGTACCGTACTCATCCAATCCCTTCTGAGTTTATCATGTTCAATAGGTGACAGGTGTGTGTCCTGGAGCAATGCTACATCAAGGCGGTGCATCTTCTGAAATTAGAGGATTTTCTGTCTCTTGATAAAATGGGTCAGGCTGTTGTCATTAAGGGGCATATTTACAAGGAAGTGGTGGAGCACGGCGTTGGCCTCCTTGGCTTAACACCGCACTCTCCACTTCTTAAATGCAGGGCTACAGCATATTTACAAGGATACGGAGCAGCCTTGCATTTCTCCCTGTGCTGGTGCTGAATTTAGCTGCGTAGTGCCAATGCAGGCAGCCTTGCACCATAGTGCAAGGGTGCCTGCGTTGAGGGGAACAGGCCTGACAAGTACCACACATCAGGAGTTAGACTAACACATTTCAATGTGGTGGTCCGCATCACCGTACTGAAATGCAAAGACACACATTTCTATGGATTCCTGAGCTGTCAAGTGCTGGAGCGCTGCTATAATATTTAGAAGTCAAACTGAGCAAAGCTGGCAGCGCACATTTAGGGGTTCTGGTTTAGCTACTTTCAGGCATGGTACTCCGATCCGTCACGTGAGACATCCTGTGATTCTGTGCAAATCATTCAATATCCCCGTGCCTAACAAAAGTGGATGCGTCTATCTGTAACACAACTGGGGCTCATATAAAGCATTATGATCCCCGATACATCGGTTCGAGTGTGGGCTTAATGAAACTCCGAAAAAAATGCAGGGGACATTCTTATTTCAACTCTAATGCTAACCCAATGAAGCACTCTACAACTTTAGGGCTACTTACACAAAGACGGACTGTAATCCAAATTACAGAGTTTCAAACCCACTACTTCCTGAAGTAAGCTGAAAGGAGGTTCTGGCGGTGCCCAACCAAAAGAACCAGTGAATGCCAAGTTGCGTGAAATTTGGGTGGTTTCCTAGGGTCAGCTCAAACTTCAGCGGTTTAGGGAACGCGACTCTTCCCCCATCAAGAGTTTGACACCAGACGCTCTACTAGTGCTGTATGCACTGTCTATAAATTATATTAAGGGGCTGAGAAACCCCTGGTCATAAGCATTCAATGCCCATGATCTTCCAGAACAAAGGCTGCCTGTCCCCTGTGAACACTCAGCATTTCTGTAAGGAACCGGTTACGTTTCGGCCCCACACAGGACCAAACTAGTCCTCGTGGATCTCTGGGACCAAACACTCTGGGCCTGTGATTGGGTCGATCAGCAGCCCTAGTTTGTCATTTTTGCCTGAAGTGTTCACCCCCCTGTCTGCTAAAGGTGGGTTCATGAGAGAGAGTTTAGTGTTGACTCGCCAGCCGCCTACAGGTGCTGCTGGAGAGAGTCTAGAATAGGGTGGGTTTATGAGAGAGAGTTTAGTGTTCACTGGCCAGCCGCCTACAGGTGCTGCTGGAGAGGGTCTAGAATAGGTTTGGTTTGCAGGTATGATGAGGGACGGCTGACCTTTGCCATGGAGCGGCGCTGTTAGCAGATTAATGTACACACTCTTACTAGCATTACTAACAGTTGCACACAGGGCTTGGCATCGCCATCACCGTTCCTTTGTAAAGCGTACATGTTTCTATTACTTTCATGTTTTACATCTCAAACCTTGATTTCCAAACCTGTACTGAATATACTCAGCCAGCAGCCCTTCTGGACATGGGAGGAGGGAGCCTGATAATGCCACTCCCCCCCAAACCATGAGGTGGCTTATACCGCGTTTTTTGACTGGATATTAAAGGGCCTGGATACCTTTATTCCAGGAAAATGGACCAAAATGGACCATGGGACGCGTTTCCAACTCGAGACCTTGGTACAATGAGTCTCTAAGAACCCTTAGGAAAGATTGCAAGAAAGCGGAACGTGCCTGGAGAAGGGACTAAATTGACGGAGACAAAACAATTTATATGTCTAAAGTCAAGCTTTATCACAAAGCGATCTGTGCTGCTCGTGCGGCTTTCTATGCGAAGGAAATAAAGCTTAGTGCTAATCCGATGAAAAGTTAAGGAGCTTAGGAGTACTAAAGCGGCTCTACGTAGCATTGTATCCACACAACATTGTGAGGATCTTGCGACCTTTTTCGTGGAAAAAGTTCAAAAGATCTATCAATCTTTTCCACACATGGCTCCTGTTGTTACCTTGTCATCGGCTAGAGCTGAGTCTTCCCCCACGCCCTGCTAGCTACCACAGAACATCTTCGGGCTGTCCTGGATGCCGGTCAAAGTGCAGCGCTGATTCTGCTGGATCTCAGCGCTACCTTTGATACGGTGCCACATGGCATCCTTCTCCATCGTTTGGAGGCAGCAGGGGTCACTGGTACTGCCCTAGAGTGGTTCAAGTCATTCCTGACAGAAAGATATTTCCATGTGTCGGCCCCTCCGTTCCTCTCTCAATCCCACTCCATCGGACAGGGGGTCCCACAGGGCTCAGCATTGAGCCCGTCTCTGTTTAACCTCTATGTACAGCCCCTGGCTGCTGTCGCTAAGAAATGGGACCTTACGATGGTGTCCTATGCAGATGACACCCAGCTTGTTATCACCTTAGCTGAGGGACCATCATTAGCGGCTACCAGATTCAGAGACGGGATTACAGCAGTAGCTCAATGGATGGCAGAAAAATATTTACAACTAAACGCGAGCAAAACTGAGGTTATGCTGGTAGGTAAGAATGCTGGCCTTTGGAATGAACATTGGTGGCCAGCACTTCTTGGTCCTATGCCCAGGCCTAAGTCAGTGGTGAAGAACCTGGGGGTCTGGATGGATTCCACGCTTAGCTTCCAGCCCCATACTAAGATAACTGCTGCTACTTGTACAGGACTGTTAAGGGGTCTTAAACCTCTCTTAAAATTCTTTGATCCTGTAGTACGACAGCTTATTGTGCAGTCTACTATACTCTCCCGTCTAGACTATGCGAGCTCCCTGCTTCTAGGGGCTAACAAAGCAGAGATACGGTGATTACAACGAGTTCAAAACTCTGCAGCCAGAACTCTGATAGGTCTCCCCCTCCACTCCTCGGTGGGGGCTAAAATTCAAGGGCTGCATTGGCTTCCGATTGACAAGCGGATCCAGTTTAAAGCTCTTTGCCTATCCTTTAAGATTTTAAAAGCTGGCAGCCCGGCGCTTTTGCACGTTCTTTTGAGCCCGTATGTTCCTCAACGACAGCTGCGTTAGTTGGGACAGCATATGGCGACTGTACCGCGGTTTTCGGAAAGCCATCAAAACTTTCCTTTTTTCCTCAGTTTAGGATATAGGTCTGACTGTTCAGTGCTCCTCTCTGGACTGTTGTACCCGTAGATCTGATAGCGCCGGGGCGCCCCTTTGCTGGGGCAGCTGTGCGCTTTAGAAAACTTCTACCATAACATAACATAACACAATCCCACAGCGATCGTTGGGCTCCCCTCAGAATTTTTGACAATTATTCTATTCAATTGGCAATGTTTAAATATGTCTAGACTTATTTAAACATTGCAGTTAAGTACTGTTTTAAGAATGCAATCAAACACATGATTGCCAAACATACTATTCTGGTCAGGCAGGCTTTAATATAGCCTTATGGCCCGCTGACCAGGGCCTGCACCTCAGGACTATAACGGGTTCAGGGTCCGTAACAACCAGTATATCCCGTGGCAGAAGGGCTGTAAGGCTATTAGAACATTCCACCCACTAAGGGTAGAATGTTCTAAATTAAAAAGAGAAAAATATGAAGACAAACATTGTAATGTTGGAGCTACAGACTTATACTAGCCATTACAAGCCCAGAGCTGCTTCAATGGAGCTCCCAAAATTCCAATGTTCTAATAATGGGTACAAGTACCCAGAGTGTGTTAATTTGAAGTGGGGGTTTTGAAAAACATTTGGAGTCCCGTCCCTTTTGACACATACTCCTCGCTAGTATATAAGTATATAAACGTCAAATCATGTTAGTGATGGCCCATTGGAGAGAAGCTTACTGCCGCTCATTATTTTAAGCTTAAAACAAAGCACCATTATCAGCATAATGCTTCTTTTGACCAGAGTCTAGCGCCTCACCTGGGATCATCTCAGGCCCCCCTACGACAGCCCACCCTCAGTTTGAGGCCCTCTGCCCTAGACATACATTTCATGCATTCTCAGATCCTAAAAAAAATATCACATAAGAGCTGACAGCATGAGAGTAAATTAATCAATTAAGATTTATTTAGGAACTAATTAATATCTCACGAAATTGATACAGCAATAGCACAGACGAACAAGTAAACAACCGAATTTCATTTTAACATCAATTAATCTATTCATAAACACTGGTAGGAAACAAGGAACTGGTGGATCAAAATGATAAGAAGATATAGAATTATCCCTTGGTGGACAATTAATATAAATCATGAAAATGTACTGTTATATTGGATATCACACAATATGAACCCATACAGTGAAGACTTGCCTGATTCAAAATGCAATCAGTCAAATACCTGGAAATAGAGTATCACAAAAGTCTTTTTATTAAAAAAAAAAAACAGGGTAATATTTTGATGTCATCAATTAAAAATGTATATTCCTATATAATACACAATTCATGAAATAGAACACAATTACATAAAAACCTAAATATGTTCAATTAAAAAAGTTTTTTCTTTATTCAAAGAGTATATCAAGACAAATTTTTCAAAACCCCACAATAAGCGTAACTCATTTACTCTAATATGAGACTTCCATACACATAATTATAACCCTATACAATTTAAGAACTTACCACAGATAAAAAAATATAAAAATATAGAGGGACAAAAACATTTTTTTAGACACTTACATTTGTCATTCAGCGACACATCTGGGTCAAATTGCTTTATGGACCAATCCTAGTAGCATATTTCCTTAGCTTATCTTTAGAGAATTGGTTATTGTCCCAAAGATCGTGTCAAATGGTGGCGTTGACGCATTTCGATGGCGTCAACTTATTATTCCATTTTTTTCAAGACAAAAATGGTGTCTCTCTTTTTGGCACTGGTTGGTTGCCTGCTGATATTTCTCCTTACAGCATATTATTGCCGTCCGTTTTCAAATATATATATATTTTTATATATATCTCTTCTCACATTCATTGAATATGAATGGTTTTCCAGCTTGTATTCACAGATGTTTCCTTAATATTGACGATTCACTAAAACTACTTCCCCATTCACTGAAATTATACGGTTTTTCCCTAGTGTGTGTTCTCTGATGCTGTTTTAGGTGTGATAATCAACTAAACCTCTTCAAACATTCACTGAAATTATATTTTTTTTCCAATGTGTGTTCTCAGGTGCTGTTTTAGGCTTGATAATCGACTAAACATCTTCAAACATTCACTGCAAAGATATGGTTTTTCTCCAGTGTGTGTTCGCTGATGAATCCTTAATGTTGAAGATTCAATAAAACTACTTCCACATTCACTGCACTTGAATGATTTTTCCTGTGTGTGTGTTCTCTGATGTCGTTTTAGTCCTGATACATATATAAAGCTCTTCCCACATTCACTGCACTTGAATGGTTTTTCCCCTGTATGTGTTCGTTGATGAACCTTCAATGTTGATGAGTCACTAAAACTACTTCCACATTCACTGCACTGGAATGGTTTTTCCCCAGTGTGCGTTCTCTGATGCCGTTTTAGGATGGATAATCGACTAAACCTCTGCACACATTCACTGCAATGATATGGTTTTTCTTCAGTGTGTGTTCTCTGATGAATCCTTAATGCTTTAGATTCACTAAACCTCTTCACACATTCACTGCACTTGAATGGTTTTTCCCCTGTGTGAGCTCGCTGATGAATCCTTAATGTTGATGAAGTCCTCAAACTACTTCCACATTCACTGCACTGGAATGGTTTTTCCCCTGTGTGTGTTCCTTGATGCTGTTTTAGGTGGGATAATCGACTAAACATCTTCACACATTCACTGCAATGATATGGTTTTTCTCCAGTGTGTGTTCTCTGATGGTGTTTTAGGTCTGTTAATTGAGAAAAGCTCTTGAGACATTCACTGCACTTGAATGGTTTTTCCCCTGTGTGTGTTCGCAGATGATTCCTTAATTTTGACGAATCAATAAAACTACTTCCACATTCAGTACAATGATATGGTTTTTCTCCTGTGTGTGTTCGTTGATGTCTTTGTAGGCCTGATAACTGAATAAAGCTATTTACACATTCAGTGCATTTGAATTGTTTTTTCGCTGTGTGTGTTTGCTGATGGTGTTTTAATATTGATGACAAACTAAAGCCCTCACTGCACGTGCCTGAGACTTCTCTTTTAGTTAGTGTCTCTGGGTCTGGCATATACTTGTTTACATTGTGTGACTGTACTTCCTGAAGGGCCATCATGACTGATAAAGCACTTGTGTTATTCTTGCATTCCCTGCATGTGTCGTAATTTGCACGTTTGCTTTCAGATTAAAGAATAAAGTTTAATGGTCAACAACTACTCCCCAAACTCATATGTGTGTAAGGCATCTTCGTGGGCGATTGTGTCTTTAGACTGGATAATGGTTCTGCATGCTTGCGGGTAAAGATCCATCGTCTTTCTGGTCGGTACACACTGGGACAGTACTCTGTATTTTAGACAACAGACCCCTATTTCTTTTAACCTTCATTTGTCTGACTCCACTCCATTGTGCTTTTCACTGGTTGCTGTGGATTGGTCTGAAATAGTTTACAATGCACCTCTAGCACTGAATGGTGGTCGTTAGTCTTTTAGGAAGCAGAGCACTGCTGTAACCACCTCATACCAACCTCATGATCAAAGCTGGTATTGGACATGTTTACACAAGAGGAGGTTTATCAGTGTTGTCTTAATTTTCTAGATGTCCTTTCTTCGTTTTGAGGCACGGAGGTGCACAGCTGAGACCCGTAGAATCACTGAATTTCTCGTGACCCTTGTCCCTTCTTCCGGGATGTCCCAGTTTATGTTCAGGTTCGGCTGTCTCTGACGACACTTATGTTTTCCTCAATACTGGAACTCAATATTTTGGACTTTGTTTTTGTAGATTTACAGTGTTATCTTCCTTATTTTGAAACAGTTTGTACAATCAAAGATTGTTTTCTATCGGATTTAAAGAGATTTAAAATTACTTAAAGGGAAACATAATCGAATGTGCATACACAATTTGTAATTGATTGTATAAATACCTCTTCATTACCATTTTTGAAACTTATGATGGCATATGTAACCATGCACAGAAATTTACATAAAAGTTGCTTTGAATATGCCACATCTTAATTATTTCAGCAAAGGTTTTCATGAGTAACTTAGTAAATTAAAAAAAGGCGCTCGCATAGCACTCATACACTAGTTACAGCTTTAGGTAGGTGAATATGGTCAAGGTTTTGTTAAAACAAGAACAACTCTTTGAGTAAGAGATGGTTCAGGAAGACTCGAGACAGAAGAGCGAACATGAGTATGCTGTACTGATCTGAATGGAGAAGCACATCTCTATTTATAATGAACTAATTTGAAAAGCTTTGACTGAATATATACCAAGCATGCTACAGAGGTAGCACGTTTGTCCAAGATCCGTGCCTACATTTATCCTTCTACCTCAAGTGGACATCCCACTTGACCTTTGTGCACTGTTGCTGATGTGGTTCTGCTTAGAACATCACACAAGTTTTTAAACTTCTTATTATAAAACTTAACTTTACAAATTCTTCAATGTATTTCAGTTTAACACAAATGATGACCATATTAATTTAAACAGTACAAATTTGATAGCTTCAAAAACTTTTCTT